>NC_049256.1:6732969-7358386 GCF_011100685.1 Canis lupus familiaris | reverse complement strand
CCAGAGAGCCTAAGCGTTCAGGATGTAGGTTTGCTGGGGCCTGCTCAGGGCCCTTCTTTGTCTGGGTGGGCGGGGAATGGCAACTTCAATTCAGCATAAGGCAAAAGGATATGGGAGGAAGAAGACATTAGGGAATAAATTTCAAAGACCAAACAAAAAAATTATGTTGATGTTTTACAGTACATTGGCATAAAATATTTTTCATTATTTTTCCCCCTTCCATGCCCTCTGGTAGCCGTCAGAGCCTCCCATTTGCTTCCTTGTCTTCCAGTAATTTAACAGACATTCTGGTGAGTTCCTTGGGTCTGTACCGGTCACAGGCCTGCTCGATATGAAAAGTTCATCGCCACATTGATAGATGGTTTGGTGGTACGTTCATGAAATGTATCACCAGGTAGTTATTCTCCTGGTAAATCATAGCAGCTAATATTAACTGCATAGCTTATCACCTGGACAAATTGTGGGTTAGATTGATTTTTAATGGTGGTGGCAATCCCGACCTTGCCCATTAGGCAAACGGAGCACGGAGAGAAGTGGGTCCAGTCTCCCTGGAATTCCTGAAGTGAAGCCCCTGCTGTGGGTGTTACAGGGAAGGAGGTGGATCAGAGAAAGTGAAGCCGGATCCTCCGCAGGCAGGCACTGCCTTCCCCTTGGAGAAAAACTCCTTTAATCGTCCACACTCGATAAGGAGAAGGCAGAGAAGGACACACTTGTCCATCTGGGTTCATCAAGTCACAAATTGCCTTGTTTACATTAAGACACCACCATAGGAGTCTCTTCCTGATTAAGACAGAAGCAAGCCGAAGCAAGCAAGCTAGCAGGTAGGGGCAGGGAGAGATAATTAGCTTCGGCCTGCCTAGGGGACAGCGCCGTCTTTCCATCAAATCCAAAAGGTATTCATGCATATTCACTTCCATCTCTACTCATAAGTACATACTCTACTTTACATATTCTCTACTTCATATATATATTCTCCGTAAGATAGACACACACACACACACACACACACACACACACACACAGGCACACATGCACACACAGCACTAAGAACCTTGACCTTATTCCCTCTGATTTGCTCTTGGATCTTGCCTCTTATCTACTCAATTGTCCTTGCCATCTTGTGTTTCATTATCCAAGTGTTCCATCACCCCAGCTCACAAATACACTCAGGGCTCTGGTAGCCTGAAGGATAACCACCCCCCTCCCGCCATCCATTCTATTTTCCACTGACCCCTTTTTTCCATCAAGTTCTTGCAGTAGAGCCCAAGCCAATGCAGACACTCAGTAAATTGGGAAGAACACAGATGGGTAGTTTTCTCCTTTTCTTCTCTGCCAGCTTTGCCCTCACTGCCCCCACTCTGGCCTCCGGAGCCCCTGGGGACCCAGGCTCTTTCCCACCCATTGCAGACCCTCACTGTCATTGGCTTCCTCCGTTGTCCTCGTTGATAATTTCTATTTTACCATACAAAAATTATTTTACTTTAAAATTCACTAAATAATCCACAGTCACCATAGGAAAGTTAGCCACTGCAGGTGACCCCAAAAGAGACAAATTTAAATAGCCATAGTTTCTCCAGCCAGCGGTAAGTACGCATTTTGGTCTTGGTGTCTCTTATATCAATCTTCTCCTTTCTACATGGGGTGATAATGTCATTTCCCTCTTCAAGAGGCTCCTCTTCCTTATCATTGCTGAGTGATTCAGGCTCCCTGCATGGCACTGAAGACTCACCAGGATTTGGTCCCTCTCATCTTGCCAGACTTCCCCCACCCCCATCCCCAGATCCTCAAGTCCCCAGCCCTCCAGGCCCCACATACACTGCAGCCACATGTAATTCTGTGCCAGTCCTTGCACTGTCACATTCTTTCCCATATTTTATATCTTTGCTCACTTAGGTCTTCCAGTCTAAAATATACTTCACTTCTTTCTACTGACTTCTATCCACCTGGGGATTCCCTACTCCTTCTTCAAGATTCTGCCCAAGTTTAGCCTTTCATGAATTCTTCTCTGATCCCCAAGTCAGAATTATTGGGTTGCCCCTTACTGTTCTTAATTTTGCATTGTAATTAGCTATCAATGGGTCTATTTTTTCTTAAAATTGTAAGTTCCTTCAGGTCAGGGAGTATGTCTCATTAATCTCTGAATCTCCCACAATGCTTTGCACTGTGCCTGGCACAGATGATATGGGATAGACCATTTCCAGCCCCTCTTGCCTCATACATTTGTCATTGTTCATTCTAATTTTGAAAGGAAAGAGAGAAGTATGGCTGATGTTAACCCTTCTCTGGGCTGCTTCTAGTTAATCCATTTTCTCCCTCAGAAACTCCTCCCTGGCACCAGTGTTTACCCTTGGGAGAGGAGAGGCATACAACTGACAGATGCATGCCATGAACTATTGTATCTTCCAGTGGTTAGAAGCAAAGGGATAGATGTGCCCATAACACTGTAGATAAAAGGGAATTCATGAATGACGGCCACAACAAGAGGGTGGAAAGAGAAAAGAAGCAGCTCCTCCTAGGTACATGATTTCCATGCTTCTCAGAACAATTTACTCAACATTTCATACTTTGTTATGGTTTTTTTGTAGGCTAACAGGGAAATGTGGAAGACCCTTCATCCCTTCCCTCTTAGCTAAAGAACTCTTGAAATTAATAACTTTTCTGCTTTCTTGTTTGAAGAAGAGAACCTTTCATGATTCATCTTCACTTGGATTATATATTCAGCTCCTCACATAAACCCAGCGACTATGCATGCAGTAGCCAGCCTCCAAGGTGACCTTCAGTGATCCTAGACTCCTGTCTACACACCTGTGTATAGTCACTTTGCACAACAAATGGGGGTGGGCCCTATGTAACCAATAGAATATGAATGAAGTCATAATGTGTGACTTTCAAAGCTAGGTTATAAACGGTATTGCAGCCTTCTCTTTAGTCTCTTAGATTACTTGTGTACGGCGGGGTGGGTGGGGGAGAGCCAGTTTCCCAGCTATGAGGGTGCTCTAGCAGCCTTACGGAGAAGGCCACATAGAAAGGGACTACATCAACTTGCCAATAGCCAGCACTGACTTGCCAGCCATCTGAGCAAGTGACCTTGAAAAGTAGATCCTCTAGGGACAGTCAAAACTTCACATGACTGCAGCCCCAGCTGATATCTGACCATAACCTAATGGAGACCCCAAGCCAGGACCGTGCAGTCAGGCTACTCTAAATTCCTTGTGTACAGAAACCAGGAGAGAAAACAGATGAGTATTGTCAAGCCACTGATTGAGGATGCAATAGATGGCCAATAAAACGCATCTGGTACTTCCTTTCATTTTATTCTTTAGTGTTTGCTCACTTGTCCATATGTCCAAATGAATCTTGAAAGATTTTTTTGGTGGGACCCAAAAGAGAAAGGACTTTATCTATTGAACTGTTGTTTAATGAGTAGCAACATACTTTGAGGGGAGTTTTGAGTATCTAAATACTTCAAACAGTGATTCTTGTCACAGTGAATCTGGTCCCATAAAGTGGTTTGGGAATGTATCAATAAGTGTCCAAACAGAAAACAATCTAGGCATCGCAAATAGAGGTAACTTAATATAAGAGATTGGTTAAAAAGCATTAGAAAGGCTGAAAGAGTAAAACGAAGTAATGTTACCCAAAGATTAGTAGTAGGAAACCGCCACAATACTTAGGTCTGAAGGACCTAAGAAGGGAAGATGACATTACCCAGAGCCCATGGCCACTTCAACCCTGAGGCTGCTGTTGCATAGCTAGAAACACTGCAGCAGAAGTTGGAGGGGGGAGATTTGTTTCAATTTTTCTTACCACCCCTCAATCTCCTGCAAAGCCTCCCGCCAGCAGAAACAAAGAGGAAGCAGTAGGCAAAGGATTCTGGGAAATGTAGTGTGCAAGCTTCCCACATGGGCGCTAGAGAAAAGTTATAGATAGGGCCACTGAAGAGCTGAGAGCCAATAGACATTACTTGTCACTGGAAACAATATCAGAGTTAGTGGAAATTAAGATGTGCATAGTTGATTAGGTTCTACTCAAAAATAAGATATCCAACATATGGTAGTCATTTGTGATTAGAGAAAGAGGAATTCAAATGTACCCACATTCATCTTTTAAGACACATTTCGGTAGGAATAGGTTCAAAACCAAATTCTTCAAAAGAGCTGCCACACCAAAGCCCTTTTATTAATTGCAGAAGAGCATAGCGAATATAACACACTGGGAATGCAGTATAGACCAAGCACTATTGCAACTGCTTTCTGATTATTAACTCATTTATCTCTCACACATCTCCATGAGGTCAGTCCCACTGGGATCCATTTTACAGGGAAGGAAACTCAATCCCCGGGTAATAAAGTCACATAGATGGTGACTGGCAGAGGCAGAGGCCCAACATAGTAGCCTGGCTTCAGAAGCCATGTGCTTGACCACTCTGCCATACTGCCCCCTGTGCCTTCCTCACCTTGCCTGAATTTGGGAGAGGGGGAGCTAATCACTGGTTACACCTCTGCCCAAAAATATTCCAAAGGATTAATAATATTCAAAGGGACAAAAGACAAAGCCTGTAGATACCCAACCCCTGAGCTATGGGGCTAACTTTTGACTCAGTTTGTCCAAAAGTTGACTCTATTAGAATGTGACCTATTAATTCTTTTAGAATTGGAAAGGCCATGGTTATTGAATTATCCCAGGGCTCCCTAAAAGAAACTTCTTAGTCTGGAAATATCAGACTCAAGTACCGAAGAGGACTGATAACCAGCACCCAGGGAGAGGGCCTGTGAAAGAGAGAGCCAGTTGCTTGGACAGTGATGAAACTTCATGCAGAACACTGCAAGTGGGGTGCTGCTTTCTGTCACCTGTACCTATGCAAAAACCTGAAGATGGTACTGCCAGCAAGCTTGTCTCATCTCTTTCCTTTGATAGAGAGATAGAGAGGAGGAAGAGATTGGTTCTTCAGACATTGTGTCCTAACATCTATGACTTATCTTATTTTTAAAGAGCTGGTGATTTCTATCATTTTGAAATAATCAGTGACATCCTCATCATACCTTGAGAGAGACTAGCTAAAGGGAAAGGAGATGGGGCAGGAGGTTGGGGGTATGGAACTCATCATGTAATAGCACCAGATCCCCCTGTCAGTCACCTTTATTTTCTGAAGATTTTGTTTCTTTCTTAGAGACCATGGCGGAGGTGGGGAGTGGGGTCCTGCCTGTTAGATTTTAAAAGGAACAGAAGGGCAATAGTGAATATTTTTCAAATAATTTTAGATGGCAGACCCACTGTACCTGGTGCCGCTGAGTCTAATCGTGGAAGTATTAATAATTCTTCTGAACTAATGCGAATGGCCTGAGGAGAGCAGAAGGGCAGCCTTCATATGTCTTTGGGCTCTTTAGAGCATTCTCATGTATTGGTTTGCATCATACAAGTTTAGCCAAAGTGAACACAATTCCTAACCTCCAGGCAGGGCTTCTGAAACAGAGAACATTGACATGGAAACTTACAAAGGATTCTACAGCTGTGACTCTAATGTAAGAGATTGGTTTCCATGCAATTTATGGAAAAAATGTTCATTATTTTATAGTCATCCCATGTACAGGCTCATATAACAAGCAAATCGGTTTCCCTTTGCCTCACTTTTGGCCAAAGGAGAACAATAGAGTACCTCAAGTAAGAAGGAAAATGACCTATTTTCTTGATGGCCATGTGCCTGTGTGTGGTTCTAAATGGAGGCATGAGGAAAGAAGAATT
This sequence comes from Canis lupus familiaris, assembly GCF_011100685.1. Taxonomy (NCBI): domain Eukaryota; kingdom Metazoa; phylum Chordata; class Mammalia; order Carnivora; family Canidae; genus Canis; species Canis lupus. Next base: position 7,352,644 of record NC_049256.1, on the reverse strand, counting down.
AATACACAAAAGTTTTCCTCAAGATGAATGGCTTGTTTTAAAGAATGTGTGTTCCTTGGGGCACCTGGGTGGCTCAGTCAATTAAGCATCTGCCTTTGGCCCAGGTCATGATGCCAGGGTCCTGGGATTGAGCCCCACATTGGGCTCCCTGCTCAGGAGGGAGTTTGCCTGTCTTTCTCCCCCTGTCCTTCCCCCTGCTCATGCTCACTCTTTCTCTCTCTCAAATATATAAATAAAATCTTAAAGAGTAGTGGTTCTTTCATTTCAAGGAAAGAGCTACTTAAAAACCACCATCTCGGGATCCCTGGGTGGCGCAGCGGTTTAGCGCCTGCCTTTGGCCCAGGGCGTGATCCTGGAGACCCGGGATCGAATCCCACGTCGGGCTCCCGGTGCATGGAGCCTGCTTCTCCCTCTGCCTGTGTCTCTGCCTCTCTCTCTCTCTCTCTCACTGTGTGCCTATCATAAATAAAAAAAAAAAAAAAAAAAAAAAAAAAAACCACCATCTCTGCCACTGCCTTGCACCACAGTGAGGGATGAGCCATCTTCCCTTGCTCAAAGCACATGCAATATGTAAACTCTTCCCTCCAAACATCCAACTCAGGGAGGTGTTAACTCCAAAGCTCACACTTACATACCCCAGAGTAGCCTTTTTGGTTTTATCCTTCTCTCTTTAGGGTCTTTTTATAATACAGCTGTTAGCGCGAAAAGAAGAAAGTTGGAACTGGTTCAGCAAGCTCAAAGAGCTCACTACTGACTTATACAGACGATGGTTTCTGAGCAGGTGCTACAACGTTATGAAGAGGGGTGAAAAATATCAAGTCACAGATGTTTGTCTGCTACAGAGAAGGAAAGCAAAGAGATGGGAGGACCCACCAGGGTTTGGATCTTAATTTGCTGTTTCTATAACATGCATGTCCCTACTTGACTCTACATCTGCCTTATTCTCTAACCTCACCTCCTCCCAGCTCTTTCTCTGCCCCGGATGCCATAAGTTTATCAGCCTTAATGCTTTTGTACTTAATATTTCCTCTGCCTCTCTCCAAAATCTTTGCATGGAAGGTTCCTTCTTGTCATTTAGCTTCAACCTCAGGATCACCTCTTCATAGATACCTTTTCTGACCTTACATCCCAAGTGAGGTCGCAGCCTCCCTTGAAAATTATCTAGCAAAAAGGCATGATCACATTGTCTGGTTGTTTTACTTATCGCCCTTATCGCTTGTACCATTGAATAAATTCCTGCCTAACGTGTAGAATCTTCTAAATTTTGATGCCCTAGGCAAAACTGTGCCCTAGGCCTCAGGCAGATAGACAGTCTGTGTAGGTTTCTCCCTCTTAAACATCTTGAACTTCACCTCTGGGCCTCCCCTTCCTTGCATTTGCATCTCTACAGTTCAACATCCAGATTTTATCTCTACCACTTTGGGGGTACCTCTACCACTTTGGGGGTATCTCTACCACTTTGCAGTTTGGGGGTCTTGGTTTTAACCATAAGCAGGTCTCAATATAACATGGATTGGCACATGCTAAGCACTCTTCAGAGAATTGGGTGTGCTGTCTCTGGGACCAGCACAGGTGGTAATCGGCAATGGTAGGCTGGCCTGGTCTCTCCTGGGTGAGCTTGGTGGTGGAGGCAAAGGTCGGTTGGGGTTGGCCAACTCCACCCAACCGCAGTCAACACCCCCAGAAATCAATATCTGGTTATAGTAGAATGGTCCAGATGGTTCCTGGCCCAAAGCCCCTGTCCAGCTGTCATCTGCACAAACACAGAATATGGAGGATAAGATGGTATTTACATATTAACATTCATTTTGTGGGAAATCATACTATCTTAGAAATAGCTCAAATGATTATTTTTTTTAACAAATATTCCTCTGAGAGATCTCTCTTTCTTTGTAATACAACATATGTAACAAACTGCCACTTTCCTAAGTAAAACCAAACCTTGGCCCTTCAGAGTTGGCAATGGAGGAGGAATTTCTACATGAGGGAGGACCTCATCCACTGGACTGACTTTTCTGTTCCAAGAGATTCATTACTCCCTTAAGGGGCTCTATGAAATTGCTTCTGCTACCACCAGGCTGGCCTCACAGGGGGCGCCACCAACCTTCTTTGAGAATTTACCCTCCCTCTCCTTCCCCAGGGGGCTTTTCAAACTTGGCTGTAACTTCCCAATCTCCTAGGGGGGGGTTGGTTTGATTTTTGAAAATACAGATCATGCATGACCCTACTATCTCAGTCCTACAGCATCTGAAAGCCAAACAGGGAACAGGCATGGTCATGGACTTGGCAAATGATTCTGGCCACAGCCAAGGGTGATGCTCCCTAAATGTGGATGTACAGTCCTTAAACTCATCCTTTAGTTTCCATTAAACAGCAGGGACAAAACAAGATCATTTTTAAAAGATGTTAGGAAAGACCCGGGAGAGAAACATCCAAATAGATGAGCAAGATTACAGTTTTCCATTCTGGAGTTTTCTAGAGCACCAGTTTCAAAGAAACAGTATTCTAGAAAGAAGTTACGCCAAAATTAAAACACATGAGAAGTTTCTGTAGTTAAATGAGTTTAGGACATGCTACTTATTTGCTCCTAGTCATGACAGTCATGATGTTGCATTCCATTTTGAAATCTCCTAAAAGTTCTACAGTAAAGAAACCCATTGGGTTTGTCCAACTCATAACTTCCTAAATGTATGTTATTGCTGAAACACAATGACTGAAGACACTGTGAAGCACTTCTAGATTCTTTCAAAGTCCATGGCAGGGCTTACGGAGTGCCTTGATGGCTCCCACTTCTCCACTTGGCCCAGCTAGAGTTCCCGCTACCTAAGGAACTTCCTTATGTTGGGGCTGATCGTTCTCTTCTGAGGAAAACCCACCCCTACACCCAGGGCCACTCCACAGGCCGCCATATCAGAATTCCATACAATAAAACTTCTCTCTTCAAGAGATGGACAGTACAGTAGCGAAGAGGATTTGTCTTAAGATATGAAATAAATGCAGCTAATTGTCCATCCAGAAGAGTAGAAAGTAAGGCTTCTTCACAGCCTGCTGTCCACTCATCAACCCAAGATTGCACAGGTAAACGCAGGGTTCTGTTTGGCCTGTGGCTGAGGATCATCCAGATTCTTGGCAAAATGGAGCAGGAAGCAAAGTTTATCACTGAGGCAGCACCTCCCAGTTCCCTCCTCCTCCTACCTAAAAGGGACCTGCCCCATTGGAAAGCATCTTCTCCTGAGTCTTCTTCTTGCTCTCTCTGCCAGGGAGCTGAGGGGAAGAAGAAAATGAAATCTATGTGACAGGGCAGAGATTAGAAACAGAGAAAGTGAGAACAGAGAGAAAAAAAAAGCTTGCTGAGACTATTGGGTGAAAGAGAAGATATGCATCCAGGGTTCCTGGTTAAAATTTGGAACACTTTTCCCCCCACAGATCAGCACTTCTTAACCAGGAACCATTTTGCTGCAGACGACCTTTGGCAATATCTAGAGACAATTCGGATTGTCACATCTGGGGAAGGGGTGCTCCTGGAAGCTAGTGGGTGAGGCCAGGGAGACTGCTAAACATCCTACCATGCATAGGACAGTCTCTACAACAAAGAATTTTCTAGCCTTCAATTGCTAGAAAATAGGGACGAGGTTGGGACATTGCCATACACCGTGATGTATTTGGTAATCTAGTTTAATAACTCAGGCATCATGACTTAAATAGGTTTTCTTGGTTGTCTTTAATATCTTGCTAAAAATGTCTCCACGAGATATTCTTCTAAGCTCTGCTTGGTCAAATAACATGATTACGTGACTTATACACAGTAGGTCCATTTCCTTCATGAAGTGGAACAATATTTTGAACTTGTTTAAATATAATATACACCTTCCACCTAACTAGGTTATGAGCTTCTAGAACATTGCCTGGTCGAGAGTAGACATTCAATCAATATTTGCTCAATGAATGAATGAATTCAGATAGTTGAGAGCTCCCTGGTCATTCTTATAAGCAGAGCCCATCTCATGCATATGCTTCCACACCTACAGCTCCTGGCTCTGATCTTCGCATACAGAAGAGACTCAATCCTGACTGCTGGATGCATGAATCAATGAATGTGAATGAATGAATGGCAAGCAGTGTCAATATCTCTGTGGCATGCTGTGAAAAGCGAATAAGCATGCGTGCTATTTTAGAGGATGGTTAAGCATATGGTGATTGTAAGGGCCTTGCCACCCCATGCTCCAGGTTTTCACTGGAACATTCCCCCAGGGAGTCAGGTGAAAAGCATAGACTTAGCATTAGAAACAGTTCATTCTTAGCAGAACTCCAAGCCCAGACTGAGAAAGCGATTATTCCTCTCCCTTCTGAACCACTTTCTAAGAATGTTTTGGCATTCTGCCTTCAAAGGATGAATGCCTCGTGTGGTCTAAGTTAGTAATACAGGGAATCTAATGATTCAAATGTCTAGAGTAAGGGGGAAAAAGGAGAGAAGAAAAAGGCTTTATGACAGTCTTTTCTATTCTTTTCTATGGTTAGCATGTTGATTGTTAAGAGCTGTGAAGATTTTATAAACGTCCTTTTCTGGGTGCTATATGATGTCAAGCCCTGTCTTCACCCTGTGGCTCCCAATTTCCTCTACTGTGAACACACCTTCAGCTTCATTTTTCCTCTGTGATAAATATTTGCATGATTAGCAAGTCCCTCATTAGGGATTATAGTCATCCTGGAGGTGCCAGCAAAGAAGAAAGCAACAATTTTAGATGAGGAGAATAAAAACAAGAGAGAAACCAGTTTGCAAACTACCCCAATAATGTCCTAGCAGTGTTTCCCGAGAGCCAGATCAATATGGGACGGTGTATTGTGTCTAGTTGTCATGCCTCCTTCTGCTCCTCTAATCTCAGACACTTGTACTCTCAAGGCACATCCACTTAGTTAATTGGAAAGCTTTGCATAATTATTTTTGTACATAAAGTTGAGTTTCCAATGGAATCATTAGCAACCCAGGATTTTACTCTAGAAACAATGCCTATTTACACATCAAGTGACAATGGAATTTCAACATGCAAAGCACCACAAGAAGACTGGTCACCCTAAGTTACATCCAGAATGCTTACCTCTATTTGACTATTCAGATACTTACACTGTGTAACCCAATGGCATCTAATCCATCTTATTTGTGTTGTGATGCTGATTACATGTGATAACCTAGGCTCTCACATGCTGATGCACAAGGACAGACCAAAGGCCAAAAATGACATTTTACTTTGGCCTTTGAAAGGCCAACACCAAAGGCAAAGAACAGATTTTAGTAAAGAATGAGGTGGTAGTCAATTTTGTGCATTTACAAGGTGTCTGTCAGAGGTGGATTTACCCGAAGCTAAGAAAGTTTAAGCTCAGACACTAATGGGTACTGCTTGGGAGCAACCTGGAAGAGCCCTTGGCCACATGTTCTCATGTCCTACCTCGCATTCTCTCAGCCTACCTTTTAGTCCAGCAGTGCAATCACCTTCATCCATGTGGAACTGCGTAGCACCACACACCTCTTTCTGCCCCAGGGCTTTTCTAACTCTGAAGTGAGAGATGTTTGAGAGAACTCTACCTGGTCAGTACTCACACACATACAGTCAGAAAGTGCGAGAAAATGAACTTTCTATGATCAGCTCTTGACAAGTGGAAGATGGAAAGCTGGTGAGTTAAATACTCCCCTCTTCCTTTTCTTTTTTTTTTTTTTTTTAAGATTTTATTTATTGATTTATTCATGAGAGACAGAGAGAGAGTGAGACAGAGACAGAGACACAGGCAGCGGGAGAAGCAGGCTCCATGCAGGGAGCCTGACGTGGGACTCAATCCCAGGTCTCCAGGACCAGCACCAGGCCTGTGGCTGAAGGCGGTGCTAAGCCACGGAGCCACCGGGGCTGCCCTCCTCTTCCTTTTCTTGGTTGAAAAATTCTGATACACGTTCTACACAGTTTCTCAAAAGTTCCCAAAAGCACTGGGATACATTTACCCCTGAAGGTGACCAGAATAAGAACTCATCTTTGCAAGGATCCAGGAAGGGAGAACCCAGAGAGGGAGAACAACAACAACAACAACAACAACAACAACAACAATCAGTCAAAAGAAAATTATGATAGAAAAGTTAAAAGACACAGAATCTTCACTCAGAAGCCCACATATTGATCTAATGAGCATTCCAGAAAGAAAGAACAGATAAAACAGAAAATTGCAAAAGAAAATGTCTCTAGCTAAAGAAAAGGTGAGTTGTCAGATTGGAAGGGTCTTTCCAGCAACTTCTCTAGAGAGAAGAAAGCCACTCACCTGTAATGAAAAGAAACAAATCAGCATCACTCTTCACATGGCAGTGCCACACGTTAAATGGCAACACCAAAAAAAATAATAATAATAATAAAAAATAAAAAATAAATGGCAACACCAATGCAACAAGAGAAAGTGGCAATATTTTCATTGTGTTGGAGCTGAAACCCTTTGGTATCTCTCCCTCCTGGATATAGAGCTGTCTTTCCCATCTTCCCTCCCTGGTCATTGTGGAGGTCTAGAGCTCTGCCAAGCTCTGCTTTCCTATCCTTTCAGGGCCCTACACCAGGACACTCCCCATAGAAGGGATTTTACTTTCTTCCGAGTGTGGTTTTGTCTTTGACCTAGAATCAAACATATGTGTTGGCTGCATAACCTGGGGGGAGGTTTGACTGCTGGACTATCCTCTCTGTTCTCTTATAGTGATTTATCAGTTGCTATAAAGACTACCCCATGGTTCCTTCCTTCTCCTTCCATTCATTCTTTCTGATCTTGGGAAAAAATAGAGTTTTTTTATTTTAATACAGGCAGGATTGGAAAGAAAGTGAAAGGTTGTGTTCAGTTTCTCTTTCTCCCCTATCATTTCTGTGTATTCTAATTCTCATAGACTATAAAACATTATGTCATGAAATCTATATACATATAAAATATCTATATATACTAAAAATCACATTATATGAATTACTTTGTTGTCTCTTTTTCACTTAGCATTATGCTTTGAACATTTCCCTATAGAAAAACTCCGTTGCATTTTTTTCTCAAATATAAAAGAGAGACAACTGCATGGGCATATTTAGCCCATGACCAGAAATAGGAAATAAAATTCAGAGTCTATTAATTAAGGGAATTGAGGGTGGGAACATGGGTAGCTCAGTCAGTTGGGTCAGATCATGACCCCAGGGTCCTTGGATTGAGATCCGTGCTGGGCTCCCTGCTCAGCCAAGAGTCTGCTTTTCCTTCTCCTCGATCATGCTTTTTCTCTCGTTGTCTCTCTCTCTCTCTCTCTCTCTCTCTCTCAAATAAATAATATTTTTAAAAATTAAAGAAATCAATAAATGTAGGATATGTTATTTTTCTTCTTCAATGTCAGATCTTAAAACACCTGGATATTACACAACCAAAAACTGGTGAGGTTACCAATGTATTTGTTAATTTAGCTGTTTTGAAGTCTAGTTATTTCAGTTTCTTAATGGCTAAATTGTATCAACTCTGTGAGGATTCAGTGACTGGAAGGGGAAACATGTATTCTTGTTGTATATATATTTTTTAAATCTATGGTTATACTCATAACATGAAGTAAAGATGTAAGGAAATTGCACAAGAGTTCTTTTTTTAAAATGTCCTTGTGGAAAAATAAGGATGCAAGGACTGCGTAAATATTTGAAAGTCAAGGGAAAGAAAGTAGGCGAATAAGAAAACTCTTCCCCCTCTCCTGGAGATTTCCTTTTTCCTTTGAAAAATGTAGGGAAAATTTATGATGTGGGCCCTCTCCAAAGGACCCAACGGAAAGAAAATAAACGTATACAATAAGGAAGCAAGTCACATTATAGTTGATGATGCTAAGGGAAAAAAAAGAGTGTGAGGAATAAAATTATGATGTTGAGCCTTTGCATAAAGCTCAGTGGGGAGGTCAATAATGTTCTTTGAGAATTTACTAAAATATAAAGGAGTTAGCCAAGAAACAGCAATAGCTGAAGCTCTTAAATATCAGAAGTATGAGGTTAGAGGCTTTACAGGGTATCTTTTTGGTTCACAGAGGAGCTCACTCACACCTATATCAAATGAATACTTTTGAAGTAGGCAAAATAAGGGCCCTCCTACACCCAAAGATGTCTACCTCCTTTTTTTTTTAAAATGTATTTATTTATTCATGAGAAACACAACAAGAGAGTCAGAAACATAGGCAGAGGGAGAAGCTGGCTCCCCGTGGGAGCCTCACGCGGGACTCAGTCCCAGGACCCTGGGATCACGACCTGAGCCAAAGGCAGACACTCAACCACTGAACCATCCAGGCACCCCAGATGTCTACCTCCTATACCGGAATATGATATGATACCTGGATTATGCAAGTGGCTCCAATTTCATCCCACCCATCCTTAATAGTGAAGAACATTTCTCAGCAGCTGTCAAGGACACAAGAGGGAAGGAGGAGATATTCAAAGCATGGGAGAGACTCGATATCATTGAAAGTTCTGGAGATGGAAGAAGGTGGCCACAAGCCAAGGATTGCAGTAATTTCTAAAAGCTGGGAACAGCTCTCAGGGACAGCAAGGAAATGGGGACCCTAGTATAAAACCACAAGGAACTGAATTCTTCCAATAACCCAAATGAGCAGGAAGTGGATTTCCCTTGGAGCCTCCAGAAAGGAATGCAGTTCACCAACACCTTGATTCGAGTCCAGGGAAGCCTGTGCTGTTCTTTTGATCTACAGGCTGTGAGATAATACATTTGCGATCATGTGAGATACTAAATTTGTTGATGTCACTAAGTTTGTGGTAATTTGTTATGATGGCAATAGATAATTAATACAACTTTTATCAGATAATGTCTGCCAAGTAGGTCCAGATAAAATCAAATATTCAAAACTTGAAGTTTCCACAACCTTGGATATCTTAAAGGATGTCTAAAAATGGAGAAATTTGGGGATCCCTGGGTGGCGCAGCGGTTTAGCGCCTGCCTTTGGCCCAGGGCGCCATCCTGGAGACCTGGGATCGAATCCCACGTCGGGCTCCCGGTGCATGGAGCCTGCTTCTCCCTCTGCCTGTGTCTCTGCCTCTCTCTCTCTCTCTCTCTATCATAAATTAAAAAAGTTTAAAAAAATATTTAAAAAAAACAAAAAAAATGGAGAAATTTAATTGTGGGCCAACCAACTCTATGGCACCTTTCTAAGAGTCAAGACTCAAGGGCAGAATTTGAAGGTGATGTTTGCCTCTGATGGGGTCATGAGTAAGAACTTCTCTGTGGGGCCCTTGAGCAATCTTGAGTCTGAATGTTTCTGCTCCAGATATCTCTGCATCATCTGCCCACACAGAGGTTATATTCCATTCTTTTTTTTTTTTTTTTTTTTTTTTTTTTTTGTGGAAAGACTAAATTTTTAAATGGAAGCTCTCCTGAAAATAGAATCCCATTTGATTGGAAGCTTGGATGCATGGCAATGCTACTCAACATTCTCTAGGGCTGAAATGTGTAACCACTTCATGTCCTGTTTGGATGAAAGGAAGAACACAGATTTTAGAAAACATGATTTTATTTCTTTTTATCAACTGTTGATTTTTTTTCTTTTGCCCTTTGAGTGTTTAGCCTGGACCAAATGGGGAGATATTAAGTTATTTAAGTTTAGTGCTTGGAAGTGATATTTGCAAATATTTTGATTAGCAAATCTGTTAGATATTGTCTGGATAACCCAAACTTTAAATTTAATGTTTCAATTAAAAAAAATCTATGCTTAAGTTATACCAAGTATATCCATGCTATAATGTGAAAATTATGTTCTCCAAACAATGGCAACTCAGATTTAGATCATAGTTAAGGACACAAAGAAAACTTTGTTATAATAAAATATTTCCATGGCCACAAAGCTCAGCAGAGTAAGTGGGCTTGGTTGAGAATGTTAGCTTCTTCCTTCTTCCTTTTTTCTTTCCTTTATTCATCAAACATGTATTGAGTCCCCACTGTGCTATGTACTATGTTAGTGCTAGAAATTAAATGATAAACAAAATAGATATGTTGTTGTCCTAACAGGGCTTAGAATTAAGAGGTCATCCATGCATTAAATAAATAACCATGTCGATATGTAGAAAGACACTGAAATAATTGTTTAAGAAAAGTGTATAGTAGGAAGCTATTATGGACTGGATATTTGGTTCCCTCAAAAATCATATGTTAAAATCCCCACTGGGGATGGTATCAGGAGGTGGGGCCTTTGGGTGGGAATTAGGTCATGAAAGTAGAGCCCTTATGAATGGGACTAGTGCCCCTTTACAAAGAAACACGGAGATGGTTTCTTCTTCTCAACCATGTGAGGAGACAATGAGAAGACAGCCATCTGCAAACCAGGAAGAGGACTCTCAACAGACACCAGCTCTTGATCCTGGATGTCCAGCCTCCAGACTGTGAGAAATATATTCTTGTTATCTAAACACCCCCAGTCTGTGGTGCTCTGTTATAGCATCCTGCACCCATCCAGATGGGGCCCTAGAATGGCTCTGGAGGTTGGAGAAAGCAGTCTAAGGAAGTAATGCTTAAGTTGCTCTGTGCAAGATAGGTGGGAGCTAGCTGAGAAAGAACAGCTTGTGCAGGTCCTAAAGGGAGGTGGGGAATCATGGAGCACTGAGAACTAAGGGAGTCCTGGTTAGCAGGGAGGACAGAAAGGATAGGCTGGAGGAGAGGCAAGGAGGGGAGTGGGCAGGGCCAAGACTATGCACTTCATAGGCCATGTCAGGGGTCTTAGTCTTTACTTAAAAAGCAAAGGGAAGCAACAGAGGGTTTTACATAGAGAAAAACCATCATATTTTTGAGTTTTTAAAAGATCTTTTTGGCTGCAGGAGATAGGTTAGGAAGGGGTAGGGTAGGCAAGAATGGATTTGGGGCTGAATGGTGGCCTGTCGCCATAGGATGAAGGGGAACACCAGGGAAGAATGAGTGTCAAGACCATTCCCAGCTCTGATCTGGGCATTGGATGGTTGATGGGCCATTCACCCTGGAGGACCAGACATGGAGAAGAGGTGAGGCCAAGTTGGACATAGTGACTTTGAGATTCCAAGTGGAAATGTTGATGGGTCACTTGGATAGGAGTCCCAAACTCAGGGAAAATATGCCTAAGGACCATAGCAAAGAATGCTAATTAAAGCCATGGGTGCAGAATAAGTCAACTGAAAAGCATAAAGTGCTTCAAGTCATCTTTGAGGAAAATCATAATTGAAAGGCTGGATAGAGGAGGATCAGCTCTGACAAAAGAGGCTGAGGAGAAGCAGCCTGGAGGTTAAGAGGATACCCGGGAGAGTGTGGTGGTGTAGAAGCCAAGGGCAAGAGTGTTTCCATGAGAATATTGTTACAGAGGTCTGGCACTTCTAAGTATGAAACTGACTATTTGGTTAAAAACTGCTAAAATGTCTAATTAGGATGATGACCTGAAAATGCTCATTAGGTCTAGCAACCTGAAGGTCCCAGAGCTGGAAGTAAGGAAGTGGGGAGAGTGAATAAAATGTGTCTTTGATTGTATCCCCGCAATGCCAGACATATAGTAGGTGCTGAGTAACTATCCTATAAAAACTTTTATGTCAATAATATATATATATAACCCTATAAAATAATACTTGAGAGATTCATTAAATTAGTCCACAAATATTTATTAAATACCTATTATGTGCCTCGCACTGTTGTGCATGGTTGAGATACATCATTGAATGAAAGTGATACAGATATTCTGGCCTTTGGGGAGTTTACATTCTAGAAAGACTGGTAAGCAGTGAGGGAGAAAGATAATGAACAATAAATATGTTGTATAGTATATTAAAAGGTGACGAAGTTAATTCTGTGCAGAGGAAAGGAAACACAGAGTGGAAAGAGCAGGATGGAGCATGTTAGAGCTCAGGGTTATGATTTGTGATAGGATGAGCAGGGTAGATCTTCTTAAAAAGATGATACTTGAGTAAATACTTGAAGGAGGTGAGAAAGAAGTCTGGGGAGAGTTTTAGGCAGGGGAACATCCAGATGGGCTAGTGCCTGGTGTGTTTGGGGAACACAAGGGCAGTATGGCCAGAGTGGTGGGAGGAAGAGTATAGGGTGAGCCCACATAGAGGTACTTGTGAGCCCCCAGCAGCAGGACCCTGGCTTTTATTGAGGGAGAGGGGCAGGAATGGGGAGCACTGAAAGGGAAGACTTAGCACTGACATGACCTATGTTCCAAAACGCTCGCTCTGACTGTTGTACTCAAACTAGGGTAGAAGCAGATAGACCAATCTGCCTCAAACTAGTGAGAAATCTTTTTGGCCAGGCCCAGAGATGGCATATCTCTCATCCCATCACCTTCCACTGGCTAGAATTCAGTCAAATGGCCCAGACATGTGGCTAGGAAGAAAAGGAAACAGGTTCTGTGAACAGCTGGCCCCATCCGTGCCACAAAAGGCTTACAATGATCTAGGCGTGAGCTCCTGATAGCAAGAAGCAGAGTGTTATTAGTGAAAGTATTAGGAAATTATCCAATTCTGGATATATTTTCATGGCAGAGCTGGACAGAATTTATTGGAAGACTGGATGTGGATTGTGAAAGAAAGGAGTCCAGACTAGCGAGCCTGAGCAACTGTACAGATGGAATTGCCACCAACCAAGTTAGGGTCTGTTGCTGATGGAAAAGGTTTTAGAGGAGAGGTCAAGAGTCCAGCTTTCCTGTAGGATAAGAGAATTTTATTTGGCACCCAAGGGAGACAGTGAGTGCACAGTACACAGTCTGGGGTTCAAGAGATCCAGGCTGGAGATGGGAAATTGGGATAATCAGTCAGTACATGAGTGGTTTAAAGTCTAGAAAATACCTAGCCAGAGAAGAGGATTGAGGACGGAGCCCCAGTGCACCCTGACATTAAGAAGTAGGGAACAGAGGAAGGACCAGCAAAGGAAGCTGGGAAGGAGCAATGAGGGAAGAACATAAGGAGTCCTGGAAGCCAAGAGAAGAAGGTGCTTCAAAGACAAGGGAGTGTAAAAAGGCAGTGCCTGCTGCCGGTAGGGTGGGTAAGACAGGGACTGGGATCGGCCTCCGATGGGGAAAAAGGAAGCAGCAAGAATGGGACAGGAGGAGAATGTGTTTAAGAAGTGGGAGGAGAATCAGGTACAGCAAGTGTAAGTAAGTCTTTTAAAGAGTATTTTTTATAAAAGGAAGCTAAGAAATTTGGTGGCTATTGGGGAAAAAAAATGGGTTCAAGGATAGGTTGGTTTTTTTTTTTTTTTATCTTGAAGAAAAGGCTTTATTGCCCAGCCATTAAAAGCATTCAAACATATATTTTTCTACATAACTTATTGTGAGGTGATCAATGTTAGATAAAATATTCATTTTCATCATCGGCTTCAATTCATGTGTTCTTGACCGATCTTCATTTTTCCTTCCATTTGAATGCCTTTGAGGCAATGCAGAATTTTTATTTTGAAGGGGGCCTGGAGGGGCAGAGGGAGAGGGAGGATCTCAAGCAGGCTCCATCTCACCACCCTGAGATCATGACCTGAGCCGAAATCAAGAGTCAGAGGCATAACCGACTGAGCCACCCAGGGGCCCCTACAATGAAGAATATTTAACCACCATAGTTAGAGACTTAAACATTCCTCTGCAGCTCCCTGCATGCTTGTCACATGAGCTGTGCTCCTAGTGGTTTTATCACAGTCATCCTCTGTGAGACACTTTTGGAAAACATCAGGATAGCCCTCATTCATCTTCACTTCATAGACTCTGTTGCACCTCCAAGAGCCCGGCGACGTGCCCTCCTCCTTCAGTGGCTGCGTGGAAAAAGAGGGAAAGGTATTTTTAATGAGAGAAGTCACAAACAGATCTTATGTTGATGTTAATGATCCTATAGAGAAAAGAAAATAATGATGTAGCCGATGAACTTCTGGAGTAATGTGCTTGGGTTAGCCAGAGGGGATATCGTTTAAGGTGAAGTCATGGGATTAGCTTTAATAAGAGTGTGGTCTGCTAGTCCAAAGTCGCGAATGGGAAGACAGAGCCACACTCTGGGGTGGAACAGAGAAGAGACAGAGTCAGAAGGCAGGAATTGGCTGGGTAGTCCTCCAAAAATAGTTACCCAGTGATGGGTGTTTTTTTTTTTTTTTCCTTTAGCTATTCTTTTACTCCAGATATATAAAATACGTATTTTGTACCTTTATAATTTTATCAATATCATTCATAGTTGTCTTTTCCAGGCTTATTGAGTTTGACATACAGCACTGCGTGAGTTTAAGGTATATGACATCATGATCTCTCTTGCACATACTGTGAAATGGTTACCATAGCAAGTTTAGTTAACATCTATCATCTCACGTTGATACCAAAGGAAAAAAAAAAAAGGAAAAAAATTATTTCCCTTCAGATGAGAGCTCTTAGGATCTACTCCCTTAACTTGCAAATACACCCTACTGCGGCGTTAACTAGTCGTGGTGTTCTACGTTAACATCCCCCATATGAGATGAGTTTTTCTAGATTTTTTTGTTCGTTTCTGTTTGTGTGTATGTATGTGTATGTGTGTGTGCGGGGGTGGGGGGGTGGGTAGTATTATGAGCTCATGGATTTTTATATACCTGATGTGTTTCCATTCATGCCAGCTCTATTCCCTTTTAATTCATATTGTACCACCTTTAGGCACTGGGGGACCTTCAAGTCTGTCCTTGTGACATGACGTCAGTCGTCTAGCCATTGTTTCTTTCTGCCCTGGAAATGGCCACTTTCTAAGGAGCCCTGGTTGGTTTTGGTGGTAGGGGGTATGTAGAGACCACATCCCCAGAGCTTGTAGTCTTACCACCTATTTTCTAGGTCTGCTTGCCCCTCTGTGGGCCCACTACAGGCAGCCTTGTCAGATGCCTCTCGTAGAAACCCAGGTGGCACATGTTCTCCTTCCTGAGATAAATACCCTTCAATGAACTTTGCCCCCGGGACAGGTGAGCCTGGAGATCAATGCCTTTTGCATCGTCCCGTGTTGCAATCTTCCCACGTCTTTCCACAAACACTGGAACAGAGCCAAGCAGCATGAAGTTTGTGCCCATCCGCACCTCTGCATCAGGGGTGGGCTGAGCCAGAAGGCAGGCTGGAGCACAAGGCCTCGGAGGAGCAGTGGGAGGAACCTGCTCTCAGGTGGGCATGGCATGCCTCCCACCTTCTTCCAGGCACGGACACCGGCCCCATCTCCCCCATCTCGGCATTTGCTAGCTGAGTGATTGCAGCATGTCATCCCTCCTACCAGCTGCTCATTCACAAAAAAAGGGACCACACCAGCCTCACAGCGTCCTTGTAAAGATCCCGTGAGAAGATCCATTTTAAGCAACTGGCTCAGGACACTTAACAGACAATAAATAACCATTACCTGCCCTTCCCCCTGTCACTTACCCTCTGTTATGCAATCAGATGGCTCAGAATTGAAAAATACTGTGTCTCTCTGAAAGTGCTGCTGCTATTTTTACCTGTCCCTTCACAAAAGGTCACAGGTATGTCCTGTTGTTGGGGAGAGGGCAGCCCTGACTCACTTCCTCCCCCACTGCTGCGCCTGCTGGGCCACATTGGATGGGACCAGGCTGTTCACAGAGAGCTGCCCAAGGAGTCCTGCTCCTTGACATTCAGGAGGGATTTCATAAAATCACGGTCTTTGCGGGAGACTGGGCTGACTTCCCACTTTCTGATTTGCTCATGCTTCTTTACCTCCCTGGCCATCCTCTTCCTGAAATTGACCACTGCTCCTCCCAAAGTTAGCCAGGATTAGCAGGTAGTTGATAGTCAAATTTGAGGCTGACATTTTTGGGCTTGAAGCAAGTGATAAGACTCCTTCCTTTAAAAGACGAGAATGAGGGGCGCCTGGGTGGCTCAGTCTGTTTAGCATCTGCCTCAGCTCAGGCCATGATCCCAGAGTCCTGGGAGGGAGCCCCAGGTTGGTCTGCTCAGTGGAGTCTTCTTCTCCCACTCCCTCTGCCACTCCCCCTGCTTGTGTGCACTCTCTTTCTCTCTGTCAAATAAATAAGTATAATCTTAAAAAAAAAAAAAGATGAGAATGAGTATACAGCTGTGGTCCACAACCATGACTGCATATTGGAAGAACCAGAGGAGCTTAAAAATATATATATATATATTTTTGTATTTTTATTGGGTCCCATCCCAGAGACTCTGGATCATTGATCTGAGGCATGGCCTGGGCATTGGGCTATTTTATAAACTCCTCAGGTGACTCTGCTATGCAGCAAAGGGTGAGAACCGACAGAAGGTAAATGCACACACAGGTGTCTGCTCCCACACAAGTGTCTCTTCAGCTGGGAGCTGCAAAGTAAAGCTTGCCTTTCTCTGACTCCTAGAGCTCTCCTACTGTGACTTTAGGTGAGGCGAAAGATGGAGCACCCACCAAGTCACGGAAGGCTTGTGGGCCATGCCCAGGAATCTGGGCTGGACCTTGCTGAGCCCCTTGTTGAAACATTTTCAGTAGATTGGCAGCTGGGTCAGGTGTGCTTTGTAGGAAATAGTGTCTGGCAGCATGGGGAGAAGGGAGGGGAGTGGGGATGCTCGGAGGAGGCCAGGACACCCCTGAAGTCTCTGTGCAAGATACAAGAGCCTGAAACAAGGCGAGTCATGGCAGATGGCAAGGGCATGGGGAGTGAGAAAGAGAGGGCTTCACTTGATCTTGCAGGTGCTGGCTGGAACACGTGCCCTCTCTGTGCCAAGCCCACCCTCCCCATCACCTCTCAGCCGGCATTAGGGACTTTTGTATGCAGGCCTCATCGTCTTGTCTTCTCGGAGTTATTTCTTAATCAGCATGATGAGCCACATTTCTTATGCTTTTGTTTGGAGCCAGGCATGTGGCTAAGAACTTCTCACTTTACCATTAAGAAAACTGAGGCTTAGTGAGGTTCAGTGACCCGCCCAAGGTCACACAGCCAGTAAGAATTAGAGCTGGATGTATATAGGTTTCTGACTTAACCCCTACACAGCCGCTGTCTCCCCTTCCTACCTGTGATATTATTTTTTTTTTAAGATTTCATTTATTTATTCATGAGAGACAGAGAGAGAGGCAGAGGGAGAAGCAGGCTCCACGCAGGGAGTCCTCAGGATCATGCCCCAGGCCAGAGGCGGCACTAAACCACTGAGCCATCAGGCTGCCCCCTACCTGTGATATTCAAATGTCCCCTCCCTACCCTTCCACCACCCACCCTCTCCCCACCCAGTCCATCTCATTTTTTTTTTTTGAGGCCATCTCATTTTAAGTTAAATCTCAGAACTGACCGTACCCACAGGCTTCATCTGAGTGTCCATCCTGGTCATTCCTGGCCAGCCCAGCCTTGGAGTCTGGTTGCCCACACCAACAGGAGGATCCAATCTGTATTTACATCAGGTAAGTCGGCCAACCTCTTAAAATAGTTCTAATTTATAGGATTTCACCTTGTGCTACCTCATAACTAAAAATACCCCCTAATCCCTTAAGTTTTCCACATGCTAAGGCATTGAAGCCCCATAACTTTCTTTTCAGGTGAAAAAAATTAAAAATAGTATTGGTAATGAATTTAACCTTTTGAACAGGCAGAGATTTCTGTATAAGACAGGTTCCCAGCACACCTAGAGAAATCTGGAAGGCAGGGGATTTACACTTTCAGAAATTTTATGTCAACACTGTTGGAAATGCGACCTTGGAATGATGGCCACAATAATTGTAAATAACTTCTTAAGGCTCTGTCAGTTTCCAATAGTGATCTTTTTTTTTTCTTTTCAAGATTTTTAAATTTATTTAGAAAGAGATTGAGAGAGCAGAAGCACAAATTGGGGGGGGGGGTGGGCAGAGGGAGAGGGAGAGAATCTCCAGCAGACCCAGAGCTGAGCGTGGAACCAGAGGTGGGGCTCCATGCCACAACCCTGAGATGACAACCAGAGCCAAACACAAGAGCCAGGCACCCAACTGACTGAGTTGCCCAGGCACCCTGCAATAGTGATGGTTTACTTCAACTTCTTTACATATCACGTGGTTGTGATTAACATTTAGTGAGTACATAATTTGAGGCAATGCTGAGCTAAGGATTTTCCTGGATTAGCTCTCATTCTGACATCACTAATTTACGCATAAGGAAACTGAGGCTCAGAGAGGCCAACTTGCACAAGTTTCCAAGATGGGGTGAACAGAAGCTACATTTGAAACTGGGTCTGTGTAACCTCAACACATGCTCATAACCATTCACTATGTTGTTAGGGTTCTCGATAATAACCACTGTAGCCTAATTTGTGTACTAATGCTGGCCACATTACACACTGCATCTATTGGAAACATTTTCTCTGAGTTTTGCTTTAAAAACTTGTATATTGCAGTGGTTTTTCCCCATAAAGACTATTGTAATATTTCTATTTAACTCTGTTGTGGAAATGACATCACTGGTGCGTTTCAAATACATTTATTGTCGGTCATGGTTAATATTCAAAGGGGTAATGATTGGGAAATCATTTCTTGTCAAGATCTTTGCACACCAGCTATGTCACTGCTTGCTGTGTGGTACGGTAGGGGTGTCAGTCCCCTGGGCAGCCTGTGGCAGGGGTCCACTTAGCCTTCAACTCTGTTGGGACACCAGGTAAGTGCTCTCTTTCTCTGGGTCTTGGTTCCTAAGATAAAAAGTGTCTTGCAGCTCCAGTGTTCTCTGATTCTCTCTGGACAGCTGCTGGTAGGACACTGGTGACTCTCGGAAGGCTCCTCTGGCTCTATGATTTTTACAGTATTATTGTTGGATATAGTATTGTCCTTTTCTAAAAACAGGAACCAATCTCTATTTTGCACAACCTGTATCTCCCAGTCTATGGCAATTACAAACATCAACCTCTTGTTAAAACAGTTGATTCAATAAGATGTTTCTGAAAAAAAGTAAAATCATCAGGACTCAGGCATTTGCATCCTCTGAAGAATAGGTAATCCAGTCACCTGACCACCAATCCCCCTGATAAGCCAGCTTGCAGTGGCAGGGTTAGGGGGTGGGTTGGGGAGGGGGACACCCAAGAGCATTTAGTCATGACCAAGTGCATTTAGAAATTCTGTTCATCATATGGCCTTGCCAGAGCCACCTGCTGGCCATATTGCTCTCTCTGTGTAGTTGAGTGTTTTGGAAATTAAAACTTCATCATCAGTTTGAAAGAGCTCTTTGGTGATTCTTGGGGTGCCTGGGTGGCCCAGTCAGTTAAGCTTCTGACTGATGGTTTCAGCTCAGGTCATGATCTTAGGGTCATGAGATCGAGCCCTTCCTCAGAGCAGAATTGGCTTGAGATTCTCTCCCTCTTCTTCTCCCCCTTTTCTCCCCACCCCACCCGCTCTCTCTCTAAAAGGAAAAAGAGAGGGGAAGGGGAATAGAGAGTTCTGTGGTGATTCTTTTGGAAAAACTAAGAATTATTTGGGGATATGGATAATTTCCTCTAGCTCTATTTGGGGAGAGAAATTTTTGTGTGCTAGATCTTATTTAAACATGGCACTTCTGTGATTTTGGTACAACAACTGTGAGCTCCTTTACCAGATTGGGACACTGTGGGTAGGATCCATATACAATCTCATCTGGCCCAGAGTAAGTTCTCAAAGACTGCTTGTTGAGTGAATGAGTACATGAAAGAATGGTTAAATTCCAGCATCCAAGAGGGCTTTAAATTCAAATTTCTTGACTTTTACCTTATAAGAATCACTGAGTTTCTACGGGGGCCATATATAATTATCTCCCTTATGTTACATACACATTTTATATGTTTTATAGGTTCTTCTAATATTGAAGAAGATGGGACAAGAGTAATGGTTTATGGTTGTTAAGATTTCCAGTAGGCTTTGTGATTAGAGTGTATGACTTTCTTTTGTATAAAATAATATGTGAACAGAGGCAAGAAACCACATAAGAGAAAAATAAATGCCAGAAGAATTTTCCTTCTTCATTTAAGTAGAACTGAATGAAGAATTTGTTCAGGTTTTACCATAAAGATGAGTCTTGTAAAAACTTCAGTTTGGTATTCTATTGGGTTTAGTTGAAATAACATACTAACCCCAGTAAATTTTTTTAAAAATACAGTCTTCAAGTAAAACAACATCTTAACTATAAATGTGATTCTTCAGTTTGGATAAATGAATGTAAAGTCAGGTCAACTGGTGAATCAAGTTCAAG
The DNA here is from genome assembly GCF_011100685.1 of Canis lupus familiaris. Classification (NCBI taxonomy): domain Eukaryota; kingdom Metazoa; phylum Chordata; class Mammalia; order Carnivora; family Canidae; genus Canis; species Canis lupus. The sequence continues at coordinate 7,332,505 of NC_049256.1, read as the reverse complement.
AACTAACATTATCTGGATAAATTTTTAAAAGTTGCCCTCTGGGGTACCTGGCTGGCTCAGTCATTGGAGCATGCAATTCTTGATCTCAAGGTTGTGGGTTCAAGCTCCACCTTGGGTATAGCTATTACTTGAAAATAAAAATCTTTATAAAAAATAAATAGAAGTCACCCTCTGAAGGAAATTCTTGCACATGCTGCAATTTGGATGAGCCTTGAGGAAATTATTCTCAGTGAAATAAGTCAGTCACAAAAAAGACAAGTACTGTGTGATTCCACTTATGTGGGGGTACTTAGAGTGGTCAAAAACATAAAGCCAGAAAATGTAATGCTAGTTGCCAAGGGCTGGGGAAGGGGGAGGGAGTGTTTAACGGGCATAGGGTTTCAGATTTGAGAAGAATCATGGGGATGGATGGTGGTGACGGTTGCACAACAATGTGAATGCATTTAATACCACCGAACTGTATACTCAAGAATGATTAAGACAGTAAATTTTATGTTACATGCATACAATAATTACAAGGTGAAAAAAAGGTCACCGTCCAACTTGGTCAGTATAGAGTGACTTCTAGAACTTTGTGTCTTCCTCATTGTATGGACAGGATGAGTACATTTTCACTTTCATCAGGTTGGGCAGAAGCATGGAATGGTGATGGTTGCTCTTTGAAGTTTAAACATGGAAAGAGGGACATCTGGGTGACTCAGTGGTTGAGCGTCTGCCTTCAGCTCAGGGCGTGATCCTGGGTCTGGGGATTGAGATCTGCATCAGGCTCTCTGTGGGAAGCCTGCTTCTCACTGCGCCTATTCTCTGATTCTCTCTCTCTCTCTCTCATGAATCAATAAATAAAATCTTTTTTAAAAAAGTAGAAGAACTCTGTTAGGCAGCTGAGATGATTTGCTATGGCTTTAGGGGGGATGGGAACATCTCCCTCCCACCCCCAAGAGCCACACACTGAAATCATGGGTAGCAGCTGCCCTTGGCTTTGAGACACCCTCTTGGGAACCACCTGCTTTGGGGCTGCAGGCAGCTGGAGTCTGGGGAGCAGCTTCCCTGTGATTCTTGCTCTCCCAGATTTCCTGAGAGCAGATTTCCTCAGCCCTACTCAATAGTCATGTACTTCTTTGGATCAAATCTCTTTCTACTTGAAATACTTAGTGTCTCCTTTTCTCCTGAATGAATCCTGATTGTTAGACTATTTTCACCTTACTGGACCTTTCAGGGAAAAGTGAGATTTTTCAGGTCTGTGTTGTCTAACCTCACTTCTGGGTGACCCTGAGTCCCAGCGTTCTGGTAGTCTTGGAATAGAAGTGGGGAGGCGCTGTCCAGCCATTGAGGGTAAATGAAAGTTCTCCCTCGGCAAGCCCAAAGCATGGGGTCCCAGGGGCAGAGTAGGAGGAGCAGTGTGTGTAGGTGGAACCCTGGCAGTTTATCAGAAATAATGGTTAGTAGAAGAATCTTTTCAGAGAGTCTGGTTGGGGAGGCTGGCTGTGGGGCTGCTGAGTCAGTTTTCACAGACACATTTCTCTGGCCATTAGAGGGCATGTGTGAGGAAAGAGACCCAAAAGCTGAGTAAATGTATTGTCTTTATAGAGGAATGACATCACGCACAGATTTAACTTGCTTTGACTGAACTGGAGCCATGTCTTCTATATAGAATTAAAAGTACTATAGACATGCCTGGGTGACTCAGTTAAGCATCCAACTCATGGTTTCAGCTCAAGTCATGATCTCGAGGTCTTGGGAATAAGCCCCAGGTTGGACTCTGTGCTCAGCATGGAGTCTGTTTCAGATTCTCTCTCCATCTACCTCCTGCTCACTCTCAATCTCGCTCACTCTCTCTCTCTCAAATAAATAAATACATAAAAACTTTTAAAAATGCTATATCTAAGGACTTATGGTAAATTGAATTATTTTTCCTATTTCCTCACTCCTCAGTTGTGGTGCTAGACAGCCACATTTGGCCATGGCCTCATGGTGTGAGAAATATACTTCCCTGCCCCTTGACTTTGGGCTTGAGCATATGACTTGCTTTGGCCAATGGGATGTTAACAAACGTTGATGCAAGGAGAAGCTTAAAACACACTTATGTGGTCACTCTCTTGTGCATCTGCCATCCAATGGGAAGAATGGCAGCCAGTGTCTCTCCAGCCTGAGCCCCAGAGAGACTGCAACAGACCCAGAAGCACATGAGTGATACATAAATGCTTATTATTGTTTTCCAGGGAGAGTTTGGGATTGTTTGTTACCCAGTGAACTTGTGGTAATGGCTACCTGATACAGTTGAATATGTCACATCATAGATACTATTCTTTATGGAATAACTGAATACTTTCAAGGATAGCTTTGAACACATTCAATTTTCACAGTCAATGCACTGACTTTAGACTCAAATTCATGCCAAGAGGAGATTCCATCCTATCTTCAAAGACAACTGGGTTTCTCTTGTTGGATGAGTAAAAATTGTTTCAGGTTGCTGCAGTTCATATCCTAGCTGACCTCTGTACCTTCTAGATAATGAAGAATAAGCCTAGAATTGATGTGGAGCAAAACTAATTCTGCATTTACAGGCCCACAGAAGTCTCTTTCTTCTTCTTATCAGCATTTAAAAATGGTACTTTCAGATAACTTTATAATTATGTTCATTTTCCATTTTGCTTAGTGAAATTTACACAGCAGAGAAGTGTCTTTAAGAATGAACAAACTAAAAAAAAAGGCACGAACAAACTGAGAAGTATACATGATCATTCATTTGGCACTATCTTCTAAAATTTCACACTTCGAGGATAAGCAAAATTAGTATAATTTTCTTCTTAAATTGCTTACTAACATTGTAAGTGAGCCAGTGCAAGAGAAAGGAAATTATAGCTTTCAACGGGATACGACAAGGCAAGCCTTTGGGGATTTTAGTGAACACAGTGATGCTAACAGATGCCAACCCTACCGACCCTACTGATTCCCCACTGACGGCTCCTTGAAAGTGACCTGAACTGTCTGGCTCCTGAGGGCCCCTTTGCTTATAACTCCAGACTCTGGGTGGTCAACAGGTAATATTTCAGTCACCAAATTTCTACACTGGCTTTTGGTACCCAAGTTGAATGTCTGTGGTAAATTATTCTAGCAGTTGTTTCTTAAGATGAAAAGTCTTCTTTCCATTGGGTAGAGATGAGAGTATATCCTGGTTGCTATGGTTACTCAAGCCCCTTCTTTGAGTTTGGACAGCACCACCTGGTAGCCAAGAAAACCAGGTTTATATGAGCCCCATACTCAAAATACTCCATCTGGGGGAGAAGCTGGATTGAGAAGCTTCCCAGACTGTTTCTTACTATCTGGGTCAAGGACAAACAAGAGGTGCCTCTGAAGTAGCTTGCTTAGGTACTTCTGCATTACCTGGCCCAGCTCGACCCCGCTGGGCCCTGCTTTCTGTTTTCTCTCCAGATCTCGGGTGGACAAAGGCAAGTGTGGCGAAACTCACGGGACAGCCTGGGTCTGGGTCCCTGCATCAACACCTTATTAATTGAGTGAACATAGGCAGGTCACTTAACTAATTTAGGCCTTACCTCGTCATCTGTAAAATGGAGGCAGTCACAGCACCCGCCCTATAAGCACAACAGGTGTGCAAATTCAACCACGTCATCCTGTAAAGGGCCTGGTATGCCGTGTGTTCCCAGCTAATGTTAGCTGCTATAAGAGAAATAACACTTGCTCTTATGAAGGCTGCTTCTGCCATAAGGTAGGGCCCCTCTCAGGTGCGGGGGACTTTAAATACAATGACAGCAACACGATAGTCCCCTGCCCACCACCTCACCCTTCCATCAGCTCCCAGAGGCTCCAGGTAAGGTGGCCCAGTATTTTAGGGATGTGGCACTCGGCATCCCCAGGCTCCCATGGACCCTTTTACCCTGGTGAGGACTAGGGGGTCACAAGCCCCAAAGCTCGCTCTCCGCCCCCCTGCAGTGGATGGAGGGGACTGCCTACTGTGGTCCCACACAGTACCAGCCACAGCTGATTGCCGAGGAAGAGAACCACGACGTGGGGCGACATCCCCAGCCTGCAGGGGCTGGTTTTGATGTCTTATTTCAGATCTGTTGAAGCTGCCCCAAGCTCCCCCAGGCTGCTCTCTCTTGTGGTTTGACACACTCGTCTGTCACTGGGTACATGCCGTTTGGGGCTGCTGTGTGACAGGCAGGGCCATGTCATTCGTGAGCCACACAGTGACACTTACTCTGAAATGCACCACATGGAAAAGCCCGTGCACAGCCTGCCTTTCATTTCTTTGCTGCGTTCAGCACCTGCTGCCCCTTTCTTAGCTCCCGACATCGGAGTTTGGAAGAGGCAGACTCTTCCACTTTGCTCCAAAATGCACTGTTGAGAGGTTTCTCAGCTCCTTTCAAAAAGCCCTAAAAGAACACTGGCTCTTGTGGGGAGTGGACAAAGCTCGTGGAGCGCGGTGTGGGGAATCTCCCCACCAGGCCCTGATACATCTGGGAAGACGGACTTCACTTCCCCTGGCTCTTGTCTTCACTTTCTCAGACTGCATTGCAAGTTGTGCTCACCTGCCCCTTATTTCAAAGTGCAAAATGCTGGGGTACGAAGCCCTACCCCGGAGGGCCTGACAACTGTTGGAGGAGCCACCCAGAACATGGCATGATAAACATCCGGATACAACAGTGGAGGAGAACAGGAGAACAGGACAGACAAGGACGTGCCTGATTCTTCCTAATGCACCTCATGCAGATGCGTATGGGGAGAGGAGTTGGTCAAGAAAAGAGTACCCAGGAGCTGACCATTAAGAAGGTTCTCAAGGGACACCTGAGTGGCTCAGTGGTTGAGCGTCTGCCTTCAGCTCAGGTCGTGATCCCGGGGTCCTGGGATCAGGTCCTGCATCGGGCTCCCCACAGGCGACTTGTTTTTCCCTCTGCCTGTGTCTCTGCCTCTCTCTGTGTGTCTCAAATAAATAAATAAATAAATAAATAAATAAATAAATAAAATTCTTTTTTTGGAAAAAAAAAAAAAAGCTTTTGAAAGAATTCCCCAGGTGGAAGAAAAAAAGAGCAGGGTGGAGACAGGTGAAAAAAAAAATTTCAACCTGAAAGAAAAAAAAAAGCATGAGAAAGTCTGGGGCAGGAGAGTCTGGGAACGGAGACTCCAGCACATTCTCTGGAGTGCCTGAAATCTGGGATGTGAAGAAGGAATGATATTTAAAAGGCCGGTAGGGCCAAAACAATGAAGAAAAATACATTTAGCGAACTTTTGTGAATTATTCCTCTGTATAGTGTCCTCAGGGCACACCTGTAAAACCAGTGATTGTCCCAATTTCATAGGTCATCAGAAGGGAAAAAGAACAGGAGAAAAAAAAAAGGAAATAATGGGTACTTTTGCCTGTTATTCCATTTGTTCCATGTCTCAAAGGATGATTCACATTAATGTATATAGAATAAATTGGTCAATAACTGGTGTATTCCACAGAATATTATGTTTTGCTTTTATCATACACTAAAATAAACTTCACTTAAAAAATAATGGAAATACCCCTTTCTTTTCCTTCTTTTTTTTTTCTGTAGATGAAGGTCAACAGTAAATCAACCTAGAAATGATCTGTTTTTTTTTTTTTTTTTTAGATTAAAAGCTCAACTGTTTCTTCCTATGGGAAGAAAAGGTAAATAAAGTCAGAAGATTGAAATGTCTTGCCTAAGTTATGAACATAAGATACCTAATTTCCAGTCCAACCCAACAAATTCATTTGTAAAATGTTAGGAATAGAAGATAAGTCACCTTGAGGAGCCCCATTTTATAGATGGTGAAATTGAGATCCTTCAAGAGGTGAAATGAAGGCATATGGTCTTAAAATTGCCAAAGAGGCAAAACTTAAATTGAGAACCCCCTCAGACAGCCAGTGTCATCTACGGATACAGACTTCCTTACTCCTGATCACAGCAGGAGAAGCAGCTCACGTGCTATTCGAAGGGGGTTGGTGGCACCATTTTTGTTTGCAAAGGGCAGTGTCATTCTGCAGAAGCTCAAAGAGCACCCCTCCTAATAAGCACTTCTTGGAGACCTTGGCTGGAGAATTATGACCCTACATGATGGTCTCAGCCTTCTGCCCAGTACATGGCAGTTCCTGTGTGCCACATTCTCAGCTAGCCCAGGGCTGAGGACCCCCTGTCAGTGAACCACCCCTCCTTAGGGGTAAATCAAACTCATAGAGTCACCTTCTGGGCCCCAAGCTATCCACCTGGCATATGTGAGTGGCGTGGGGGACAGAGGCCTGAATCTTCCAAGCCAGGAACGGGCAGACATTGTCACCTGCCTTACGTGACCCAGATTTCCTTTCTCCCCTGCAACAGAATTTATATCTCTATTTCCTCTTGTTCCTGTGTGAGTTTGGCTCTCTGCTTTGGTCTTTTAGCTCCTTAGAAATGTGGCCTTAGTAACCGAGGGGGAACGTCTGCTTTCACAGTGTGTATAAGTGACACAATGAGGCAACGTAGCCTGATCACCAGCCCTGCAGAGGCGTTTAACTCACACGCCCTCCACAAAAAGCCCCTTTGCAGTCCACAGTGGGATTACTAGGAACAGATGCTGGACAAGCTCTCAAAGAGAAAATAATGACAGGGAAGAAAGCTTGAGAATAGCAAGGCAAAGAGAATGGAGAGACATATACACAGAAGAGTAATAAATAGCACATATCAAATATTGTTCCAGGGAAAATCTATCAATCCATGTATCTTACAAACATAGATTGATAACCTACCACATGCCAACACTGTGCCCACTCACATGCCTGACTGAGCTAGGATTGCTGCCCCGATCTGACTCATTCAAACTGAAATCCTATAATTGAGTGGAAAGAGGACCTAAAAAGCCAAATCCTCCAAAATGCCAAATCTGAGCAAATCTGACTGGCTGTGCAAATCAATCAATCTCTCTCCTCCGAGACTGGTCTTGTCCCTTCTCTTTGGCTAAGGGTATCCCAAGATGCCTCACTTCCATCTCTATCAAGAATCATCTCACTACACCCTTCAAATGGAGAAGAAACCTCCAGAATTATGGAGTTTCTTTTTTTAAACAAACCTTTTATTTTGGAATACTTTCAGATTTTTAGAGAATTGCAAATTTTCGCTAGACCCCTCATCCAGTTTCCTTGATGCTCTTGTCTTACATTACCATCAGTATTAACTGAACTCCAGACTTTATGCCCTAGTTTTCCTATTACTCAGGCCTTTTTTCTGTTCCAGGACCTTCTCCAGGATATCACACTACATTTAGCAGGATTTTGTTTTGAGGCTCATGCGTTTGTAGAGAAAATTACTGAAAGCAAAGGAGGCCGTTGCTAAGTGTTTAGAATTAGGACTAATAATTCCAAAAACTAGCTCACATTTCCCCCATCTTATGTTTATACAACAGCCTAAATAATTAGCTGAGCTAACAGTCATTTCTGAAAGAAGGTTTTCAGATTTTTTGTTGTTGTAATTGCAAAATGTGTTTTCTACTCTTGGCTCCCCTTTTTCTTTCCCAGAAAGAACTGCTGCTAACTCTGTTTAGTGGATCACAGAGATTTCCCTTCAGGGCCAGAATTCCTGTTCCCTTGGAGTTCCACAAGTTTGGAGGAAGAGAGGGTTGTGTTCATGTTCCCTGAAGAGCCTAGTGGAAGTTTCTCTTCTCTAACTAAAGTGTAAGAAAATGCAGCCTCCTAAAAACTCACACCACAGTTGTGGGGCTAAAAACAAGCCAGATGCCCAGTTACGAGCTAGCCTGCACTTCTATAAAGTGTTGTTACCACTTGTGTGGCAACTTTTTCATGAAAAGATTCTGGAATGGGGATGGTGGGAGGCAAAGATCCATGTGCAAATCCAGAGACAGGCATACTCAGGGCCCCCCACGCTGTATGAAGGGTTCTGGAGTGACTACCAGACTCTTCCTTGGAGCACACTAGAGTGAAAATAGTTACACTGCTGCATTTCTGATGAAATCTGCTAGTTCCCAAAAGATCGAGTTTCAGATGATTCATTTTTGCCACAAATTCTGCTTTCCCCTCATTAACCAACATATTGGCTTACTTATCTCTTTAGCAGAGAGGAGGATTTTGAGGGTGATGGCAGTGACAGTTGTCATTCATATTATTGCTCAAGTATTCAGTGTTTTGACACAGAGTGCATGCTTAGTAATAATACTATTTAATCAAGAAGGATAAATAAAAACTTAGAAGATCACCAAATTAAAAAGAGCTACTTTGGGGGAATGGTTTGTGTCTTGTCGGCTATGGGCAGAGCATGGAAAAGGAAGAGAGTTGACAGAAGGGGTGGAGAAGGAGAGCATTCACTTTGCAGGGATGTATCTGGACACCAAGACTCTAGGCACATCTTTTTTTCTCCTTCGGGAAGCATTTTCCACTGTACACTTTTATTTCTGATTTATAAATTTTTTTCAGAGAAAAATTTAACCTCAAGAAATCTTCCTTTAGGACCTCATTTTGTCTTTCCCCATAGGATAAGAAAAAAAAAAAAACAAAAAAGACTACGCTTAAAAAAAAAAGTTTTTCCAAACAAGAGTGAATCATGTGATTTTAATGACAACCTTCAAAATATTGTTTTTCCTCATTTAATAAATTATATTCTGCGTTTCATTCTTTACATGAATTATGCAATTATTTTTTAACAAACTACAAAAGCATCTGCATTTTTTATTGCATGTACGTTAACATACACTGAAATTTAGCTATCGGTTATAGCATTAAAATAGATAAAATAGGTTTATTTATGTAATTTTGTAAATTTGTTTCTCAATAGTAAGAAAAGGGAAAGGATTATAGATTACTATTTATAAGCTCTTCGCCACAAATATTTCATTGCAGGGTACATAGTAGACACTTATATAAATGAAGATTGTGGTTCTTGGCTCATCTGCTATTATGTCGTATAAAAACAACTGGATTGATTTTTGGGTAGAGTATATGCTTGGGATAACATGGCTTAAAAGGATGTGTGACAGACAACATTCCGTTTGGACACCTAAGCTATACTGACAGAGAAAGGCAGATACCCTCCCAGATAGCGGAAACGGGTCAAATTAGATGACCTCCTGACCACCAGTCAGAAGTGACATTTATAGACTAGGATGGACTGAATTGGAAACATAGAAAAGTAGTGGTTTCATATATGACCCCCAAATTAAAAATCAATGGAATAGATACACCCAACTGCACAAAGTTTTGTGCAACAGAGCTATTTCTCACCTTAGGAACCCAGAGCTGCTCTTGGGTGATGAGTAGCAGAGATTTATTTATTTCATGAGAAATTCTTCTACACATTCTTATAGAATATAATTCGTAGATAGATTCTTCTTTACAGTATGAAAAGACCTCAATAAAAGAAAAGCCAGATTGGATAAGTTCATCGTTTAGATGTTTTGTTTAGTACCAGTATTTGAGGTCCTTAGAGACATCTTGATATGTTGTGAAGAATTTTGATCAAATGAATACAAACTTCAGACCCAGTATGGGTTCCCTAAAGGCAAATTTTTGGAATATCATCTTTATGCTCCTCGTTACTTTGTTGAATTTCTCCATTAGTTTCCAAGGCCTTCTGTCTAACCAATGGTCTGCTGTGTGAATAAATCAATAATATTTGACTAAGATTACAAACAAGTGAAATTGTACAATAGTCAAAAGTTTCAAGCTGCTAGATGTCTGAACTGAGCAACAAACCAAGTGCCAGAATCATGAGCAGACTTCTCTTTACTGGCCACCACATATGATCACTTGATATGGGCTTAGCCTCTCACATGGTTCCAGCTATTTATTTGTGAATGAGGAGCACATTTAATATGTTCCAGCACTGAAAAGTAAAAAAATGCTATAAAACCTTTCCTTCTGACACTATAGTCTACTTCTTCTTCCCGTAGACGACTTATAATTACTTGGTCTCTAACAGAGATATATTATGACATGTAAGTAAATATATATTATATATTTATTTAACTTAACAATACATCTTGGAGCTCAGACTATATCAATTCAAAGAGATGACTCATTTCTTCTTAATATCTGCAATTCAATTACATATATGTACTGTGATTTATTTAAGTTCTTTCCTCTTGATGGACATTTAGGTTGTTTCCAATCTCTTGCCATAAAAAGCATGCTCTAATAATGAATAACTTTGTATCTTGATCATTTCTAACATTTCCAAGTATATTTGTAGGACAAATTCCCAGAACTGAGAATTGCTGATTCCAGGACCCCATGCATTGGACCTTTCATAAATATTGCTAAGTTGCCTTCATTTTAAGATTATACAAATTTTGACACCAACCAGCCAATCAAACACCAATCAATATGGTTTGATTTTAAAGGCAAGATATATTTAAATAATTTAATTGGTTAATTCTCTAAAAATGAAAGGGAAACAGATACCATCACCACTTTGGGCATCGTAAAGCCAATTGAGGCAACTCTGCTGAGCGCTCAGCAGAAGTCTATACAAGCTAACCTCAACTCTGCCACCAATTGCAATGTAACTTTGGACAAGTCTCAATTTCATCCAAGAATGGATGCATCAGCAGGTTTCTGGGCCTTCTGGCTTCTAGTGGGAGTCAGCCATTAGGAGGCTTATCTGACACTCAGGTGTCAGACCTAGACTGGTAGACAGGAGCCAAGAGAAAACAGATCAGGGCCAAGCACTGAAAGTGACTAAGTCCAGGGAGGCACCAGGAATAATAAGAGCTAACATGTATGTGATGCATTCTATGAGCCAGGCCCTGATCCAAGTGCTTTTCTTGTGTCAACCAACTTCATCAATACTAGAGATAGGTACTATTACTGTTCTTTTACAGATGAGGAAACTGGGGTTCAACGAGGTCACTCAAGCAGTAAGTGACAGAGCTGGGATTTAAAGCTGTGAAGTCTGACTCTAGGATATAAATCTCTGAGAGAATCAAAGGGACCAAAGGATTATGACAAAATATCAGAAGTCTGGAAAACATTTGATGTGCTATCTTCTTGCATGGGAACCTATCCTAGCATGTAGGAAGCTACGATGTAGGTGTCTCTGGCAGGATGAAGAAAAGGGGAGGTAAGGAGATGGATTGATGGACAGATGAATTCAGATGTACTCTTCCTTGAAGGTTAACGTAAACCTGATCTTCAACTTGCAAGTGAGGGACCTGGCCTCATAGTCTGGCAATTTATAGTGGTGTCATTCCAATAGTCTGTGGAACCAAACACCAGAAAGCTGCTGTATCTTGTTTCATCTACTAGCATCTGAGAGATGAAAAGCGAGAAGAGCCAGACATTATTTCCCCAGCCAGGTATCTTATTACTTAGGTGCCTACTCATTTGTAGGGCTGTTTGAGCACACTGTCCTAAACTCACAGAGCCTTGGAGATTAGAAAGACTGCTAGAATTAGGACCCACCATTTAGGCCTTTTACAGAATGCTTGCAAACAAAGTAAACAATCCAAAATATTCATCCTTCTTAACTTAAATCAGGAAGATTTAAATCTGTGGGCAGGAAAGAAATAACCAATTTATTTTAAAATTGCTCTTTTTTTAAAAAAAAATGATCAGGGCGAGTGTCTTACTAATCATTTGATTAGTAAGAGTTATATTACTATTATAAGCCAGTTTAGACAGGAAACAAAATTTACCAGCAAACCATTTTTTCTTACCAGAATTTATCCCTCAATTAAAAAAAAAAGATGCTGTCTTGTTTTCCTTCATGCATAACTTCAGGAAAATGGCTTAAATATTTGGCTAAAATTATGGGTGCCCATCTAGGAAGGCAGCCCACTCATGAAAAGGTCCCATCACCTCATCTACCCCCAGAAACAATGGCATACTCTGCTGGTGGGTTGTGAATTGAGGAGCTTAGAAGAGGGGTCTATGGTGGACGTCATCAAGGAACTACATGTAGGTATATTCCCTGCAGTGAATTCCACCAATGAATTCACACCATAAACCCCTAAATAATCAGCATTTGGATGTCTGCTATACTAAGGACATTGGCTGTAATATCATTTAAGCAAGAGGCATTTGTCCCTTTCCTTATGTCCCTCTTCCTCTGGGAAAACCCAGAGACCCAGAGGAGAGGGGTAGGAAAGGCCTCAGAGTCAGAGAACCTCCCTACCCCCTCCATTCCAAACTTAGACTGTAACCTTTTTCGTACTCCAATGTCTTTTTGCTGAAAGTCCTCTGTCACTGAGGGGAGGGGAACTGAGATTAGATTTGAGACTGGAGTTTTAAACCAGGTAACGTTTTTAATAACATAATTTTGTTAAATAATTATGGAATCTGCCCAGTTTTTCAATATGGAGCAGAAAGGGGAAATTTTGCATAGCTTAATTGGGCAAGCACAGGGTGAGGGAGGACAGAAATCCATTCATGTTTTCACTTTTCTGAATTCAGACTATTTCACAAACCCGTTATGAGTGTGAGAACTGCAATGACAAAAAGGGAGGAGGGTGTCATGAGAGCAGATATGTGAAAGCTCAGAGAGATTGTAGCATCTTTAAGGAGTAGAAAGGACCTCCATAGGGTTGAGGCTCAGAGGCTAGGACAGGAGGGTTGGGGTATGCCTGGGAGCAGGTGGGGAGAGATGTTAGCAAGATAAGCAGGAACCAGATCCTAAAAGGCCTTGGCAGCCTTAAGCAGGAAGCTGGTGTTATCCTAAAGGAAATGGGAAGTTGTAGAAATGCTTTAAAGCTGGTGGGGAAGTGGGCAGCAAGATGAGACACAGACTGGAAGAAGGGAAAGTAGAGGCTGTTGTGCTAATCCAAGCAAGAGATGATAACCAAATGGCCCAGGATTGTCGTCAATGAGAACGAAGAGCATTGCCAACATTTGAGATATATGTAAGAAGCACAATAAACAGACTATGTAGTGAATGGTTGGATGGTGGATAGTAGGATAGATTGAATTCAGGGTTAAGAAGAAGATAATACTCAGATTCTACTTTACCCGATCTTTAATTGATGGCGACAGGTGGAACTTCCTGGAAATGACCCATTTCTTAACTTAGACCTTCTGAATACTGTCCAGTTCTCCCAGTCTTTAGGAGATGCCCACATCCTGAGTGGAAAGCTTACACCCCAGCTAGGCAAACCAATTATAGGGGGCCAACTAAAAGGCAAAAAGCCTAATTCAGTATGAGAAGGATTGTATCAATTAGCTAGAGCTAGAGTAATGCTGAATAACCCCCCCAAACTCAGTTTCTTAAAAGAACATTATTTTTATTCTCCTGGAACTGTGAGTTGGCTGGGGCAGTTCATCTAGGCTGGACTGCAGTTGGTGTATTGTTTCAACTGTCCATCTAGCAGAGTCTGGCTAGGGTGGCTCTGCTCCACGTTCTCAATCTGGACTGAAAAGGCAGTAGCTACTTAGAGAAAGTGCGTCTCAGAAAGATGGCAGAAACAAGAGACCAAGCCCTGTCAGGTGGATGCTTTTCAAGCCTTTGATTACATCATGTGTTCACGTTGTATTGATGTTGACTAAAGTAAATCCCAAGGCCAGGCCGAAAGCCAAAGGTCAGGGTAGTGTACTTTGCTCATAAAGGTGAAGGTGGGTCAGGAAGGACTATTACTGGGCGGCATAAGTGATAATCTACTAGAAGGGTATAGTAGAAGTGTTTTCTTCTACGTGACTCTACATGATACCTGATTATAGGTTGTAAAGGTAGATGGGGGAAATAAATGTATTACCTCAAGCTGTACAATGAAACAATATCCAAACTCAATAGGGTATGGGAAAAAAATTCCAATCTCACCAAGAATTCCCATTAATTTATAAGTTAGGGATTGCAAGACTTCCCCTAAAAGGATTTGTTATTCCTTTCTAGATGTTAGTCCCAAATTCTATTGAGTTGCTACCAGGTGAGCAGTGGTACCTGACTTATGAGCACGTGGACCCAAGGGTTAAACACGCGGATCTCAGAGAGACCAAACAGAAAATACATGATTTAGCCATTCATGAATTTTCTACCAGATTATAACTTCTGATTCAAGTAACAGCATAAATATTTAACCTGTTATTCAGCTTCGACTGTTATTAACCACTTTCTAATATAATTCTGGTTTTATCTTCCAGACTTGAGGTCAGAAACCTTCCAAGGTAAATGTATTCTTTTCAGTGCGTGGCTCCAACATGGAGGCTTTGAAGAAGTTTTCTCATAAAAACCCTTGCCAGTGACTTGCAATCTGCAATTTCCTCTGTCTTCTGTATTAATAACACTGTTCCCTTCTTCTGCTGCCTTAATGAAAGTTTCTTATATGTGACTGCAAAGTGTCAAATCTCACAGAAGCCCTCGGGACAATGTTTTAAAAACGTTTTAAGCCTGTTGTCTGCCTTTTAAAATAGGTGAGATTTCAAATCAAATTCCAGTTTTCTGGCTTTTCTCAAGATATTGGAAGATCTGGCTCCTCGGGGCCCTGCTGTTGTAGATTGTGACAACTGGCTGGGGCTGGGCAGTGCTGTCCCCCTGCAGGCTGGGCCCCTCTGCCTCTGTTTCCACAGTTGGCATGGCCCCTGGAGGCCGGACAGTTGTCACTACTTTTCATCCTTGTGCCATCTTTGCATGAATGATGGCCGCTCTCTAATCTATGTGATTTTTTTCTCTGTGCACAGCCTCCTCTTGGCCAAGAGAAGTGAAATTGATCTGTCTCTCTCCTCCATCTTCCCTGCAACTCATCCCATATATCCTTCCTAGGTGAGAAGGCTGCTCTCCTGCATCAGCATAAAAGCCTGTGGTGGCTGCTTTTCAACCAGAAAAATATCTCCCTGGCCATCATCCAACCATCTCTCCCCACCCTGCTTTGTGGCCTCTAAATCTCAGTGTGTTTTGAATTATTTTGCATAGAACACCCAAGTCTCTAAAGATTATCCTCCACCCTAGTGCCTCCAATTTACATCAAATGATTTCAAAGTGTCATGTTTTCTTTAGGAGACATTTGGAAAACCACAATTTTTAAGCAAAATTATATAATGATTTTTTTTCACACCGACTTCACAAGGCTCCCCCCCCCCGAAAATGTCTGAAGAGTTCCCTACTGAATAAGGAAGGGCCTACGATCCCCCTTGGTGACCTTTTGTGATTTCTTCAAGCTATAAAAACCTTTAAGTCTTCTTTTAATTAATTTTCCAAAATGTTCCAACTCTCTACCCAAGGATCTCAAGGTGGATTCAAGAACAATGATAAATGTAAGCACAGCACATCTCAGTTGCTAACTAAATTCTTTCTTAATCATAAAGTGAAAGACCAAATCAATATAATTTTAAGGGAGAGTAAAACAGATAGTGAAAGGTTAGCATCCTGTCTTGCTTAGAAATAGAGGCAGGTGGGGATGTCTGGGTGGCTCGGTGGTTGAGCGTCTGCCTTCGGCTCAGGGCATGATCCCAGGGTCCTGGGATTGAGTCCCACATCGGGTCCCCCGCGGGGAGCCTGCTTCTCCCTCTGCCTATGTCTCTGCCTCTCTCTGTATGTCTCTCATGAATGAATAAATAAAGTCTTGAAAAAAAAAAAAAGAAGAAATGGAGGCGGGTATATTTTTTTCTGCATTGCCTATAAAGGAGCGTGTAAGTGGGCTCAGCTTGTCCGTTGCGACACCACCTCTGGGAGCCCCGGGAGCAAACCAAAGGCAATTCGAGAAACCCACTGAATCACACTGACATGGAAGACCTTAGACTCCTTTCAGGCAGAGGTACAGTTTAAGCAGAATAGACTTAATCTAGCTGTTTAGACACATCCCATGCTCCCGAAGAATCTATTCCTGGCTCTGGGCTTCATTATAAATGTCAGGACACCATATAGTTATGGCTAAAAAGGCACTGTCATTAGAAGTCCCTCTTCCAGGACATTTGCAGCATTTTGAATAAATTACCCTTTGGGATGAAATTTCTTCTCGTCATAAAAGTAAATTAGTATGGAAAGCTTAACAAAACCCAGGTTCTCTTCTCCTTTTGGTGGGATGAAACACAAGGTGGAAATGAACGATGACTTCCATTAGAATCTGGAAGGCTTTCACTGCCAGAGTCCATGTAGGATATTCTTAGTATTTGCAGACTCATTGTGGATTTTATTATCAGTCTAGCAGTAGGTTAAAAGCAGAGGGACGGTCAAAGACAGAGAAGGGAGAAGGAAAGAGAGGGACTGCCTCTGTTACCACAGTATATATATAGTCATTGACTTTCTCAACATTCATGAATGCTGACTAAGGTGAAAGGTTGTTTCCTATAGGGTCAGAGTTAAAGCAGGAGATCCTCTACCTTTATAACTAGCAAGACTTGTTGAGTGTTAAAGGGCTCCCTAGGCAAAAGTATGCAGAAGGAAAAGCCAAAGTTCACATACCAAGGTCAGGAGAGTAGAGAAAGGACCACGGTCAGGAGTCTAGAGGCAAGAGTTGAGTTTACTGGGGAATGAACTGGAACAAAACTGATCGGTAAGGTGCTGATGGGATGGAAGTCGCCTCAGCTGGCCCAGAGATACAGAGTTTGATGAGGCTTTCCAAAAAGGTCTTCAGGAGTGTGAGAGTGATGAAATTAGGACCAGGCTCCACAACCCCGCCTCTCGTTAGCTGGGAAATACAAATGCCCAGACATTGGTGTCATCGACATGATCTGAACATCTTGTCTGTCCCATGAGTCAAAAAAGAGTCAGTGTTTAAAGACAGGTGGCCTTCTGCATAATTGCCTGGATATTCAACTGCTTTGTATTTTTTTTGGGTTTGGGATGGCAAACAATTTGTAACCATAATGGTCACATATAAACCACAATAAGTGCTTTAAATTAAGAAAGGTTTTTGTTGCAAACTTGAATGTTTGAAATATCGAAGGCTGTATCTTACTTGTCCCCAGTGAGTGGGTGTGGAGAGCTGGGGGACAGTAGTTCCCTGTTGACATCACCCTCAGCAGTGTGGGCTCCTTACTGCCAAAAAAGAAGACTTCCTCCTTCAACCCCAGAGGCTCTGATTCCTTCTATATTCTGACTCCTGCCTTCCCTGCATGTGTGGGTGAATGCTAAGTGCCTTTGACACTTATGAATAGGCCTGTGTTAGGAATGAATCTCTAAGGCTTTTAAAAGCCACCCGCTGAACAAGTAAAAGTTGTCTTTCTTACCCTGATAGAGATTTTCCAACTTTTTAATAAGGTATCAAGGTAGAAAATGGGCTGTACTTTGAGCCACCACACTGGCAATGAACAATCAAGGATATTTCCTAACACATTTATAGCCCAAATAGACCCTTCGGATCTCCCAAGTGTTGTATGAATGTTGACCCATTGGATCTTTGTAATCTCTGCAATCCAGGATGGGGAGAAGTCAGCCCCCTCTGAGGCTCTGCCTCTCTGGGGTCCAAACTATAGTTCAAAGATTCCACAGCTTAACTGAATTTGAACAAAAACAACTGAGCATCTTGCCAAAGAAGCAAGGAAAGGGGTTGGTTGGCATATACTCCCATAACGCAGTAAAAGTCCTCTTTAAAATAGGGATCATTTGAGTCCTATTCTTGTAAGAAAGGTGGAGTGATTTAGATGAAAGCATTTAGTGGCTGCTTACTTTAAAAGCCTATCTAGAACAATTCAGAGGAGATCATAATTTGAAATTCTTTTCTCCAAGTAAATATGTATTCTTTTCAGTATCAAGTTGCTGAAAATTCTACAACAATGATGGTCTGCCCTGCTCTGATATAAGTATTTCCATGGTCACAAAATGCATACCTTGAAGTCCTAGCCCGCAAGCTAATGGTATTGGGAGGTAGGGCATTTGGGAAGTGCTTACATCATAAGAGTGGAGTTCTCATGAATGAAATGACTGCCTTGTGAAAGAGACTCCCACAGAGATCTCCAGCCTCTTCTTGTACATGAAGATACAAGGGGAAGTCTGCATTCTAGAAGGGGGCCTTCATTAGAACCCAACCCTGTTTGCATCCTGATCTTGGACTTCTAACCTCCAGAGCCCTGAGAAATAAATTTCTAAATCTCTTTTTTTTGTATCTACCCAGCGTGTGATATTTTGTTAGAGTAGCTTGCATGGAGTGAGACATGTCCCTTGGAGGATACTGGTGTTACTTGGCCCTGTTAATAAGGGTATGTATGCTTACAATTTTTTCCAGCTATCAGCCAGTGTTTAAGCCATGGCGTGAAGCTCATTCAGGAACCAAGGTTTTACCTTTGCTGAATGACTAAATTCACTCTGTCTAGGGAAGAGTCACATGAGGCGCCCCCTGTCAACCATGGCTACCAGCCAAGAGCTGGGGACCTGGAGGGAATGGCTTAGCCTTTCTCTATCCCTCACCATGTGGGAAAGGTTCAGACCTCTTTCCAAGGGTCTCCCTTGGTTCCTGATTAGCACCAAACTGCCACTCAAAGCAAGTGTTGAGTCCCAGTGCTATTTTTTTTCTGGTTCCTCCACCATAGAACAGCTGTTCCTATCATCCCGGGTTTCTCACTGCTCCACACACCAGGGTCACTGACCAATAAGCTTTGCTAAAGCTCCTGGAATACTTCAACTTTCTGTAAATACTGAGTCAGGTTCATTCTTGAGGACTGAGTTCTTTCTCTGTCCTCAATACCTTTCTGCCCTGACTCTGGGCCTCACTGAGGCTCCTCTCTCCTGTTAACTGTTGCTTCACCTTGCCCTGCTCACCTGTTGTGGAATGAGTGTTTTCTGAATGTGAGCCACCCCAATGAAGTTCAGTCTTGCCAAGTATCTGAGCTCACACAGTCCAGGGAAGGAGTAGATGAAGAGCCCCATATCCACTATGGCTATAAGCCCAGAGCTGGGGAACTGGAGGGCTTGCCCTATCCATGGCCTTTCTCTATCCCTCACTATGTGGGAGAGGACTTAGGTCCTTGATTCCTAGATAGCACTCTAGTTCCCTTGAAAGAATGGCCATGACCCCTGACCAGTCCTGAAAGGCTTTTAGAAAACAGAACTTGCTTAAGTCAAACCCCAGGGGAAAAAAGCCCTTGTGTCTGCATTCACGGTGGCTTTATTCTTTACTTTATTTCACAGAACATGGGCACCAAAGAAGCCAAAGGTCCTCAGTCTTAATTTCATTCAACAAACTTGCTGAGCCTCTATATGTCAGAATCCATCTATCATTCGACTTGGACACAGGTTGGCTGGGGAATGGATGAGAAGAAGGGGGATTCAAGAACGACTGCATCATGGTTGCTGCATTCATGGACCTTAAAATGAGCTTGAGAAAATCACACCAATAGCCGAGTGCAATAGAAGTCCCATGAATATAGATATTATAATAAAATTGTCATTGGGTCACAGGGGTGGGAGAAATCCTCCTCAATTGGGAGAACCACAGAAAGCTTCTTGACAAGATGTCATTTTCATCGAATGTTTAAAGATGAAGAGAATATAATAGGTAGAGCTAGAAGTGAAGGGAATAATGTTACACGTAGGGCCAAGAGAATGAAAGTCACGTGGGCACCAGCAAGGTATCCTTGTGTCTCAGATCTTGGGCAAGAAAAGGAAGGGGATTAGTGAGAAACAAGGCTAGAAAGAAGGGCTGGAATAGGAAAGTGGAGAATTATGTTCAGAGACAGGACCCTCTGGCTATAAACCAGCCACCTAGTCCTCATGCCCTGTGCCCATGGCCTAGGAGCCCCCGTCTTCCTGCCACTTCCTCTCCTGCCTTATCAGAAAGTAAGAGCCACATGCTCTTTCCTGCTTTCTCCCCAGCACTTTCTGGCAGTTATGTTTAAAAACAATGGGCAAATGGATTTGTTTTCTTATTTTAGTTGTAGCTCTGTTTCTTTCTGTAGATCCAAATCTCTGTCTGGCATCATATTCTTTCTGCTGTTAAGACTTCCTTTAACATTTCTTGTAGCTAAGTCTTCTGACAATGATGTCTTCTGGTTTTGGTTTGGTTGAGGAAGTCTTTATTTTTCCTGCATTTTTGAAAGGTATTTTCACCAAATATAGAAGCCTGGTGTCATCCCATTGCCTGTAGCTTCTTGTTTTTTTGTAGAGAAATCTGCAGTAATACTTATGTGTTTCTCTACTGGTAATGTGTCTTTTCTTCTCTGTCTGCCTTCAAGATTCCTCCTTTGTAATTTTGTTTCCAGTAGCTTGAATGTAGTGGTATTCCTAGATGTGTGGGTGTTTTCTCAGCTTCATGAGTTTCTGAAATGGTGTCTGTCATTAACATTGGAAAAATTTTTAGTCCTTAGTCCCACTAAGTGTTTCATGTTGGACCTCAAGGATAATCTTGGTGTCTCTTCTTGTCTATTCTATTGAACTAGCTCTGACTCCAGTGATCTTAGGTAATCTGTTAACTAACCTACCTTCAGCATCCGGCAGACATGGCCAGCTTTCAGTGTGTATTGACCAGAACTTCAAAAGGAAAACAAATACATGCTAAGTAGCTGGAAGTTAACTTTGCTGGCAGTATGGGAATTGTGCAATTTTTGAGTAGGAGAGAAACCTGACCACAACTGTAGTTTGGGAGGATATAATTCTGAATGCAGAAAAAATAATAAGTTATAATTGGTAGAGACTGACAGTAGGAATAATAATTAAGAGGCTGGTACAATCATCTTCTTAAGATGAGAATCACAGAGGAAGTGGACAATGGGTTCTTCTGGAAGGGACATTCCAGGACTGTACTCCTAACAAAATTCTCCAAATTAGTAATGAACCATTGCTATGTAGAACGCTAATAGGAGTGCCAACAATTGTTCTATGATTGAAAATAGATGGAAACTTTTGTGTAGAATGAAGTTTAACAGGTTTCTAAATTACAGACCCTTCCAGAGACTTTAATATGCACATGCACTCTGACCATATCTAGAGGTGGGGTATTACATGCAGTGTTTCCCAAACTTACTAACCAAAGAATGCTGTTCTCATCATGCCTCCAACACTATGTTCTGTGTTTCATGGAACATTAGTTTGGGAAATACATTTCAACAAAACAAAAACATTTGAATTCAGTATTAAGGAGTTAAGGAGAGGGAGGAAGATGTTGACCACAGCTATGAGATTTAGCTTGAGTAATTAACCAGATGATGAGGCCAAAGCTGAGCTAGGAACATGAGAAGGGTAACAGGCTTGGAAGGAAAAAATGAAAAATTCACTTGGGGGCATGAAAACACATATGCTGAAAAGGAGAATGATTCTTTGATATTTCCTACAAGAGTGATTCATCTCTGCATAGGAAATTTCCAACTGATTTAATAAAAAATAAACCTCACATCCTCTAAGGCCATTAACTAGAGCAAAAATCTATCCATGAGTGGAGAGCTAGGTTCCAGAGACTTGGTTTTAGTTTCCTAAAATTCCCTTCCCCTG
This sequence comes from Canis lupus familiaris, assembly GCF_011100685.1. NCBI lineage: Eukaryota > Metazoa > Chordata > Mammalia > Carnivora > Canidae > Canis > Canis lupus. Next base: position 7,311,215 of record NC_049256.1, on the reverse strand, counting down.
GACCTCTCCATATTACTGCAACCACCAGCATGATGACCTTGGGAAGGACCTTGCTCACCCTATAAATAAAGCCCTCATCCAAATTAGGAAACATCATATTCCCATTAATACCCAACAGTATGGCTGAGATAGAGCTGGAATTTTACTAAGGGCTTTGGCTTAACAAAATGAAAGAAGTATAGGTAGTCACAAGAAACTGGCAATCCAGCCTATGCACTATTGCTTCCTCACCTTCCATTTGGAGCCTACTCAGCTTGCCCGCTTTCCTTCTCCTATGAAGGCTGTCACTCTCTCACTCACTCAGGAGCAACCTAGAAAACAAGTCTATGTCCAGTTCTAAATTCGAGAAGTGGACACCAATGTGTAACATAGTCCCTGACACATACTAGGCACTCAATAAATACTGTCCAATTAACCCACATTGTGTTTAGAGAGAAGCAGAGTTTCTTTTCCTGTTCCCAGAGGCTTGTCTTCTCCATTCTGGTTTCCTAGACAAGGACCAACCTTGTCTTCATATGATCGACAGCATGACAATCACATTAGGATGCAAAGCACAGCCACCTCAGCTTTTACTGGACATGCCCAGTGATCACCTGCAGGTAGGACTCTTGCCTGGCACGTCTGCCTACTGCAAGGAATGGCTTCAGCCTTGAAGAGAATCAGTCTGTAAGTATAGGGTGATGAGCTGGAGGGGAGCAAGATGTGATTTGTGTGCTGCTGGCATTCTCTAGGGTGTATGGAGGACAAAGTGTGATGGGGTCCAGGGACATTACCGGGACCTGCCAGTTTTCTTCTGCATGGCAATGTCCAATCAAATTTGGCACATGCTGCAGAAGGATGCAGGTGGCATGTGGTATCTCCATTTGGAATGAGGTTTAAGAGAATCAGGAATCAGTCGGTGGGTCCTTCTGTGGTTGTGTGTGAACCTAAAATCCTGATGAGCAGCTCCAGAGAAGCTGCTGGGAGCAATATGCTAAGTTATCTGGCCTTCTTTTGACTGTTCTTGGCCCCACCTTTCAACCCAGAGTTTACCGCCTTGCAGCCCGCAACTGAATCAAACCTTCAAAGAGTTCTTTTGTAGTTGGAAAGGTATTCTGTGTTTATGTAAATTAGTTGTCAAACATTAATTACCTGAAAAGTTCACACAAACTTCCAGATTTCCAACTTCTGAAAAATCAAGAGCTCTAACTACTCAGGCCTTTTGTCAGCTGCTCTGAGAACAGCTGCTCCTGGTAGCTCTGGGTGTTAGTCTTCAGTCCATACCACACCCCTTCCCCCCCTGCCCACTCTACCCCTGTGACCTACCTGCCTGGTGACCAGAAGCATCAGAGGCTGAGACTCCTGGATTACACAAGGACCTGTCATCTGCTGGGAGATGTGGGCTACATTTGTGAAATCCACCTGTAGTGCCAGCAGTTCATAAGGAATTCTGTGAGGAGCCGACTATTCTGGGACTTTCTCTCCTCATATTTCTGCAGAGCATGTCAATACACTCGTGGCTTGCAAATCCAAAGAAAGCTATTCTTTAGCTGTAAGTTTGGTTCAGTTTACTTCTGACTACCATCCAGGCAAGTTCTATGCAAGGCAAGCAGCATTGTGTATGATTGCATTTGAGACTGCACCTATGTGCCAAGGCGTTTGGCTGACATGTGGCTGGCTCTAGCGTGGTCCCCAGTGAATTCAGGAATATGATTTAATGACTCATTTTCAACCTCACTAGCAATGTGAATGAGAGTTGGCAGTGGAAGGCAAAGCTAAGTAAGATAATCCAGGCCTTTAGGCGGAGGCTGTGGGAACCACCCTTGTCCCCGGGCTTGGTGAGGCAGGATCTGTAGAGAGGAACATGAGGGGTGGGCTCAGGAGCGGGAGACCTCAAGGAGAAAGGCATAGAAGCAGTTAGGGGAAGGACTCTTAAAGAAGTCCACTAGTAATAAGATTTCTTTATAGCAGATGTTGCAAACTGGCTAACGGGGGACTGAACTTGGCCTACAGATATGCTATAGCTGGCCTGCACGGTGTTTGTTTTAAGTTTGAGCTATTAAGAATATCGTGTAATTTTTTTAAATCCAGATTTTTAGTTCTTGGGGGTAAAAAAAGAGTTCCAGGAAAGATGTTGCAACACAGTCAGCAGGCGTTCCCACGCAGCACAGAGCACCGGCGCTATGCAGAGCCTGCACCCTCGTAGACTGCGTGCTCTGGCTCGCGGGGCCCCAGGATAGATGTGGCCCTGGCAAATGAGCTCACACCTGGCTCCCTTCGGTCATCACCATCGCCTGCCTCCTCCAGACAAGCATGTGGGTTGGGACTCTGCTTTTCTGGGACTTTGCTTTTCTGCACTGAAACTTGAACACACACACACACACACACACACACACACACCCCAGATATCAAATCAACTCTGAATCTAGTCCTGGCCGAGCCACCTTCTCCCCGGTAGCCATGGCCAAGTCACCTCAGGCCAAACCCTGAGCCTCCGTTCTATCATCTACACAATGAAGGGGTTGTATAGAAAAACTTGGGTCCTTCCCAGCTCTGACAATTAGGATCTGCACAACTGCATACAACTGGGAGGGGGAAATTCTTTAAAACCCAAACTAGGGATCCCTGGGTGGCGCAGCGGTTTGGCGCCTGCCTTTGGCCAAGGGCACGATCCTGGAGACCCGGGATCGAATCCCACGTCGGGCTCCCGGTGCATGGAGCCTGCTTCTCCCTCTGCCTATGTCTCTGCCTCTCTCTCTCTGTGACTATCATAAATAATAAATAAAAAAAAAAATAAAAAAATAAAATAAAATAAAACCCAAACTAAAAAACATAAAAAATAAAAAATAAAATAAAACCCAAACTAATTCAGGCTGAATTTGCCTTCGAAAGTGAGGGAAGGAGGTATCAGGGGGTAGCGACTGTCAGCAAGGGGGAGCAAGAAGTGATGTGGCCCATTGGGTACCTAATGGAAGGCTCGGAGCCCAGTGGGGTGTGTAAGCTGGAGAGAGGCGAGTTGTTCTCAGTAAGAAATGGGGAGAAGCTGAGTTTGCAGAAGTGGCTGAGGCCTGCAAGAAGCGTTCCCTATTCACTTCTCAGTTGCTAGTGTGTTTGGGGTGCCTTCCCCTCGGCCCCCACACTTCAGGAAAGGCTCTCTCTGTGTGAGTGTGAGCTTTTGTGTGGCTCTCTGGGTCCTCCCAGTGCAATGCAGCGGCTTCTCTCACAGGTCGGAGGGCGACGGGAACCTTTAAACAGAACGAATGCAGGGGAGCAGAAGCAATGGGCAAGGTGATGAGGAAAATGTAAGCCACCCCCACCTTCCCCTCTGCCCAGGAGAGCCGGGGGAGGACATGGAATTTAAACTTCAGGGATGAGGTTCCTTCCCTGCAATCTGGGACACCAGGCATGTGCATGTTATTCTGCTTCCTCCATGGGCTCTCGTTGCTCCCCCAGGGCTGGCAAGGCACACCTCAGAGCACCCCAACTTCTCAGATGCAAAAATGGGAAGCCGTCAGGTGCGCTGCTTTATTTGCTTGGAGGCATCTGGAAGGAAAGACTCCCAGCAGCCAGAGCTGTTTTCGCTGAAAACCTTCGCCCCCACGCCCCCCCTCCACACCCCCCTACACCCCCTCACCCCGGTGTGCCTCAGAGCTGACGAGAGTCCCCAGGTCCTGGCTGGTAACCCGCAGAGAGCTGCTGAGGAGCCAAAGCAAAGCATTTGTCCAAGGGCCATCATGTGGGAAGTCCTGTCTGCGGCCTTCCTTCCTCTCCAGGGCTCGAGCGCTCACCCACAGACACACTGGCTGGTGGTCCTTTGTAAGCGTTTCTTTCCTCAAAGATCACTTGAAGGGAAGAGGCTAGTTATGGGGCGTGTGCGGGTGTTGGCTTTGGTTTTGCCCACTTTTCACACTGTCTCCTGCCGCTGTCAGGGAGCACCACTCTTAGGCCCTAATCCCCAGGGGGCAGGAATTGGGTCATTTCCAGATAAACTGTGGAAGTGCCCGATGTGGGGAGGGGGAGCATGATGAGTGGGTGTGTCATCGGGTGTGGGTGCTCTGGTGCGCGGAGGCACTTGCTCCTGCAGGAGTTGTCAGTGCCTTTCACTGGGGATGACGGCCTCACATGGCCCAGCCTTGCTCCTCTCCTGCCCAGGGCTGTATCCAGGCTCTGGGGCTTAGGCCGTGTCAGAGAGCATTTTAGGACAACAGTCTATTTCTAGGCCATCCAAAGGAAGCCAGAGAGGTCCTAATCAGACTCATTCATTCTAACAACATGTCCCTTGAGCAGCCTCTACATGCTAGCTTCGGGGGAAAAGCAGTTAACCTGAGGGAGGCAGTTCTTTCTCATATTGAGCTTACACTCTTGCAGACTTTAAATGACTAATTAGATGATTTGCTATTTATAGCAGCCATTGTTAGTGATATAGGGAGGTACCAGAATATGAAATAGCATATAAGAGGATGACCTAATTTTGGGCGTCAGTGAAGGTAGCTCTTAGGAACTACCGTATTTCATGAAATCGAAGATGTCACCAGCGGTAAGTCACACCATTATTCTGTGTACACTAAGGAAGAAGAATGCTTCCAATTACCTAGGACAGAAGGATTTCTCATGACTTACAATATTTATTTCATTTTTAATTTGACATAGGTTTTTGTTACCTATCATTTTGTGCATAGATAGGAGAGAAAATGTAAACAAAATAGGGTTTTTTTTCCCCTAAGGATTTTATTTATTTGACAGAGAGAGAGAGAGAGAGAGAGAGCCAGAGAGCACAAGCAGAGGAAACAGCAGAGAGAGCAGGAGAAGCAGGCTCCCCGCTGAGCAGGGAGCTCGATGCAGAGCTCAATCCCAGGATCCCAGGATCAGGACCTGAGCTGAATGAGGACACTTAACCAACAGAGCCACCCAGGCGCCCCAGCAAAATAGGTTCTTAAGGAATTCTTACAATTTCTTTACGTTGGGTCCATTTCTTCCTAAATCATCTTCAACTCAGAGTTGATGTCTCTGGTTTTCCACACATTCTCGTCCTTTGTGCTATCGAGAGCATCAGTGCTATGGTATTTCTTAATGGAATCTATAAAAGAGCTAAAAGCTATTGTTGCTGCTCTTTGAAGTCAAATTTGCAGCAATATAGAGCTAACACCTTTTGCCTCCTGCTTGGGAAATATTGCAAAACAGGTGAGATCCACCATTTCCTCCCTTCTACCTCATGCCCTACTCCTCTGATTCCCAAGGGGTAGGAGTGTTCCACATTGTATTTAGGGGTGGCTGCCAAACCTCTCACCCCATGCTGCAGGTCTTGCTACTGGTGCTGTTGATGTGTGCACGCATACATACAGGCCATGGACAACTATGTCCTACTGCTGCCGACTGCCAGCCAATGCACCCCAATTTTGGAGTTGTTAAAATGTGGGATACACACTTTCAAACCAATGAAACATGGTAGTTTTGAAGATGAGATCTTATGGGTGAATAAGAACTAGCAAAGCAAAGAAGGGACGGAGACAGGGATGCCCTAAAGGGAAGAGAGCACATGCAAAGTCTCAGTGGTGGCCAAAGTGTGGTACATTTCAAGAAATCAGAAATGTCGGTGTGGCTGACGCCCAGGACAGGGGCAAGGTGACAAGAGATGAAGTTAAGTGATAGGTAGGGCTTGTCTCTACCCACAGGAGACTTCCTTACAAGCCATGTAGGGAGCATGGAATTTCATCCTGAGAGTAATGGAAAGCCTTTGAAATGTTTTGGGCAAGAAGTGGTTACAGGAGGGTGAAAGGCAGATGCATTACAGGGAATCTATACAAGATCTTTCCATCTGGAGTCTGGAGAGTGGACTGAGGGGGGCCTGAGTAGATGTGAAAGGTCAAGCATAAGCTCTGGCAATAACCCTATGAGAGAGCATGGGGGCTTTGTAATTGGAATTTGTGGCTGGATCTAGATTAATTGGAATGGAGGTGATGAGAGGGAAGGAGGAAGAGGTCCGTGATGATTTCCAGGCACATCTCATGAGTCAGCAGACACTGCAGCAGGGCCAGGTCTGAGGGTGGAAATAACACTAGTTGATTCTGGCCAAGTTGCATCTGCAGAAGCCCTGAGACAGCCAAGTGGAGACATTCCGTGGACAGTAGGATACATGGGTCTAGAGCTCATAGGCTGGACGTCTAGGCAGGAGAGGTGAATTTAAAAATCATCAGAATGTGTCTAGCAACTACAGTGATGTGAATGGAAGTGATTGTTCAGGGAGAGGAAGCAAAGTGAGAAATGGAAAAGGCTGAAGGCCAAGTCTTGAAGAACTACAAGCTCTGGAGTTGGGGGGGAGGGGAGTAAAACTGTCAAAGGAGAACAAGGAGGAAGAAGAGAAACCAGGACAGTGTATCAGAGGCCAAGGGATGAGCACTGGCTGGGAGGTCACCTCTAGTGGCTCTTTAGAACTTGGGCATCCACATACCTTCCTGCAGAGTGTGGCTTCCTCCATATTGCCAGTGTCTCCAGCATTTCCCTCTCTTATAAGGTAGTTTATTTCAAGCCCGCTCATCTTCATTTACCTTTACATATACCTACTCATAACCTCTCCATTGGGTATCTCTAGCCCAGCTTTCCAGCAAGCTCACTGGATAACTGTTGAGTGCTCCTAAGAAGAGAGAAAGGAGAGAGAGGACAAAGGGAAGAAGCAAACGAGAAAAAGAAACAATGTTTATTGAGCACCAACTCTGTACTGTCCTTATGCTCGTCAAATACCTACAAAATGGTGCAAATGAGTGTCACTATCCCCATTTTAAAGGCTCCAAGAGGTCAGATAATATGAGTAAAGTCACATCGATCAAATACTGTGTATACAGAGCCAAACCTCCAACTTACATCTATCTTCTTGGAAAATACTTTTTGAGGGGCAATCCCTTCTAGAAAGCTCATGTGTGCTTACGAAATGCAAACACATTAACTCTAGAGCCAAACTGCCATAGTAAAGGGGAAGACTCCAATGCAAAAAAGAGAAGTGGTAATAGTTGACAATGGAAGTCTAAACATGACCCTGATGGATGACCTCCATGAATAAATTAGCTCCTTTCTCCTTGTTTAGTGGTATTGGTGGGCTAGGGGTTAGTAGAAATATCTGTAGTGTGATAGATCTATTGGTGGCAATTACAAGTGAGAAGTCTCCTCCGCTGGGTCTATTTTAATGGGAACACCATTTGGGGAAGTTAGCGGTGACAAGCCAATTTATTTCTCCGCTTCACTTGTAAGCTCCTTTCAGCTCAGTAGGAAACCGCAGTATAATATGGCCCAGATTCTCTTCAGAATAGCCGGGGTCCTCATACTTCTCATTAAGGTGCCTCTGGGTAGAGTCTGAGGAAGGAAGAAGGGCTGTTTGAGAGCACCAATGAGCTGTCACCACCCGGAGGAGGTACGACTTTGTGCTAAATAGTCTAGAAATAAAAAAATAACAAACATTTCTATAATTAGCCTAAGGGGGCCAGATCTGGTCTCTCTAGTCCACCATACGGGGTGGCAAAGTGTGAGAGGAGAAAGTGGTTGTGATCCATGAGGCTGCTTCCAGGGCAGAGCAGAGAGCAGCTTTGGCCACATGTGCTGAGCAGAGGGGAAGGGCAAGGTGGTGGTTGTGTGACCCCGTTACTTGTACATACATCTAGATGACCATTCCTGGCAGTGCCATCTGGACTCTCTAAGATAGCATCTGGCAGGTAAGCCTAGTTCTGGAGGATCATAGTGGACAAAGTTGTGTCAGCCTCCCAAACCCAGGTTTGTTTGTGGCATCGTGGCATCACATAATTCAGGAGGCTGAAATGACAGACTGTGATATATTCAGAGATTCTTGTGTCCACGTTCAATTGAGCCTCTTTTGGATTAAACTTTACAAGTGGGGGTGAGGGTATAGAAAAAGATGGAAGCAGGAATCTGGGACGCCCGGGTGGCTCAGCGGTTGAGCACCTGCCTTTGGCCCAGGGCATGATCCTGGATCGAGTTCCACATCGGGCTCCCCGCATGGAGCCTGCTTCTCTCTCTGCCTGTGCCTGTGCCTCTCTCTTTCTGTGTCTCTCATGAATAAATAAATGAAATATTTAAAAATATATTTAAGATGGAGGTGGGAATCACCTGATAAGTGTCCTGTATCCGCCCAGGGGGGATGCACTTCAGGTGATTCTTCCTCTCTCTTCCTAGTCCCTCTCACTCTCCAACAAACCCAGGTGTGAACACCAAGAAACGCAAATGAAGAGAAGCTGCCAACCCAATAGAGCTACAGCCAAACGATCCCAGTTGGGTTTTATTTTTTGCCAAACAACTTGAGAATCTGAGGAGTGTGCTGAGGTACAGCACTAAGTGGTTGCTAAACTGGTGTTTTCTTCCTGGGTTCACAATTTTACTACATTTTCCAGACCTCTGACAGTTGGAGGGACCCATGTGACATACTCTTGCCAATGGTGCAGCAAGTGATGCACCTACCTGGTGGAGGCAGTTGAGAGCAGATGTGCCTTCTCAATCTCTCTCTTCATTGGCCTTTGTCAACTGGTGAGTGGTTGTCAGGGTTTCCTGGAGGCCACATATTGAAGATGGCTGGGCCTCAGCTTTGAAAAAGTTTGGGTCCCTGAATGACTGTGGAGCAGAGCTCACTGACCACACTGATCTGTAACAAAAGCAGCCAATAAACTTTCATTGTACAGAATCACTGACATTTTGGGGATCATCTGTTATAGCAGTTGGCACTAACTGGTACAGTTGCATAGTGCAGGGTCATGAGCTTTGCAGTAAGCCTCCTTCTTCCTCACTTCCTGAAGTCTTTCACAGCTTTTCAAAACTCAAAGTTGGTTTTTTTGTTCTTTGCTTTTAGTTTTTTAACGAATTTGTCAGGGACAAAGCATTTTGTGAAGCAATTATTAATGGGAAATCAATAAAAAGAGCTCAAACCAATGTAACAACTTGGTAATTAATCATTCAAAATGAAACATTGGCTTCAAGGCCTGATTTGCCATTCAATAAAATTATGGGGGTTTGTTTCACAAAACCAGCTAACATTTTAGGGGGAAGAAGTGCTCCTTGTTTTTGGAGTCTGTTTTCAGCTCTTGAACTGTCCAACATTCTGTACCAACTCTTTGGAATGCATGTCTCATGTGTCCTTTTCTGATGAAATGTCATGAGCTGCCCTTTGACATTCAGCATTTCCCAAACTTGGCACCAAGAGACTTTGCTTTTGTTCACTGTAACACAATTGTCATCTTTTCCCCAAAGTGAGATTTCTGATTCTCTTTCTCCCAGCCCAGAAAATAGATTTTCCTCAACACTTCTACCCTGATTTTGAGTTGTGGGCTTGAAGGTAATGTCACGGGAACCAACAAAAGAGTCAGAAGTCAGAAAAGATGAAAATACAGAGACTTGTCTCCAGTGAGTTCTTGCAATTGTGGCTTTACTCAGCTTTCCTCCTGTTCCTGAAACTTCTTCACTCTCCTCAGTCTCTCCAAATCCTGCTAACGCTTCAAGGTCTGGCTCACTGTACGGTTTATAGGATTCCCCACATGAAGCCTCATTGGGTTAAAATTTCTAAGACTGCCAGGAACATGTTTGGTTTTGTCCATCATTTCTCCAGCATCTAGTGCCATAACTGGCATTCATCAGATGCTTTTAAAATACATGCTGAATGAATTGATGGCTTTGAATAAGTGGATGCATTTTGGGTCTTTTGCCCATCTCAAGTAACTGAATTACCAGGAAGAATCACAAAGAAGAGATTCATTTTTCTCAAAACACACAAGGTCTATACCTCATAATTTAGCAATTAAGTGCACTTACTGCTCATTTTTACAATACACAGAAGATCATTTGCTTTATGTCACTTTGGCAACATTTCTAACTTATTCCAGGGGAATAATAATCACAAATGACAGTGTCCATGACAACCTCCATCCAAAACCATAAAGTAGATCATTATATTCTTGCACTAACAAGCATTGAGGTATGATAAGCTTTTCATTATCTTTCTTTTATTTTATATTTTTTGATAGAAATATCCATTGACCTACATGGCATTCTGTGAAGAACATACATGCTGGGTGCGATAGGTGGAATATTGTTCTCCTCCCCGGAAGATGTTCATGTCCTAATCCCCAGAACCTGTGAATAAGTTATGTTACATGGAAAGGGGGAATTAAGATTGCAGATGGAATTAAGGTTGCTAATCAGCTGACTTTAACATACAGGAGATTGAGGGGCACCCGGGTGACTCAGTTAAGTGTCCAACTCCTGATTTAAGCTCAGGTCTTGATCTCAGGGTCATGGGACCAAGTGCCATGGCAGGCTCCTCACTCAGTGATGAGTCTACTGGAGATTCTCTCCCTTTCTCTCTGCCCTTCCCTCCCCTCTGCTCTTCTTTCTCTATAAAATAGATGAATAAATCTTTAAAAAAATATTGGAGATTACCCTGGATTATTCAGGTGGTCCAATGTATTCACAAGGGTCGTTTAAATGTGGAAGATGGAAGCAGAAGAGTCAGTGTCATAGTGATGCAGTGTGAGAAAGACTCAACTCTCATTGCTGGCTTTGAAGACAGAGGGGACCAAGAAGTGTGGACAGCCTCTGTAAGTCAGAAGAGGCAAGAAAATAGATTCTCTCCTAGAGCCTCCAGAAAGAATGTAACCCTGCCAACCCTGTGGTTTAGCCCATGGGGACCCATTTTGGAACTCTGACCCCCAGAAGAGTAAAACAATACAGGCATACCTTGGAGATATTGCAGTTTCAGTTCCAGACCACTGCAATAAAGAGATTGTTGCAATAAAATGAGTCAAATGAATTTTTTTGGTTTCCCGATGCATTAAAAAAGTTATGTTTACACTATACTGTAATCTATGAAGTGTTCAATAGCATTGTCTAGAAAAAGTACATACTCAAATTTAAAAATATTGCTAAAAATTGCTATCCATCATCTAAGCTTTCAGAATAGAAGCAAGAGGTAACTAATACACTGGAGGTTCTAAATAAAACAGACGAGAAGGGCTACAGATGCATTTTTACAATTTATCAAAAAAGATAGAATAAAAGTATTTATTGTTCTCATTTTGTCCATTTGAGCTTATATTTTCCCTCCAAATATTCCCCACTGGCAGAGACTGAGACTTATGCTTTTTCAGTATTCAGCACAGGACAATACAACACAATAGGAGGTGGCCAGTAAACAACTATAGGTTAAAGATACTCTGGATAGCAAATGTGTTCAATTACTCAGTGAAAATGAATTAAACCAGAGTTCTTCCAGGAACTTTTTGGTGGTAAAGAGAAAGCCCACAATTTGAAATAGCATGATAATATATATGATGTTCTCCTAGAGGTTTAAAGGTTGCCTGGAGGTTTAAAGGCACTAGATCTTGGAGGAAACAGCCAGATCTCCATGGCAGGAGGTACAAGCCTGGGGTGGAAATGCCCTTGACAGGGCATCCCATTAATTTCCGGCTCTTCACCGACCTGGTCTTTGGCAGAGCTGATAACAGGTAACTGTGTCTGACAGATGTGAGTTTCTGCTCATCTCCTCTTCCGTTTGCAGGGGACATGTCTAGGAACAGAGGAATATCAGAAGGTAGGCAGGGGAGGGAGAGGGAAAAGAGGTGATGAGCCTAGACTATTTTAAACTTTGTAATTGGTGCCAGAATGGCCAAGAAGAGGCATGTATTTTATATAATACCCACACCTAAAAGAGATTATTTTCCAAAAGGAGAAAGAATTATTAGCAAACTCAGGGTTTCATGAAAAGGTGAAAAAGTTTCATTTGTCTTTTGCAAGCATTAATTAATGAACCCAGGCCATTTTTCTGAAATGAAAGCTATATACAACTCAAACACACTTCTGGACATTTATCTGTTAATAACTTGAATGTTAGCCACCACCTGGGTTTGTTGGAAGGATGAGCTAAATTCCTGTTCTTGAGCTGTTTAAATAGTGTCAGGCACATGGTAAGAACCGTGTTGATTCCTACCATTACTGACCATTATTGTTAAATCAAAGTAAAATACCTTACTGGGTGTTACACTATATGCTGGCAAATTAAATTTAAATTGAAAAGAATTATTCAGAATGCAGGATCAGAAATAGAACATGACTCTTTCCATCTTTGGAATGATATGGCAGATTGTAAGGAATCATTTGGTGGTGGACCCACCCTGAATTCATGCAGTTTCCCAGCCCAAGAGAAATAAAAGAAGCTAAGTAAGCTGAGTTCTTCGTGAAGGTGGGGCAGCACCAGGGGCAGTGGCAGCCTGTGCTACCAGGCCAGAGAGCCTCACTGAGCTCCTGTGCCAGTGATCCCACATGAGGAAGCCACATGGCTGTGATGTGACTCTCCATACGTCTGTCTCTACATTCTCCACAGCCTACAAGGAATCCAACTCCAGTCATGATAACTATCTGTTAACCTAGCGAATGAGCTAGACAGGTCACGTGCACCCCCACCCCCACCCCCGAACCTCCATGTCCCATTCTGTAAGATAAAAAGAATGCACTTCAACAGCTTTTAGAGACTACCCCAGTGCCTTCTCAATAAATTTTTTAAAAGGATCAGAAATCTTAAAAAAGAAAGATTAGTGAAAAATAGTAGGGGAATCTGTGCTACGAAATGAAAGTACATTAAAACAAGGTCACTATCACCTGTTCCTCTCTCGAGCCAGCTCTCAGACTTTGGGGGACACCACATGACAATAAGTGATGTATTCAAGAAAATGATTCTAACTCGGGTGCCTGGCTGGCTCAGTCGGTAGAGCATGTGACTTTTATCTCAGGGCGGTGAGTTCAAGCCTTGCATAGAGCTTACTTAATAAATAAACTTAATTTTGAAGAACCGGTTGTAACTATTTTGGGTCAGGTGTTCTAGAAACAGGTCTGAGGTAGAGACGTATATTGTGGAGTGGTCTCAGGGTCAACCCCCAAAGGGCGTAACGAAAGTAGGGTTAGAGGGAGGGAGGGGTTGAAATCCTTGCAGTCACAACAGGGGCTTCACTCAGTCCCACGGTGAGCTCTGGCACGGTCCTTCAGAGGTGTCCCAGCTCGGGGCAGGCAGGCTGGGCCTTCACACTGCCCTGCCACCCTCCTCCTTTGGCCAGTCAGTGACCAGTCATTGGAGCTGGCTGTGCATTAAGAGAAAGGCGCACAGCCTTGGAGGAGGTGGCTATCTTTGGTTGAGGATTATTGCCAGAGGGATGCAGCCACCCACAACCACAGGAGTTGGAAGAATGAGAGCCACTTAGTGTCTTAAAATAAGACATATTTATTATCTCATCATTTCCATGGGTCAGGAATCTGGGCATGGCTTAACTGGGCCCTCTGGTCAGATTCTATAGGCTGTAGTCAACGTGTTGATTGGCTTGCGTTTTCATCTGAAGCTCCACTGAGGAAGAATCTACTTCTAAAATCCCTCAAATTGGTAGCAGAACTCATTTCTTCATGGCTGTATGACTGAGATGGCCTGGTTTTTGGCTGGCTGTTGCCTGGAGGCCACCACCCTCACACCCTGGAGGTTATCTGCATCCTTTCCACATGAGCTTTTCTAACATAGTCAGTTACTTCATGAAGCCTTTAAGGGTCTTTCACTTCAGATGGGGTCACTGCCTATTTCAAGTACATTCAGCTGGTTAACTCAGGCTCACCTTTTTGATTATCTAAGAATCTACTGATTTGGGACCTTAATTGTATCTCAAAATCCCTCTGCTTCTGCTACATTCTATGGGCTAGAAGCACATTACATGGCCCATCATGCTCCAGGGAAGAAGAGATTTTCCTAAGGCATGAACATTGGGGTCTGTTTGCCACAGTTCTGAAGGAGAAATCCCAGTGGTGTACTATATATCCACTAAAATAAGTATAAATCTGGTAAACAAGATTCTAGAAGTGCCAAGTGATTTTAGACTAACCCATTTTGCAGGCAGCTTTAACTCTTTGGGGTTCTAACAGCCAACAGAGATAATACCAAGGTCTGCACAGCAGCAGGGGCAATATCACTTAAATCTTTACCTCTCAGTGAGGCAGTTGCAATAGGGTGTGTGTTAGGACAGCCCTTTGCACATAGTGGGATCCCATATATGCCTATTGAATAAAGTTTGGTGGGAAGGGCAGCAGTGTTTTATGCTGTGAAGGATTGTTAGTCTCCCCGGTCTGAATCTCCTGTTGAATGTCTAACCACTCATAAGTGGCCAGATTGTCAAGAAAAATAATGACTAAGCTTGACTGCCTATAAAAGTCAATAGGAAAGTGTCCCTTTGGTCAAGTGAAAATAGCAAGGGAAAAAAAATCTTCCCTACACTATATAAATTAACTTTTATTAAAAAAAATTTTTTGTATGTAGGTTGCATTTACAAGCTTTATTTTTAAAATAGAAAGAGTAGAGGGAAAGATAAAAGTTTATCTAAAGATGCAAGACAGATCCTACAGGAACCCCCAACTACCTGGAATTTTGGTGTGGGGACAATTCCAGGTAGTTAGGGACAATTCCAGCCATTGAAATCATGTGGCTGATGGACCAACCAAAATGGAGGAAATTGTTTCAAGCAAGAAGGGAACCATCTGCTTAATTCTTTGCATATCTCATTTAAGGTCGGTACGTACCTTCATTTTACAGAAGATGAAGCAGTCCTTGCCCTAATGTGGTTCAGAGACAACTGTGGGAGCCAGACAAGGAGAGGCCATGCTGCATGAGAAGTCTGTGCTCTGAAACAGAACATGTAGGGGCTACTGGTCAGAGAGGAGCACCTCACCATGGGCAGAGGAGGCTTCCCAGCAGAAGAGTCTGAATGGGCAACGCATCTTAGAGAGTGAAAGGGACATGAGTAATAATGATTCCAGGACAACAGGCATAAACTGGGGCCATCCTGGGCAGATCATCAGGCTACCTGTGAGGAACTCAGCCCAGTTTAATGCTAATTAGCTGCGGAGTAGAAACAGAACTTTCTCAGGACTCCTGGAAGCTCCTCTTTCTGGGTGACAAGGAGGAAGGAGGCCCTGCTTCTTCTTGCCTGGGTTACCATGGAGAGTGTGAGCTTTGTCTAAGAAGAGTATTGTCACCCAGCAGGACTTTAGACACCCTGTGTTCAAGAGAAGTCTGTTCTCTGAGAATGAGAGGAGCAGATAATAAACATTAGGCTCATTAAATGCCCAGATTTTTAAAAATTCAGAAACATTTAATTCTAGAAAGCTTATTCTTACTTGCTCTACACATTCTCCTGCCCAACCCATGAGCAGATGTGATTTTGTAGGGATTGACTCCATGGCTGCTGATACCACCAGGTAGGGAATTGGACTGAAGAACCCCCAGGTTTGCAGTGAAACTAGTGAAAACTGATGCATAATGCATGAGAACCACCCATGTGGAGGGAACACACACCCTAGACTGTGTACTGAGAAGTACTAGGAAGGACTCTACCTAACTAGAGGACCAAGGGATAGCTGTTGCCTGCAATTGAACTAATGAAAAAGAAGGCTGTTGCCTAATCCATTCAGCTAATGCATTTGAAGACAGTACTAACCCAACAAGACAGTCTGTCATATAGAGTCTGAAAGAGAAGGGAACAGCAATGCACATGGTGATGCTCAGGTGCTCCTCCATCAAGGCCCAGGGGAGGGAGCACGGAATCTTGCAGAGTGGAATACCATGGCTACACAAGTGGTTTTCTTTGTTAAGACACAAGGGTTTTGACAAGGCTTGAGTAAAACTCCCTTGCCTGGCATCAACCCTCCTCAACAACCTATTTCCCCTTGTTCTTAGTTCTTCATTTATCAAAACAACTCCTGAGTGACCCCCTGCATCTACACAGAGATTCTCTGAGTCTCTCAATCTACTGACAGCTCATCAACAAGGTCAAGTTGATGGATTCCTTCACCATCATTCTCTGGAGATTCATTCAGGTTGCTGTGCACATCCACAGTTGTTTCTTTTCATTGTTGAGTAGTATTCCATGGTGTGGATGGACCAAAGTTGGTTTAACTATTCACTTATTGAAGAACACCTGGGTTGCTTCCAGTTTTTTGGCTCTTAGTAATAAAACTACTATAAATACTCATGCAGAGGGCTCTGTGTGAACATAATTCTGCATTTTCCTGGGATAAATGCCCAGGAGTGAAATTGCTGAGTTTTATGATAGTTGTATGTTTAATATTTAAAGAAACTTCTGAACTATTTTCCAGAATGATTTCCACCTATTTTTGATCAAGATCTATAGTTAAGCTGGCGTGCCCCAATATAAAGGCATAAAGTGTTTTGTGTGTTTTTGTGTGCTTGTGCATTTTTGCTCTTAGACCTGCATGCAATATATATTTATCTCCCTTAAATGTTATTTTGCTAATTTCATGCCAATATTCCAGGTCTTAAGATCCTTCATATCTAATTTCTCTCATCCAACATGTTAACTGTTCTTCTTGAATACATCTTATCTATATCTTTTGTAGCTCAGAAAAAAGGTTAAATAGGACTAAACCCTAAAGTATAATACTGGAGACAAATTCTCCATTGTGAATACACTTTAATTCTTATTGATAGACATTTTCTTTTCTCAATTAATAGAGACTAAAGACATGAATAAAAATAACTTTCAACCTGGTAACTTGCTCTTTTGATCAAAGGTTGCAGGGCTCATTTAGGGCATCAAGATTTTTGGAAACATGATGATAACGATGATGAAGATGATGGTGGCGGTGATGGCGATGACCAGAGCTAACATAGGTGGCATGCTCACTAGATGGCAAACTCTTCTAAGACCTATGAGGTTCTGTGCCACTTTTGTACCTGTATCTAGTTTGTGAATAATTATATCATTCATAGGGACTGGAAAAATGGGTATTCTTTTTAGATATACTGTATGGCTGCCAGACACCTTAATCATAAGTTTTACTTGGGATTGTGTCTAAATTCTTGATAGGAAGAAAAATAGGGTGCTATAAAATCAAAGCCAAAGAAAGTTTGTGCTTAATTATCTTTTTATTGTAGGTACAACAAGGCTTGAGAAGCCTTATCACTGTAATTTCAGTCACCACGTAGTATATCCTGAGATCATTTTATATCTCTGCACTTTCTCATCTCCACTTAACAAAACATGACAGTTTAGAATGATTAAAACTAAAACCTAAACTTCAATAAACAAAATACTTTAATTTTATTTCTTTATTTATGTATTTATCTATTTTTATGTTTATTGATTTATTTTATTGGGCTCTCTTCTGAATCTCAAGAAAACCACTGGGTTAGAGATACATGGTAGAAGAAAGAAATATGCAATATAAAGAAATCATTATACAATGCCAAGAGAGAACAGGGTATAATTGGATTTATGCTGTTAAGTGGGACAGTGAGAAACAGAAGCTATATCATACTTTGAGGAGTGATAATAACAATTATGCAAATGTAATCATTTCATTAATAACAAAGCAAAAAAGTAATAGAAAATTCTAAAATGTTGAAAATCGGCCTGGCCTAAGAATCTTTTGGTAGCAATTCAAACAGCCCTGGAAGGTGAAAACCTGTACTATATTAGAAGAGAGAAACAATAAAAGGCAAGATATTCCACTCACGTGGGGGCATATAACCTTAGTTATAAGCAAGAGTCATTCTGCCTCACGCTATAATGATATTCCAGAATCAGATGGACGAATCAGTCCCAAAATGGGATTTTTTTAAAAAAACAAATCAGATCTTGAAGGAAGTCTTGGTTGAAATGTTCATTTACTTTGTTAAATCCCAAGAGTATTAGGTAGCAGCCATACAGACTAAACCAATTGTTACACAGGAAGCACTGCGCTGTTTTTTGATATGTAACTTCAAAGCAATTGAAACCAATAAGTCAGTCTGAACACAACACAGAAGGTAGTGAGAGGGAAGGGGATATTAGTGATCGAGAACATAAATGATGTTAAGATGAAAAGGCTCTGCTAGTTGATTTATTATCACACTGAAGAGCAGTTAGTAGTCACATGACCTTGGGTGACTTCACTTAGCATCTCTGAATCTCATTTCCTGTAAAAATGGCAATTAAGATAGCTATATGGAAAAAATGCCCATCTCACTGTCTTGTGTAGGATGCAACGTGCAAATTATAGTTTCTTTTGGTCATTTATTGTGTTATAATAATGACAATTACTTATTGAGCATTTACTATGTGCCAAGAATGAGTAGTATTTTATTGTTTTATCAAATCTTTATAATTCTATACAGAAAATGCCTATTTTTCTCATTTTTCTGATGGAGAAACTGAGGCTCAGAAGCTAACGGAAGTAGCCAAGTTCCCCAGGTAAAAGGGGGCCAAGCCCAGACATGCAGAAATCAAAGATGTGACCACCATACTGTATATACATAGTATGTATACTATGTATACACACACACACCACACACACACACATACACACATACTATGTATTTATACATAGAATTAATTGGCTTACAGTAGAATAGAAATAAGAAACTGGGTTGTCCTGACTGGGGTACTGACATCCCTGATTTCAGACTAAATGGTCTTGAGCTTCTCTAAACCCATTTTCTTTTCCTTTTCTCCAGTAAAAAAAAATATATATATATTTATTAATACTTTATTATATTTTATAAACCCATAAGTGGTGTTTTAGGAAAAATAAAATTTTTTAAAATGTGACACAGTCCCCATTCTAGACAACAGCTGTCCCACAGCACCCTACCCTCTGCCTGCTATTCTTCTGAGCACTGAGTGCATCAGACCAAAACCTCTGTCCTCATGGAACTTCCTTTATTTTAACAGCTCATTTGAGATATTATTTGAATGCAATAAAATTAACCTATCTAAAGTGTATGATTCAATTATTTTTAGTATATTTAGAGTTGTGCAAACACCACAGAGTTGAAGTTTAGAATGTTTTCATCACTCCAAAAAGAAATGCTATACTTATTCACACTCATTCAGCCTCCCCTATCCCCAGCCACAGGCAATCGCTTCTCTACTTCCTGCTTCTATAGAGTTCTACTGGGAGCATTTCTATACCTGAAATAAGTGGTCTTTTGTGCCTGGCTCTTTCACTCAGCATAATGTTCACAAGGCTCATCCGTGTGATGGCATGTATCAATACTTCTTTTTAAAGCCTGAATCAGGGACATCTGGGTGGCTCAGTAGTTGAGCATGTGCCTTTGGCTCAGGTCATGAACCCAGGGTCCTGGGGTTGAGTCCTGCATCAGACTCCCCACAGACAGCCTGCTTCTCCTTCTACCTAGGTCTCTGCCTCTCTCTATGTCTCTCCTGAATAAATTAATAAAATCTTTTAAAAAAATCCTGGATAATATTCCTTTGTAGATGAAGACCACATTTTATCCTTTCATCACCTGATGGACATTCAGGTTATTTTCACTTTTTGGTTATTCTGGATGATGCTGTTATGCATTTTGTATACATTTATTTACAAGTTTTTGTGTGGACATGTGGTTTTGTTTCCTTGGAATGGAATTCCTGGCAGCAGAATTGCTGTTGATGTGATAACCCAATGTTGAATGGTTTGAGGAACTTCTAAACTGTCCTCCAAAGTGGCTGCACCATTTTACATTCCCGCCAGCAGTGTGTGAGGGTTTCAGTTTCTCCACATCCTTGCCCCTCCCAGTTGGTTCCTGACTACATGTTGTTTTGTGGGCATCACACCAGCAATGCTTCTTCACCCCATGGCAGCAATTCCTTCCCATTACCAGCAATTACATCTATTTTGTAGTTGTTGTTTTAGTATTTGCAGAAACAACTTTATTTAACTCCCAGTGAAGACAATAGTACCAACCAACCAGAAAACACCCTCTTGTCAGAAATTCCATGCCCATAGGGCATTCCTCTGAGCTTAGAATACCAATACTAATACCAAAGAAGTAGTGTCTTCTCAGATGTCTAAGTTTTAGTTTTTCAAGGCTACCACTCTAAGTTTCTAAGTTTTAATATTTCCAATCTCTTCTCTTTGTTCTATTGGCCCTAGGGTTGATAGCTGCTTCCTGGAGGTGCTTCTCCATACTACTTTAGAGTATGCATTGCATCTCTCCAGTAACTTATATAGCAATGAGTTAACTTTATATATGAAATTCTCTCTCTCTCTCTTTTTTTTTATTCTCAGATAAAATCTTTATTCAGGTCAAGAAGTATACCTCTATAATGTAAAATAATTATAAAATAATTTTAATGGATCATACAGCTAAATTAAGGCATCAAAAAAATTCTATATTTTTTTATTCCTATTACATGAAGGAGTACCTTGTTTGGGAATTGCTTATTGGACAATAAGCAGGCCCAGGACAGTGGTTCCTTAGAGAAAAAAAAAGAAACAAGGGGTTCTCTATCATTTCCCAGCTTCTAACTTATAGGTTATCTCCACTCCATGGCTCAGAGAAGAGGAATCCAAGCAGAGTCTATTGTTCTCAATGAATTGAGAAGACAAAGATCCTTGGAGATCCTGAAGCAACTGGAATTTTGCAGAACAGACTACCAGGATGGAAGGAGTTACACAGAGAAAGAACTTACAATCTTCACAATGGTCCCCTTTAGTGTTTGGCTATTACTACTCTGGGCATACATAGGGGGAAACTCCATGAAGCCAAGCAAAGAAAAACTGTCAGAGAGCTATAAAATGAACAATCCTTGGGACTAGAAGATATTTGAGTTCCAAGCAGCCTAAGTGAACTAGATGAACACTTGGGCCATTTCATTAGAGACCCCAGAAGGGGCACACTTTGATAATAGGATTAAGTTATCCCTAAAGTAAAAACTACTCTAGATATACCCTAATAAAATTTGAAAGCAAGCTTTGAAATAACCAAGCTGATTTGCAAGTTACTTCACTGATTAAGTGCTGAAACAAACTGTGGCACTCTTTAAAGGAAGACAACAAACCAGGAGAAAAATCAGTCAATAGAAAACCATGTTACTCTAGATTCTGTAAGAAGCTGACATCAAAACAAGATTAAGTGTACAAGGATTTTATTAGGGGAAGTTTCTATGTGCAGGAAAATGGGAAAAGAGCCAAATAAGGCTGGGGAGGTGTCAAAACACAATTAAGTCTGATCCTGAAGGAAGAAATAAGAAAGAGACTGTGAAAAGAGTGAACAAAATCTCTGTGACCCACAAGAGAATATCAAGTGATCTAACACACGTATAATTGAAGCCCAGAAGGAGACGAGGTAGAGGAGGGGCCAGAACAGACACTTGAAGAACTAATAGCCAAAAATTTTGCAAATTGGATGAAAGCTATGAACCCACAGATCCACGAAGCACAATAGATAGGAAGACTGAAAGAAACCCCCCCTTAAAGCAGGACAGAATCAAATTTCTGTAAAATAATTAAAAAGAGACAATTGTAAATGCAGCCAAAGAAAAAAGACATTTTATAGAGAGAGTAACATAGATAGGGTTTAAAATAGATTTTTTGTTGGATCCCATGCAAATCAGACGATAATGGAATGGCATCTTTAAAGTTCTGAAAAAAAAAACTGCCAAAGTGGAATTCTATCTCTTGTGAAAATATTTTCAACGATAAAGACAGAGTAAAGATTTTTACAGAAAAACAAACAAAAGAGAGACTGTCACCAGTAGATCTTACTACAAAAAATATTAAAGGAAGTTTCACTGTTTCACTGAAAGAAAAAAAGTTTCTCAGGGTGAAGAAAAATGATACAAGATGAAAACTTGGATCTACATAAAGGAAAGAAGAATGCCAGAAAGGAAAATGTAAATATAAAAGGCTTTCTTGTTATTGTTCTTAAGTCTCTTTGCCTCTCTTTGTTCAAATAATGGGTGCAGTCTCTGTCTCCTGGCTGAGCTGTGACTAATAACTGATATGACAGCCTTATTTTTCTTCTCAAATATGTCCCATCAGTCCAGAGGGCTCCTCAAACCACATCCCATTGCTCCCCTGTCATGCCTCCCCATTATTCTTTTAAAAAAACCAAAAAGAATACACTACAAAACAAAAATAAA
The DNA here is from genome assembly GCF_011100685.1 of Canis lupus familiaris. Lineage (NCBI taxonomy): Eukaryota > Metazoa > Chordata > Mammalia > Carnivora > Canidae > Canis > Canis lupus. The sequence goes on along the minus strand of NC_049256.1, from coordinate 7,289,298 downwards.
TCACTTTCTACTGACTGCTTACCATAACCCAAGCACTGCTTTTCTCCCAGGATTTTCCATAAAATCCAATCTCTTCACTATCTCTTATCTGACCCCTACAAGCTTCTTGGACTGCAGCTGCTATTTTTGCCCATTTGCTGTCCTCTAAATCACACCGGCTTTTGGGTTCCTCAAAAACATGGAGAGTGTTTCCACCTGAAAATCCTCTTACACTTTCCAGTACTTCCATGGAATGTTCTTCCCTCAGCTGTTTACATGCCTCACTTCTTAATGGGATCCCTGTTTGCAGACCACTTCCTGAGAGAGATTGTCTCAACCTTTCTCTCAAAGGCAGCAAGCCAGGGCACCTGGGTGGCTCAGTCGGTTAAGCATCCAACTCTCTTGATTTCAGCTCAGGTCATGATCTCAGTGTGGTGAGATCAAGCCCCAGGTTGGGCTCCACATGCTCTCACTCCCTCTCTCTCAAATAAATAAAATCTAAAACAAACAAACAAAAAAGGTAGCAAGCCCCCTTGTTCCTCCCCCATTACCTTCACCACCATTCACTTTCTTGGGTTTTATTTGTTGCTTTTTGCTTGAGTATAGTAGACATATAATGTTACATTAGTTTCAGGTGTACAATACAGTTTATATAAACAACAAATTTCCATGTTTTGCAATGCTCACCACAAGTGTAGCTACCATCTGTCACCATACAACTATATCACAATATCATTGACTATGTTCTTTATGCTGTGCCTTTTAGTCCCATGTCTTATTCATTCCATAACCAGAAGCCTGTATCTCCACTCTACTTTACCCATTTTGCCCATCCCTCCTCCCACCTCTCCTCTGGCAACCAATAGTTTGTTCTCTGTATTTATAGGTCTGATTCTGATTTTTGTTTGTTCGTTTGTTTTTTGTTTTGTTTTGTTTTTTAAATTCCACATATAAGTGAGATCATGTAGTATTTGTTCTTTTCAGTCTGATGTATTTCCCTTTGCATAATACCCTTTGGGTCCATCCATGTTGTTACAAAAAACATGATCTCATCCTTTCTCATGTCTGCATAATATTCCATTGTATATACATGCCACATTTTCCTTATGCATCTGTCTATCAATGGACTGTTGGGTTGCTTCAATATTTTGACTTTTGTAAATAATGTATCCACAAACATTGGGGTGCATATATCTTTTTTTATTTAAATTCAATTAGCCAACATATGGAACATCATTAGTTTCAGATGTAGAGTTCAGTAATTCATCAGTTGCATATAACACATCACATGCCCTCCATAATGCCCATCATCTAGTTACCCCAACCTCCCTTCCAGCAACCTCCCTTTCTCATAGTTAAGAGCCTCCTATGGTTTGTTTTCCTCTGCTTTCTTCCCATTCTATTTTTCCCTCCCTTCCCCTATGATCTTCTGCACTGTTTCTTATATTCCTCAAATGAGTGAAAGCATATGATAATTGTCTTTCTCTGATTGACTTATTTCACTCAGCGTAATACCCTCCAGTTCCATCCACATCAGTGTAAATGATAAGATTTCATCCTTTTTGATGGCTTTTTCATATTCCGTGTGTGTGTGTGTGTGTGTGTGTGTGTGTATACCACATCTTCTTTATTTGTTCATCTGTCGATGGACATCTCAGCTCTTTCCATAAAATGAACTATTGGGACTTCATCAAGATAAAAAACTTCTTCACAGCAAAAGAAACAGTCAACAAAACTAAAAGATAATCTACAGAATGGGAGAAGATATTTGCAAATGACATGTCAGATATAGGGCTAGTACCCAAGACCTTTTTTTTTTTAAGATGTTATTTATTTATTTATTTATTTATTTATTTATTTATTTATTTATGAGAGATGCAGAAAGAGGGGGCTGAGACACAGGCAGAGGGAGATCACGCCCTGAGCCAAAGGCAGATGCGCCCAACCACTAAGCCACCCAGGCATCCCTAGTACCCAAGATCTATAAAGAACTTATGAAACTCAACACCCAAAAAACAAATAATCCAGTTAGGAAATGCACAGAAGACATGAATAGACATTTCTCCAAAGAAGACATGCACATGGCCAACAGACATGAAAAAATGTTCAACATCATTTGGCATGAGGGAAATACAAATCAAAACCACAATGAGATACCACCTCACACCAGTCAGAATGGCAAAAATTAACAAGTCAGTAAACAACAAATGCTGGTGAGAAATGTGGAGAAAGGGGAACCTTCTTACACTGTTGGTGGGAATGCAAGCTGGTGCAGCCACTCCAGAAAACAGTATGGATGTTCCTCAAGGTATATATTTTTTGAATTAGGTATATATTTTTGAAACCCCATCGGGGTTTCCTGGAATATACTCTGTATTCCACTTGGGATTATTCATGAGAAATGACCCTCCACCCTGGGGTCTGATCCAACAGCTGATAACTGCACAAAGCGGATGGCTTGGCTCTTCATACCTCTTCCACTGTGTGAAGAGTCCATGACCTGGTAGCACTGAACACCTTATTCATCTCTGTTTACACCCTTCACTTAAATATCCAGTGTACAGAGCATATTATCTGCTCAAGAAACACTTGTTGAATGAATTCACAGATAGAACCCTGCATTTCAAGAATGACGTAATACCGAGCACCAGTTAGGATTCAGTAGAGGTCTTGTGAGTCTCACAATGAAAGCTACGTGAGCAGGTTGGTTTCATTGTGACTTCATTGTCATCACTATATAGATTGTAATATTTAGCATAGAGCAGGAGGCAGTTTTTTTTAGTGCAATGTCTGAACAAAATTATTTTTTTTTAATTTTTATTTATTCATGAGAGACACAGAGAGACAGAGAGAGAGGCAAAGACAGGCAGAGGGAGAAGTAGGCTCCATACAGGAAGCCCAATGGGGACTCAATCCCGGGACTCCAGGATCATGCCCTGGGCCGAAGGCAGGTGCTAAACCGCTGACCCACTCAGGGATCCCCCAAAATTGGGTTTGGGATAAAATTTTTCTTTTTTAGGGACGCCTGGGTGGCTCAGTGGTTGAGCATCTGCCTTCAGCTCAGGGCATGATCTCAGGGTACTGGTATGGAGTCCTGCATCGGGGTCCCTGCATGGAGCCTGCTTCTCCCTCTGCCTGTGTCTCTGCCTCTCTCTCTCTCTCATGAATAAATAAAATCTTGAAAAAAATTTTTTTTCAGTAAATATTAAAAATGCTCTCCCTAAAATTGGGGGTCTAATTTAGGTGTTCATAAGAAAAATTAGAAAGGATAGTTCTGTTGGCCTCTACTCACTGGCCTTGGTTATTAGCCTGGATGCTGTATTTTGCCTAGAGCTTGAGATTTTTGACAGTGAATTATTACCTGCCAGATGTCTCATAAAAATAAAAAGAAATGATTATATGAAGAAACCCAAGACCTTGTCAGCCTTTGAAAGCAGGCATTCATGTCCTTTAAGGCACTGCCACCCTTCTAAGAGAGGGTTGTGTAAGATGTGGCCCTTTGAATGGCCCCAGCATGGCACAGGGGTAAGAATGTGGGCTCTGAAATCTGACTCTTCATTACCTGCATGAGTTGAAGTCCACTTATCTCTCAGCATCTCAGTTTTGTCGCCTGTAAATCTGATGAGTGAATGTAACTAACATGCCCAGAACATTCTCAGGCCCACCATGTTTGTCGGTTTCACCTGGAAGAGTGATCTCTGTCTATGTCAGTCATGGTTCAGTTTTAGGACTAGAAACTAGTTTCTAGTTTTAGAAACTTACCACAGCTATTTTTTTAAAGATTTTATTTGAGAGAAAGAGAGTCAGGAAGGGGAGGGGCAGAGGAAGAGGGAGTGAGAGAATCCCAAGCAGGATCCTTGCTCAGTGGGGAGCCCAATGTGAGGCTCCATTTCATGACCTTGAGCCAAAATCAAGAGGCAGTGACTGACTGAGCCACCAGGTGCCCCTTACTGCAGCTATCTTTAAGGAGATAGAATGTAATGGAAGGGCTGGAGGAATGGCTACCAGCACATCCCCGGGAGATGGCTTTGGGAACTGGGTTCAAGAGCACACAGCTGCTGACCTGAGTTGAAAGACCAAGAGGCCATGCTGCCACCACTAGGAAACTGGGAGCTGAGTTGGGCCACCGCAGCTACCGGAATGCCTCTCAATATCCAGGAAGATGAGGCTGGACATGCTGCAGCAAATCCCTCCCTATTATCCTACTTGTTAGCAAAAGCTGCCATGTAAACAGGAAAATGGCTTCTACCTCATTCCTGCCTTTTGAACCTGTGTCTGTGACAGCCAGCATCGAAGAGGGCCCCTCATGATCCCTGCTTCTGGGTGTCCACATCCTGGGGGAGACCCTTCACCACAGCACCCTGGGCTGTGGTGAGTAATAGGCTGTATGATTAATAGAACTCAGCAGAAGTGATGGTGTGTCACTTCCAAGATTGGGTTGTAGAAGACACTATGACTTCTGGCTCTTGCTCTCTTCCTCTTTCAGGTGCCTCACTCTGGGGGAAACCAGTCGCCTTGTGTTGAGGACACTCTTGCAGCCTTGTAGTGAAACCCATAGGATGAGGAATTGAGGCTTCCTCCCAGCAACCATGTGACGGTGTGCAAACAGCCCCTCAGACCTCTAGGCCTCACAAGAGACCATAAGCCAGAACCGCCCAACTAAGCTGGCCCCGACTCCAGATCCCAGGAGAGAGAATAAATGTTCGCTCTATCAAGCAGCTAGGGTTTGGAGGCCTTTGTTACTTAGCAATAGGTAGCTAACTGGCATCCAAGTGGGAGGACTCAATTCACCTCCCGACCCCTAGCTGCAGGGGCCATGCAGTGTAGTTCCAGCCTCCTGGCCGCAGTGCAGAGCCCCGCAGGAGAAGAGGCTGGTGCTGATGGTCCCGTCCGCACACCGTGTGCCACAACCACCTCATACCAAGGACGCCAGTGTCATTCTGTTTGTAAGCAGCTGGGGAGCAGACGACCAACATATTTCAGACAACTCTGGCTCGTTGGAATCTTGTCCATCTTTATTCACCTTTCACAAATCAAATCCTTTTGTTATGATCGTTGTCAACCACCAACAGGGATTCTCCCCTCTTTGCCTCCATTACACGGAGAGATCAGAATTCTTTCTGTAGGGCAGGGAGCTTTCCCTAGGAGCGTCTCAAATTCCCCACTCAGTGGAGCCCATGTCTCTCTGGGCTTCTGATAAGGTACGAACACCACGAGGAAATAAACCCACGCGAGTCAGCAGGTTAGAACATGAAGCTCTTCTGAGGACCTACCTTGGTTACTGTTGATCAGTTGATGAGCAAACCGTTTGAGCTGCTCTCTGCCACCATGCCTGCCTCCTGACCGGTGCGAATGAGCAGCTCCAGGAGGTGTGGACTATAGTATTTGAAACGGAAGCTCTTTTCCTTCGTGGTTCTCAAAAATGCCTCAAGGAAAATGTCTGATGCTTTATAGAAAGCATTATCTTTGAGGGGTCCCGCACCAGGAGAAGTAACTGTGGTGGGAGCCAATTGCAGCAACAGAGATGTTTGTGTCTTTGTTTTCCAGAAGTCAAAGGGACCATTTAGCAGAGAAACGGTACCATAAGGTGGGGACCTCTGCTTGGGAGAGTGAGGAAGGCTGTGTGCAGAGGCAGTAGGGCGGGCGATTCCCCTAGGGTGGCAGCAAGGGCGCAGACCATTACCAGTTCTTTTTGGAGAAATTATAACAAGGCTTAAACGGAAGGAAAAAGGGGCTGTGCACATGTCGCAGAGTAGGTGCTGTGCATGAGCAGGAGACCTGTGCAACAAAGGATTTATGCAGTGGCATTTGTAAGAGTCACACAGGGTGGCAGGCGGGCAAGAGCGCTTAATTTGTACTTAGCGCTTGTATGTCTTTTCACATAGAGCACTGTGAGAGGGGGTTTACTTTTTTATGAAGGAGGGCTTTTGTTTTGTTTTGCTTTGCTTTGCTTTGTTTTTTGAAAGGCAGTAATATTATATAACAAATATTATATAAATTTCCTGGCCCCCTTAGATTTTTGTTGTTGTTGTTGTTGTTACTACTTAAAGAAACATAACCCAAAACACACAGATGCAGGTCAGTTTATCAAAAGGCCATGGCTCTCTGTCCCTAACCAGTCTGTGATCTAATTTCACACAATCCATACACATCAACACTCTAAACAGCCTGTCGGACTCAGAGTCTTTGATTTCTGCACACGTCACCTAGTGACAAACACCCTGACATGTTGTGTCCTGTGGTCCTGCCCGCTGGTTCAACTTCTGAATACCGCTTTCTTAGGGTAGTGGTGAGCTTTGGCTGGGGAGCGGGGGTAGGAATTTGATTGCACTTGGACTCCACTCTGTTCTAAACCTGGTGGACTATGGAAAAATGATAATTGCTGGCTTCCTAAACTTAATATAGTTAAAGGAGGGGCACCTGCGTGGCTCAGTCAGTTAAACATCTGCCTTCGGCTCAGATCATGATCCCAGCCAGGGTCCTGGGATCAAGCCCCACGTCCCACTCCCCGCTGAGCATGGAGTCTGCTTTTCCTCCTGCCCCTCCTGCCACCTATCTCTTTCTCTCTCTCTCTCTCACATAAATAAATAAAATATTTTTTTAAAAAAGATAAGAACTGTTGCACGACACTAAAGTAGTGAATCCTTATCTTCCGTCAGTTACCCATTGTACTTATTCTGGTTGATTCTTTGTTCAATTATGAAGGAAAAGAACAACACTGGAGACTATTATTAAAAGACTACATGTGAGAAGGAGGTGTGATTGGAGAGACTGTGATTTTTCAATCTCCAGGAAAGGAGCCACATGAGAAGAACTTTGTTAGATTCGCAGAAGACAACAGGAACACATTATATGCAGATACAGGGACCATCACACAGACAAACTCTCCAGGAGCAATTTGTTCACTGCCACACCACAAACTGAGCACGCTTGATCCTTTTTTAAAAAGATTTTATTTATTTATTCATGAGAGACACAGAGACATAGTCAGAGGGAGAAACAAGCTCCATGCAGGGAGCCTAACGTGGGACTCGACCCCAGGACCCTGGGATCACGCACTGAGTTGAAGACAGATGTCCAACCACTGAGCAATCCAGGTATCCCACCCTTGAGCCTTTTTGGACATGGGAATCCTTGTTGCAATTAATAATTATAATTTAGAGGTGATTTCCAAGGATGGTCATCAAGATGCCAACCATCTTTGACATCTTTGTATTCTTCCCTCTTTCCTTGCTTCTTTGCTTCCTTCCTTCTTTATTCTGTCTCTGTGTCTCTTTCACTCTCTCTCTCTTTTTAAAAATATGAACATCCCCTTCTTTACGCACACATTCACAGACATAGCTATAGGAGTATATGAAGATCTAGATATGCATATGTGTCTGTATAGCAAAGTTTTCTGCTTGACTCTGTCCGCCTCCAACTGGAGCAGTTATTTAATCAGTGAAAGTTGAGAAGCTGTTTGGTGATAGAAAAATATAGCTTGTGGGCTGAGAGAGGAAAATCATATAGCAAACATGGTCCAGAATGATGCTGTGTCTGCGATGGGGTTCATTCTTCTTTCTTGGCTCAATAGGAGGCTGAATGTGAATACTTGAGGCATGCAATATTCTGGAAGAGAGCTGAAGAGAACAGAGCTTTCAGAAATTCAAGAGGCCTTAGAGACGGACACATTTTCTCTATGACTTCTATTAACTCTTGTTTTATTTTTTAAATATTTTATTTATTTGAGAGAGAGAAAGAGAGAGAGAGCATGAGCAGGGGGAGGAGCAGAGGGAGCAGGAGAAGCAGGAGAAGCAGGCTCCTCCTTGAGCATGGAGCCTGATGTAGCACTCGATCTCAGGACCCTGAGATCATGACCTAAACTGAATTCAAATGCTTAACCAACTGAGCCATCCAGGCACCCCTTAACACTTGTTTTAATGATGAAAGAAAATCAGTGTTTTTGCCTTTTGATGAAGAATTTCTTGCCACGGTAACCTTGATCGGGGAAAGGTGCTACACACATGCGCGCGCGTGCACACATGCATGCACACAATTCCATGTGTAAAAATGTTCATCATGGCCTCATTTAAATGGCCAATAACAATGACAAAAAGTAAGCAAAAAGTAGAGCCCAAGAGAGTTATAGCTAAGAAAGTTACGATGTCTATGAATCATTCATGCTATCTTAGGCTCTTTGGGGTCTGAGATCAGCTCAACTCAGTAGGAATAGAGGAGCTATACAAAAATGTCCTTGGGGTAACAGGTATGACAATGACAAGCAAAGACCAGGAGCTGGGATTTGGCCAGACCCCAGGAGACAGGAACTGATTCCAAGGTAGTCCTGGGGCTCTGGGAATATGAGGTCAAGGATCTTCACTGTACTATTTGTTGTATCATCCAGGAATGTCTGATACTCTCCCCTTCTCTGTTTCATTCCCAAGTTCTTCGAAAAGACCAATGTCTGCCACCTGGAATCTCCTCTCTTCTCTTCACTTTACAGCTTCTCCTGTGTGTCAGACAGAGTTCCTGCTTATTGATGTTATTCACAGTTTCTGATTCCTTTCATGACTTTAATTTGCCTCGACTCATCATGACACTATTGTATCTTTCATTTGAACTTTAGCTGTCATTGGTAAATGAGAGATTCTATGTTTCCACTCAGTACTCTAAAAGAGAGAAGATGACCTATTCAGCAAATAGGGATGAGCCTCTAAGCCCCAGGCCTTCTGATAGGGTGCTGATAAGCCTGTGAATTGCCTGCTATGGGTGAGTAGTGTCCAGGAAAGGTGGGTTATTACATTATAGAAACACAGTTAAGTGGGATGTCTCTCCAAAACAGACTATGGCTGAGCAATTTCCCCTATAAAGGACTTGAGACGTGGGCAGGCGCCACAATCTGCATTTCTAGGACCAAACTGATGAGCGCTATGAGAGCATAGCAATTGCCCACAGAGTGTCTGCATGCACTTCTAACAGGGATCCCAGAGTCCAACTTTTTTTTAGCAATATATATCAAATAACTTAATGTTCATAGATTTTGCTTGATCATTTTACTTCTAAGATTTATTACCAAGGAAACAATCAAAGATAAACACAAAGATCTGCATGTAAGAATCTTCATCAGGAGGTTATTTATATTAGAAAAAAGTATTTAGAAAAAGAAAAAATATTCAAAAAGGATATAATTAAGCTATGCTATATATAGGTGCAGTAGAATAGTACGCAGGTATTAAAATGATGGTGGAGACGAATATATAATATGTAGTAGGGATGTTCAGGATGTGAAGTGAGAAGAACAGATTTAAAATCATGGTGTCATAAGAAATATATTTGGTCTTTGGCCCCAGTTCCTGGCATGGAGCTCCTAAAACCCTTGGAATTTCCTCAGTGATAGGACCATCTTTTGTTATTCATAAAAAGCCTCTTTTGGTTACACCAGAGTTTACTGGAAGGGGGATGGGGCTGAAAAATTGAGCTCTATAGAAACTTGTAAACAATGACATGTGGTAAGTTTCCAAATCAGTGGCCACATCCACTTGCTGGAAGAGTGGAACGCCCCGTCTCAACTGGGACAGAAGCTCCGAAGCTCAGGACTCTTCCAACCTCACCCTATGTACCACGTCATCCAGATGTTCATTTGTATCCTTTAAGAAACTGCTGTAAGTAAAGTGCCTTTCTGTGTTCAGTGAGCCATTCTGACAAATTATACAACCTGAGAGGGGGTTGTGAGAAGCACTGTTGTATGGCTATTTGGTCATATGGAGCTAAACATGGAGCTAAAAGACAGGAAGTGAGGGTGGCCTCCCTTGGGACTTGCACCTGGCCTCTGGAGTGGAAGTGGTCCTGCGGGCTGAGCCCTGAAACCTCTGGAATATGATGCTGACTCTGGGGAGATAGAGTTAGAGTCGTATTGAATTGTAGGACTCCTGGTTGGTGTCTGGAGAATTGGAGATTGGTGTTAGAAAACACCCTCCAGGGGATCCCTAGGTGGCTCAATGGTTTGGCGCCTGCCTTCAGCCCAGGGTGTGATCCTGGAGTCCCAGAATCAAGTCCCACATCGGGCTCCCTGCATGGAGCCTGCTTCTCCCTCTGCCTGGGTCTCTGCCTCTCTCTCCCTCTCTCTCTCTCTCTCGGATAAATAAATAAAATCTTTTAAAAGGAAAGAGAGAAAACACTCTCCAAATAGTAAAATGTAGAAAACATTTCCAATTTTATTTATAAACACACAAATACAAAGCCAAAGAGCTATGCAACAAAAATTTAATTATGGTTATTTCTAAAGGGAGAGATGGGGATGCTTTTCCTAAAAAATTTTTATGATGAATAGCTATTACTTTTATAACTGGAAACAATTTACCTTTGCAATTAATGTTTACAAAGAGTTTGTGATAACCTTCATATACAGTGTTAAGTGAAAATGAGAACACAAAATTGAACATTGTACACAGTTATAGCTATGTTAAAACTATGGAGTTAAAAGTGAGGAAACACATTTCAGGGTAGAAATGTCTATCTCTGGGTGAGCCTACATGTGACTCTGCTTTCTACTGGAGCATATTTTGCTAGCTTTTCTAAAATGGGCTTATGTTGATTTTAACCTGTTTTTTTTTTTTTTTTCACTTAACCTTGAGGACTATGGAGATTAAGAGATCTCTCCAAGGCCACAGCTGTCAGCAGACCAGCTGGGACTGGGGGACCAGATAATCTGACGAGGGTGCAGTGGACACTGCGATGTGCTACCCAGATCCCCTTCAAAGAACAGCATTCCCCAGCTGCCAGAAGTGCTACCACAAGACAACCCACAAAGGTCAAAGTGCTTATGCTGGAAAGAACCACCTTGCCCAAGGTCACCCACTCTTTCCAGGGCAGCTCACACCCAATTACGGAGAGTCACAAAGGACTCCCGTTGTGGCAAGTCTAAGGGGCTATTCTGGTCCACAGTCCCCCAGGGAGTCCCCTGAGGTTGGAGCTGTATCACAGCTTGACGCCTTCCTCTGCCCCGTCCTGCTTCCTTCCTCTCCCTTCCATGAATGTGGCCCACCAGACTCCCTCCTAATAAACATTCTGCACAATAATCTTTAGCTCCGAGTTGGCTTCCCCGTGAAGCCAGCTCATGACAGTTGCTAGATACCAGGAGTGGTTTGAGAAAGCAGTCACTACGATGAGATAGTGGAACAGGATCATCTGCCATCTGACTGGGGATGAAAACCCTGTCACTCGTGGAGGTAGAGTCCAGACTCCCTGGCATAAGACAGAAGTACCATTGCTGGAATTTTCACCAGGGGTGAAATGACATGACATGTCAGAGGTAGGGGACGCATCAGGCAATCGAGAAATACGAGTGATATCATTGCTATAAGGACAACAGAGGGGATCCCTGGGTGGCGCAGCAGTTTGGCGCCTGCCTTTGGCCCAGGGCGTGATCCTGGAGACCCGGGATCGAATCCCATATCGGGCTCCCGGTGCATGGAGCCTACTTCTCCCTCTGCCTGTGTCTCTGCCTCTCTCTCTCTCTCTGTGTGTGACTATCATAAATAAAAAAATTAAAAAATTAAAAAAAATTTTAAAAAAAGGACAACAGAATTGTGTAGCAACCGCTGAAGTTGACTGGCTTCTGGAAAAAGAGAAAGAAAAGCTGGGAGTGATTGATCAGCAATGAGATCTGAGTGTGAAAGCCAGAGGGCCTTCTCAGAAGCATGGAGAGAGACTCTTATCTCTGCAGTGGGAGACCGAAGACAAGGCAAGGAACTGAATCTGCAGGGCGGGAGAGCTTCAGAGAGGCTACTCCTCTGAACATGTCACACCTGTGGTGCCACAGCCAGGCCCTGGCTGGAAAATAATGGGACCCTGAGGTGAGGACATGTGGGTTGATGCTGCTGAGAATCTAGAAAGCCCCGACTCCACTGACCCCTCTGAGCCTACAGAAGAGCTCCTGCTCCCTGGGCCCTTGCCTGAAGGTACAGACGCCTCTTCCCCATAAAACAGATGCTCCTCTTGGTTCTACCCACCTCCACTTCTGGCACAAGTCCCTCGAGTAGGGTTAAGGCACAACATACCCCAGCCAGGGTCATGCTGGGTCTGAGAAGGAGGAGAGGGACTATCCTCAAAAGAGCAATGGGACCCGGCCAGCTGGAGCAGCAGGATAGGCGCATATGCGTGGGACAGACTTAGAGTGTGCTGGAGCAAGGGCGGGGGCAGAACAGGAGGCTTGGTGCTGGAAATGTCATAGGTTTGGGAGCACTCCTCTGGGATTCAGGCTGCAGCACCCAGGGGAGGGCCCCAGGAGATGGTGCAGACATGCTAGTAATGAAAAAGTCATAGCTGCACTTAGTGAGGTACAACTGCCAGCATCTCCACGGCATATGGCGAAGGCTGTTCAGAGGAATGTGCATGCTCAAGTGGATATACAGTATGAGGCTGGAAAACTCAGCAGAGAAATATGCTCCAAAGGTGGGGGGGCAGGGGATACCCTGTTTCCCAAGACTCTAAGGAAGGCACAGGTGAGATGGACTCCAGCTTAGCGGTGGCTCTGCAGGGATCCTGCCACAGAACTGGGCTCTCCGACAGGAAAGGGGGTGAGGGAATTCTGCAACAACAGAGGCCCCATCACGTCCTGTCACATCAGGAACAAGGAGGAGGCAATTAGCAGAGTGAGCGCCCAGGTCAGAGGGACAGCCACGGTGCCTGACCAACAGGGAATGAAGTCAATAGTTACTAAAACGTGGGGCCCCCAGGGACAAAATAGATGGGTAGCTGGGAAGGACGTCATTCCATCTGTGCAATCAAAGAAATCAAATGGACGAGCTGGACAGTGCCCCAGTTTTGCTCAGTTTCTAGACCTGATCCAGATTTTGGATCCAGAGCCAACAGACTGAAGAAAAGTCTGCATCCTCAGAAAAAAGGAAGGATGGGAGAAGGGAGAGAGGGAGGGAAGGAGGGAGGGAGGGAGGGAGGGAGGGAGGGAGGGAGGGAGGGAGGGAGGGAGGGAGAAGACTCAGGCAGCCCTTGCAATACCATTGAAAGTATACATAATAATGATTTCCCAAGTCTTCCCTAAAGGGTCCTGTAGTCATCTACATGGATAACTGTACACTGGAGAAAGCCAATTACAGAAATCTTTTGAGGACCATTAGACACAGGTTCCAAGCTAACATCGTAGAGCCACAAAGCAATGCCATGCCTGCCTACCTTAATGAGGAACATGGCCGGGCTGAGTAATAAATGGAGCCCTGGCTTAGGCCCAGCTCACTATGGGCCCACTGGGTCCACAGACCCTGCCCTGGTGGTCATTTCCCTGGTCCCTGAGTGTCTACTTGGAAGACATACTTGGAAGTTGGCATAGCATCCCCACTGGGTCCTTGGCCTATAAGGTAAGAGCTATCACAGTGGAAAAAGCCAATGGTGCCTCTGAAATCTCTGCCCCTCCCCAAGCCAAGCAAGTAAATGGGGCAGGTAAACTTTTTCTTTAAAGGGCTAGGTAATAACTATTTTAGGCTTGGGGCACCTGGGTAGCTCAGTCAATTGAGCGCTCTTGACTTTGTCTCTTCATGTTCTCAGGGTTGTGAGACTGAGCTGTGTGTGGAGACTGCTTAGATCTGTGTCTTAAGATTCCCTCTCCACAAAAGGGGAGCCCTCTCACTCCGTTGGTGGGAATGTGAGCTGGTCCAGCCACTCTGGAAAGCAGTACAGAGGCTCCTCAAAAAGTTAAAAATTGAGCTACCCAATGACCCAGCAATTACACTATGAGGTATTTATCCAAAGGATACAAACGTAGTGATCCAAAGGGGCACCTGCACCCCAATGGTCAGAGCAGCAATGTCTACAATAGCCAAACAATGGAAAGATCCCAGATGTCCATCAACAGATGAATGGATAAAGGAGAGGGGGTATATATACAATGGAATATTGCTCAGCCATCATAAAGATGAAATCTTACCATTTGCAGTGATGTGGATGGAACTAGAGGGTGTTATGCTAAGTGAAATAAGTCGATCAGAGAAAGACAATTATATGATCTCACTCATGTGGAACTTAAGAAACAAAACAGGATCATAGGGGAAGGGAGGGAAAAATCAAGTAAGATGAAATCAGAGGGGGAGACAAACCATAAGAGATGCTTAACTCTAGGAAACAAACTGAAGGTCACTGGAAGAGAAGGGGGTCACTGGGTGATGAGCATTAAGGAGGGCACTTAATGGAATGAGCACTGGGTGTTGTATGCAACTAATGAATCACTGAACTCTACTTCTGAAACTAGTAATACACTCTATGTTTAAATTTAAATTAAAAAAATTTTCTCTCTCTGCTCCTCCCCACCTCCCTACCCCAGAAACACATGCACTCGTGCTCTCTCTTTCAAAATAAATACTTTAAATACGTTTTCAGACCAAGAAGCAATATCCTCCACTCCTTGAGCAACTGTTCTCTGTTCTCCCCTCCTTAAAATGTAAACATAATCTGTTTTCTTTCTTTCTTTCTTTCTTTCTTTCTTTCTTTCTTTCTTTCTTTCTTTCTTTTTTTTTTTTTTACATTTTATACTTAAAAATATAAAAACCACTCTTAGTTTTCAGGTTGTACAAAAACAGACAGGGGCCTGGAGACACTGAGGTATGGTTTCTAGCATGTTCAGGAATTTTAGAGCAAATGCAAGTGGACTGAGAACTCCTTTAGGATGTCCAGTGAAATATAATTTTCCTTCCAGTCCCTGGGACAGTGGACTGTTGAATCTCAAACACATCGAAAGCTTATTTAGTTTTTTTCAAAACCAAGAAACTCATCCCCAGCAGAATAAATTTATATCAAAAGTATTTAGCCCGGGAATCTGGTTAAATTACATACAAAGTTTTGCATGCATGGGTTTGTCAGCCAAGGCTTTCTCCGCATGTTCAAAGACTCTCTAAAAACCTGGGTGTGATGGGGCCACACCTCATCACAGCCCAGACCCCTGGCCCCCCGGGACTGAGGGTGAACATGGCCTGGCTTCCCCGCAGAGGACTCACCATCCACACAAGGCCTCTGGGCTGCCACCAGCTCCCAAGGGCTTCGGGCCTCCGAGGGATGAAGGGGAGAAACTGTCCCAATCGATGGACCGTACGGTTCAATAACTCATTTAGCTGCCCAGGCAGTAAAATAAATAAATAAGAAGCTGGCTGGAAGTAGAAACTGTCCATGCTCGGTGCTTCTCAGAGGCCAAGTGGATGGGCTTTAATAGCTTCAGTCGGCACAGGACACAGGCAGACTGTCCCAGCAGTGTGCCCTCCGTTTCCTAGGTAACCGAACTTGAATAAGACGATGGCTGGAACTGGGTACCAAATCAATTTGTTGGAGGCACAAATGTGGGAAAGGCGAACTCCACATAAAATCTCAGACTGCAGCACCCCACGTTTATTATCCTTTCAGCCTGTGTGTATCTACTGCTCCGTCACCTCCCACCCAGCTCCCAGCTTGGCCGGCCCTTCCCTCCCGACTGCAGAGACCCTCCACTTGCACCCCACCCCCCAAAAGAAAATCACCAGTTCCAACTGCGCTGTCAGGATCAATAGGAGGCTTCTTTCCATCAGATGAAAAAAGCCAGAGGCAAGTAAGCAAGGGGAAAGGTCTTTAGTGTTACTAACCTCAGTGGTGGGGGTCCTGTCTAAAGCAAGGATCTAGAAATTGCTTTGTGATGCGAGGGTTTCTCCAGAGGGAAGAACATTTCCAAGTACTCCTGCTGGTGGATCTCCAATTCTTAGCCTTGGCCTGGCTTCAGTCTCAGGGAATTACTGGCTACCACCTTGGCTGGCTAAGGCGTGGATAGGAATAAGGAAGGACCTTCCCCGGGCGACTTGTGCCGCTGCCGTGCTAACACATAGCGTCCTGTGTAGTCACGGCTTCATGATTTCTCTGGGCCATCTCTTCTGCTCTGGGTTTAGTCAATAGCAGCGGCTCACAACGTGTCTGATGAATGAACTACTGAATGGATTTTAGTGGAGATAGTGGTGAGAAGTTCCTCAGTCCTGGAAGAGTTCCTTGTAGTTATTGTTTCTTATCACAGCCTCCTTTCCACCATCAGTCTTTAGTTCCCAAATTGACGGAGAAGGGGAGCACATTCCCCCAGCCCTGAACCCAGAGGGCCCCGAGGACAAAGCATTCTCCCCAAATCTGACACAGACTGGCACTCCATACACGCTTGCCAATTAAATTGCACTGATTATCAGGCAAAATAATCTGACATGATTTTAGAATCAATTTTGGGCTTCCGCCTTTTATATCGGTGATTTAATTATTCAAAAAGCTTTCATTGAGTGTGTCAGTCGGGATATGCAGGTATTAGCTAGCCTTGTCTATAAAGGGCCAAAGAGTAAATATTTTCTGCTTTCCAGGCCATGCTGTCCCTGTCCCGTGATATTGGCGCATCATGAAAGATCGCTAAATTCTACCCCTGAGACTAGTAGTTCAGTATATGTTAACTAAATTGAATTTAAATAGAAAAATTTTAAAGGAATAATGAATGTAAATGAATGGGTATAGCTGTGTTCTAATAAAACTTTATTTACAAACACAGGTGGAGGGCCAGATTTGGCCCACGGGCAATAGTTTGCCAACCCGTAAGCTAGGCTAGGCTATAGTGCTAAACACCACCAAAATCTCTGAGGCTGAGCACACTGAAAGGTTGTTTTTCCCTCATGCTACATGTCCAAGTGGATGCTGGTGGGAGAGGGGGTCGGTTCTCTGCTAAGTTACTTTACACCATTTTATGACACCACCACCCCTATGTGAGGCTTCGCCGCTCCTCACAAGAGAGCGGAGGGTCAGTGAGCCAAGCCCTGGCAACTAAATGTTTTAGCCCAGAAGCAACACACTATTTTCATGTCTCAGTCTGGAACTCATCACTTGGCCGTCCCTAAATTCTAAAGTGTGGAAAACCGTAATCTGAAATTAGAAGATAACTGAATGTTGGTGAATCATAGTAGCATCCACCACACTGAGCATTTGTGTGTGCAAAGTCCTATTTGCAACTAAGATGAAGCCTTGGCCTGAGGCTGGATGAGACCCATGTACCTTCACAAAGAGCGGATGCAAAGCTATGGTGATAAGTGAGTCGTGTCTACAGCCCTTTAGCTACAGACTCTGTAATTGGATCTAAGTGTGATAAACACACAACACACGGCAAAGATATCAGGGCGACTGTTCTAATGATTTACACACTCAATGGACAGTGCAAATTCAGATGGCCTGTAGTTGGACAAAGGATTCCCCTGGCCAATCCGTGCCTCCAGCCCACTTCCACACCGAGGAGTTCCCTCCCCCAGAGGGAATGAGGTGAGAAGGAGCAGAAAAGCAAAAAGCAAACACAGCCCTCTAGCAGTGTCATCACGCCCACTTCAGAAATAATTAAATAATTACCAAAAAAAAGTGTAGAAAGTAACCAAGGACAGACCAAGCAAATTTTACACTACGCCAGCAACTGGTACCACTGGGTTCTCCTTTTGAACATCCAAGTATAACTGGTCAAATTCATTTCCTAAGTAGGAAAAATGCTGGAATGGGAAAACCTAGAGCGAGGCTGTCCGTGAAAGGAAAAATAAAGAGACAAGCACACGAGCCACAGGGTGCCCTCGTCCACTGTAGCCTCCAAGCGTTGGGGTGTCATCAAGCCCCTGAGCCAGCCCCATGCAAGGGGAACTCATGGGGTGGAAGTGGCTCAGGCCTTTGGGGAATGGTTTACCTGCTTAATGAAACAATCCGTTTTGTCAGTTCCCAAGAATACTTACCTTCCCCCTGGAGACTTCCAAGAATTAATTAATACTAAATGCTTGTCAGGCCCTTTGCCAATGTTAAGGATTTGTTTAGCCAGAAAGGCTAGAGGAAGAACAAACGGGAGAGTTTGGCTTTATTTTATAAATCCTGCATCTGATGGCATGCAAAAAAAAGGAAATGACCTTGGCATGTGGAAAACACAGGGAAAGAGGTCCTCCCATTTTAAAAAAAGTGTCATTTCCACACCATAAAGATTGCAGGCTACACACTTGCATGCACATAACCAGATATGATGATAGATAGATAGATAGATAGATAGATAGATAGATAGATAGATACACACACAATATATAGTATCATCAGAATATATATATATATTCCACATTCTGATGATGTACGAACTACTAGGTGTACAGCCAAAGATGAGGACTTTGTTATTTCCTCTAAGACCCATTTCTCGTATCTGCAATAAGCCACAACATGTGGCCAATTCTGGGGATTGTTTCTTGGAACAACTGAAATAGAGGACAATTCAAGGTTGCCTGTTGTCTAAAGGAGGCACGGAGGCAGCGGGGGCCTCCCCCGAGCTGTCAGGCTGCAGAGTCTGACGGAACAGTCCCCAAGGCTACCCTTGCCTCTGACATCACCTGTAAATTCAGGATTTTCTGAAACTACCGCCAGTTTCAACAGGTCACTGGAAGGGCTCACGGAACCCACTGACATTTGTTATGCTCATGGCTATGGTTTACTACCTGGGAAGGGAGAAGCAGCCAAAGGAAGACACACAGGGGGTCTCCCGATACCAGAGCTCTACTGTCCTCCAGAGGTGACCGTCTCCCAGCCTCAAGGGGTCACGATACACATGGAGTACTGCCAACCAGGGAAACTCCAGAGATAGTCCTGGGGCGTCATTACAGAGGCATCATTGGTTGATTGATCGCCCATAGAGCTGAACTCAATTCCAGCTCTTTCTCCAAGGAATTTGGGCTGTTATCACATGGCCTGAGGGGCCCATCCCGAGTCACCCCATTAGGATAACTAAGGACCCACTATGCGTAACAGAGACTCTCCTATCACTGAGGGAGTTCCAAGGGTTAACGGATACCTTCCAGGAGCCAGGGACAAGTCTGATGTCGCTTGGGGAGACCAAATTCCTTGCTACACAGATCCCAAATGAGACGAGAAAGCCTCCCCCCCAAGAGCTTTGCCTGGGAAGTTTCTCAGGGACAGAGATCTAAGCGGCAGTGTCCGAGTTTCAAGGGAAAATGATGACGTCCCCGTGGGAGTAATCCGTGGATTACCTATTTCTCACTCCTCGTGCCTTTCTGGACCGCATCGTGTCCCAGACCATGACTCCAGACCCAGAATCTCTCCTCCTCTCGTTTGTCCACTTATGAATCTCACTTACCCAGAGTTCAGGGTCTTTTTCAAGCTTCACATCCCTTAGGAAGTGGGACAGTTTTTAAAAGGCTGCAAGCAAACAGAACTCTCATTAATTGCTGAATTAATGAGAATGCAAAGGGGTGCAGGCACTTTGAAAGACAGGTTGAAAAAAAGAAAAGAAAAATAATTAAAATAAAAAATAAAAAAATAATAATAATAAAAAAAGAAAGACAGTTTAGCGGTTTCCTACAAAACTAAACATCATTGGGGCTCCTGGGGGGCTCAGTTGGTTAAGCGGTGACTCTTGATTTTGCCAGGTCATGATCTCGGGGTTGTGGGATCGAGCCTTGCATCTGGCTCTGCAATCAGCAGGGAGTCTCTGCTTCAGGATTCTCTCTCTCCCTCTGCCCCTCCCCCTGCCCTCTCTCTCTAAAATAGATAGTTAAAAAAAAAAAAAAACTAACTAAACTAAACATTATCTTACCATGCAATCCAGCAATTAAGCTTCTTGATATTTATTTATCAAAAGAGTTGAAAACTTTTGTCCACACAAAAAACCTGCACACGAATGTTTATAACAGCATTTTCACAATTTCCAAGACTTGGAAGCAACCAAGATGTCCTAAGTAGGAATGGATGAACAAACTTTATCACATCCGGATCGCATGATATTATCCAGCAGTAAAAAGAAATGAACTACCAAGCCATGAAAACACATGCAGGAAACTTCAATGTGTATCACTAAGTGAAAGGAGCCAATCTGCAAAGTCTACATACTGTATAATTCCCACTCTGCGACACCCTGGAAAAGGCAAAATTATGGAGCCAGTAAAAAGATCAGAGGTTGGCAGGAGTTAAGAGGAAGTCAGGGATGAATAGATAGAGAAGATTCGGGGGGACGTGAAACTATTCTGCATGGTACTATGACAGTGAATGCATGCCGTCCTATATTTGCCGGACCTACAGAATGTGTAACACCAACAGTGAACCCTATAGTAGACTCTGGACTCTGGGTGATAATGACGTGTCAACGTCCACTCATCAATTGTAACAAATGCACCAGGCGGGTGAGGGATGCTGATAGTGGGGGCGGCTGCGCACCTGTGGAGGCAGGTCTGCAGGAACTTTCTGTACTCTATATTCAACTTTGCTAAGAACCTAGAACTGCTCTAAAAAATAAAATCTAGGGGCACCTGGGTGGCTCGGTCCATTAAGCATCATCTTTCCGCTCAGGTCATGATCCCAGGGTCCTGGGATCGAGCCCCACATCAGGCTCCTTGCTCAGCGGAGACACTGCTTCTCCCTCTCCCTCTGCACCCCCTCACGTTCTCTCTCTCACGCTTTGTCTCAAGTAAGCAAAATCTTTTAAAATGAGTAAATAAAATAAAAACAGCTAAAAATAAAAATAAAATCGATAACACACACAAAAAAGCCTGCAAATTGTTTGCCATCCTCCCATCAATAAGTAGGGGGTTTATATTTCCTCCTGTTAACTGTGGGTGGGCTTGGACTCTCCCCGATGTCCAGGGCTGGCCAGAAAAGACGATGTCGCTTTCATTTTATTTGTGGGGACACTCTCGTGTAGAGCCTTAACAGCCAGTAAGAAGTGTGAGTACACTGAGGCCAACACGCCGTGTACAAACCCAGGCCACCCAGAGAAGCCAAATGTGGCTGTTCCAGCTGCAGCTCCAGCTGATGCCCCAGCCCGGGGGACAGATGTTTCATCCTCTAAGTGTGGACACCTCCTGATGATTGAACCCCAGCCAGGCCTCCTTCCAGGCGAGGCTCCAGGCGGGATGGAGTAGAGACAAGCTGTCCCTGCAGAGTTCTGTCCAAATCCCCAACCCCCAGGGGTCATGAGCATAACAAAATGGTTTCTTGGTGTTTAATTTTGGGGTGCTTGGTTACACAACCGTAGTAACTTAAACATGAAGGTTGCAAAGAGGAGTGAGTAGAAGAGGATTCCAGAACCCATCTGTCCAACTACTCACAGCCCCTGTGACCTTATGCAAATGATTTTGTCTCTTGGTGCCTTGATTTTCTTTTTTTATAGAATGTAGATCCTAGTAGTACCTACCTCAGGAGGGTCACTGTAAGCTTTCAGTAACTAAGAATACTTAGAACAGTGTCTGACATACAGTAAACCCTCTGGAGAGGTCAGCTCCTTCTTTCGGTCCCAAGCCTTCTCTGACCACGCCAGCCCGTAGGGGTCTCTTCCCTCATGGATCTCGCACTGCTCATCTCTCCCCAGGGACACTCGGGAGTTATTTAAGCGTGTCTTCACTCCCCGGCTGGGTGGTTGCCATCTCTGCAGCAGGGACCAGCACGCACTTGGCATCCCAACAGCACTGGGCACAGAGCTTTGTACAGAAGAGGTGTTCTACAGGTATTTGTTAAAAAAGAAAGAAAAGAAAGAAAGAAAGAAAGAAAGAAAGAAAGAAAGAAAGAAAGAAAGAAAGAAAGAAAGAAAGAAAGAAAAGCAATGCAGTCAAGCGTCTGCCCAGCTCTCATCGTCTCATTGCTGCCCAAAAATATTAGGGACAGGTGGCACTGCTACATCCTCACGTGGCCAGACCATCCCTCTTCCTGCCAATTCTCGTCTTCTTTTACTGCCTCACTTACTCTCTAGAGTTCCAGTCTTTAGAAGACTGTGGTTCAATGAGTTCCATTCACCTCAGTGTCAAAGTACTTAAATCCCTTAATGTGTTTCCTGAGAAGCAGTCGCTTGGATCAGGGAATACATGCACATGGAGATTCCCGGTGCTACCCAGAGCTGACCTGGGTGTGGGCAAATGGTCGCTGACCTGGACCGCTGCTGGTATGAGCATTCTTTGATGTAAGCCTTTTGGAAAGTAAATTGGCACTATAGATTGGAAGCTGTGAAAAAAAAGTATACCCAATTCTGAGAATTTGTTCTAAAGAAATAAACTGTGCATGGGCAAAAGGGCTTAGTTTTGTGGATCACAGCATTATCTGTAATAGTAAAGGGAAACTGATACAACCAGATGCCCAACAATAGAGACTGCTTAATATATCACGGTCTATCCACAGGTGGCATGCTATTTCTTCATTCAGCAAATGTTTAACAAGTGCCTAGTCTGCCCCAGGCATGGCTCTATAGGTGAGAGAAATGCAGAGAACAATGCAGACAGAGAGCCTGGCCCAGCAAAGCCTTCCTGATAGACTGGGGAGAGTGGGTAAAGGCAACAAACATTACACATTTGTCATAAAAGTACAACATTTGGCATGTTGGAGGGTGATACTGGCTGTGGAGAAAAAGCAAACAGGGCAAGAGGATGGAGGGTGTGAGGGGGGAGGGTTTGGGTAGGGGCTAGAACATATTAAATAGGCTAGCCAGGGACAATCTCACTGAGAAGATGACATCTAAGTAAAGTTGAAGGAGGCAAGGGGAAAGGTCATGCAGATATGGGGGTACAGAATGTTCTGGAGTGTTCTAGAAAGAAAGAACAGAAAATGCATGTCCCTAAGACTGGAATACATTCAAGAAACAGCAAGGAAGTCACTATGGCTGAAGGGGTGTGAGCAGGAGGGAAAGAGGTACGTAAGGTGAGGCAGATAGTGTAGGACCTTGCTGATCATGGTAAGAACTTTGAAATTCAGTCTATGGGGGGAGGATCCCATAGAGGGTTTGGGCAGAGGAGCAACATGATCTGACTCAGGTTTTTTCTTTTTCTTTAAAAAAAATTTTTTTTCATATATATTTTTTATTGGATTTAATTTGCCGACATATAGTATAGCACCCAGTGCTCATCCCGTCAAGTGCCCCCCTCAGTGCCCGTCACCCAGTCACCCCATACGCCCGTCCACCTCCCCTTCCACTAACCCTTGTTCGTTTCCCAGAGTTAGGAGTCTCTCATGGTCTGTCACCCTCTCTGATTTTTCCCACTCCTTTTCTCTCCTTTCCCCTATAGGGGAATCCCTTTCACTATTTTTTATATTCCCCATATGAATGAAACCATATAATGTTTGTCCTTGGTGTCCATTGAAAGATGAATGGATAGAGAAGATGTGGTCTATGTATACAGTGGAATATTTCTCAGCCATTAGAAACGACAAATACCCACCATTTGCTTCAACGTGGATGGAACTGGAGGGTCTTATGCTGAGTGAAGTAAGTCAATCGGAGAAGAACAAAGATTATATGACTCAGGTTTTTAAATAATCACTCTGGTTGCTCTGTTTAAGACAAACATAAGGGAACAGGTCAAAGGGGGGAGATCTATTGGGAAAATATTGCAATATTCCGAGGATCCCTTGGACCCGGGTTGAAGCAGGAGCAAAATTCTGGATCTGTTGTGAAGATAGAGCTAACAGAATTTGCCAACATACTGGATCCAGGTGTGACCAAACGCAGAAGTCAAGAGGCACAATCATTCTAAATCCTGTGCAGAAGGAAATGGAGGACAGAAAATATTCAGAATATATTCTTAATTGAAGAGTCATGGTTACAAAACAATGTTGTTCAAAACGATTCTATTTTTGGAAAAGAAAAAAATATATATGTATATATTCTAATACAAAAAAAGGCTTGAGGATATCAACTGAACTTTGAGAAGTAGTTACCTCAGGAGCAGCATTACTGGCAGTTTTTATTTTCTTCTTTTGCCTATTTTTAATTTCAACTCTCCCAACATGAAAACATATTGCCTTTTAACTCCTATAAATAGAATTAAGTCCTTTTAATTTGCCCCTGCTCCTCATCCTCCTAAATCTGGTTTTGTCCATACAGGATCCTTTTCTAGGTAACTTCAGGGTTTCCTCTGTTTTCCTGATGGTAATTATAGCTACTTAAGACATTAAAGCTCCAAAGAGAGAAGACAGTAAAAATTCAGAAATCTTTGTATTATTTCCCAGAAGCAATCTCATGAAGAAGAGGAGAGGGTCTGTGCCTCATGAACTCAGAGTTAGCAGATGCTTGGGAAAATTCTAGTGGCAAAATACAGTAATGTTTGAATTTTTGAGTCAGGCCACATTATTTAACATAAAGAAGTGCCCAGAATGTTATCAAGAATGACTGGAGACACCTGTTGGAAGCATGACTGCCTTATTGCCGAGGCTCTGTCTCTTGCTTTCTGAGGAGAGGCAAGACGTGCATGGGTGGGAAAATGGGGACAACGTGGCACAGCTCAGACTATTAGCCTGACAGGTGGGTGGAAAGAAGATGAAAGAGTGTGCTGGAACATTCCGGGACTTCTGCCTGGAGGTTGTGGAAGCTGACCTCAGGTCCAAAAAAAAGAGAAGGGAAGGATGATAGCAGGCACAGAGAACAAAGGAGTACACCCCAGATTAAGTAAAGGGTTTTTCTACAGTCATCCAGTAAAGGACAGCTTCCCCAGAAAGAGCCCCTTAGCAATGTTTGAGTCTCCTCTTCATATGAGGCCCTATTACTTCTGGCATCTGTGCACCCAGGCTCTTTGTCCATGGAAAGTTTTCCATCTTCCTAAAATAAAACTCTATTCAAGTTAGGATTCTTTAATCCTTTTTTTTTTAATGATGGTTAAAACAGAAACTTATAAATTACGTGCTTGATGATATTGATGTGTTGAAGAACTAAATTCTTTAGCACAATACTTTTAACATTGCCAGTCTCCCAGTTAATGACTTAATAAATGACTCCCACTTTTGGTCTGGGTAAATATTTCTCTCTCCATTATCATTTATTCCCTTATGAGAGCCATAGACTGCATCATAAACTCAGCATGGAGAATTTTTCTAAGTCTATTTTATTCAATATTTAGTAGAAACTACCTTATAACATCCATTAGGGGAGATAATGGATTTCTTTCCTTTTCTAGAAAGTCTGTACTCCTGTGACAGTCATAAAATGAGCATTTTATACACTCTGGACCCGAGTCTACCCAAGTTCTCAAATTGGGCAGATTTGGAAGCAGACATGAAGGCAATTCTCTGTTGTTCTGTAAATATCCAGCCTTTGTCACTGCCTTCACTGTAGACAGAAAAAACATCTGCTGGTGCAAGATTGGAAGACCAGGAAGGGGGAGGGGGTCAGTGTGGATGAGTGTGTCTGGGAAGGTTGGAGGAGGTCATAGAGAAGATGTGACCACCAGCAGACCTGTGAGCTGGACCCAGGCAATCAGAGCTCCTCCCCTCTTCCCTTGTCCTTGGAATATGGGTTCTGCTTGCTTTTCCTGCTCTCAGAGGCTGCTCCGAGGACGTAGCCTTGAGATCATGACATGGTGTTGAGAGCACCTGCATGGCCCACGTGACTGAACCCAGTTAAAGCCTCTACACAAACCTTTAACATGTGGGAGGCAGGTGAGGGGATCCACCACCTTGCTGCCGCCCAAGACAAGCTTCATGCGTAATTTCCCTTTGCCTAATAAAAGCGCCACCTGCCAACCTGGAGTGACCTGCGTGTTTTCTCCAGTCTCTCCCTGCCCAGAAGAGAAGCCAGTTTCAGATTTCAGATTCCCACCTCCCCTTGCCCAGGAAACTCCTAAGGGGGTTATGAACCAACATTGGGTCAGCTGGTAAACTGAGTCAGTGACCAGAGACCAGACATGTGTGACACAGGCTCACATGGCATTGGGTTCAGATGTTTTTCCCTTAATAGCAAAAGCAGCAGGAGCATCAACCACAACAGATACAGTCCCTGGAGTGCCAAGTCATGCCTGCTGTGCACTGAAGAAGTGTGCTCTGCTGTGTGCTCCTTAAAGGCCTAGAAGAATCCCACCATGGGAAGGTTGCAATATCCCTCTTCGCTTCCACCCAGCCCCACACACCTCTCTAGCCCTCTTCCCTCCTCTGAGCTGTTCCCAAAGCACCTGTCACGAACCTAACTTACTAAATATTCACTTACTGTATCTTGCTCAGTGTGTCTCCCTTCCATACAACGCAATCTCCATGACCGTTGCATACAGTGTGGCTCCCCCCGTTACAAGCACAGCGTGTGTACTCCATAAATAATTAGAGAAGAATCCATAAATTGTCCCCCACTGCTCGGGAAACACCTAGAACACAGTAAAATGAATGAAGGGATTCACGGGTTTACACATTTTACATCATTTAATCCTACATGATGGGTATCATTATTCCCATTGGACAGAGAAGAAAATGGAGACACAAAAAAGTTCACCAGTTTTTCCAGGATTGTGAGAGTGGTGAATGGTGGAGAGAGGATGCAAAACAGTTCTGTGGAGTGTCAAAGCTCATATAATTATGCTAGAGCGAGCAGGGTTGTTTAAAGTGGAATTTGGAAACAGATCCATTGAGAACGCGCAGATTTACAGATGTATACACGCACGTTTCATTAAAGCCTGTAAACACTAGAGGCTCAGAGACAAAAATCTAAAATCTGGCCCACGTTCTCTTTCTTTAATTGAGGTATAATTGACCTGTAACATTATATTAGTTTCAGGTGTACAACATAATGATTTCATACGCATTGCAAAATGATCACAAAAAGTCTGGTTAACATCCGCCACCATAGATAGGTAGAAGATGGTTTTTTCTTGTGATAAGAACTCTCAAGGCCTACTCTGCTGACAACTTTTCCATATGCAATACAGAATTATTGACTACAGTCACCTTGCCACATATCACATTCCTCAGGACTTGTTTAGGACTGGAAGTTTGTGACTTTCTACGCCCTTCACCCATTTCACCACCACTCCCAACACTCACCTCTGGCAGCTACCAATCTCTTCTATCTATGAGCTTGTTTTTTTGTTTTTTCTTTTTTTTTTCCCCCTTAAATTTCACATAAAAGTGAGATCGTATGGTATTGGTCTTTCTCTGTCTGACTTATGTCACAGCATAATGCTCTCAGATCCCTGCATATTGTTGCAAATGGAAGATTTCCTTGTGTTTTTATGGCTGAATAATATCCCATCGTGTATATGTACCATGTACCACAATTTCTTTATTCTTTTATCTCTATCAATGGACACTTTAGGTATTTCCATGTCTTGACTATTGTAAATAATGCTGCAGTGAACATGGGGCCGAAGATAAATTTTCAAGTTAGTGGTTTCATTTTCTTTGGATAAATATCAAGAAGTGGAATTGCTGGATCCTATGGTAGTCTGACTTTCAATTTTTTGAGGAACCTCCATACTGTTTTACACAGTGGCTGCAACAGGGTATATTTCCCCTAATAGTGATCAAGGGTTTCCTTTTCTCCACAACCTCACCAACACTTGCTATCTCTTATCTTTTTGAGAGTAGCAGTTCTAATAGGTGTGAGGTGACATCTCAATGTGGTTTTGATTTGCATTTCCCTGATGATTAATGATACTGAGTGTCTTTTCATGTACCTGTGGTTTTCAGTTCGTCTTCTTCTGCTATTTTTAAATCAGATTGCCTGGGGTGTTTTTTTTTCTTATTAGTTTGTCTGAGTTCTTTATATATTTTGGATATTAATGTCTTCTCAGATACATTTTGCAAATATTTTCCCCCATTCAATGAGACTACATCATGCTAAAAAAACTTCTTCATAGCAGAAGAAACCTTCAACACCAGTAGAAAAAAGTTGAAATAGAACTACCATATGATCTAGCAATTCCACTTCTGGATATTTATCCATCCAAGAAAATGAAAACATTAACCTGAAAATATATTTCCATCTCTAGCAAACAGGAACATTCTGCTTTGCTAAAACATCCCAGAGAACGAAACCAGTGCAGAATTTCCTGTTAGGGTATTGCAGTGCTGTGCCATTTTGATTCAAATGCATATTGCCTTAGTGCTTCCCCACTGGAGCGAAATCCTCATCCTTCTGGTCCTAATGTATGGAAACAGTAAGAAGTTGCCATCATTTTATGATACCCTTTCACATACCTCAAGGTAGCTAATAGGTTTTATATGGGGCCTATGATTAATGGGAATTAAAGGATGCTGAGAATATATAAAGCAATTCTTGGGGCACTTGGGTGGCTCAGTGGTTGAGCATCTGTCTTTGGTTCAGGGCCTGATCCCGGAGTCCTGGGATCGAGTCCCGCATCGGGCTCCCTGCATGGAGCCTGCTTCTCCCTCTGCCTGTGTCTCTGCCTCACTCTGTGTGTCTTTTATGAATAAATAAATAAAATCTTTAAAAAAAAATAAAGCAATTCTTATTTGTAATGAAGTGTTCATTACATTTGTATATGCCTCCTTCGGTAGACATCTAGAGTTGTGCTGCAATACTTTTTTTCTTATATTTATGGGTTGAATCACCCCCAGAGACCTAAGAAAAGATCTGCTGAAGTCCTAACATCCAGTACCTCCGAATATGTCTCTATTTGACCATAAGGTCATTGCAGGTATAATTAGTTAAGACGAGATCACACTGGGAAAGCGTGGATCCTGATCCAGCATGGCTGGTGTCCCTATAAGACAGCCACATGGAGATGCACATGGGAGAGCTCCATGTGATGCCAAGGCAGACATTATGCAGTCACATCCTGTGAAAGACCAAAGAAGGCCAACAAAGCACCAGAAGCTAGAAGAAGCAAGGCAGGATTCATTCCCCTACAGTTTTTGGGACAAGCATAGATCTGCTGACACCCTGAATTTGGAATTCTGGCCTCAAGAACCACGAGATAATAAAGTTCCCTTGTTTTAAGCCACCTGGTTTGTGGTGCTTGTTATGGCAGCCTTAGGAAACTAATACAATTATCTAAATGGTTTCTCTTTGATCAGCTATCTAGCCTGTACTGATCTGGATGAAAGTGTCTCTCCACATTTCAGCCATTTCCTCCCGTTTTGAGAGACTTTGGAAGCTTCTGAATGAAGAGGCTATTTTCAGAAATCGTAATGAAAGTTCAATTTTGGATGCATTTAATTATAATTTAAAAATGTGTAGCTCTTGTTCCAAAAAGATCTATCCTAAATCCATCGGGGATTCAAAGAGGTACTGAACTCCAACGACTCACTACTGCCACAGTCCTTAATAGATACCCAATTCTCTCTAAGAATAGCAAAGCATTATTCTAAAATTAAAATAATCACTAAAGCTGGGTGACAGAGTGCTTTTATGTAGGCCTCTACAGGCCTGGCTATGCCAGATTTAATTAAGGAGTTTTATTTGCATCAATAAATTATTATCCAAGGTAAAATTAAAGTTATTCGATTTGTTCACACTCAATTTCGTTTAGGTGTACAATTAGTGGTTTAAGTCTATTGCAAAATAATTCAGCCAAGAAATCAATTTTAGCACCTACAAAAAGCCCAACCAAGCTATAATTACAGTCTTCCAAATGCTAATTGCATACAGTTTTGGATAGGAAATATACATATATATCATCGCACTGTTTACCACCAAAAAATTATACTTGCATAAAACATGAGAAAATTATCTTCATTATTTACGACTCTCTAAAGGCTAGGATGTTCCTTTTAGAGCCCTTTTGGATAGGTCCACATTGGAAATTATCGTCTTCCTTGGCTGTATATGTACCATTTATTCTTTTGTGCAGTCAGAAGCTAAAAATGGGCTGGAGCCGAGAACCCCGTAGAAGGGAGACACCAGGGACCAGGGATCAAAGGAGAAGCTGGGACCTCAGGGCAGAGCCTGGGTTTGGGGGAAAGTTCTGTCGCCTGTAGTGTCAATGTATTCTCATCTATAAGAAAAGGTCACAAGTTGGGGGATGGGCAGCTAATGGAATAATTGATGAAAATGATGTTCATATTTCATAATAGGAAATTAGATGCTCCAGGCAGGCCATAAGGTGACCATACTTGATGAAAAACAGTGAGGAGTAAGACGGCATTCAGCAGATTGTTCTGAGAGTCTTAATGGCCTCTAGAGCATTCTGTATCTAAAAATACCGGATGAATTATTTGCAGCATATATGAATGCAAAGGTAGTACCCATTTGAGCTGGATTTGCTATTTTGACAATATTCTCTTGCTATCTGCCAAAACCACACTCACTGTGACAATGATGCCGTGCATTTGCATAGCAAGTCACTGTTTACAAAGGTCCAACATGTGTATCTCTCCCTGGGAGGTCCATTTACAAGTGATTATTACTGCCACATTTGTTTTGCAGTTGGAGAGGAAACCAAGTGAATTGAAGAAGAAACAGGACTGGAGAAAGTGGGAGGTTCAGCCAAGACCCCACAGCCACTCTGGTATCATATTTTGACATTATACATATTTGACATTTGCATTTCACAAGCAGTGGCAAATCCTACAATGAGCAGAAATTCGTTATTTTATTTACTGTAAAGAGTTACTTGGTATAATATTCACGTGCTACACTTCTTGCCTGGGACTATGGGGGAGAAATTCGTTAATATCTTAGCACCACAAAGAACTGTTCTCCTGAGCATTGGGATGGTTACCTATCCCAGCGCATTATCCCTCTGGAAAAATGGACGTATGTTCTTCTGGGCCACTTTTATTCATAATGGCACTTGTGTGTCTCCCCAAGGTGCCCAGGTTTTGAGAAGGAAAAGCAAGGATCGATTCAGAGAACAAAAATAGGAAAAGTAAAGGGAATATGTAGAACTGAGAATAGGAAGATATCAGCTTCCCCTGACACTCACCCATGATTGGTTTATTCATGGAGAATTTCATGAGACTCTGGCACTAAGTTTGGGAGGACAAGGGGACAAATGCAGTGCATTCAGGGAAAGAATGATGAGCAGTTAGGAAAGAGGAGTTCTCATGAGGAGTTGTGGAAGGAACTCGAGGTGTTCAGTCTTGGTTGGAGAGGTCTTGAGGAAATACCATATGCGCTTGCTGTGATGTGGAAGGCCGATATATAGAGCTGTAGGAGAAGTTGTTTGATGAATGCTCAGGGCATAGTGAGAGCACTGGGAAAGAACACCAGGAAGGGTGTGCCTGGGTGGCTCAGCGGTTGAGCGTCTGCCTTCAGCTCAGGTCGTGATCCTGGGATTGAGTCCCACATTGGGCTCCCTGCAGGGAATCTGCTTCTCCTTCTGCCTGTGTCTCTGCCTCTTTCTCTGTGTCTCTCACGAATAAAAAAATAAATAATCTTGAAGAGAAAAAAAAAATAAGGAAAAGAACATCAGGAAGGAAAATTCCTTTCAATTAACAGTTACAGCAGACAAGCAATGGTCAGGGTGTCCTGTAGAACTCTCCATCCTTGGCTGGAAGTATCCAAGCAGTGACTGGATTGTTGTCCCAAGGGGCACTGTTTAGTTCAACCAAATGGCCCTGGGGGCTCCTCTAGCTCTAAATGCTGATGGCCCTATGAATAAGTTCTGCTTGGCTCTCATATTCTATTTCTTGTGTTATTCAGTAGACTTTTGTGTCCTCTCTGTACCTCACAGTTTGTACACATTTAATGAAGTTTTAATGGGTGAATGGATGAGTGTGAATATTAGCTTGGCAGCTAATTATGAAAACAGAATTTCAGGCTTTAAGGAGAAAAGGAAAAGGGAGCAGTCCAGAAAATGTTTCAACCTTTTTTTTTTTTTTTAATGTTTCAACCTTTTAAAGCAGGTCTAAGCTGGAAATTACCAAGAATTGTTCTTGATTTTTAAAAATACCCTTAGCAAACTGGAAATAAAAAATTTCCTAAAATGATTTTTTTAAAGTAGGCTTCACACCCAGTATGGAACCCAACAGGGGGCTTGAACTCACGACCTTGAGATCAAGATCTGGGCTGAGATCAAGAGTCGGATACTTAACTGATTGAGCCACCCTGGCACCCCCCCCCCCAAAATGACTTTTTAAAAAAACTATAAAAATATATAACATCCATCATGCTAAACGGTGAAATATTAAAAACATTTTCTTTAAAATCAAATAAGGATGCTTGCCATTGTCATATCCAGTGAACATTAAAAAAAATATTTTTTATTTACTCATTAGAGACACAGAGAGGGAGGCAGAGACACAGGCAGAGAGAGAAGCCAGCTCCTTGTAGGGAGCCCAATGTAGGACTCAATCCCGGGACGCCAAGACCATGACCTGAGCCAAAGGCAGATGCTCAACCACTGAGCCACCCAGGCGTCCCTCCAGTGAACATTTTAACAAAGGCTCTATACTGTGTGATAAGACAAGGAGGAAAAAAGGATAAAGAACACAGAATAAAAAACAAAACTGGTAAAATTCCCAAATGATAGCTTTATTCCAGAAAACCCAAATTAATCTGATATAAAATCAATATACAAAAGCCAACTGTATAAATATACATCAGCCATTAACAGTAAAAGAAAAACAAAATAAAAACTAACAATTTATAAAAGCAACCAAAAAGGTATAGCTATAAAGTACCTAAGAATAAACAAGTATAAAGTACCTGAGAATATGACAAAAGATTAAGGGACCTTTAGGTAAACATTTTTAAACTCAGAAACTTCTGATGGAGTGTAAATTGTTCTAACCATTTAGTAAACTAACTTTATCTAATAAGGTTAAACATACGCATACTCCATGACCCACAAATTCCATCCATTCTCAAGGATATACCATAGAAAAACACTTTTTCATATACACCAAAATATATATACTTAAATCTTCATAGCAGCATTGTAACAGCAAAATTTAAAAACAATGTTCATCCACACTAAATATTCATCAATAATAAGACAGATAAGTATATCATGGCATGGTTATTCCATGAAATACTACTCAGCCATGAAAATGAATGAATCACAGCTACATGTGTTGGAATAGATTAGTCTCAGAAGTAAAACATGTATGAAAGAAGCAAGGGGCCAAAGAACACATAGAATGTGCAAAAATGGCACATTAATTTCTTATTTATAGATAAATAGGATGTGATAAAACTATGATGAAAAGCATAAACTGATTAAAACAAAATTCAAGGGGGGACCTGGGTGGCTTAGTCAGTTGAGCATATGCCTTTTGGTCTCAGCTTGGATCTTGATCTCAGGGTGGTGATTTGAGGCCCCATGTTGGGCTCCAAGCTGGTCACAGAGCCTACTTAAAAAAAAAAAAAAAAGAAATCAACATGGTGAATTCTTCACAGGAAAGAATATAGCCTTATTATGAAAGACCTTATGGAACCTTCAAATCGTTAACCTACTGTTAGTGCTGTCTTAGTGTGGGAGCTGGGTAAATGGGGGTTTGTTCTACTCTTATTATTTTTATTTTCCTGTGTGTCATGTTTTTCAGCTCTGCAGTTTTGTTTTGTTTTGGTTTGGTTTGTTTTTTGTTTTTTGTTTTTTTTATTTTGGTAAGGAAAATGCTCTTAAACCCAGTGTGATATTTATCTAGACTTGTCCATTCATTCTATTGATGGTACATTACTGAACTACATTTATTCTAGAATGACCAAAAATACAACTGGAGTGTCAAGGACTTCATGTTTTAAAATGAAAAGATTTAGAATTGGGGGCATCTGGGTGGCTCAGTGGTTGAGCGTCAGTCTTTGGCTCAGGGCGTGACCCCGGGTCTTGGGATTGAGTCCCACATCGGGGTCCCTGGAGGGAGCCTGCTTCTCCCTCTGCCTGGGTCTCTGCCTCTGTCTCTGTGTCTCTCGTGAATAAATAAAAAAATAAAATCATTTTTTTTAAAAAGGAAAAATTTAGAATTGGTTTGAGATTATATAGGAAGCATGTTATCACTCATATTTAATATTTTAAGGTCTATAAAGACCTTAGGCAGAACCTAGGTAGTATCACCATAATAACATCACTGGTTGTAACCAATGGTCAAAGTGAGGGATTATTTGTAAAATAATTGAGATGAGTAATGTTTGGACTATGTCATCAGGCATTGCTCACCTTATATGTGGGCCACATATAAACTACTCAGAATTCTTGGCTGTAAACAGCAGGAAAAAGATTTCTCAGAGGCTGTGAAGTCACTCATGGGACTAGTGGGGAAAGTCTGGACAGCCAGGTTGGAAAACCAGACACAGCAGGTGGAAGCTTGGGAAGGTCACGGGTCGGGAGTCAGCCTGTTAGGGCACCCCAGCGTCTGCCACGACTGCTCCCAAGCCTAAAGCACCCCTGTGTCCTCGCTCCTCTTACTCCACATTGCAGGTCCCTGTTGGGAGCATCCGGGGCCAGGTTTAAGCCACACACTAAGCCGTTTGCTGCCACGATTCAGAGTGGGCACACTGATCTTTTTGACTCCTGGATTCCATAAACCTAGAAGTGGGGTACAAATGCTAGGTATGGCAGATGAATGAATGAGTGAGAGAATGAATGAATGAATGAATGAATGACTAGAAGGGGAAGGAAGAAGGAAGGAGTAAGAAAGGAGAGGAAAGAAGAAAGGGAGGTTAAATTTATCTGCAATGCTCATTAAAAATGTTGGCTTCTGGGGCCCCTGGGTGACTCAGTTGGTTAAGCATCTGACTCTTTGAATCAGGCCACGATCTCAGGGTGTGGGATCAACCCTGTGTAGGGCTCCACGCTCAGCAGGGAGTCTGCTTGGGAGTCTCTCTCTCTCTTTCCCTCTGCCCCTCCCTCTGCTCTCACACATTCTCTATCTCTCAAATAAACAAATAAATAAATCTTTTTAAAAACCCGACTTCTGAATCCCCATCTAAGACGACTAAATCTGAATTTCTGAAGTTGGTGGGGAGGGGGACTCAACAGAAAGCTTCCATTTATTTAGCCTGTCCATCAGGATTTGAGAATTACTGGCATAAATAATGAGTTCCATGAACTTGCTTACTCTTTCTGTGACTTTGAATGACTGATTTTTTTTTTTTTTTGCTATTTGTAGGTTGGGACACGTCCCTAAAGGGTTCCAAATTTCTTTTCTTCTCAATTGTGTCTTTATTAATTTATTTGTCTCTGTGTGCATTTCTTGAAGATGCATAGCAGCTATTTCAATTTAAGAATGAACAACTTAAAAAAAAAAAAAGAATGAACAACTTTAGGATTTGAATACTTAGAGAGAGCCCCAGGAAGATAAATCTCCTGAGTCTTTAAAATACACAAGAACTGTTGTCGCCTCACCAGCAATGTCTGCATACCTGGCACTGTTCTAAGCATTTCACATTTCTTATCTAATTTATTCTTCTGTGAACTCAATATCCCCACTTTACAGATGATAAAATTGAGCCTTCAAATTGTTAAAGAGCTAACCCGAGCTAAAGAATGGAGTAGCAGGGGTTTGAATCTAGGTCATTTGCTCCATAACCTCAGCCACTATTTAACACCAGCTCCATAAATGTTGATTTCATCAGAGGAAAGATAAATTTAAAATTTCATTTATTGGCCATAAATAAATCACACGATAAAAATAGAGCAATATAGGGACCTCTGCGCAGCTCAGTCAGTTAAGTGTGTGACTTTGCCTCAAGTCATGATCTCAGGGTCCCGGGATCGAGCCCTGCATCGGTGGGGAGGGAGTCTGCTTCTCCCTCTCCTTCTGCTCCTGCCCCTGCTCATGCTCTCTCTCTCTCTCAAATAAATAAATAAAATATTATTTTTAAATAGAGCAAAATAAATAAAGTTTAGCACCACTAAAATGGTCTCTTACTCTAGCCTTGCTAGATCTGCTCTCTTGTCTCTGCTGTCAGCACATTAACTAAACAGAACATTAACAAAAGTCTGCTACTAAGTCCTGTGAGCTCCCAGGTCCACCTGGTCTGATCATCCCTTGTCTCTCAGCATGGCCAGCTTCTCTTGGGCTCCAGCCCACCTTTAGCAAGGAGGATTACTTTTTTTGGAGCTGCATCTTATCTCCTGTCTTTAACAGAGCAGCTCTTTCCTAGAGGGGCACAAAGCAAACCTGATCTTATATAATTCTCTATAATCCCTCCCTTAAGGATTCAGCCTGGATTGAATGTCGTTGATTCACCTAAAAGAACAATTTAAATCAAATCGAGTTTTTTTGTACACCCTACATACTAAATAATTATGAATAAAAACATGTTAGGGGTCAGAAGAGGCATATTGATTGATAAGAAAACAGGCATATTGATTGATAAGAAAATAGGTGTATGGATGGAGCAGTGTGGCCCAAAAATCTGGTCATCGAAGGGCTCACTAAGTGGTTCTCACCTGCTCAGCGTAGGGGTCGACAAGAGGAAAACACGAGGTGGCCGTTGCCCACTCTAGTACCTAACAGGCAATTGACACCAGCTATCGTATGGAACAAAGACAATATATGCAAAAGAGCTAGACTGACTGTTCCCATAAACAGATGGGGGGAGATGTGGGCTGGATTACAGAGTTTTGGGTGATTCACACATAACTGGTTGAACAAATATACCCAACAGAGCAGATTAATGAACAAATGTCACCTACAGTGAGATCTCAATTGGCTCAATCCTCATCCCATTCTTGTCCAAAATTTTTATAAATGATTCGGATAAAAGAGGGATAGTGTGATCGATCAAATGTATGTTATCATGAAACTGGGAATGACGGTCAAGATATTAAATAACAGAATCAGAGTCCTCAAGCCCGCAGTGTTCCTCCGATCTGCACACAGTCGGGTGATGTGTCGATGTAGAGGGAGGGGATGCGCTCACCAAGGGCTGTACTTACCCATGGTGGTCCTGTGAGGGCAACACGTCCTAAGGGAATTTTAAAGTAGAACAGACTCTAGGCAAAGTGACCAGGAAAATATGAGTGGAAACCATTATAACTAAGGGCAGATGGGCAATCTAGCTTAGGAGAGGTAGCCTAGGATTTCTCGAGATCCATTGCCACACATTTAAGGGAATACCTATGAAACAAAATAGGATTTTGAGGTCATTCTGTAGCATTCCGCAAGGCTAAGGTAAGATAAGACAGAGATTGATTAAAAAAAAAGAGAGAGAGAGAGAAAGAAAGAAAGAAAGAAAGAAAGAAAGAAAGAAAGAAGAAAGAAAAAGAAAGAAAAAAAGAAGAGAAGAAAGAAAAAAAGACAGAATAAATAACGCACGCAAATAAGCAAATAACGACGCAAGCAAAAGAAATACAGCCATAACAAGACAGACAAGCACGCACTCCCTCCGACCGAACGACCTGCCTCATCCCTCCCTACACTCCCTCCCCACTCCCCCGCCCCACGCCCTCCCTCCCCCCCCCCGCCCCCGCCCTCCCGCCCTCCCTCCCGCACCCTCACTACAGAAATAAAGACCTCAAAGAGAAAAGAAAGAAAGAGTTTGACTTTACAGGAAAGAAAAGGAATATTGAGGGGAGCCTGGGTGGCTCAGTTGGTTAAGCATCTGTTTTCAGCTCAGATCATGATCTCAGGGTCCTAGGATGGAGCCCCAAGGCAGAGTCCGCGGGGAGTCTGCCTCTCCCTCTCTCTCTGTGCTCCCCCCCCCACCGCCATGCACGTGCTTTCTCTCTCAAATAAATAAAATCTTTAAAAAAAAAAAAAAGAAAAACAGCATTGACTTAGTAGTTATCTAGTTAATGTCAGAAACTGTGCTTAGCACTTCATAATAACTCTTCTAATAAAAAAAGAAATAAGATACTTACTCTTTTTCCACTTCATGTGTTGGTCTGTTTATCGAAATAGCAAGCGACTACCAAACTTAGTAGCTTCAAATACCCATGCATTGTTCTTCTATCTCAGCTGTCTGTTGGGTCAGGAGTTTGGACCGGAGAACACAAGGAGAGCTCACCTTTGCTCCATGATGCCCGGGGTCTCGGCTGGAATGTCCTGAATGGCTGGGGGATGTTCACGCATCCCTCTCGGTCTCTCCATCCAGCTTCCTCACAACATTGTGGTCTCAAGAGGGGTGACCCTCTTGGGTAGAGCTCGGGGCTCCCAGAGGCAAGGCCAGGGCTTGCCCCTCCCCTCGGGTCCAGGCTAGAGGCTGGCAGAGGCCCTCCGCACCGTGCTGCTCTGGGAGCAGTCCCAGGGTCTCCCCCCATTTGGAGAGAGAGAACTGGAAGGGGTGGGGAGAGGCGGCAATGACCCATCACTTGGAGGCAGAAGCACAGGATCATGGAAACTGGCAGAGCCGGGACTCCAACCAGATCTGACCAGTGATCACCCCGCTCGGTTCGCTCAGGCCCTTGGGGGTCCTCCCAGGTGTCCTCCGAATGTGCGTTTCCTGCCCCAGCCTTGCTTCCAAGCTCCAGGCCTTTATCTCCAACTGTGAGCTTGCACATCTTCCATTTGGATTTCGTGGCAGGAGCAGATGTGAATACTAAAGTCATCATGGGTCCCTTCTCCATCCCAAACGAGGCCCACAGGAGCCCTGGACACACACACCCCCCCCCCCGCCCCGTCCCACTGGCTCAGTGAGAATCTGTCTCGCCATTCCTCTCATTTCCTGGGTCCCAGTCAGTCACCCAGGCCTGTGGGTTCCCGGGCACCACATGGTGCTGCTCAAGGACCTGGCCCCTGCCCTTCAAGAGACCCCCCCCCCTCCCCAGGCTTGCCCCACCCCAGCCAGGCTACCCTGCTGCTCCTTTGCTCCCAACCCCGAGCAGGTTCCTGCCCAGATACCGTCTCGAGAGGCCACCCTCTCCAAAATAGCACCATCCCTTAGCCCGTCCAGCCCCAAGGCTCATTTTTGCCCTCCCAGTGTCTGTCACTACCTGGTACCACTGTGTCGATCTGCTTATTTACTGATTGTCCCTGGCTCTCTCTGGAACAGTGCTGTTCAATAGAAATACGAGGTCAGCCACTACGTAATTCGACATTTAATAGTCGCCACATGTTAAAGGCCAAAAAGAAGCATGTGAAATTAAGTTTAATAATATATTTCATTTAGCCCCAGATATCCAGAATATTATTATTTCAGCACATAACCAATAGAAAAAAAAAAAAAAAGATTTTGAGTTCTGGTGTGCAAGCTTTCCCGGCACGTCTCCTTGACACTAACCCCATCTCAAGGGCTCAGCGGCCCCAGGACCAGCAGCTGTGCTCGGACGGTGCTGCTCTAGACGTTAAGCTCCAGGGTCACGGCCTCATCCTCCTCATTCACCTCTCTCTTCTCAGTGCCTGAAACAGTGCCTGGCACTTAGCAAACGTTTGTGGGTTGCATGGATCCAAGAGAGTACATGCATCCTTCGGTTTTGCTTCTGTCCCTCCCACTCCAGCCTGGTTGCTCCTCCCCTCACCTGTGGCAAGAGCTTCCTACCTGTCGGCCCCTGCAGGGGTGGCCCGTAGCTGTTCCTTTTTCCGCCTGGGGTGCTCTACCCTCGTCGCCAGTTGCAGAAGCCACTGGAAAGAGGCTCTCTGAGGGAGCAGCCAGTGCTGTGCCTGTGCCTGCCGGCCGTGAGGGCAGGATTAAAGCTAGGGAGCTTGTAGAATTTGCCCGATTGGGTGGCCCCCACTGACAGGAACCTGCTGACAGCCTCTTCCCTGCTCGGCCCGGTGCCTGTTCAGCTCTCTCTTCCCCAACCCCTGCCCTCACCCTTAATCCTGAGCTCTGGGATTTCTACAGCTCTTCAGTGTAACTGAGGTTTGGAACGCTGACATCGACCTCATGCTTCTTTTTTTTTTTTTTTTTAAAGATTTTATTTATTTATTCATGAGAGACACACACAGAGAGGCAGAGACACAGGCAGAGGGAGAAGCAGGCTCCATGCAGGGAGCCTGACGTGGGACTCGATCCTGGGTCTCCAGGATCACGCCCTGGGCCCAAGGCAGTGCTAAACCGCTGCGCCACCTGGGCTGCCCTGGCCTCATGTTCTTGAAGGAGAGAAGTGACGGTCAGAGGCCTGTCAGGTCTGCACGGGTGCCCACCACGAAGGCCCCCAAGGGCCCGCTGCCTGCCCTCTTATCTACTGCTTCTGTGACAGCGCGGTGCCGGCCTGCTGCCCCAGCTCGTGACCTCGGCTGACCATTCCAACCCTCCCGTCCCTGGATGTCACAGCGAGGTGTGGCCCAGTGGTCAGCTGGCTTTGGGTTCCTCCTTTAGGATTCTTTGTTGCTAACAGCTTTACTGAGATACAATCCACACACCATACAACCTCCCCTTTTAAGAGGCGGAGTCAGCAGATTTCGCTGTATTTACAGATATGTGCGAATGTCATCACAGTTCATTTCAGACATTTTTCACCACTGGTGAAAGAGAAACCCCACACCCTTTAGTCATCAGCCCCATCTCCCCTCCCCCACAGCCCTCGAGAACCAGTCATCCACTCTGCCCGTCTAGACTCCCTGTTCTGAACCCTCCCTGCGAATGGGATTACACAGTACGTGGTCTTCTGAGACTGGCTTCTTTCACTTAGCACCAAGTTTCCAAGGGCCCTCACGTAGCATACCTCTTCCTCTTTGTGGCTGCGTAATATTCCATGGTATGGACCTGCCCATTCATCAGCTGATGGACATTTAGATTCTTTCCACCTTTCGGCTATTATGAATAACGCCGTAGGAACACTCGTGTACAGCCCCCCACCAATTCTCCCTGTATCTTGCTGCCAGGTTAATCTTTGGCAAAAATGGGAGAGCAGATCAGTGTACTGTCCTGGTGTTTCCCAGGTCTTGCCCGTGGGGAAAGTTCAATGCCTTGGCCCATCATAGCTGGAGCTCCCTCCATTTCCCTCCACCCCTTGCTACAAAGAGGCAGTGGAGGGCCAAGGTGAGGGCAAGGGCTTTGGAATCAGAGGCCACACATACAGTTGTTAGTGGGCTACGTCAGACATGAGGCCAGCCTTGCTTCGGGGTTTAGGGAAAACAGGGATGATTCTTTCACTTTGATTTACCATCTATCAACTGGGCAACAAGCCGATCAGAGATGCCAAGGGCTGTGCTCCTGCCCAGGGCTACCCTCTGCCTCCCACAGAGATGCGTGGGCCCAGAGGCCAGGCTGAGCAAGCCCACTCCAGGTGAGAGGAGAGTCCAGCCTCTCACCAGCTGGAGAGGTGTCACGACAGCACTCGGGATCTTCCGCTTTAGCGTCACGGTCACACACATCTGTGTTCGACCTCTTCCTGCCTCATTGGGTACCACCGTGCTGGCTCTTCTCACCCGTGAAAGGGGGTAATAACAGCACCAACCTCATAGGATTCTTGAAAATGCGTGGATATGTGCTTAGCCCGGGCCAGAATGAGGAAAGCGCTCCATGCAGGTTAGCGATGATTTCTTCCCAAAGCAAATGCTTTTATCTCCGACCTGTGCTCATCCCCTCTTCATACCTGGCACCTTGACTCTCTGGTTAACCAAGTTCTGGCTATTTCTTTTGGTTTTCTTTTGCTGCTGTAATAGCAAATGAACACACACTCAAATGTAATAGATTAAAACACACAAGTTTATTATCCCAACAGTTCTGGAGGGCAGAAGGCCAAAATTGGTCAGAGTGAGCCAAAATCCAGGTGTTTGTAGGACTGCATTTCTTCTGAGGATGCTAGGGAAGAATTGTGTCCCTGCCCTTTCCAGCTTCTCAATGCTGCCCACAAGGCCTTGGCTCACGGCGCCTTCCTCCCTCTTGAAAGCCAGCAGTGGCTGGTGGAGTCTTTCTCAAAAGGTGTCACTCTGCCTGAGTCCGGGGTCACATCCCCACTGACTCTCCTACCTGCTTCCTCCCTTGGGATTTCCTTGGCCCACCTGGATAATCCAGGCTAATCTCCTCATCTCAGGTTAGTCTATTAGCAACCCTAATCCCCTCCGTGACCTAATCCCTCCCTTGTCACAAAACTGCTCATTGTCACAGCTCCTGGCATCAGAGCACAAGCATCTCTGGGGAGCATCATTCTGCCCACCACACTATACACACTATATTTCAGTGTTCAATTCTGGTTGCCCCTTGCTACTCAGGTCTTCCTCAAATGACCCAGTCCTCTGCCATTTCCTGAATGCCCAAAAAACTTGTTCTCTGTAAGCTTCATTTTACATAGCTCTTGTGTCACCATGGACTGTTCCTTAAGTGTAATGTAAAGTCCAGAAAGGCACAGACCATGTCTCACCCCCTGAGGGAGACAGCGTGGTGGAGCAGAAAGGCACAGAACTGACGGCCAAGGGCCTTTGCTTCCATTCCAGCTCCTGACTCGGAAATCCTGGACAATTCTCTGAAGATCTCAGATTCTCATTTTCCTCTCCGTAAAATGGGGTTCATCCATTACTCTGGTCTTAGCCATTGTAAGACTCAAACTAAAGCAACATAACAACAAAACGACTCGATTTAAAAAAAAAAAATGGGCGAAGGACTTGAATAGGCATTTCTCCCAAGAAAACATACAAATGACCAAGAACATGAAAAGATGCTCAACATCACTTATCATTAGGAAAATGCAAATCAGAAGCACAGTGAGACATTACTTCATATCCAGTTAGGAGGGCTGTTATAAAAAAGACAGAAAATTGTAAGTGCTGGCAAGGATGTGGAAAAATCAGAACCCCAATGTGCTGCCAGTGGGAATGTAAGCTGGTGGAGCTGCTGTGGGAAACGGTATGATGATTCTTCAAAACAGCAAACATTGAATAACTATATAACCCAGCAATTCTCCTTCTGGGTATGTGCCCAAAATAAGTGGAAGCAAGGACTCGAACAGGTGTTTGCGCGCCCAGGTTCACAGCCGCAAGAGCCAAGCAGTAAAGCAACCCAAGTGTCTATCAACAGATGAACAGATAAACAAATGTGATGTGTACATACAACAGGATATTATTCCGTCTTAACAGGGAAAGAAACTCTGGAACATGCTACAAAGTGGATGAATCTTAAGGATATTATGCTAAGTGGAATGAGCCTGTCACAAAAGATGAATATTGTATGATTCCATATATGAGGTCCCTCAAATAGTCAGGCTCATAGAGGTAGAGAGTAGAAAGGTGGTTGCCAGGGGCTAAAGGGTTGGACTGGAGTTAGAGTTTAATGGGGACAGAGTGTCAGTCTGCAAGATCGGAAAACTTCCTGGGGATGGATGGTGGTGATGGTTGCAGAACAATGTGAAGATACTTGATGCCACAGAACCATGCGCTTAAAATGGCTAAGACGGTGCATTCTGTGTTATGCGTATTTTACCACCACAACAAAAAAAATGAAGCAGTGAAAGTGCTCTGGTGGCTATAACATGCGTACAGACTTGAGGTATTCCTGATATCCCGTGACCTCCTCACCATATTCCTGTGCATATTCCAGGTCCCAACAAACAGTTGCTAACGCAATGCAGAGAGTCCGCCGGGGAAATACATCCTCCCGTCCCCTCCTTTTCCAGCCCACCTGCAGACGTGTATAGCTGACCCCTTACCTGCTGATGTCTTTTAAACTATAAGCAATCTGAACACTTTTAATGTGACAAAACGTGAAAGGGGATGCAGAAAGCAAGGAAGAGACAGAGGTGTGCGTGTTGTGCATTCATTGATTTGTGTTCATAATCCAATGATGTTATTTTTTTAAGTCTGCTGGAGCTGGTTCCACCTGCTGGTTTCTTTTGACGACCTGAATATGCGTGTGCCTTCTCCATATGCTTTGGAGTCAGCACACACAA
Organism: Canis lupus familiaris; assembly: GCF_011100685.1. Taxonomy (NCBI): domain Eukaryota; kingdom Metazoa; phylum Chordata; class Mammalia; order Carnivora; family Canidae; genus Canis; species Canis lupus. The sequence goes on along the minus strand of NC_049256.1, from coordinate 7,245,973 downwards.
GCTGTGTTTGTCCCTTGCCTGACTTTACGCAGTGGAAGCAGTGGGAGCAGAGGACACAGCATGTAGCCCGGGGAGCCCGAAATCCCGAGCCGTGCTGCTTGCAGGGTAGGTAGGGGCTGAGGGAAGCAATAAGACCTAATAACCTCACCCATTCTCCTAATTGCTTTCTTCTCACAAAGAACCACACCAGCGGCTCCAGTGGCCCTTGGGGAAATCTCTGCTTGTTATGAGGCCGGTGGGCAATCCTTCCATCACTGTGAAATGCTGGCAGTTTGTGTCAACAAATCCAATTTCCGTCAATCAATAGACAACCCACCTCCCAGCTCTGTCCTCCCAGCCCCACAGAGCTGAGAGCTGGCTTCCCCTGTCCAGCCCTGCCCACAGGAGACCCGGCAGGGAGAGCTGCTGGCTGGATGTAGAGGATGTGCAGGCAGTGGGGTCAGGCTGGTGGGGGCAGAGGGCCGTTGACAGGGATGGTCCCACTGCCCACCAGCAACACACTCTGGTGCACAGTTTAGAAGTGTCGGCTTTGTGCAAAGAGTCCCAGGTACGAGAGAGCTGGCTCTGCAACTTTTGGTTGTATGGCCTTTGGCAAGTTCTCCAGCCTTTTGAGCTCCAGGCTTATTTCTAAGGCAGGATGGCAATGGTGCCCACCTCTGGAGTTGTTTGAACAAGTGCTACAATGCATGCAAGGCACTCAGCCCGTCTCTGGCCCACAGTCAGTATAAAGCGGGAGAGGCGTTGGTGATCTGCTAAGTCTCACGAGCCAGATAGGGCTGTACATGGGAGCTACTGTGGATTTTACAGTCCTCAGTAGCACCATCACCATCACTATGGTCTTCTTGAGGATTGTGTGGAAAACAGCTCAGGATTCTACAAGTGGAGTGGGAACCATCCCATGTAGCTCTACCAATATGGAGGAGGACCTCTGACCACTGGTTCATGAAGATGCACTAAGCAGAGATGTTCACTGGATGTCATCCATGTTTGCAAAAAATCCAAACTGCACTGTCCTCATCAGAAGCCTGGCACCTGGCCTCGGGAGGGCCATTTGTAGGTATATATGACTAAGGAGGTTTGCTCCATTGCATGGCACAATGTCAAGTAGGGATGGGGTTTGTCCTCAGACATGCCAGTCCAGAGAGCAGGGCAAAAGGACCCCCAAAGTCAAAAGGCTCCCTGAGATTTCTGCATCTTCCCTGGGAAGCCAGAAAGAACAAAGCCCTCCCCCCCAAAAAGGAGCCCTCTCACACATAGGGGAGGGTGCAGCTTCATTGGGTGCTAGAGGTCCTTGCTGGGCAACAGAGGGTTAATGCAACTCTACTTCTGGCCAGCTGGCCATCTCACCTAATAGATTAGGGGTGAGACCCCTCCACATGAGCATGTGAATTCCTCAAAGGGTAGGCGGCAGCAAAGCCCCTCAGAGCGGGATACACAGGGGCAGATACAAGCTAATCAAGCAGCTCTGGGCTCTCTACTCAAGATCCGGGAGCACAGGATTTATAACTAAGCAAGGATGCAAGCACCCCCACCAGCAGAAAATGGCTAGAAAGACGGACCTTGGAGTGCAATTTGTGCTGCCTGCTGCTGCTCCTGATTTGCTTAATTGGGAAAGGAAAGAGAGTAATTAGAGGTGAGGTTTCCAGATGCAGAATGCCCTAATATTTATGGACTTTCTACTCTGAGGCAGGCACTCTGAGAGACCCTTCCACATTTATTATTTCATTTTATGCATCACAATAACCTTGCCTGGCTGGTATATTTATCTCTCTCTCTCTCTCTCTCTCTCTCTCTCTCTCTCTCTCTCTAAATGAGGAAGCAGAGGCCCAGATATAACCAGAAAGCTCAGGGACCTGGCGCAGAGCAGGTGCTCAGTAATGAGAGATTAACGGAGACTTACCCAGGGTCACAGTCAGAAGGAAAGATTCAAATGCAGATTCTAAAGGTCCAGGCCACTCCCGACCTCACGTTGTTGCCTCCCGTTCTGTGAAAAGAATTCCAGATGGAAGAAATAAAGCTTTTTCTAGGGGAATCTGCAGCCAGACCTCCATGCAGCCCAAGGGGAGATCCCTCCAAACACTTAAGGTAGTACAGCGATTTGGAGGAGAGAGTCAAAGATTCTGAGTTAAAAAGAAAATGAGATGGAGAGAGAGACAGAGAGAGAGAGAGAGAGAGAGAGAGAACGGCCCCAGGTCTGTAAAATGTGTTATACTTGCTATGAAATTGGGCTTTTCTCACGTGGCAGTGGGTCAGCGCCTGCTTCCTCTCTGGAATTTACCTTATCGTGATGACAGTGAACACAAAAAAGAACAAAAACCAGGTGGCCTTGCATGCTTGGGAAATTTGGGATTGAGACACGTAAGCACAGTAGGAAGAGTCATTTCTTCTAGAGATCTAATTGCTGGATGGAAATGACAGAAATCTGGATTGCGATTCCACCCTAACAGGCTCATACACAACCTAACACGCCTAAAGCCAAACAAATTGGCTGCTGCCCCCACCCATGCCCACCACTACCAAGGAGAACATGGCTTGCATTCTCTACTTGGGCTGACAGCATCATCAAGTCCACACAACCTCTCAAACTCGATGCTCGGGATGCACGCTAACCCTCCCTCCCTGTCCAGCAGGCCGCCTACTGCCCAAGTCTCTCCCTAACGCGGTCACTGCCGGTGACGTCTTTCTTCCGTCCTCATACAAAAGCTCCGAGGCAGCCTCCCCGATTGTATGTAGTCTTACCCTCCTTTGCCCATCAGTGGTTCCACAGAGATCCCTCTAAAATCCTAATTTGTCCGTGGCACTCCCCTACTTACCACTTTCCATCACTCACCAGCATTGAAGAATCTAGAGCCCAGGCTTCTTAGCAGGCTCTGAAAACTTATGCATGATCTTCACAGAGGGATGAACTGGGTCGGCCTCCACAGCACCCCCTGTCTAGGTAAACAAGCTGTCAGCTGGGCTGGGCCAGATGTATTCGTTTGCTTGGGCTGCCATGTAAGACGTAGGCTGGGTGGTGGCTTAAACAGCAGAAACGTATTTCCTTGCAGTTGTGGAGGCTGGAAGTCCAACATCAAGGTGCCACCAGGATTGACTTCTCCTGAGGCCTCTCTCCTTGGCCAACAGACGGCCGCCTTCTCCCTGTGTCCTCACATGGCCTCTGTGCATATGCACCCCGGGTGTTCTCCATGTGTCCTAATCTCCTTTTATAAGGACATCAGTCAGACTGGATAAAAGCCCACCCTAAGAGGCTCACTTTAACTTAAACACCTCATCAAGGGCCCTATCCTCAAATATAGTCATATTCCAAGGTACAGGAGGTTAAGACTTCAACATAGGGATTTGGAGGGGACATAATTCAGCCCGTAACAGCAGTAGTATCCAGTTTGGGTTTAGATGCCACTTTAGATGTTGCTGTGAATGTGTTTTTTAGATGTGAGTAAAGCAAATTACCCTCCATCACATGGGTGGGCCTCATCCAATCAGTTGAAGGCCTTTAGAGAAAAAGGACTGAAGTTCCCTGAGGAAGAGGGCAGGCTGCCTTTGGACTCAAGCCACGATATCATTTCATCCTTGGCTCTGCAGATTTCAAACTTGCCGGGCCCTACAATTGCATGAGGCAAGTCCTTAAAACAAATCCCTCCCGCCCTCCCTCCCTCTGTCTTCCATCCACGATCCTTTGTGTGCTATCTCACAGCCCAAGCTGGCTGCCTGAGCTCCAGGTATCGGGTCTCCATTCCAGCCAGCAACAGAGAGGGGAAGGGACATAAAAGGAAACACTTCTTCCCTTTAGAGACACCGCCTGTGTGTTGAACATGGACATCTCATTAACCAGAACTTAGTCACATCCAGTTGCAAGGAAATTGGGAATGTGGTCTTTATTCCAGAATACATATACCCAGCTAAAATCAGAAGGTTTTATGCAAGGGTAGAAAGGGGGCCATGGGTGTGGCATTGCACCATAATACGTTTGCTACAAATTCCAGCTTAAGTGGGTGCCAAGAGGAATGAGTTACTTAGAAATTAAGAGAGTAATGTGGGCAGGGGCCGGCAGATAAGGCTCTATGGGGGAAAGGGGCTGGGCGAATGTGAAGGAAGGGTTAATCGGCTCCGGCTCCGGCAGGAGAGCATCCCTGCAGCTTGTCCCAGGGGGAGCTAAGCACCACTGTGCTGACAGCACGACACGTGGGGGGCTCAGCCCAGGGCCGAGGGGCTGCCAGGCAGACTCTCTCCTCAACAGGCTTGCAGGCAGCAGCTGCCAGCGGGGACCACGGCCAAGGCCAGGCCTTCAGCGCCCCTCATTCACTGAGGCCGGGCTGGGGGGAGCCTGGGGGTGCAGGAGGGTCGTGGGATTGCATCCATCTCCTCAGGGCAAGCCAGCCAATGGGCAGCCTTGCTGATGCTGTAATGCTCCAGCTCCGCATTTCATTGGCCAGCCCTCTTTCTGGGCTCAAACTATTTATTCGGGTTCCCCCCCCAGAAATTGCAACTAGGCATAAACAAAATACAGAGGAGAAGGGCTGGGCTGGTTGGGTGGAAGCGCCCCCCATGCAGTGCCGTCCGGGAGGACAGAAGCGGTGACAGCTCCCAAGCCAGACAGAGATGTCTCCCCATTATTTATCTTTGTTTTCACAGTTTTACGATTCCTGTTTCTTTCTGTAGGGTCGCTCAGAGCTTTTAACACACCGAAGTGCACGGTGAAGCCTCCACAGGGATATGTCCATAAGTAAGTAGCATTTCCTAAACCTGGATGGTCTCAGAGTCTTCCAGTCCCAGAGCATTGCACAAGGGTCCAGCGTTCCACAGGACACATTCTAGTAAACGCTCCTATAAGGACTAGGTCACTCTGGGATCCCCAGCTTGTCAGGAAATCATGCTCCCAATGCCTCCTCACTGGACTGTTCTCCTGCCTTCACACTCACCTTACCAGGCTCTGCTTAGTTGGAAGGTTGTGGCTTAAATAAGGCCTGAGCAGCAGCATGGTCACTGTGCCCCCAGCTGGGGGCAGGGGGTGGAGGTGAGAAGTCTGAGGTTGGGGGAGCTTTACTCTCCCTCCTCTGCTCCCCTCTGCACCCAAGTGTGCATCCCAGGTGACCAGGATCCCAGCCAGTCAGCACTGACTGAGGCCCTTCTCAGCACCAGCATCCTCAGGTGCTAGAGACACAGGTCCTGCACTCAGGGTGTTCCTGGGAGAATCCGAGGCAGAAAACAGAGTAAGTCACTGCAGTATAGCGTGGCCACTACAAGATCAGGAGTCGTACCAGGTATGGGGGTGGCTCAGAAGAAGGGAGCGATCACTCACTTTTGGAGGGGGCAGCTGGGAGGAGGTGTGGCACCAGGGAGAAAGGGAATAGCAGAGGCCAAATACAGAAGTCAGGGCTTGAGGTGGTCAAGTGCCACCTCTGCCACCTCTACACAGCTCAGGGCCCTTGAAAGTGCTCTCATGTCAGGAAACCAGGTCTGCCAACCAGGGTCCCGGGACAGGGGCCGGGACAAGGGCCTCGCCTATGACTGGGAGTTAATCGAATGCCTGCTACCTGTGCAGAGGGTCAGCGAGCCTGGGCCGGTGTATGCTGTGGCCAAGCCCATTCCTGGTTTTCTACTGCAACTGCTAGATCCTGTTCGATGCCGCAGAGGGAGTTTCGGTCAGGTGGTAGCCACATGGTCGGAGGCAGCAAGCCTCTTAGTCTTGGGCTGGGTAAGCAGATTGCGCGGTGGTGGGGCAGAGGCAGGGGGGTTGGCAGTGCAGCGAAGTTATGGGGCTGAAGTGGAAAGAGGAGGCTGAGGACGAGAAGGAGCAGAGACAAAGTAAAAGGGGGAGGAGAGAGGAGGGAAAAGAGAGTACAGCTCGATGCAGTGCTGGTGCCCTGGGGATTAGGAGCTTTGCATTCTGGTCCCAGCTCCCCTTCTTACTACTGCCTTTGTGACCTTGGGCCGGGCATCTCTGCTCTGGGCCGGTTCACTTTTCTATAAAAGGAGGCGGGAAGAGTAGCTGTGATCCTTAAAGCTCCCTCCTTCTCTAGTGTTGTAACATCCTCTTTTCTGGAAGGTCCCTTTACCAACTGCGGCTGTTACCACTGTGAACAGGAATGGGCAAATGGGTGTAAGATGGCACAGTGGTCCTGATTGGGGGCGGGGGTGCTAGCATCCTAGGCTGACTCAAATGGTCCAGGGTGCAGCCCTCTCTCCCTCCATCTCTCTGCTTTCTACCTGCAGAGGCCCCAGGGCTCAGAGACTACTGTAATAATCTCCTCCGATGCCCCTAATGGTCCTGCAGCAGCTTCTGCAGGCTCTGCCTCTCTCTGCTAGCAGCTGGCTGTAAGTTCAGAGGGAAAATGAGCTCCCAGCTCTTGGGAAGGTGAAATTAGGCTCCAAAGTCAGCCTAGGACAGTGGAAGGGCTGCAGTTTCCTCTGGACATGAGGCCTATGTGGGGCCAATACAAAGGAACTCTCGCGCACTCCTCTATCCCCATAGAATCTAAATTCAAAGAGAAGGCTCAGCTTCTGCTCTTCATGTGATGCAGCACCCTTTCCTGCAATTGTTGTCAAACTGTGTTTAACTGAGAATCCTGAGCAGCCCGGGTGGCTCAGCAGTTTAGCGCCGCCTTCAGCCCAGGCCGTGATCCTGGAGACCCGGGATCGAGTCCCACGTCGGGCTCCCTGCATGGAGCCTGCTTCTCCCTCTGCCTGTGTCTCTGCCTCTCTCTCTCTGTGTGTGTGTGTGTCTCATGAATAAATAAATTAAAAATCTTTAAAAAAAACCTAAGAATCCTGTCTTACATGAAAGTGTAAACAATAATTGAATAATTATTTCTTGAAATACATATGTGTTAAGTGCAGTGTTGTGAACTTGCTACACACACTGATGGACCAAACAGACTTACTTTCTGCCTTCGTAGAGTGCATGCGGTTTAGTGGGTGAGGTCACCCATAAACAAATAAATATTTGATGAACACTTGTGATCAATGCAGTGAAGGAAACGATGTGGGGTTGTGTTTCGGTTGATTTGTCAGGATGGATTTCCTGGGAAGGGATGCTCCTACCTCTAATGTGGACCTGGTCAGTGGGAAAGCTGGGGCTAGAGCCGGGCAGAGCCCTGAGTGGCTAACAATGAAAGAAATGAGCAGCCCCCACGTGCAGATGGGACAATGGGAGCCCTTGCCTAGTGGGAGACGCTGGCCTTCTCCACAACACAAGCCAAGGCAGCAGCTCCCACCCATGCCCCCAGTGGCCTGCCAAACACCAAGCTGTAGTTTAATCAAATGTAAAAATTCAGAGATTTTCACACAATCAATATACATTGAACATTCAAGATGACCAACCCCATAAAGAAAGCATCAACAAATTCAACAAAAGAAAGAACTTAAAACTGAGGAAACTGAGCTACTAGAGTAATCAGAACAGAAATGTTTAAATTCATATATGTAATATCTTCAGAGAGATAAGGGAAGGGATCTACGTATCATATATCAATTGAGAAAAGATGGGTATGACTCCAGAGCCGGCAATTATGAAAAGAACTAATGAGAGATCTTAGAAATGAAAAATATTAAAAATTATTCTGACTACGGTGTGGAGAATGAACGCAAGGAGGCAAGATGCATAAGTAATCCAGTAAGAGATGACCGTGGCTTGGCTAGGATGGAGGCACAGGAGAAAAAGATTGGATGAACCCAAAATATATTTTAATGAAGAGTCTGCAGGACTTTCTAACTTGCTGAAGGTTTGAATGTGAGATTGAAGGAGAGGGTGCACTCAGGAATGATGTCTGGAATAAACACAGAACTGCTCCTTGCATAGACCGGAAAAACCTCTTTACCCTCCGTGTGCATCAAAATGAGTTGCACAGCTCATTGTACAGTCTCCAAACTACGCCATTGGAGGTTTTCTCTTCTCCTTGTCCTTGACCCAGAGGGCTTGAAAACAAGGGAAAAGAGCTGAGTCCAGCACTGAATGTGGCCATTACGTTTGTCATCTTTGGTGCCTCGGTTGATGGAGAAAAATGTGACTATTGTAGATTGAGTGCCCTTGACAGCAGTCTCTGAGATGGAGTTTTTCACACAGAATGTTGATTAAGCAGTCAACACCCGTAAAAGGGAGGGGAAGGAAGGAGGATCAAGCAGAGAAAGAAATTGAACCAAACCCAATGACAGCCTTGGTCAACCCCATGGGGGCCGTGGGAGCTCATATAGCTCTTCAGAGTTGTTCCAAGTTGGGCTGGAGTGACCAGACCATTATGTACCTGGCACCCTCAGTCATTAGATTTGGGCAGCACTGTCTATTGCTGGAACAGCAAGTCCTTATTGAAGGGACGTGGGTGGCACTTTACAATGCTCAGCACAGTGATTAAGGCCACAGAAGCTCCTCAAGTGACTTGAGATGCAGCCTCGTGTATATCTCACTGTGCCTTGTGTGTACCTGCTCTGAGGTCATTACTAAACATATCTCCAAATTTTGGGGAAGTCAGAGGTTCAAAGGCATGGGCAGTCCTAATGAAAGCCAAGAACACCATTCATTGGGGTAGGAGAAATGAATGGATTTATAGATGGTCAACATAAAGCTGAAATCATCTCACTTAGGGCAAACTGTATAGTCGAAGCATGAATCTTGGGAAATTCATATTCTGTAATCCAGAGCCTACAAGTTACAATACCTTTGAGTTGCCATCATTCAGGGATTCTATATCATACCAAAGTCTGCTTCTGTGATATTTTGCCTTATGCATGTAAAAACTGAGACAGGAGGCAAATAATAATGTGTACCCAAAGATGCTCTCCACTATTTGGTTCAATAGGGCCTGGAATTTTTGAAATTCTGAAATAAAGTGGTTTACTGGGTGGTGTTCCCTGGAGGGAAGTGAGGAAGCAGGACAGGGAGAAGGAAGCCAAGCGATATGCAAAGTCAACAAACTCAATGCTTGCAGGGTGACTGGCTCATCTCCAGACCAGAAGTCTGGACACCATGAGCCCCTCCACCCACCTGTCATCAGGTAGGGGCTATGTCAGAGGGACGGACATTTGTAGGCACTTCCTGTTCTCTCTGTAGTCAGGCAAAACACATTCCAGAAAGCAGCTCTCTGACAAAGAATGGAGTAAAAGCAAACTGGGAGCTGAGGGACATGGAAATGGAGAGGAAACTTGAGGAGACAGAGCAGAATGGACACTGCCACATCTGCCAGGAGTAAGTTCCGTGGTTACTTAGCAGTTACTGTGTCCAAGATTATGCTGCATATCGTGGAGACGACAGAAGTCACCAGGCTTCATGACTCTCATCAGAAACAGACATCTGGTCCCTTGACATCTAAAACCAGCATTAAGCTTCCTCATCTCTCAGAAATGGCTTCCTGGGAATGATAGCAGTGAGCATGAATGAATGTTTAGAGGCCATAGTTACATCTGGAAAATGACTGCCTTTTCAATGCACTGTATTCATAATGAGAATAGCCACAAAAACAATACTAATGTGGCTGAGTCTATTTTAATGCCCACCACACCTATATTCCTGGAATATAGTAAAGTTTTCTATTCCAGAACCCTGGATCTAGGTAGATTGGATCTAGCCCCCTTGGGTCCACTCTCAATAATGTTGCTGCTTCTGGGTCAAGGCAGTGAAAGCAGGTGTGACTTTCCTTCAGAAACCTTAAAGTCTGCATGTTGGAGACAGTGACAGCACAAAATGGAAGGGCAAGGTCCTTGAGTCCCTGGATCACAGGAGAGCCACCTGACCAGGATCATCGATATTGGACCCTTGTTAGGGAGAAATAAACCTTTGCTAAGCCATGGAGATCCTCAAGCTGTGAACAGTTGGCTTGTTCTATTACAGTTAAGAGACACAACCAAAGAAACAACAACCTGTCAGGTAGCATCCTGATTTTCATTTAGTAGGTGAGGTAACTGAGGCTCAGAATGGTTAAAAGGCTAGCAAATGGCAGAGCTAGAATTCAAGTATATCTTTTAATCCTTATCCTGTGTTCACTGTCATGTAAAGCTTCACGTGACTATTTTTGATGCTTTCCCACACATTGGCTTTGATTGGGGTAGAGAGGAGAATATGGAAACACTGGTCTCTTGGGTGGGATATGGCATGGGGAGGAAAGACACAGAAAAGAGAGGTGCCCCACATCAGAAGTCAAGTTTTGGATACCTTGCAATTTTGCTAAGGTCTTTGCCACATGCTCACATATGGTCTGCCCCCAATATCTCACTGTAATGAAGTTGTTTCTTCATGACAGTATGCTCATTTGCCTCATGTGATTCTAATGACTACTTGCTACTGAAGAGAAGAAGTGAGATGACCGAAGGGTCAAACTCCGAATCCCCAAGGCTGTGCCCCTCAACTCCAAGTGGAGAGAGCGAAGAACCTCTTGTTTCGCATGGACATCTTGCTTGCCTTCTATTCTGCAAACCACCCATTTCCTTCTTAATAGAATACGGCTTTGTTCATTCTCATGCAAGTTACCAAGTCCTTCAGGGAAGTCTAGGCCATGCATGTTAGAGTTCATGGCCTAAACTAAATATGATGGAGTGATTTCCCTGTCAGATGATTGGTTTAGGCATTGACATGGGATGCAATTTTGGCCAATGGGCCTAAGCAGAAAATCTGCTGATGAAGTTTCTGGGAAGTCTCTCTTTAGAAAAGAAGAAGAAGAAGAAGAAGAAGAACAACAACAACAACAACAACAACAACAAAATGTTTGCTTCTCTGTCTTTGGGCTTGAGTGTTTGTATTATTCTGGAAACAATCATCCATTAGGAGAGCAGTCTATGAGGATAAGCCAAAACATTTAGGACGGCGGAGTAGAAAGACAGAAATAACCTGGGTCTTTAAGACATTCGCAAACTGGTGAATTAACCAAACCTGGAGCTGCCACCCCTCTGGACTTCTTATTATGTGAGATAATAAACTACTTAATTGTTCAAATCATGATGAATTAGGGTTTCTATTACTTGCAACCAAATGCATCCCAAAGGATTCAACGGACAGGTCGCCATACGCTCTATCAGGGAGAACACAGGAAAGAGCATCTAACTCCCACAAAGCTTTGTGGCTCAGTTGGCTTTCTTGATAGGTTCTTAGCTTCTCCCCATGCACCCCCTCCCATCCTGACATATAATAAATCCTTCCCCGCTTCTCTTACTCATGATTCTGCTCGTCTTAGCCCTGCTGCCCGTTAGAGGGAGCGCCCACTGAATTACCACACCACAAATCCTCCAGTTCCCTACCCAGTTGCCCAGCTGCCCATTCTTAGGGCTGCAAGCAGGAAAAGGTGTGGAAAACTACAAGTCCTGACAATGCCTCATAAAGAAATGGTGACGGTTTTCTAGGGTTTCCTTAGGTGAGTGATAGGAAGGAAAAGAAAAGAGGCTCATTTTTTCTAACATTAATTAATTCGCATAAGGTCACATTTTACATCATTTTAATTAATTTTCATTGAATTCATGTTCAAAATGGGGAAAAATAAGTTCATTAAAATAAGTCATGAGGACCCTGGGTATAACAGCATGGAGCATTTAAACAGGATAGAAAATTGGAAATCTTTTCCTTCTGCTCTGATGCATGGTGGGGTTTTGTGAATTCCTAACTTTTCTCAAACATATCCCTTTTGCAGAACCAAGGAAGAAACAGACTTGAAAGTATTAACTCTTTCAGGAAGCCTTTCCTGAGACTTTTTTTTTTCTTTCCTGAGACTTCTTACCCCGGCTTGCCCCACTCCTCAACCACTAGCTAGGTCCCCTGCCCCACTAGCACTTTGCAAACCTCTGTCTCACAGCCACTGTCTTCTCTGACATTCGTAGTTTAATTTTTTTATTTCCTCCACAACACTGTGAGGTTCTTGAGGCCAAGACCTTGTGCTATTTCTTTATCCTTTGGCAGGATACTTGGCATACAGTAGGTGCTCTGTGTAAGTTTACTGATTGAATGAAAGCCAGGAAAATTTTTCCTAGGTCTCATTTCAACTTAACAAAGGGCAAGAGTATCTATAGGTCACTGTGTAAAATGAAAATTAGAAGGGAAAGTCCTTTACAGTAGTACCGAAGAGCTGTGGAATCTGCTGTATATGGCAGGGTGGTTGGTGGCACACAACTAGCGTCTGGGCCAGTCTCTGAAATGCGGACTTAGGACAAGTGTGGGTCCTTGTGAATCACGCGTAGGAATACGGAAATAGAGTCTTAAAGCACACTCAGTGCCACAGCTGCACTAATTTGGGGGCAGGGAGGTAGGTGCTACCAGAAGTACTTTTGTGCTATGTTTTGGCTTTTCAGGTTGTCCCCAAATTAAGCAAAGCATTTTTCTTAGGTGAGTTGACACTGATTCTCCAGATACCTTCCCTCTGACTCATATGCCCTCCCCCATTCCATTTTCCCTTTCTCTACCAAGGCCTTGTTAGATGAAGTTTCATCTGTCCATGAGTCCTTGGTGATGTGCCCACTTACGTAGCAAGTCCAACTGCAGGACTACAGACCCTCTATGATGCCCCACTTGTGTCTTTCCTCATTTGTCCACTAGCCACTGTCCTCCTCATTCTACTCCCTCTATGGAATAACCTGCCCGTCTCCACTTGCATGAAAAGGGACGAGGAAAGGGCAAAAGTCTTCATATTTTTAAGAGGTGCTTTGTAGCTGGGAAAATTTGAGGCTGAATTTCCCCATGCTCGGATTTACCTCCCTCTTCAAATTTGTAAGAGCCTGTGTGACTTACCTTTTTCTTTCCTTTTTTTTAAAAAAAAAAAAAAGATTTTATTTTTAAATAATCTCAATACCCAGTGCAGGGCTTGAACTTATAACGGGAGATCAAGGGTCACAAGTTCTACAGACTGAGCCAGTCAGGTGCCCCTTGTAAGACTTACTTGCAAGAAAGCCCAATATTTGGATTTCCCCATGTAGGTTCAAACACTATTCATGCCATGAAAGGATTTTCCCGTCTTCAAAGGACTTGTCCTTAGAACTCCTACAGATCAATAAGACAGTTAACCAAATAAAAAAAATGAACAAAATGCTTGAACAAGCATTTCCTTTAAGAGTTAAATGGACGATAACCTAGAAATCTATGCTCGATTGAGCCTAATCAGGCAAATGCAAGTTAAAAGCATGATCATTAGATACCAATAGATACCTACCAGTCTAGCTAAAATGAAAAACACAGAAAACGATAAGTGTTGGCAAGGATGTGGACCGACCAGAACTCCTCTATGCTACTAGTGAGAGCGGAAATTGGTATAATCACCATAGAAACATGTTTGACGATATTTATAAAACTGAATAGGGCATCCCTGGGTGGCTCAGCGGTTGAGCACCTGCCTTCAGCTCAGGGTGTAATCCCGGGGTCCTGAGATCGAGTCCCGCATCGGGCTCCCTGCATGGAGCCTGCTTCTCCTTCTGCCTGTGTCTCTGCCCTTCTCACCCTCTCTCTGTGTCTGTCATGAATAAATAAATAGAATCTTTAAAAAAAATTAAAAACTGAATATACACATAAGCACTGACTCAGATTCCACTCCTGGGTATATACCCAACAGAAACGCACATATATATCCACCAACACTCAGGTAGAAGCATGTGCCTATCAGCACCATTTGTTGCAGGACGAATCTGGTAATTATATAAATGCCAATCAATGGCAGAATGGATGTATATAAATTGTGATATATTCACACGACACAATATTCTAGTGATGAGAATGGATCACAACTGCATGTCACAATGTGATAAAAATTGATGAACGCAAATGTTAAGCAAAAGAAGATAGACACAAAAGAATGTATTCGAGTCCTTTTAAATAAAGCAAAAACCTGGCAAAATTAACTTATGTTCTTAGAAATCAGAAGAGTGGTTATCCCAAGGGAGTAAGTGGCAGGAGGAGAGCACAGGGAGGGGCCTCTAGAGTCTAGATAATGTTTTATTTCTTGATCCAGGTCCCTGTTATATAGATGTGTTCAATTTATATGTGCACTTTCCAGCATGTGCATTAAACTTCAAAATCTTAAAAAAAAAGATTTTTTAAAGTATAATGAAATTTACAAATGTTTCAGGCCATGATGGAACTTTCTAGAATTATATTTGCTATCCAGAATGAAACACACCACCTATGTTCCATTGGACTGAGGGTATTTTCCCTCCCACCCTGTCTTCACTAGTTCACTAATTCTGCAAGGATAGGGAATTGAGTTAGGATTTTAGGGAGCATTATCGACGATCCATGCAATTTCTACGTTGGATCACGTGTCTTCGGTGTTCTCTGATTATTCTGGGTCCCTCCACTCCAGCCGAGACCCAGAAGACAGAGGCCATTTCACATCCTCTTTTCTCTCCATCCCATGTCTTCCCCAGTGCCCTGCAGCCCCGAGGGTTCTTCAGAGGACATAGCGCCAGGCAGGAGAGGATTCCTTACCTCTCTAATCCTACCACGGAACAAGCGGAGACATGACGCCTGTCCCTGATGAAGCAAGCACGTGTTATGTGCCTGGAATCAACTCAGCCCACCCCCACACTCCCAAACCTATGCCCATTTTACAGAGGAGAAAACTGAGAAGCGTCACTCAAGAGGCCACATCTTTCAGCAGTGATGGGCTGGCAGCAGGAGCCAGATGGCTCCACGACCACACTGTACTTCCTGGGGTTTTCTAGAGAAGCCTCACTCTGCAATTTTAGTTTCCCGAAGTGGCTACCTTCTTCCTGCAAGTAACAACCTGGGCTGGCGGGCCACCCCTGCCTGGCCACCGTCGGGGAGCTCGGATGTGCCCTCCTCCATCCCAGGGCCTGCAGCCAATCTATCAGGACTCACCTACCAGAGGCTCCGGCTCTTTGCAGATCCCAATGTGGCCCAAGTCAGTGGCACCCGGATGGAGCCTGCCTATTCTTCCTCTGCAGGACAGGAAGGAAGCCCTGGGGTTTTGCTGGCTTTTCTGTAGCAGGCGGAGCGTGGAAACTGTGCGTGATCGGCACCGGGGAGGGTGTGCTCTGGGTGCGTGGGCCCTGCGGTGCAGTCAGGGCCGCCGCCTTATGGACAGTGGCCGGCCGCCCAGATTTCCCCTGGCAGCCCGGCTGCACGCGTCCCGGCCCAGCCAGGTGGGGTGCACCTGTGCACCTGCATTGGTCCCAGCACTCACCGTTGCAGACAGAGCGCTCTGTCCTGTGCTGCGGCCACCACAGCTCAGATGGGGAAATGAGCCACTGGTCTTAGGCTCCGCCCCACTGGAATTTTCTCCAAGCCTGCTCTGCCCAGACCCAGGGACAGCAAACTGTGACCTCCCCTCCCAGTGCTGCAGCGTTGTCATGGAAATCGGTCATGACAGCCTCAAGGGCACGGTCTAAACCAGCACAGCTTGGTGGAGAGCGTGGACACCCACGATCACTCTGCTCAGGGTCCCCAGACTCCACTCTCTGGCCAACCTCCAATGACCATTGCTTGCACTTTATGCCTCCCTCACGCTTGGGAACCACACTGTTGTGTGATCCCTGCAAGAGTGACGGAGCTGCAGTTTGGCCAGGACCTTAGAGACCATCTGCTGCTCATTTCACCAATGAGGAAACAAGCCCAGAGAAGTTAAGTGACTTGCCCAAGGCCACACAGTCCTGCAGAGAAGAGGGATGAAGAGAATCCAGGCCTCCCAAGTTGATGACCACCCTCGCTCCACTGCTCCCCAGAACATTCCAGGCTGTTTTTCTTTCTTTGCTTAAGGGACTCCCCTAAGCCCTGCACAGTTTCAAGTGGCAGTTTCAGGAGTGTCTGGAGTTGACCTCTTTCCTTTGAGGAGGCCGGTGAGGTCTGTGAAGGGACCCACCAGGGTCGACGGCCCTAAAGGAGAGCAGGCCCCAGTGCCAAGGCTGCTCTGAGAAAAGTGGGTGGCTGGGATCCCTGGGTGGTGCAGCGGTTTGGCGCCTGCCTTTGGCCCAGGGCGCGATCCTGGAGATCCGGGATCGAATCCCACATCGAGCTCCCGGTGCATGGAGCCTGCTTCTCCCTCTACCTATGTCTCTGCCTCTCTTTCTCTCTCTGTGTGACTATCATAAATAAATTAAAAAAAAAAAAGTGGGTGGAAGGTCAGCCTTGTTCAGGGAGCAGCAGGGAGCATGAGGGGGGCGCAAGTGTGTGGTAATGTCCCGAAGGGTGGCCCCGCAGTCGGAGGCAGCTGCCCTCAGGCTTCGGGGTGAGCAAGAGGCTGGCGGGGGCGGGGGGGAGCAGCAGATGCCCGGCTCCCCTGGCAGCACTGGCGCCGTGGCCAGGGCCAGGAATCCTGTGCTTAGCTCAAGGCATCAGTTGAAACGAAAAATCCATCACCCCTGCCTCAGGGCGGGCTGGCAGGTGGCACATCTGGGGCAGGAGGGGCGGGCAGCAGCTTGGCGAGCGGCCTCTTGCAGCCACCTCTGAGAGCGTCAGCGGTGGTCAGGGTAGGGCCGCACGGGGCTCCACGGCTGGCCACAAGCCGGCAGCCGCTGCCCCCCTTCTTCTCTTCCCATCCCCCTCTTCCATTCCCTGCCCCGGGCCAGCCTGCCCTCCTCTCACCCCCTCCAGACTCGCCAGGCCTGTGTCCCACTTTCCGAAGGACCTGCCCGCGACGTAACCGGCCGATGCAGGAGGATGACGGCGGTGGCTGCTGACTTTCAGTTTGCCCATCCTCGGATAGCTTCCCAAGTCTAGACCAGCGCGCCCAGCCCGGGCCAGGCTCCTTGCTCCCGTGAGGACGGTGCTCTTACTTTTAAAAATGTTCTTGTCTTATTACATTTGTGCTCCGAATACAGACAGGATAGACCTGAGCCCCGGCTTTGCCCTGTCTTCACTGCGTGTCCTCCAATCCTGTGTCCTTGTCTGTATTATGGGGATGACAGTGTCCGTCTCATGGCTTGTGGAAGGATTGAGTGAGGTGATGCGCAGGAAGTGTGCAGCCCAGCGTTGCCCCAATAAGTGTAACACATCTCGCCACCATGTAGGAAGCAGGTAGGGCACATTCCAGCATCAAAATGCTTGCTGCATAAATGGGATCCTAAGAAGGGACTGGTCCAACGTCACAGGGGGTTTCAGGCACACCACACTGGGATGTGCAGACACCTCCCTGAGCCACCTCCTCGGTGTCCCTGATTCTAGTGGGTTGTCCTCTACTCTTTGGAGGGTTCAGAAAAATGCAAAGCGAGCTCTCCTTGCTCACACAGTCCTGACTGCCAGCAGCAATCCCAGAATAAAATCCGTGTGTCCGACATTCCGCAGGTTTGCCCTAGTGATTTATTTTATAGGTAAAGACGTTAAGGCCAAGAAAGCTTAAGTGGCATACCTGGGGTCACACAGCTCGTTCTTCCCCCGCCCCCACCTCCATCTCTGTGCCTGAGGTGCTGTCTCTTCTTACGATCCAGGGTGTCCTTACCTCGCCCATTCCCAGATTCTGGGAAGGGAGCTCAGGGCCCTTGTAGGCCAGGAACCCCAGGCACAAGGAGGCCCTCCTGAGCCTCCTCCCGCCCTCTCCCAAGTTGGCAGGCTTCCGTGGTCACATTTGCCCCCTCATCCACACAGTTATGGCTTCCAGTGGCTATTCCTCTGCTCGGGCCAAAATGTGTCTCTCTGTGAACTCCACCTGGTAGGCCAGGGGTTAGGAAGAGGCCCCAGGGAGGGCCATGCCAGGGCAGGGGGGCCAGGGACTCAGCTCATCCTGGGGGGCACACAGCGCAGTGAGCCACCACCCAGTGAGCAGGGACGACAAAGCCCGAGAAGTTGCTGCTGCAGTGGGCAGAGCCTGACCTTCCCTGTGGCCCCAGCAGGGCCAGAGCCACAGCCACCCCCCCCCCATCTGCCAGCTGTGCTGACTTCGCCCCCTGGTTCTAGCTCCCCAGTTACAAGGGCAGGACGGAGCGTTCTAAGCCTCCAGTCAAGTAGATGCGGCCGCAGAGCGTGGCTCCTAAAGCAGCTCCTGGGCGGGGGCGGAGCTCACGTTCACAGCTATTTGATGTTCATCCTCAACGAACCCCAGTGCAGAGCGCTCACTCCCGTGTCCTGGCCCCGGAGCGGAGGAAGGCAAGCGGGCAGCAGCCTGCGAAAGCGTTTTCCCCTCGGGCCAAGACTCAAGGCTGGTTGACAATGTCGAGGGTACTAGGGGTCTGACTCCGGCTTTTAGGAACCACTCTCAAATATTTTCAGGCCTCAAGTGGAGCAAAGCATGTGTCTCCTCTCAGAGGAATTCCCACAATAAGCTTAGGAATCCAGTTACCCCTTCGAACAGGCCCAGAACACACTGCCCCAGTATCAGCCCAGCTCCAGTGCCGACAACCACAGCTGCTCCGTCACGGGAGGAGCTCCAAAGTTGGAGCTGCGATGACCCCGCGGGGGCCCCTGACTTCCTAGTGAGCCAGCGACCGTGCGTGGGGGAACCGAGGGCCTGTGCCGAGGCCGGGCCGGAGCCTCGCTGCTGAGCTGAGAGGCCGGGGGTCTGGCCGGCCTGAGCAGAAGGGCAGCGCGGGCCCACCGGTGTGTCCTGAGCCTCCCTGTCCCTCTGCTGTCTGTTGGTGCTTGGGGTGGCGGGGGGGTGGGGCCCCGACGGGGAGTCCCTCCTGACCCGGGGGCACCTGCACGAGCCCTGATGCTCCCGCCTCGGGTGCGGCCTGAGATGTCAGCGCATAGGCTGTGCTCCAGGTCTTTACCTCTCTCTCTCTCTCTCTCTCTCTCTCTCTCTGTTCCCTCTGAGAGGCAAATGTTCTAACAAAGATGTGAGGCTGGAATGAGGCATTAATTTCAATAGTCACTCAAAAGCAATTGCCTGGGAAATACTCATTTTCCCATTAAATGCCGCACAGCCCAAACCTCGGGTGACTCCCCCCTTCCTCTCCTCGCCTCCCCACTGCCCCACCCCCGCGCCCTCCAAGCCCTAAGCCCCCTGCCCCGCTCACAACAGCCCAGGACCTGCAGACCTACAGTCACAGCCGGAGTGGATAAATGACTCCGTCTGGCTAATAAGTGACCTCTGGACAGCCTGCCGGGCACCCCACTCTGAGGCGGGCGGAGGGGCTGGAGGGGCAACCCCAGCAGACCGAGCGTCTCCTAGGAGCTCAGAGCAGGTGGCTATCGTGTTAGCGGCTCCCCACTCCGTCCCGGGGCGCGGGCGCTGGAGGCCCACGGGGTGGGGGGGCGCACCCCGAGGTCTCTCCTTGGTGCTGAGGCGGGGCTGATGCGTCGAGCTGCGTCCCCAGGTCCCTCCGGGCCCTCCCCCAGGCAGGTGGACGCTCTTCTGGTGGCAGCTGCGATCCCGGCGGGTCAGGCTCAGAGCCTGACAGACACAGTGGGTGACTGAAGTCTCCCCAGCTGGGAGAGAAGCCCCGCGGTCTCCCCGTACCCCCAGCTGAAGGCCCTGGGCCTGCCTGCGCGGCGCAGCTCCGGGCTGTCCCCAGTGCCCCCGTCTCCCGGACCCGGCCCCTGCCTGGCCTCCCAGCAGCGCCTCTGCTCCTGGCTGCCTCGCTGCGAGGCCCAGACGCCGGCTGATGAAGCTCCCTCCCTGCAATGCGACTCACAAAACACGCCCTCTCGGGGGGGTTCCAGTTATTATTATTAAAAATAAAAATACATGTCAGGCGCCCACGGGCTCCATGCCATCTGCTCTTCCGTCCACCGTGTGGGTGAGTGCCACCACCAGCACCAGGACGGAAGAAGAGCAGCGGCCCCGACGCGCTGGGTCACATCCCTAAGGTCACGCAGCTGAGCTCTGAGCATCAGGCCCAGGTTGTCACGGCTTCGGGCCCAAAAGTGTGCTCTCCTGGCCGGACGGTCCGTCTAGCCTGCAAGGCTCAAGGAGCTTCATCTCCGGCGAGGGAGCTTCGAGTCCTGGCAGCGAGCAGCTCTCGGGGGCAGGAGGCTGACCCCACAGCCGCTGGCACCTGCGGCCTCCCCACCTGCGTTAGGGACCAGGAACCCACAGCAGCGACGGGCAACAGTGAGGCAGGTGCTCAAAAACTTCACAGGAGACTCGTCAATCCCACTCCCAGGTGATACCCAAGGGAAACCAAATCAGGGTGTCGGAGAGATCTCGGCGCTCCCCTAATTCACAGAAGCCAACGTATGGGGACAACCTAAGTGCCCTTCGAGGGATGAATGGATAAGAAAATGTGGTCTACACATGTGGCAGAACGTTACTCAACCTTAAGAAACCGGAAGCCAACCCTTTGTGAAGACACGGATGAGCCTGGAGGACGCTGTCCTGGGGGAAATCAGGCCGACCCCGAAAGATAAATACTGCACGATACTTCTGGGGCTGTGGCATCGGAAACAGACTCGGGGCACCTGGGGCTCATCGGTTAAGCAGCTGCCTCTGCTCGGGTCCGGATCCTGGGGTCCTGGGGTCCTGGGGTCCTAGGATCGAGCCCCCTATCGCCGGGCTCTGTGCTCAGCGGGGAGCTTGCTTCTCTCTGCCCCTCGCCCCACGACTCCCTCTCAAATAAATAAATAAGTCTTTGAAACAGTCAAACTCATAGAAGCCGAGACTGGAATGGTGGTTGCCGGGCGGTAAGGGGAAAATGGGAAGACGCGAGTCAGAGCCGAACCCAAAGCTTCAGGGACGTGGGATGACGTTCTGGGGAGTTAAAGCACAGCACGTGACCCTAGCGGACGACACGGACGACGTGAATCACAGCCCTGACACCTGCCAGGAGCGGTGGAGCTCAGCGCTCTCACCACGAGAGAAAAGGAACGAAAGAAAGGAAACGGTAATTATTTGAGGGGACAGGTGTGTTCATTAGTTTGACGCTGGTGATCATCTCACGACGTCTATGTATATGAAAACGTCAAACTGTATACCTTGAATATATGCAGTTTTACAGTTTTTATTTGTAAAGTGTACCCCAGTAAGTCTGGGGCCGAGGAGAGAGAGACCCCGAGCCAACAGCTCCGCGTGCCTATGAGCCTCAGCTCCCTGACTCCCCGGGGGACAGAGGCTCAGAGGGCTCATAGATGTGAGGCCCCCTGCCCTCTCCTCCCCTCTCTTCTTTCTTTTCTCTCCCCTCCCCTCCCTTCCCTTTTTTCCCTTCTCTCCTCCTCTCCCCTCCTCTCTCCTCCTCTCCCCTCCTCCTCCCTTCCCTCCTTCCTTCCTTCCTTCCTCCCTTCTTCTCTTTCTTTTTTCTCCTCTCCCGGCCTTCCCTCCCTTCTCTCTCTTCTCCCCTCCCTCCCCTCCCGTCCTTCCCTCCCTTCCCTTCTCTTCCTCTCCCCTCACCCTCTCTATAGGCTCTCTCACTCCTCCCCTCCCCTTCCTTCCTTTCCCTCCTCTCCTCCCCTCCCCTCTCTTCTCTCCTCTCTTTCTCTTCTCTCTCCTCTCTTCTTTTTCTCCTCTCCTCTCCTTTCCTCCCCTCCCTTCCCTTCTTTCCTCTTCTTCCCTTCCTCCCCCCCTTCCCTCCTTCCTTCTTCCCTTCCCTTCCCTTCCCTTGTCTCCTCCCCTCCCCTCTCTTCTCTTCTCTTTTCTTCTCTTCTCTCCTCCCCTCCCCTCCCTTCCCTTCCCTTCGCTCCTCTCCTCCCCTCCCCTCCCCTCCCTCCCCTCTTCTTCTCTCCTCCTCCCCCCTCCCCTCTCCTCCCTTCCATGATGGACTTTAATGCTGTCGCTCTTCTCCTCTCTGTCCTTGGATGGCTCTGGGTCGCCCTTTGCAGGCTCAGGTGCCACCAGGCTCCCACATCAGCCTCCACACACACGTGAACTCAGAGACGTGAATACCGTGATTCCCTCGTGCCCACACGGTCTCCCCCAGGGCCGGGGTGTGAAACAGCCAGCGACAGGGTCTCTTCCCGCTCCCGCCCCGAGGGAAGGCTGGGCCCGGGACTCCCAGGCGGCTGGAGTCAGGCAGCCCGGGGAGCCCGCGGCTGCCGGAGGCCGCTCTGCTCTGTCTGGGTCCCGGCCCGGTCCCGTTTCCTTCAGAGCAGGAAAATCAAAGAGCATTCGAGAGCGCCCTGGGAAGGCTGTCGTCCTCCTGGTGAAGCCGGGGTGTTTGGAGGGCTGACTTTTGTGGTGAAGTAGCGTGTCTGGGCTAAGTGATGCTTCCTGTCTCCCTGGCCGGCTGCTCCCGCCCGCCTCCCTAATGGAGCAGCAAGGAAGAGCGAATGAGCTCTGTGATCTGAGGGATCCCGGGCACCCCAAGGCAGCCACAGGGCCACAGCATCCGGAGACCCCAGCCTTATGCTTTCCACAGCCTCCCACTGCGGGCACTGCGTTGTCTAGAGGACGATAACACGCAGCTGCGGGCCCAGGGTCAGGAGGCGTGGGGCTGGGTAGTCGGTGTAGGAGTGCGAGAGCACAGCCCGGGGAAGCAGAGAGCCCCGGCTTCATCACCATGCTCCGTGCGACCTTGGGGAAGTCGCGGCCTCAGTCTCCAGCCTCAGTTTCTTCACCTGAATGATAGTGTCAACTTTGCCGGGCTAGTGTGACAATTAAGCGAGACTCTTAATAGGAGCCTAGGGATGACAGCATCATAACCAACCCCCCACATGTGCTTCCACACTGACTGCAGACCACGCTCTGTGCTGAGCATTTCATTCTAACTATCCTGTTTGGTCATCCTAAAAATCAAATGAGGTTAAGTATTTATTACAATCCCCATTTTACAGATGAGAAAACTGAGACTCCAGAAGGCTTAGGACGGTTTCCAGAATCCCCGCACAAGGGCACACAGAGAGCAAGCAACAAGGAGCCCTGGATACCCACCATTCTCTCCTGCCTTTTTCACCTGGTTGCTTAGGTGGTCGCTGGTGTTTGTTTTAAACTCTGCGGCCCTTCCCACGCCCACACCCCACCGTCTTGTGCACCACGCGATAGGATACATGCGCTTTTTCACTTTTCAAAATGAAGAAAGCAAGGCATCGCAGAGTTAAGTCACACACAGCTAGCAAGTGGCAGAGAGGGGAAGAAAACCAGCATTTATGAGCACCTGCTGTATGCCAAGTGCTGTGATGGTTTCAGGCTCCTGTTGTTACATGATCTGCAGGGTAGTTTCAGGAGATGTTGGAATTCCCTTGATGTCTCATGACTGCCCTGGAAAGAAGGTCTGATTATTTCTTATTTTACAGACAAGGAAACTGAGGTCCAGAGCA
This sequence comes from Canis lupus familiaris, assembly GCF_011100685.1. Classification (NCBI taxonomy): domain Eukaryota; kingdom Metazoa; phylum Chordata; class Mammalia; order Carnivora; family Canidae; genus Canis; species Canis lupus. Next base: position 7,222,938 of record NC_049256.1, on the reverse strand, counting down.
TTTAATTAGACTCTAACGCCTGTTAACAAGGAAGGAGGGGTCCCTTTCTGCTTTCCCAGGAACTCTGATTCCCACCTGAGGCCGAGGCGGAGGTGAGTTCTGTGTTCATCCCGCATAGCCCTGCCCGGACCCCAAATCCCACAGATGGGTCAGGGGAGGCTCCGAGGCACCGGCTTCCCAACTGAGCGAAGGGCGTGGGTCAGAAAGAGCTGCCCCTTTTGTGGGTGGCCCGGCAGATCTAAATGCCAAGGGCTCACGCTCCTCCACCCCCTGTCCCCCTATGCCCAGTGAGCCCTACGGGGACTGGGTGCCAGCAGGTTCGGGAAACAGCTGCACACATTGCATTCCGTGTCTGGCGATGCCAGCAAGGGTCTTCTGCTCTCTGGGTGCTTCCCCCGGAGCGAGGCACAGTGCTGCCGAGTAGGCGGGTGTTGGGTGGTGTCTACAAGGGTCCTGAGGAGCAGATAGGATTGTGGGTGAAGGCTGAGGCCTAGGGCAAGCCGTCCACTGGCCCCTAAGGGGCCCCAGGGTGGGTGCTGGCCGTTATCTGCAGCATCAGACCCCATCCTTTTGCTCACTTCCCATATGCTCACCTGATTCAGGGCATACATCCAGTTCATGACTGTTCATCGATTTATACATTCGATTAATGGGCTGCTGAGCTAATGAACAGAGCAGATAGAAACGCTGATAGTCCAAGGGGACATACGAACCCCTAACAAGAATTTCTGAGGTTTTCTGTCTGCGCAGCCAACAGATCCCCTCCGGTGCGGCCCCTCCAGGCTGGGGCCACTGCATCGGGCGCTCGACCTTCTCAGCAGGAGGCGTCCAGCGAGGCATGTGGAAGCGCAGGCTTCGTGGGCCGAGGGAGGGGGTTCCGGGCCTGGGGAGGGACTTTCCTCCTTGAAGCCTCTGTTCCTTCACTGCTGCAATGTGGTGGACACGCGTCAGGGGCGACAGCCACAGGGCAGAGCATGCGTGGGGACGGAGTCGCTGTCGGATGGGCTCGCTGCCCCTTCCTGCCCTTGGTAAGGAAGTGGCTTGGGGACCCAGATGGCAGTCCCGAGGACAAGGTCTGAAGGAGGATGGACTGGTGGCTCAGGCGAGAAGTCCAGGGCCCCCAGCGCTGGCGCTCGCACCGTCCCGTGGGTTGGGTGGCCTCCTTGGGGACTCCAGGGGGCTTTCACTCCAGGGAGAAGTCCACAAATGGAAACACACACGTTCATAATTTTGGTTTAATCTTCCTTTTGGTGTCTTACTTGCAAAAGCCTCAACATGCCTGTGGCAACTTAGAAAGCAGAGTGCAGGGCAGCTTTAGCGCCGCCTTCAGCCCAGGGCATGACCCCGGGGTCCCAGGATCGAGTCTCGCGTCTGGCTCCCTGCATGGAGCTGCTTTTCCCTCTGCCTGTGTCCCTGCCTCTCTCTCTCCCTCTCCCTCTGTGTCTCTCATGAATAAATAAATAAAATCTTAAAAAAAAAAAAGAAGAAAGAAAGCAGACTGAAACCAGGGAGATAATTCTGGAGGAGTAGAAATTTAGTTTTGGTCTGGAATAGCCTCATGACGTGAGACCTGTGCTCTCTCCGAGTCAAGGCAGCCCCCCCACCCACCTGCCCCAGGCCAGTTAGCAGGAGTCCCGCTGCCCTCATGAGCCCCCAAAGGGCTGGGCTACGTCCCAGGTGCAAACTGCACCCTGTGTCCCAGGAGGCACCCTGCTCAGCCCAAGGAGCAGCTGGAGGGGGATGCCTGAGGCCGCTGTCAACGGCCCGGCCCAGCCCTAGTGGCTCCTGTGGCCCTGGACGGGGCGTTCCAGCGACTAGCAGCCCAGGGCCAGGCCATCCCAGTATGTCGCCCTGGAAGGACCGCTTTCAAACTGCCACCCAATTAAAGCTGCATTTCCGCGGGGGAGGGAAGCGGTGGGTGACGGTGGGAAGTGGGGACAACTGGTCACCCGGGGAGTGGGGCCACACTGCTTTTTCCTCAGAGGGGCTGGCGGTTCTGGCCCCCCCAGAACCACAGCACAGCCTCCGGCATAGGGTACACGGTTTGCACTTTAGGGGCAGGTGTCCGGTTCCCCGGCAGCCGGAGCTAGAGCTGGGCTGCAAGGACGCTTCCCTGGTGCAGGCCTGGATCACAAACACGGGGGCGGCTGGGGTTGGGGATGGGCTGCTGGGCCATAGAGCCCCCCATGCTAGTAACCCGCACCCCTCACACTCCTCACCTGCAGTGGCCCTGGCCCTGCCTCCCCCTGCAAAGTGAGGATGCTCACAATACCTCCTACCACCCGTAGCACCAAGTTGCAGGATCTTTAACTTTCCCTGGGCCGGGGCCTGCCAGGTGAGGACAGGATGCATTCATTTGCAAAGGACCAGCACAAACCTCTGGCAGAAAACAAATGCAATGTACCGCAGTAAATGGGAGCAGCTTAGGAAAAAAAAAAAAAAGGACAAAATCCGCTGGGGACCCCGTTGCCATAGGAACTGGCGTTCCAGCTTGCTTCCGATAATTAATGGAGGGTTTTGCTATTACAGTATTCTTGAAACTTCGCTCTCCCCTGTGCTGCACTGCAGCATGCAGCAGCGGCTCCCCATTCATAAATATTTCATTACCACCGGCTGCTGCGTTTCATCCGGATCGGCTGGCCCTAATCCGCCCCTCCCCGAGCTCCGGCTGTCCCGTCCAGCAGCAGAGGCCTCTCCCTCCTGCTCCCTCGGGCTCAGGCCTTCACGGGGTGGGGGTGGGGGGGTGCCCTTGCTCCCCAGCTGGAAGGGCGCCCGTCACCGTGGCTCTGTTTTCAGATCCTGACATCTCGTCCCTGGGCTTTGCCCCCCTTTTCCAAAGGTCGGTCGGCCCATCCGTGAGGCATGGGTCGGGCTCAGGGCCCCGCCGCCCCCTCGATGGAGCCCCGGGGGGGCCGGGTTCTGCACAGCACTGGCTGGGCTTCCGCTCCCTGGGGGGAAACGGGGGCCTCGCGTGGGTCAGAGAGAGCGAAAGGGGCCGCGCTGCCCCTGGCCGTGCCCAGAGCGTGGGGCTGCGGGGCCAGTGCTGCTTGGCTCTCAGGTGCCCCATTTTTAGCTGGATGAAATCCCATCCATGTGATGTTATTTCGAAAGAGCGTTTGTGTTCCTCGGGACTGCCTTGGCCAGGAGCTGCTTCTGGAGGATTCTGTGGCAAGGGCGCGTGCCAGTGAGCGCCCTTCCCTGGGGCCCGGGGGCCGGGGGGCAGGGGGGACACGGAGCTGGGCGCCAGGGGACGCCCTGGGCTGGAGGGGCAGCGGGGCAGACTGACCTGCAGTGAGTGTAGAAAACTAGACTAGGGCTCGCCTCCCCCAGGACTCAGCCGAACCAGCCCCCCCTGCATCTCCTAGGGGCGCTTTCAGGCTCGGGTAGTTGGCTGAGGGCGCCGCGAGCCTTGCCCTAGGAAGAGGACCAGGCTGGGGGTGGCGTGGGTGCTGCGGCTCCTCCAGGCCGGGCAGCAACACCCGAGAGGGCGGCTGGGGCGGGGAAGGCCAGGGGCTACCAGAAGCAGCACTGGCCTGGGGGTGACCTGGGGACGACCTAGGGACACTCCCCTGGGCTCCGGGCTCCTGGCCCTTCTGCCTCCCGCGAGACGATAAGCCCCGGGGGCTGCTCCCTGCCAGCCCCATCCTGCACAGCCCCCGGCCTTGGTTAGAGGGTCTTTGGCCCCGCGGTGCGTCTGCCCCCAGCGCGCCCTGGGTCATGGTGGCCTCCCCTGTCCAAGCCCCCGAGGCTGCAGGGATCGTGGGTGCAGATGCCCGGGAGACCACGGGCCGCAGGCGGTCCTGAGCGCGTCTTCCCAGGGTCAGCCTCTCTCCGTGTTCCCCTGGCAGGACACAGGGTGCAGGCGGGTGCGCGGACCCAGGGCCAGCATCCGGCAAGACGGGGCCGGCAGGAAGAGCCGGAGGGGGCCGAAACTGGGGAGATCCAACCGTGCCCAGAAGTCCCAGCAAAGAGTTTAGGGAAGACAGAAGACAAGGCTAAGGGGCTTAGGGAAGGGAAGGTGGGACTTCTGCATGAAACGGGGATGAGAAGCTGAGAGCCGGGCAGGATGGGGTGCAGAGGGTCCAGCCAGCAGGTGGGAACGTCAGGATGCTCCCTTGGGGTGACCCTCCACCCCGGGTGCCCAGGGGTCAGGCCAGCGAGGCATGAAGGTGGGTAACGTCAGCTACTCTCACTGCATTTCTCTTATAGCTTTTAGCTCTTTCTCCAAACTCCGTCCTCATCATGGGTGCTGGCTTGTTGCGTGCTGCCGAGGCCCAGATGCTCTCCCCTACAAGCCTCAGCCAAGCCAGTGCAGACGGCGGGCCTTAGAGACACTTGCTGCCCTGAAATTCCCCCAAGCTGCCTCCGCAAGTCCAGGACTCACTTAGACAGAACTTGCAGCCTTCTGTTCCTTCTGAGGGGGAAGCTGGTCCAAAACTCCGTGCTCCAGAAGCCCCAGACACCTTGGTCCTACCTAACATCCCTATCTAAGTCCAGGGCGCTAGGGTGTACCCTCACCCTCCTGACCCTGGGGACAATTGCTGCAATCCTGGCCTGCTCCCGTTCTGCCGGGTCGGCCTTCAAAGTGGGCTCCTACCAGCCTCGAGGAGCCTGGACCTCTCCTCGCCTGCACCCGGTCCTGGTGGGAGGACCCTCTGCACGGCCCGCTCACGGGAGCCGCCTTCTGCAATTTCTCTTTCTGGCCACTGGATCTGCTCCAGTTTCTGGGACAAAAATTTAACTCCCCTGCCCACACTGCTCACCACCTTCCTTGCCTGTCTTTTTTTTTTTTTTTTTTTTAATTGTGGTAAAATACACATGACAGAAAAAGGACCGTCTTAATCATTTTAAAGTGCACAGTTCTGTGACGTCAAGTATTTTCACATTGTTCTGCGACCATCGCCACCATCCATTTCCAGAACTTTTTCATTTTGCTAAACTGAAACCCTGTCCCCATAAAACACTAACTCCCCCTACCATTCCCCTACCCTGGTAACCACTTGTTTACTGTGGGTCTCTAAGAACCGGGCTACTCTAGGAACCTCATTAGGTGGGATCGCATGACATTTGTCCCGTTGTGACTGGCGTAGCTGTAATTTTACTGGGCATGTGTTCTAGTTCTCGCCACGTTGTAGCACACATCAGAATTTCCTGGGATCCCTGGGTGGCTCAGTGGTTTGGCGCCTGCCTTTGGCCCAGGGCGCGATCCTGGAGTCCTGGGATCGAATCCCACGTCGGGCTGCCAGTGCATGGAGCCTGCTTCTCCCTCCTCCTGTGTCTCTGCCTCTCTCTCTCTCTCTCTGTCTATCATGAATAAATAAATAAATCTTTTTAAAAAAAAGAATTTCTTTCCTTCCTACGGCCGAATGATATTCCACCGTACGTGTCCCCCACATTCTGTTCGCCCGCTCATCCATCAATGGACACTTGTATCGCCTGCACTTTCCGGCTGTTGTGAATAATGCTGTTATGCACATGAGTGTACAAATATCTGAGTCCCTGCTTTTACTTCTTTGGGATGTTTACCCAGAAATGGAAATACTGGATCGTATGGTAATTCTACACTTAATTTTTTTTTTTTTTTAGAAACCCCCAGGCTGTATTTGATGGCAACTGCCCCATTTTACATTCCCACCAGCAGTGAACAAAGGTTCCAATTTGCCCATGTCCTTGCCAACACTTGTTATTTCCTGTTTGGGCTTTTTGTTGGATTTTGTTTTGCTTTAATACTCACCACCCTCATTGGGTGTGATAGCGTCTTGCTGTGGTTTGATCCACATAGCCCTCACGACTAGGGCTGTTGAGCCTCCTTTCGTGCACTTGTTGGCCGTTGAAGAAAGAGCTCTTCAAGTCCTTTGCCCATTTTTCAGTAAGTGTTTCAATAAGTGTTTGTATTTTTGTTGAATTACGGGAGTTCTGCGTGTTCCGGAGCTTCAATGGCAGGCCCCTTTGCTACGAACGAGCCCCAGCGATCTTGGGCCACACACCTACAAGAGTCCTGTGGAGTCTGGTCTCCACGATCACGTCTCCATAACTGGGATCAACCAACCTGCCCCCCAGGAGCTATCACTGGTCTCCCTCTTTGCAAGGAGTGGTAAGAAGCATGAGCATTTTCAGGTTCAGGTTCACAGTGGCTGCCCTTAGATGGGATGTGTGACCTGCTCCTTCCTGTTGGTGCCTGGGCCGTGCTGCCATCAGGTCCCAGCAGCTCTTCACGGTGACTTGTGGGCATTGTCCGGAGAGCCCTTCCATCACGTTCCCCGGGGCAGAGCCAAACATTTCACAGTTACAGCTTCCAAGACTCGGCACCCTCTGCACTTCAGAGAAGCTCCCAGGGCAGGGAGAAAGGAAGTGTGTCCGGGAGATGCCCCTTCGGTTCCTTATTGCTACTGGGATAGGAAGCACTCACCTCCCCATCCCGTGGCGCTCAGCGCTGGTGCCTTTGCCGAGTCCACCTGGGCCGTGCTGCAGGCTGCAGCTGGTCCCCGGCCTTTCCTGACCCTTCGCCTTCGTCCCCGGGGCCTTTCCACTCTCCAGCTGCAGTGGGGGGGGGGGCTCCGGGAGCATGGGAACAAGAGAAGGGGGAGACGGCAGGGGAGAGAGAGAGAACAAAGTCAGAGAAGGGCGGGCAGACTTTCTCTCTGCCTCTGCTCCCCCGGGGGGGGGGGGGGCAACTCCATAAAATTTAAAAAAAAAAAGTTGCCTACCTTAACCAAGGACGAGTCTCCTCATGTGACTCACCACATTGACCTTTCCCATTAGTAAAACATAAGAGTGACATATTTTTAAAGATGCAACTCCACACCCCCAACTCCAGGCTGGGGAGAGGTGCACCTGCTTCTCGCTCGGGTCTGAATGTGGGGGATCCAGGCTGCTGCCGGGGTGAGCCCCAGTGCTCAAAGTCTGACTTTCAAGGAAGATGTTTTCCCCGAACATGGAGGAGATCGGACGTATTTGTGGGTCAGCTCTGCCATCAGAGGGGAAGACCCGCGTCCTTCAGAGCAAGCCCAGGGAGCCAGGAAGGGAGCAGGGGGGCAGGGGAGGCAGGGACAGGCCGTGGGGAAAGGGGAGAAAGCTTCATGAACACCACACGTTGTTTGGAGAGCAGCTAGCCCAGCACCTGGTGTATACGACTCGCTTAAAGAAGGCCCATCGTGGGGCACTCGGGTGGCTCAGAGGTTGAGCGTCTGCCTTCGGCTCAGGGCGTGACCCCGGGGGTCCTGGGATGGAGTCCCACATCAGGATCCCCCACAGGGAGCCTGCTTCTCCCTCTGCCTGTGTCTCTGCCTCTCTGTGTCTCTCATGAATAAATAAATAAAATCTTAAAAAAGAAAAAAAGAATGCCGCTCTCATCAGCAACTAAGGCTGGCCCCACCAAGTCTTTGTTTTTTTTTTTTGTTTTTTTTTTGTTTTTTTCCCACCAAGTCTTTGAAATGGAGGATTTCTACAGCAGCAACACCCCCCTTCTCTTGGGCTCCCACCCAGCCATCTCCACCCTCATTCCTTCATTCCTTCATTCCATCCTCATTCCTCCTCCTCATTCCTGTGGCCTTTGAAAAGCTCCAATTTCTCCAGGTTGTAAAGAAAAGGAGATGCTGCGTGAGTGGGCAGACCTCCCAGCCCCCTATCCAGGGGGTGTCCCTCAGCCTTTGTCCATCTATACGTATGTGCTGGAAGGAAGTTCCACTGCTTAAACACGAGGGGGTAAACCACTGGCTTGGAGACCCCCTAAGGACCCCTCCCCCTCGGACACCTCGTGGTCCCACACTGCCCCAGTAACTGTGATAGGTGCCCCCCATCCCTGCTAACCACCAGGAGCTGCAGGTCCAGAATCAAGGGACCAGGTTGCACGGAGGAAGGAGTTGGCCTACATCCCCTGTCCGGACAGAGCAGGTCTTTGTCACACCAGGAACGGTGGGATGCTGTTCCATCAACTTGGAATTGGTGGGCACGCCAAGGTGCCCAGGAATGCTGTAATTTGATAGAGTGAGACTTTCTGGGGCCTGGTAACAATCTAAGGAAATGAGAGGGCGGTGGCTTGTCACCTCACATGGAAGATTTTCTAGAAAAATGAAACTGATTTTTGGTCAAACGGAGACCCGAGGCAGAACTATCTCACAAAACATTAACAGCTGGTGACGCAATCATTTCCCTTTTGCACTCAAAGCCCCCAGGTGTCTAGGTGGAGAGGCTGACTAGAAATCATGGAAACCCGGGTCTGTCGGCAGCGTCTGAATCAGTGCTTCTCAGCTCCAGCTGCACATTGTGATGACCTGATGGGTCTGTTTGGTTCTGATGTCCAAGCCCCACCCTCGCCAAGTCTGATTTGAATGGTCTGGGTGGGGTGGGTGTGGGGATTTTTTTAAATGCAGACCAGGTGATCACGATGGGCAACCAGGGTTGAGAGCTGCTGATCCAAAGCAACCGCACGGCCTCCACCAATCTCACGCCTTGGTATTTGCCCAAAGGAGTTGGGTAAATACTTATGTCCAAGCAAAAACCTGTGCGCGGGTGTTTGCAGCAGCTTTGTTCGTACAGGCCAAAGCTTGGAAGCAATCAGGATGGCCTTCAGCAGGTGAAGGATAAACTCTGGGCCATCCGGACCATGGGATATGACCCTGCATTAAAAAGAAATGAGCCATCAAGCCATGAAAAGACGCAGAGGAATCTTAAATGCACATCACTAAGGGAAAGCAGCAATCTGCACAGGCTGCGTACTGCATGACTCCAACTCTATGTCGTTCTAGAAAAAGCAAAACCACCGTCCATTACCTGTGGAGCTAGTAAAAAGAGCAGTGGTTGGCCGTCAGGGGTTGGAGGACCGAGGGGTGAATAGGCGGAGCCAAGACGAGTTTACGAGCCTGTGGTTTTATTCCCTTGGACCTCAATTTCTCCATCTCTAAGCCAGCGTCAGTGCGGTGCCTACCCCCCTGGAGGGTTGCACGGATCAGGTGGGGTGAAACCCTTCAAAATCTTACCTTTCTGAATATAAGGGATCATGATCTGCCCGATATGACAGGGGCCCTTTGAGGGAAAATGGGGTTGGGGTTTCACCCAACACAATTCGCAGAGAAGTCGGGGTGCAGAGCAACCGTTAGACGGGCAGTCTGCACCCGGGCCACGGATGCCATCATTCTTTTGGGTTCCACAGTGGCTGTCTTAGGGGCTTCCAAAACAACCAATCCTTTGATAGTAAATCTCAAAAAAAAAATTAATTTCACATTATGCATTCCCTGAGAAAAGGAACTTGCTTTTTTCCTAAGCGTTCCTTATCGCAAAGGAAAATTGTGTTATCAATGATTTTTAAAGTGCTGGTTCTGGAGTAGAGCCTTGGTGCTAGAATCCCTGAGGCTGCTGCCCCTGGAGGGGCTGCGCTGGGCTGCCCGGGACACCGGCCGCAGGCGCAGGACGCGGGAGGCCAGGGCCCACCCTCCCCCCGAGGGCTCCCTTTGCTTCTGCTCTGCGAACACCCCTCGGCTCCCCCAGAAGACACACAACGACGACGCCCGCGGGAAGAGGCTCCTCCGACTTGGAGAGTTCACAGTTTCAAGAAAGCCGATAGGAGAAACAGCCAGTGTTGAAATCCTGGCGATGTTCTTGGGCTTTTTCTTTTTCTCTCCTTTCTCCCTTTCCCCATTTTAACTGTTAAAATCCATCTCCGACATCGCACACACGCATGAAACCAACAGTCTCTTATCAGATCCCAGATCTGTCAGCGATGTCTACCAGCCGCCTGGAGCCAAAGCCTCTTAGCACATGTGTGACTTGAGCTGCAAAGGGGCTGGGACAACAGCGCAGGCAGTTTGGTTCTGGCACCTTCGTTCCCAAACATTTGCTCATTTAGAGCACGGCAAGCAGAGATGCCTCCGTTCTCGTCGATCTCAGTTCCAGGGGCTTCCCCCTGGCCTGCGTCCGTGTCCTCTCTCTGCAGGCACCAGGGACCCAAGTCACGGCACCGCCCCCACCTGTCGTGCAAGCCCAGGTCTCCACAGGGTGGGAAGAGCTAGGAGGCACAGGGAGGTGCCTGACCGCGGTGGGCTGAGCCGGGGAGGCGGAGGGCCAGCATCCCTGGGGCAGGGCTCACCCCCACGCACCGGGGCCGAGTGCTTTCCGAACCTGGGTGCTTGTCCGGCCGGTCCCTGGGCGGCTCCGCGAGGCCTGGAGTCCAGGCCCATCCCACTGTGCCTCTCTCTCACACACGTCTCTTCCCACGACTTCTGCTGGAGAGAAACACGAGACTTAACAAAATGTAAGTTTCCTGAGAACAAGTGTGGGGTTAATCCGTCTACGTATTCCTGGGTCTGGCCTCTAAGTCCCAATATTAATAAGAACCACTCACGGGGCATCTACCAAAGTACCAGGTACTTTATAGAGACCTGCTTGTGGATATTAATACATTTTTTAAGAGGATGAGTGGAAAAAGCTAGAAAGTTAAGGAAACCTCCCCAGGTAGCCAAAGTGCCAAAGCCACTTTTCCCTCGACTTTTTTATTACTGTGATTTATGAATGAATACGTCAAACAGATGAACGAATGAATGAATGAATGACCAAGTGAGTGAATGAGTCGATCTGTGTTATCCCGTGTAGTCATCGGCCTCTGCGTCTATCTGTCTGAAGCCAGAGAAAAGACATGACCAGAAGGAGGATCTTGGATCTGCATGGCAAAGGCAGGGGACGCCCCCGCCCCCCCCGCCAGCTCTGGCCACCTCCTTCCCCTCTTGTAGCCTTCATGCCTGAGCCCCAGGACTATAGGGGTACACGGCCAGAGTAGAGATGTTTTAGACTCTGCAACATCCGGCGGGGGGGGGGGGGGGGGGGGGGGGACCAAGCAGGGATCTCTCTCTCTTTGCTGGTCAGAAAAGAGGCCATTTACATTTAGTGGTTCATACCACCAAGCAGAAGAGAGGGCACTTCTGGTGCTGGCCCCATCCTGCCCTTCTGCGGTATGGTTGCCCCAACCAGAATACCCTTCACGGCCGTCTTGACCTGATTTAACCTGCATAGCATGAGGTAGGAGAAGAGGGGAGGGCAGAGGCCGGTGAGTACCTCTCTGGTGGGCCCTTCTGGCCCCGAATCACCTCCCTCCCGTCCAGGTGGAGGGCAGCAGTTGGCAGCAGTTGAAAGGAGAGGACCCAGGTATGCAGAAATCTGTGCAGAAGAGTTTCCATGCTGCTCTTGACCATTCCTCAGGGTGTCCCCAGCCACCTGGTCACTCTTCAAGCAGGACCCCTCCTGTGTCTCAGCCTTGTTCTCTGCCCACCCGTCACCCTCCTTGTCTTCACCCTTAGCACGCAGAGCCCTGAGGCTGCCTTTGAGAGAGATGGCAGCCTGGTGTGTTTGCTACTGCCACTGCTGCTGGCATCCCACGTCACAGAGGGACACACAGACAGCCCTCCAGAAGGACGGGCCCAAGAGGAAGGCTTGGTGAACAAGGCAGGAGAGAGCTCGCTCAGCCGCGTTTCCTGAGCTCTTACTACATATCCATCCTTGAGCGAAGCTCCGAGAGGGTTTGAGAAGAGAAGGGGATGAGCCAGATTTAGTCTCCTGCTGAGCGGATGGACACTGAGTGTTTATCCCATGTTCGAAGGGGACCCGGGGTTCATTTTAATCAGGTGTGATCAGACCCACAGACATGAAGATGACCATCATGAAGAAACAACTTCGTAACACAGGAGCCGCTGCACCCCATGCCAGGCCAGACGGGAAGGACCGGGTTGGTCCGAAAGCAGAACTAGTGGGAGAAAAACATGGGCCAGAGTCTTTATTGCTGTTTCCTTGGGTTGGAACAGGCAGAGAAAGGCGGGTAGGCTTAGGACTATTTAAAAAAATTCAGTGGACTCTGGGCCATCTGGGCTGCCCCTGGTTGTCTGGTAGCTGGCTCTGGGGTGATTAGGGCAGGTGGGCAGTGGCCGGCAGTGGGAAAGCCCATAGAGGATATAGCTGGGGTGTTCCTGGATTTGTTGGTTTATATTTGGAAGGTGAACTCTGAAGCAGACGTTGCTATCCCTAGGAATAGCTAACCCCAGGAGGGGCAGTCCCTCCAGAGTCAGCAAGGCCTGAAGATGTCAAAGCCTCAGAATACACAAAGTGAAAGGCAGTTAATACACCCAAGCTCCTGAGGACCCATGGGGCAGAGGTCTGCCCTGGATGCTGGATATCCCAGAAAACATAATAATGTTAAGATGTAAAAAAATACAAACTATATCCAGGATAGCTCCCTTTCTATTTTTTTTTAAAGATTTATTTATTTGTTCATGAGATACAGAGAGAGAGGCAGAGACACAGGCAGAGGGAGAAGCAGGCTCCATGCAGGGAGCCGGGATTCTGGGATCACGCCCTGAGCCGAAGGCAGACGCTCAACCGCTGAGCTCCCCCGGGCGTCCCAATGACTCCCTTTCTAGATGGAAAACCAGAAAGACTATGCTTCTGTGGTCATCCATGGAGACATCCCATCATCACCATCCATCACCCTTTATTGGTTCTGTTGCCATTTATGGGGGGACTTGAAGTGCCAGTACTGTGGCCGACCCTGCAATCCTGCCTGTTGGTCACCCCCCCACCCACCCATCTCTCCACCCATACCGTGGCCAGCTCCCCTGGATCCAATTCCTCCAACTCACCAGGCTCCTCCCTGGCCTTTTGGCCTTTGCATATAAACTTCCCTCTGCCTGGTGTGCCCTCGGCCTGCCCACCACTCCACCCAGTGTGTGTGTACGTGGATATGTGCGTATATACATTATAATGAGTTCGTTCACGCAATAACTGCAGTGGAGAAGTCCCAAGATCTGAGGCTGGCAAGCTGGAGACAGGAGAACCAGTGGTGTGGTTTTTTTGCTTAAAGGGCAGAAGGACACTCATGCCCCAGCTCAATCAGGCAGGCAGGTGAAATTTCCCTCTTATTCAGCCTTTTTGTTCTATTCAGGTCTTCAGTGGATTGGATGAAGCCCCCCACATTAGGGAGGGCAATCTCTCTACTCACTCTCCCATGTCACATGTTAGTCTCGGCCAGAAACACCCTCACAGACACACCCAGATTGATGTTTGACCTGAAAGCTGGGAACCCTGCAGTCAAGTTGACCCTACACACAAGATTAACCACGCTGTGCAAACATCCCACGGACCGTTAGAGCTTGAAACGCCCAGAACCGACCTCAATACCAACCCCCACCCACCCCACCCTGCAACCCCGCATGCTGCCCAGGCCAGCACCACGTCAGCCTCTCACTCTTTCTCCGCCGGGCTCAGCCACCAAGCCCTGCAGCCCACGCCCTAAGGCACCTCTCAGGTCCGTCCTCACCTCTCGCATTCACAGTCCCAGCCTTGTTTGGGTCCCATCAGTTGCCTGAGTCTGGGCCACCGCCTGTGTGGTCTCAGGTCTGCAGGTCTGCCTCCCGTCTTGTCCCCACACGGCCACCCTGTCTCTCTGAAGTAGCTGAGATCTGTTCGTGGCGTGCTCGGGCTGAAATTCCACTCACTCCTGGGCCAGGTGCTCCAGGGGTTTGGGAGGCCTCCTCCATCGGGTCTGTCCTATGCTGCGGCTCCCACTTCTTGGCAGCAAACCCCTTACAGAAGTCGGAGCCTCCAGCTCCCCACAGCCAAGCACCTCCCCAGGGCTCCGCAGGTGAAGGAAGGCTGGCCTCAGTCCCTTTCATGAGTCTCCTGATCATGAACCTCAGGGTGCATGGGAGGCATTGTCCACCCAAAGGCTGTTCATTCATTCATTCGTTCGTTCATTTAACAAACATATTCTGAAACAGCGTTTCGTGGCTAGAACCGTGCTAGACACTGGGGTATGACGAGCAAGAACACCTGACCTGCAGTTAGGAAGTCGAGACGTGCTGTGCGGACTCCAACGAACAATGCAAGGTGGGGTGGGGAGGAAAGCGCAGAGGGCCATGGTCAGTCCCTGCGGTTTTCCAGATCCAGGAGGTGCTGGTAAGAGGAGGGAGCGGAGGAGGAAGGAAGAAGGAGCCGAAAACTCAAGTCCATACACGAACCTGCACACGGATGTTTATAGCAGCTTTCTTCTTAAATGCCAACACCTGGAAGCAGCCAAGGTGTCCCTTAGCAAGCCGGTGGATAGATGAACTCTGGCGCGAGCAGACCGTGGGGCATTATCCAGTGCCACAAAGGAGCGAGCCATCGGGCCCCAAAAGACATGCAGGACGCGTAAATGCCTGTCACTAAGCGCAGGAGGCCACTCAGAACAGGCTCATACTGTTTGGCTCCAACTCTGTGGCATCTGGAGGGGGAGGAGCATGGACACAGTGAACAGAGGGGTGGTTGTCGTGGGGGTGGGGGGCCGGGAGACGGAGGACCAAGGGGAATGCGCAGGAGTCTTAGGGTGCTGCAAACACTCTGGACGGTGCTTCAGGGACCGCGATCTGCGGAGACCCGCGGCCCGCACGACGCCAGGAGTGAACCTCAACCCAACGTAAGCTATGGACGTTGGGTGGTTTCCACGTGCCCGTGGGGATTCATCGATGTAACAAGCGTCCAGCTCTGGTGGGGGATGTTGATGGTGGGGACGTCTGTGCATGGGGGGGACAGGGAGGTCTCTGTCCTTCCCTTTCAACTTTGCTATGAACCTCAAACTGTTCTAAGAATCAAGTCTATTTAAAAAAAGAACAAAAGGAAAAAGGCAGGGGGAGGATGGGTTCTGCAGGAAGATGTTCCACACTTTCTGAAATTCTCCACCCTCCCCTCCCCCTTTTGGAAACACAGTGGCACCACCAGCTTCCTAACCTGCTTCCTTCCTGCTTCCTCTGGGGACAGCGGTCTGTGATCCGTGCCTCTGACTCAGTCGTCCCCCAGAGGCCTGAATCCCCTGGAAGCTGCTCTCTGCTCCCTGTGGTGCTGGGCTGGCTCCCTGCGCCCCACGGGAGGTAAGCGGAGCCCTCGGCCTCCGAGGGCAGGTGCCCGGGCCTTCCCCATGCCCGTCTGCTCTGCAGGGACCTCTGGGTTCCAGCTTTGCCCCGTTGTCCGCTTCTCTGGGCTTCTCCCCCGCCTTCGGTTCTGCTCTCTTTTACCTCTTTCGACGGCGCCCCTGCCCCCATCTTCTGAGGGGAGCCTCGTGACACCTGCGCTCAGTCCGGAGTCCCCTGGGATCTACCGGGACCTTCGGGTGACAGACCCTGTACCGCCGTGGCCTGGGAGGGACGGCGCGGGCCGGCTGCTTGGGCTCCGCTTCCCTGGGGCTTGACTATGCAGAACTGAAATCGGATTCTCTTGTCAGTGTAATTTTTAACGCAGTCTTTCTTTTTAACATATTTTTATACATTCTTACGTACAATTCTTACATATTTTTACATATTCTTTCTCTTCCCCTGAAGTCTAAGGTATATGCTCAGGCCTTCTGATCCCACGATGGCATTCTCCTTTCTACGAGATTCTTACTGAAGTTCAAAAGTTAATTCAGATAGTAGTTCGTTCCCCTTATTACTTCCTTTTGCTTTTCATTTCATGGCTAATTCAAAATTCATTTGAAAATATCGTGAAATATTTAAGATGCGCACAATGTCTGCAGAATAATTTGATGAGCCTCTGCGCATAGAGAAATAAAACACCACCCATACATTCGAAACTCTCCGAGGGCCAGTCCCTGGCTACAAGTTGTACCTCCACACAAACCGGAAAATACTCCCATGAAGTCAGACCTTCTCATCACCATGCCTTTCTTTTCTTTTCTTTTCTTTTTTTTCTTTTTTAAGATTTTATGTATTTATTCATGAGAGACACAGAGAGAGAGACAGAGACACAGGCAGAGGGAGAAGCAGGCTCCATGCAGGGAGCCCGACGTGGGACTCAATCCGGGGACCCCGGGGTCACGCCCTGGGGTGAAGGCATTGCTAAACCACTGGGCCACCCAGGGATCCCCCTACCACGCCTTTCTGTATGCTGTTACCATATATGTGGGCCTCCCTACATGTTACATGGGATTGTTTTTTCATGGTTTATTCATGTAAATGAATCTCAGTACATGTAAGTCTTATGCAGCTTGCTTTTCTTGCTCCACACTACATTTTTTAGATTCATGAATGTTAATACATGTAACATGGGCTGATGCATTTTCCCTGCTGCCTAGGATTCTTTATATGAATATATCACAATTCATGTAGCCATTGTTTTACTGATGAACATTTCGAATTACTTCAGTTTTTTTAGCTTTTCTTTTCTTTTTTTCTTTTTCTTTTTCTTTCTTTTTTTTTTATTTTTTTTGGTAATTCAAGGAATGCTGCTATGAACATTCCAGAACAAGTCTTCCCATATTTCAATGTGGTGCATTGTCTTAACAGATTTTTCTAATGTCAAACCATCTTTGGATTCTGGGGCTAAACCCAACTTGGTTACAATGTATTTTTCTTTTTTTAAGTCACTGGATTTGGTTTGAAATTTGAACGTGGATGCCTGTGGTGCAGGTGGCAGGTTGCTGAGCCCAGTGTCAGATAATCCTTGAAAAGCCTCGTGTAATTTGAGGGGCCGTGTATAACCAGCCCCTTCCTGACTGTTCTGACCTTCCCTGCCTCTGTGCAGCCCTCCTCCTCCTCCTCCTCCTCAGACACATGCTCTGCCCCAGCTCCAGGCCTCTTGCTTCCAGGAACAGAGTTGCCCCACCAGAGGCCCCGCTCCTACGGCTGGGTCATCGCCAGGCGGCCCACCTCCCTCTCCTCCTGTCTCTGAACAGTCTCCACCATCTGCTACCAGAGTCTAAACCCCGCCGGTGTCCACGCCCACCTCCCCATCCCCAGGGAGCTGCAGAAAATGCCACCTACACGGCCAGGTGCTTCTTGGCAGGTAGACGTTGCTCGTGCCGAAGGGCCCAATTTTGGGAAGAGACACAGATCCCATCTTACTGTGAGATGATGGAACACATGGAGGAGAAGAGCATTTTCTTTCTTTCTTTTTTTTTTTTTTAAGATGTTATGTATTTATTCATGAGAGACACAGAGAGAGGCAGAGACACAGGCAGGGGGGAGACGCAGGCTCCATGCAGGGAGCCCGATGCGGGACTCGATCCCGGGACCCCGGGGTCATGCCCTGGGCCGAAGGCAGCCGCTCAACTGCTGAGCCCTCCAGGTGGCCCGAGAAGACCATTTTCTTTCCGAGGACTGAAGGATTTGCGAGGAGGCCAAGGTGGCCGAGTCTATTTTGAGACCCGGGGGGAGGATAGTGGGGACGGGCCTCCCAGGGTCTGCTCTTCTACTCTCTGCACTTCGGGTGAAGGAGCAGCCGCTGGGCTTCATGCTGGGGGGCAAGTGGCAGGGCCCACCTCCAGAGGAACTCCCTGTGGCTTTTTTTTATTTTGTAGGAAACCCTAATTACTTGGGGAAAGGGAATTCAGAGCCCCCTTGAAGAAACACAAAGGAAGAAAGAACGAGGCAGGCATAAAAGAACTGCCTCTGCCACTTCTGCTACCCGAAAACCTGGGCATGCCTCTCGGGAGGGCTAACCCCCAGAAAGGAGAGAGCCCCAAGGAAGAGCCCTTGTGTCTGGCCAGAGAGGCCCATGGGCAGATGCACGGGATCCCTTTGCCCCCGGCATGGCCGAGGAGCAGCAGCAGCCAGATGCCACCCCATGGGCCAGCAGACCCACCGCGTTCGACCCCAGGGCCGGGGATGGGAGAAACTCTGGGAACCAGCCCACTTATTCTTTCCATTTGCCCGAGGAGAGGTTCAGAATTAGAAATGCATTACAGAAAATGTGAAGAGATCTACGTTTTGCACTCTCAGTCTCTCTCCTGCCACGTCCTGTTAAGGGGTGCGTCCTGCTGTATCTCCGTGTCCTCAGCCCAGAGCTGTAGCTAAGGCTGTTGCTGGTTTGGGGCCGCAAGATGCAGACAATGCACTTGGGAGGACGCAGCAACTCCCCGGATTCCCATCTTGCAGACTCACACCCCAGGACCACCACCGACCTACCGAGTGATCTAGCTCTGAGGCTCTGCGAGCCCGTCTTTTCAGGCTGCAAAAAGCCAGTGGGGACATGGAAAATTCCAGCCAGGAGCAGGGCTGGTGGAGGCTTCAGAGCCTTCCCTGAGCAGCCGGGAGCAATGTGTCCTCAGGCACCAAGAATCCCCACAATAACGAGTCTGGCAGCAATGGGGTCTTGCCGGGGATGAGGGGTATGAGTGCGAGACCCCTTGTTCCTTGTTTCTCCAGGACCATAATGATCATCCTATTATGCCTCGGTGCGTGTCCCATTGGGGCCCCATGAGGCATGTGTGGCACAGACATTTGACACTCCACGGGCTGTATGTAATTAGACGCCACAGAACACACTGGTGGTTCTATTTTATTAAAGAAAAATGGAAATAAATTCACCCCAGAGAAAGGATCAAACCATGAAGTCATACAGAAGAGGGAAGGGACCAGAAGGTTCTCTGCGTTGTGCATGGTGCTGGGTCTTCAAGTTAACAGATAAATGGTCTTTTAAAGCCATTTTCTTTTTTCTCTCTTTTTTGAACTAATTCTATCTGACCATCCAGCACAGACTCAGAACTGTGAACCCGGAAAGAGGGGACACGTGGAGGTCGCCTTGGTAACTAGGGCCTGTGCGGGCTGGAGCTCCTGCCCCTGGCGGATCTGAGCCAAATGCGTCCGGATCGCTCTTGCCTCTCGGCTCTTGCCATCTTTGCCTGGAGGCATCAAGAAAGGTTTAGAAAGATGAGCACCAAACACCCCCGTGTTCAGAGGACCATCTCTGCCTGGTGACACAGCCCCTGCTTCTCCCTTAGGATTTTCAAATTTGCTCATTAGTGTTGGTCGCAAATCGGTCTTTTTTTCCCTACATTATCCTCAAGTCTCTGTTAAGAGCATCAGAATTATATATATATATATATATATATATATATATATATATATATATATATAAAAGTACACTTTGACCCAGAATCTGGCTAAATAAACTAATTCACAAGATGGAAAAGGTTACGGGATGCCTGGGTGGCTCAGCGGTTGACCATCTGCCTTCTGCTCAGGGCGTGATCCTGGGGTCTTGGGATCAAGTCCCACATCAGGTTCCCTGCGGGGAGTCTGCTTCTCCCTCCACCTGTGTCTCTGCCTCTTTCTGTGTCTCTCATGAATAAATAAATAAGATCTTTAAAAAAAAAAAAAAAGATGGAAAAGGCTGTATGTCTGAAGATGTTCACTGTAGCATTTTTTATACGGGTGGCAAATAGGCAGCAACTTACATATAAATAGTAGAGGGGTTGTGTAAATTGTGTATATGAGAAATACACAATTTTGCAGTCAACTAATTATAACTGGCAACAGAGAAATACACATCTCACAATCTTAAATTTTAGAAGAATACTGTTATACATGTGGTAGGTAAAAGAAAAAAATATATATATAGGCACAGGACAGAGGACTAGGAGGGAATGCACAGTCTTCTGTTGTTGTTGTTTTAGATGAGTAGCTCTAATCATGATTTCCTCCCGCTTTTGGAATGAATAAAATGAAAAGCATCCTTAACTTCTCCGAATATAAATCAATAGCATAGTTATTTTATTATTATTTTTTGAGAGTAAGAGAGTATGTGTGCTCCTGAGTGGGAGGTAGAGGAGGAGAGGGAGAAGGAGAGAGAACATCTTAAGCAGCTCCAAGCTGAGCATGGAGCCCGAGGAGGGGCTCAATCGCACGACTCTGAGATCAAGACCTGAGCTGAAATCAAGAATCTAATGCTTAACTGACCGAGCTACCCCAGCGCCCCAATATCACAGTTATTTTAAAAGGTCTCCTATCAGTTTTTTTTTTCTAACTAAACCTGGTAGGTATGGGGCCAAGTGAATCAAGGAGGTTTAAAGGATGAATTTTTTCAAATTTGCAAGATCTCTTTTCACCTGAACAATAAATTTGCTTTTTTATCCCTGTTTTGTTTCTGTTTCTTTAGGCAAAATGCTTATTTTTCTTATCTAGTCATTTTATTTAATGGTGTCTCTCAGGCAATCTTTGGATCTCTAGGTAACTATTTTCCAATTGACCCTCTGATCCTTGTTGCATCAATTACGGCTCCTCTCTCCCCACTGCATCTCAGAAAACCATTGTACATACAGACAGAAAGTATGTTGGAGTTCATCTCCCTAGTGTTTCTCAAACTGGGGTCAGTTGCAGGTGGGGAGATATATGGCTTTGGTTTTTTTTTTTTGTTTTTTTTTTTGTTTTTTTTTTTGTTTTGTTTTGTTTTTTTAGATATATGGCTTTGTTTTCATTTCTTCAATCTACTCTGGGTTGATCGTTGTATAATAGCCATAAGCATAAACAGTTATATTTAGTTTTATAATTATACATATTTAAGTGTCATTACAATAGACACACTTTTCAACACTAGGGGAGCATGAGAATTTTCTTTGTAAGGGGTCAGCCCTTATGAAGACTTCATGTGTCTTCAAGTGATAAGGACCTGGAATGCAAGGAAGGAGAATAACTGGGTCCTGCTCCCTCTGGAGTGGGGAGACAAGAATCTGTTCAGTGTGCATCACCATCCCACGTGGGGTTTAGAAGTTCCAGCTGGGACTAACCCATCAGACTTTACATCACAGATCTGAGAGCTCAGTGAGGGTCGTGGTTTCCAATATCATCTCTATAGTGATGATCAAATTTCCATAACCAGCCTGCATGTCTCCCCTGACCTCTAGATTTATGCACCTGACATCTCGTCTTGGACATCTTAAACTTGACCCAGGTGAAACAGCACCCCTGGTCTTTCCCCCTGACAGGGACCCCCTCCTTGACCAAAAATATAGTCAGGCAAAATAGCAAGAAGCCACTTAGCTTAGACTTCCTTATCTGTTTAAGTCTGATCAGTGCAGTTTTTCTTGGACACCCCCCATATTACCCAAATGTGTGTACTTCCAGTTTTCTCCATCAGCCACGCAGCTGCTTGAACCACAAAACCCAGGGGCCATCCCCGATGCCACCCCTCCCCCTGGTCTTTGCGTCCAAGCAATCTGTCTTGAATCCCTTCTCCCTCCCTCTCTCCCACTCTTGTCCCAGTCACCATGGTCTCTACCTACTTGACTGCAACCTCCAGCTGGTCTCCCACATCCACTTTGGCCCCTTCCAATCCATTCCGCACATTCTACAGTAAGAGTGAAACTCCTACAGGATAAATGAGACCCTGGCATTCTCCTGCTCAGGCCTTCTAAGGGCTTCCCATTTCTCTGAGTTTAGAATCCAGACTCCTTACCTGACTACAGAGCCCTATAAGGTTGGCTGAAGCCCTTCTCCTCAGCCTCATCTCTTTGTTACATACTTATGCGTCTGTTTATCTATCTGTATGTTTTTTTTTTCCCCACTAGAATGTAAGCACCATGAGGGCAGGACCATGTCATTTTTGTTTGCTTTCGTCTGTATATACCTGTAACCATGACTGGCATGTATACATTCTCAATCATAATTTGTTAAATGACTTAATTTAATCTTGTATTAAAATGGACTTTCAGATCTAAATGTGAGATAGGAAACAATCAAAATCCTAGAGGAGAAAACAGGAAGCAACCTCTCTGACCTTGGCCGCAGCAACTTCTTACTAGACACATCTCCGGAGCCAAAAGGAAATAGAAGCAAAAATGAACTATTAGGGCTTCATCAAGATTAAAAGCTTCTGAACAAATCAACAAAACTAAAAGATGGCCTATGGGATGGGAGATCATATTTGCAAATGATATATCTGATAAAGGGTTAGTGTCTAAAATCTATAAAGAATTTATCGAACTCAACACCCAAAAAACAAATAATTCACTTAATAGGTAGAAGACATGAACGGACACTTTTCCAAAGAAGACATTTAGATGGCTAACAGATACATGAAGAGATGTTCAACATCACTCATCAGCAGGGAAATGCAAATCAAAACCATGATGAGATAGCACCTCACACCTGTCAGAATGGCTAAAAATAAAAACACAAGAAACAACAGGTGTTGGCCTGGATGCAGAGAAAGGGGAATCCTCTTGCACGGCTGTTGGGAATGCAAACTGGTGTAGTCACTCTGGAAAACAGTACAGAGGTTCCTCAAAAGATTAAAAATAGAACGACTATTCTACTACGCTGGGTTGTAGGTCCCAGCAATTGCACTACCAGCAATGCATTTACCTAAAGGATACAAAAATACAGATTTGAAGGGGAACATGCACCCCAATGTTTATAGCAGCATTATCAACAATAGCCAAACTATGGAGAGAGCCCAAATGTCCATCAACTGATGAATGGATAAAGAAGATGTGGCCTATATATACAACTGAGTATCACTCAGCCATCAAAAAGAATGCAATTTTCCATTTGCAATGACCTGGATGGAACTAGAGGGTATTATGCTAAGTGCAATAAGTCAGTTGGAGAAAGACAAATACCATATGATCTTACTCGTATGTGGAATTTTAGAAAGAAAACAGTTGAACATATGGGAAGGGAGAAAAAAAAGAGAGGGAAAGAAGACATAAGAGGTCGATGGAGAGAGGTGGTTGGGGAAGGGCTACATGGGTGATGGATATAAGGGGGCACTTGTGATGAGCACGGGGTGTTGTATGTAAGTGATGAATCACTGAATCCTACTCCAGAAACCAATATTGCACTGTATGTTAACTAACTAAAATTTAAATAATAATTTAAAAAAAGAAATTGACTTTCAAATAAGCCCACAGTTACCTGTTCCACGTGACTCTTGTGTACAAAGCAAAGAGCCTAGTCTTCCGGATGGGCTCTAGGGTCTTGTCTGCTCCAAATAGCCCCGTATGTCCACCTTGCCACAGCCAAATACAGGCTGGTTCGTAGCAGAGAAACACATATCTTTTATGTTAGCCTGAAAGTAGGACTGAATGTCCTTACATTCCATGTCACAAAGTGGGGGGGGAGGGTGTCAAATGACATTGACATTGTGTGGGTCCCGGGCAGATGAACTTGCTCCATAGCCCCCTGAAACCATGAGTTCTGAGAAGTTGAAAAGTTGAAATGCACCTAAAGTAATATCTGGGAAATTTGATATATTTTTTCAGTCCAAGAGCAGAGAATTTCTATATTTTATTTCCACTGAAAAAAATTCATTAGGAATAAAATTAAGCATAAAAAGTTCTTTTTTTTTTTTTTCTCTCCAGCTAGAAGTGGTTGTTTCATGTTCGTCTGGCCTCTGGGATTCGCTGCTCTCCCCTCCGCCGCGGGGAGAGAGATCCTCAGGAAACTCTTAGGGCTTCAAAGCATGGCCTTGTCCTCCTCAGGTTAAACAGTTTCAGATGCAGTTACATTAGGCTTAGTAAACTGAAGACAGGACGGAGGGGACCGGGGCAGAGTGAAGTCCTGAATAGGCGAGAGGAACACAGGCTTTCCTGGGTGGACGTGTGCATACTGGTCTACATGACTGGAGGGGCTGTGGGTGCAGGGGGCCCGGACAGGGCGGTGGGAGCCTGAAGAGCTCTCTCCTGATTGCTTCCATGTTCCAAGTGAACTGGGAGTTGGCTTCAGGAGAGAGAAGGCGTGGAAGGGTCGTCTAGGGCCAGGAGAAGCGTGCCGACCAGAGTGGGCTGAGAGACGCAGCCACCAGGGGAGGGGTTTTGTGATGAAGATGGATGAGGAAGGCAACTGACTGACTAAAATGATGGAATATAGGGTCTTCCCATCCTAGGTTCGTTTGTGCCATCTGATTAGTTACCCATACTGGCTAATATTTTTAACTAGAAGAAAAGAGTAAAGTTGATGCCGGTTAGATTAAGAATGAGCCTGTCCAGGGGGATACATACTGAGGTGATATCAGGGCCAACCTCCACATCTGCCAGGTGCTGCTCCTGTCTCTCCCCTCCTTGGGGGACAGGTATGAGCAGGACATGGGGCTTTGAGGAGCCCACTCTAGAGTCTCCTGGGCCTCCGAATGGGTTTCTTGTCAGAGTGCACCTGGATCTCTAGGGCCTGGATCCCACTCTTCTTAAGACCAAGACCATTCCTCACTACTTTGTGAGGTAAAATATGTGTCAATACACCAGAGGCTCAGGAGACTGTCTGTGCATTACAGGCTGAACTGTGTCCCTGTCGCCCGCCCAGATTCCTGTGAGTCCTAACCTCCATACCTCAGCTGACCGTATGTGGAGATACGGTCTTTAAAGAGTTAAGGAAGGCTGGAAGAGGTCACTGGGCTGGGCCCTAACCAATCTGACTGGGGTCCTCATAAGAAAGAAGAGGGGCTCAAAGCACAGGTGCAAATGGAGGGAAGACCGTGTGAGGACCCAGGGAGAAGCGGCCATCCACAAGCCAAGGGGAGAGGCCTCAGAAGGAGCCAGCCGTGCTGACACCCTGATCTTGGGCTTCCAGCCTTCAGAGTTGTGAGAAGATATATTTTTGTTGCTTAAGCCTCTCAATCTGTGGTACAGTGTCATAGCAGCCTGAGAAAACCGTCCAAATGAGGCAGACTGTTTTCTAGAATATTACTAAACTATGTCAAATATTTTAAAACTGTTTCATAAAATACAAGCCGAAATGTTTCAGCAGTGCTTCCTCCTTTGCACATTTAGGTGTAAGTGAATTACTGGTCGATGTATTCATAGGTTTAAGCATATGGTATCTGGTTTATTTCATATGTGTTTAGTTTTGCCTCACTGGGTTCTTTTGTGATTTATATTAAGTCCCCAGATGACCTCTTCATATAATGTTAAGGAAAGACTGAATAATGGAAATAAGTAAGTCCGGCGAGACCCGACTGGAATCGAAAGTCATTATGTTGGGGTCAAGTTTGTTTTGTTGGGAGTGATCACACACACCTGGAGCGGGGTGTAAACAAGACGGGTTCCTAATTCTGTGTGTTCGCGCGTGTGTACTGATGTACAGACTCTGAGCGGAACATT
Organism: Canis lupus familiaris; assembly: GCF_011100685.1. NCBI lineage: Eukaryota > Metazoa > Chordata > Mammalia > Carnivora > Canidae > Canis > Canis lupus. Next base: position 7,198,115 of record NC_049256.1, on the reverse strand, counting down.
CAAAACAAAACCCAACTGTGTAAAGTGCTCGAGAGTGGCTATGAAGCAGCAGAAGCCGGCAGAGCACGCACTCGGGGCAGGCCGGTTGTCTGGCTCTCACCTGGACGCCCCCCGGTTGGCAGGTGCAGCAGATGGCGCGGAGGCAGAACACTCGGTCCTACTGCCGTGAGGAGTCAGAGCCGGGAGAAGGGCTGCCTGAGTGGCTGTGAAACAAAGGGGGATGCCAGACAGCAGAGAGCCAGGGAGGGGAGCCCTAAAATCCGCGTACGAACCGCCCCACGGTCCACGGCGGCCTCTGAACTGTGCGTGTGAGAGAGTCCAGGGGGCCTGGGAGGAGGAAGCAGGCCGTGAGTGCCAGGGGAGGGGCCGTAGAAGAAGATGCAGGATGCTGCAGCCGCTGGGGAGAACAGTGTGGTGTTTCCTCAAAAACATTACAGATAGAATTACCATATGATCCAGTCATTCCACCAGTGGGTATTCACCCCAAGGACATGAAAACACTCATTCGAAAAGATACGCGCATCCCCGTGTTTACTGCAGCATTAGCGACCAGAGCCAAGTTATGGAAACAGCCAAGTGTCCATTAGTAGATGAATGGGTAAAGAAGATGTGGTGTATGGTGCACACACACACACACACACACACATTTAATGGAATATTACTCAGTCATAAAAAATAATGAAATCTTGTCATTAGCAATGACACGGATGGAGCTAGACAGTATAATGCTCAGTGAAAGGAGTCAGCCAGAGAAAGACAAATAGCATATGATTTCACTCATATGTGGAACCTAAGAAACAAAACAAAGGAACAAAGGGGGAGAAAAAGGAGACAAACCAAGAAACAGACTCTTCACTCTAGAGAACGAACAGATGGTTACCACAGAGGAGGTGGGTGGGGGGCCGGGTGGAATGAGTGGAGGGGAGTAAGAGGACACTTATCTCCATGAGCACTGAGTAATGTGCAGAGTTGCTGAATCACTACATTGTACACACGGCACTAATTTACACTGGATGTTAACTATACTGGAATTATAATTAAAAAAAAAAAAAGGGACGACGATACAGGAAATGTCAGAAGGTTGAACTCTTAGGGGGACATGTTCTCCAAAGACAGTGGAATTGATCCAGAAACCAACATTTTGAGAATCCCCAAATAGCTTCAAAGGACATTAGTGGCACAATTGATGAATTGATGAATAGAGGATTAGGCAATAATATTTTAATCAATTTTATCAATGCAGAATTTCCAGATTCGGGCCACTATGTTGTGGTTACACAACAGATTGTCCCTGTTCTTGAGAAATGTCTGCTGGAGTCTTTACAGCAAGATGAAGCAGTGTTGGGGAGGGAGAAGGATAAAGCCAATGGGATCAACATAAACAGGTGGCGAATCTGAGTAAAGGTCCAGGGGAGATCCTTGCACCATCTTTGCAAGTTTTCTGGCGGTTGAAGATTCTATCAAACAGAAAAACACTTAAAAACCTAACTCGGATTCTATCCATCTCTTGCTTCCAGTTCCTCCTTGAAAAGCCTGGACTAGAGATTGGAGGCAAGATCCTCCATCACACGCGTCGTATCTTCCCAACCCGAGCCGGGGAGTGACAAGGCTGGGACCGTGCCTGAACAGCAGGCGGGGCTTTTGTCGTCCAGCAGCTGGTCGCCCTCAGGCAGCCCCACTCCCAGGCACCGCCTCACTGTTCTGGGGCTCCCAAGTGGCCTGGCCCCTGCGTTGAACTGCGAAGCGCATCACAGGAAGCCAGCGGCAAGGATTAGTGTCCATCGGATAAACGACCAGCAGCTATTGTCATCCTGTTCCAAGGGTAGAAACCTCTAGATAGGAAAGGTGAAGAACAACGGCCTCTGAATAATGAATCTGTGGGTGGCGGGGTGGTAAGGAGTGTTCAGAGAAGGATGAAGAGGGAAGGGAAAGGTCGCCTTATACCACAAACCTGCAGAGCAGCGCCTGCTTGTGACCTGCTTCCCTCCTGGTATCCCCCCTCACCCCCCACCCCCCACGCCAGGCTCTATCTGCTGCCTCTGAAGTAGACATGAGCTCTGCGCACCTGTCCTGCGGAGCCACCTCTCTCTCGCCTGCCTCCCACGTTCTGGGAGAATGTCCCCCTTCTGTGTCTCGGCAGGCCTGACACCCGCCAGAGAAGGTACAGGGGCCACCACCTCCAGAGCGCCACGACGGCCGTGACTCCACAGCCCCAGGCAGATGCACCGGCCCTAAGTCTCGGGGACCCGAGGCCTGAGTGGCTGCAGGAGGTGGGGACTCTCTTGAGCCGATCAGGTGGAGCATCTGCGTGGCTATGGCGGTGGTGTCCTCGCGGGGAGGCCACGGGGAGGTGAGAGGTGCGGCTCCCAGCCCCTCTGCGATTCACCCAGCACGCCTGCCCCCGCCACACCTCTGCGTGTCCTTTTTTCTTATTGTGGCAAAACACGCACAATATAAAGTTTACCGCCAACATCATTTTCCAGTGTGCAATTCAGTGGCATCAAGCACGGTCTTGGTGTTGTGCAACCATCACCACCATCCAGTTCTAGGATTTCTTTATCACCTCAATCCAAACCCCATGCCCATTAAGCAATTGCTTTCCACTCCTCCCCCGTCCACACCCCAGCCCCTGGCAACCTGATTCCGCCCCTGTGGATCTGCCTCTTCTGGATGCATCACATGAATGGAATCTTCGCATGGCCTTTTGCGCCTGGCTTCTGGCACTGAGCCTAGGATTTTCAAGGTTCCCCCATGTTTTAGCATGGGGAGCTTCATTACGTTGTATGGCTGAAGAATATCCCACTGTACGCATGGGCCACACTCTGTTTATCCATTCACCCACTGACAGACATTTGGGTGGTTTGCAACCGTTGGCTGTTGTGAGCAGAGCTGTTGCGAATAGTCCCGTAGAAGCGTTCGCTTGAACGTCTGTGCTCGGCTCTTTGGGGCAGGTGCTGAGGAGTGGAATTGCTGGGTCACGTGGCAAGTCCGTGTTTAACTTACAGAGGAGCGGTCCCACTTTCTTCCCTTAGCATCTTTTTCACACAGTATTTTCTGCTTGATTTGAGCAGAGTTTGTTTCTGCTGCCTGCAGCTAAGATCCCGAAAGCCTCATTCCCATCTTATTGATGGGAAAGCTGAGGCTCAGGAAGACTGAGTAGTCTGTCCGAGGCTCCTGGCTGGTAGGGGCTTGATCCAGGCCACAAACCCTTTAACAGTGTCATGGCAGGACCCTGGGACAGTGAGATTCCCTCTGTGTTTTACTTCCTGCGTGATACGGTGCAGTGGGTCCCCGCAGGGGCCCTGGAGGCCAGGGGCTCCACGGTCCAGTGGTGGGGGGCCAGGAGCTATTCTGAATATTTCACAACGCTTAATGGAAAACCTGCACGTTCCCACACCGAGGCCATTCAGGCTATCTAAAATGTCAAGTTTCTTTGCTTTTGGCAGGAATTAAATCAACCCAGGGTGGTAATAGGGCTTATCTCCTGCTGATCAGAGACTCTGGCTGGCAGTTATGTCTATCTTTGATTAATTTAAAAAATGGGAAAAATGAATAAATTATTACTCGATAAATGCAGTTGTTTGGTAGATGAAAATCTCTTAAAACATGGGGTCCTTGGGGAGAAAAGTCACAAATGAGTTTCTTGGTGGCAAAAAAAAAAAAAAAAAAAAAAAAAAAAAAAATCCCTAAAAGCGTTGGCCTGGTAGGAAAACATCCTCAGCCGGGCCTGGAGCTCTGGATCTGGCCTCCCTTCCGCCGCCCACAGCCAGGCCTCGTGGAGGTGGCCGCTCCCCCGAAGGAGGCCCTTGGTTTCTTCTCTCTACCATGAGGGGTGGCTCGCTGTGCTACTCTGGTTCCGACCCTGACAAGGGAACGAGGCAATGAAGAGTGAGAGAATTCATTTCTTCTAGATGCCACAGCTTAGTCTGGCCTCCCAGAGGGGCCAGACACAGAGCTCGGCCTCCCCCAGGATGTCCGCATGGTCAGAGACAACAGATCCTGTAGACTGAGCAAACCTGAAAGCAGAGGACACGGCCACCTCTCTCCGGACCCCTCCCCTGCCTCGTCCTCCACGTCTGTGATGGATGCCGCCGTCTTCCTGTCGTGCTCAGCTCACCTAGTCAGCCCGAGGTCTCCATCTCTTGTTCCCATCCCCCCGTCACCCCTCTCCACCCCTCCGCTGTCTTCCATGGGCACCACTGCGCGGCTCCTCTCGGCCATTCCCACCCCTGCTCCCCTGGCCACCTTCCCAGATCATGGCTGTGTCCTCCTGCTCTTGGCCTGCAGCCACGACACCCGCCCTCTCCAGGGCATCTCTCACCATCCTCCGTCACCAGGAGCCACATGCAGCCCCTGTATCTGGGCCTGGCTGCTCCCTGCCCCCGAGACTTCGGGTCAACCACAATTGCTACCTTGACCTTTTAATTAAGAAACCAAGCAAGGGCTTAGCATTTATTTTTTTTTTAATTTTTTTTTTATTTATTTATGATAGTTACACAGAGAGAGAGAGAGGCGCAGAGACATAGGCAGAGGGAGAAGCAGGCTCCATGCACCGGGAGCCCGACGTGGGATTCGATCCTGGGTCTCCAGGATCGCGCCCTGAGCCAAAGGCAGGCGCCAAACCGCTGCGCCACCCAGGGATCCCGGGCTTAGCATTTAGATTCCTGGTGAGACACACTGTCCCTGACGACACACAGTAACCCCTCCGTGCGTCGGACGGCTGGTTTCTGTGTGATTCTCCACCAGTCCCTCCGCCTGTCTTGGTACTGAACACTCTCATCGCTGGAAAGAGTATTTGCCACCCACCCAACCAGGGTTGTGGACATAAATAAATGAACATTTGTGAAGAGCTTAAAAACGCTAGAAGACAAGGCACGGGCCATGGGCAAACACACTGCGTAAAGAGGCAGCGCTGGAGAGCCATCTTTCGTGTTGTGGACACCAGTGTCCGGACTGGTGAGTCCACAGGCGGATGCTGGCCACCCTTGCTGGCAAACGCCCTGGCCGAAAGGTCTTGGGGGCGAGCCCCGTGGGAAGCCGCTGAGCTCTCCCTGTCGAGTGTCTTCAGTCTCTAGCACAACCAGGCCAACTTCCGCAGCCTCACCCTGCCCGGCTGGCCTCTAAACACTCCGTTCAGAGTCTGGACCCCACGTTTCAGCTTACCTGGTCCCCTGGCCAGGGACAAGTTGCCCTTCCCGCTGTTCTTCACCATACTCCATTTTTAAGGCCCCGCTCAGCGAGGAGAGATCTAGATACAGGAGGAGAGATCTAGAAGCGACCCTGGGCTTGGCACCCAGAGAAATGGGTTCTATTCTAGTCTCTGTTGTTTCTGGTTCCCAAGTAGCTGAATGACACTGGGCCAGTCTGGGAGACGCTGTTGGTTTCCTATAAAATAACATCCCCGGGCAGCCCGGGTGGCTCAGAGGTTTAGCATCGCCTTCAGCCCAGGGCCTGATCCTGGAGGCCCGGGATCGAGTCTCACGTCGGGCTCCCTGCAGGGAGCCTGCTTCTCCCTCTGCCTGTGTCTCTGCCTCTATGTGTCTCTCATGAATAAATAAATAAAATCTTAAAAAAAAAAATAACACCCCCCTCCCCTTACTTTCTCTTTCCTACAGTAGAGGCTGGAAATGCTAGATACTTCCTTTCCCAGTTGCCTTGGTGGCTGGAGTGTGGGCACGTGAACCAGTCCCGGCCGCTGAGACTCGAGGTATTTTCCCTATGATAAAAAGAAATGGTGAAGGGAAACGAAGACCCTTTGCCATCTGCGCTCCCGCTTTTGGAGGTTGTATGGTGATATGCTGCTTGATGCTCTTGCAGGATGTCGCAACCATGAGTGGAAGACGTCATCACACGCTGCAGTTGGCAGACCACGAAGATGAGAAGGGCCCGGGGTCTCAGTGACAGCGCCAGGCCACTGAATCAGCTGGGTCCTGCGGGCCTCTGTTGTGAGCATTGTCGAAGCCAGCCTAGTTGGACGTTCTGATACCGGATTGTCGAAATCATCCAGATACTACAGCAAGTTATTTGGCTTCCTTGGGCCTCAGAAATTCATCTTTAAAATGGACAATTGATCGCGAAGTTTCCTTTGGGTCCAGAACTTTGGGGATACTTCCAAGTGCCACATTTTTTCCAGAAACTTCTGGTTGGGATTGTGGTCCCTTCTGAACCCACAGCCAGATTTCCTGTCTTTCATCGTTCACCAGCTCCAATGCAGGTGCTTTCCCATGCACTGGGTCACGTAATCCCTACAAGCCAGCAGCCCAGCTCACAGCTCTGGCTGCGTGAGGTTAGGAGGTATCGTGCTCACGGACCCCACGTTTCAACGTGCGCCTGCCTGACTACAAAGCCCCCGTTCCTGACCACTGGGGTGAGCTTCCTGTGTCCCCTTCCCTCTCTTGAGAAGGTGCTTCAGGAAACCTGATTAAAGGTGCTTTTCAAGGCCGGAGGCCCCCACACAGCATAAACTCCAGGAATTAACAGGCTCTCCTGGCCTGAGTGGAGTCGCCCGCAAACACCGTTCGGAGCCTGCCAGGGGGTTGGCCCAGAAGAGGCAGGTCACCGGGGGGCCCGGGCCCCACTGGAACAGCCCAGCACGACCGCATCAGAGCCAGCCCCGAGGCGTGATGCAGAGAGGCCAGCGCTGCTCGGCCTCCTGTCCCCTGGGGCCTGCGGGGCCGTCGTACAGGGACGCAGGCGCGGAGGGCTGGCTGTCCCCGTGCTACCGGGAGGCCCTGCGGCCTGCACCCAGCCCGGCCACGAGGGTTCAGGCGCAGTGACAGCAGGATTAGCGGCTGCCCTCGCCGGGGTGGGGATTTGCCAGGTGCGGCTTCCCTCATCAAAGGGGGCGAGCAGGTGAGCAGAGGCCAGTGCACCTCCTTCTGGAGGGGCCGCAGGTTCCATCCCTTCTCCGGGGCTGAGTTAATGCAGACCAGAGCTGCCTTCTCTGGGTGGGCTGGGCCGGGGGCAGAGGCGGGGGGCAGGGGGCAGGGAGGGCAGGGGGAGGAAGGGAGAGACACAGGGATGGAGGGAAACCGGAAGGGAGTGGTGCTCAGCCCCCTGGAGTGGGGCTCTGCGGGGAAGAGCAACTGGAAACGGAATCCAGGATGCTCCTCGAGAGCCTGAGCTCCCCGGAGACAGGCAGGAAGCAGACGGTGCCGCTGCAGGGCCCTGGGGGGTCTCCGGAAGCACCCCGAGCCCCGGCCAACGCGGCGGGACCAGGGGTTGGATTCCCAGGTTCTTGCCACTCCCTTGCCACCGGCGGGCACGTTCCCTGAGGACCCAGAAGACTCGGCGTGTGAGGAGCATTGGAAACTTGCTCCTCCTCTCTCTTTTTTTTTTTTTTTTTAAAGATTTTATTTATTTATTAGAGAGAAAGAGAGAGAGAGAGAGGGAGAGGAAGGGAGAAGCAGGCCCCATGCGGGGAGCCCGACGTGGGACTTGATCCCGGGACCCCAGGATCAGGCCTTGGGCCGAAGGCGGCGCCAAATGGTCGAGCCCCCGGCCGCCCGGCCTGCTCCCCCTTGAGGGCCTCTCCCCGCCTGAAGACTGCAGCCCGCAGCTTGCTAGCTCTCTCCCGGGGGGGGGGGGGGGGCAACCTGGGAGGTGACCTCTTCGCAGGGGCCTCCTGAGGGGCCGGCGTGGGTCTCGGAGCCTGCGGTGGTCTCCCAGGGCTGCCCGCCACCCCGCAGAGCTGGCCACGGCCCGGGGCCCGGACTCCAGGTGCCAGCAAGGCCACGTGGCCTCTGGGGTCGCCCCTCACCCGTCCGCCTCCGCTGGGGTGGCGGCCGTCTCTGGTGTCCTCGGGGACGTTCCCTGCAGTCTCGGCCTCCGTCCTCGGGGCGTCCTCCTGGAGGGGCACTGGGCCCGCCTGTCCCCGTGTGGCCTCTGCGGGACGCAGGGTATGGCCCAGGGCCCTGTCTCCCAACGAGGTCACGCTCCGCCGTAACTGGCGCTTAGGCTTCCACGTGTCTTTCTTCGGGTAGGTGACAACTGGGCTCCTAACAGGCCGTCGGGCCCGAGTGGCGCCGTTTTCCTCCTCATTCCCCTTGCAGCCTGGTTAGGCCCCAACGGCCCGGGCTCCGGAGGGCGCGCAGGCTCCAGCCCAGGGAGAGAGAGAGAGAGAGACAGAGAGAGCGAGCGAGCGAGCAAGCCAGGCACCCGGGGTCCTCGGGGTTAGCGGGTCTGGGGCCGGGCCTGGGACTCTGCACTCCCACCGAGGTCCCGGGTGACGCTCATGTACGGGGAGCGCCTGGCGGAGTAAGCAGCCGTCCCGCTGAGCCTCCCTGAGGGCCCAAGGCCACCTTCGGCCCGGGAGCGGCGGGGGCTGCAAGGTGCACCTGGCGCAGGTGCGTGGTTGCATCTGCTCCGAGCCTGGGGCGGGAGCTGCCGGCGGAATCCTCGGGGCCCCATCCCGGGGGGCGAGGAACACAGGGGCGCCGGCGTCTCCCTGTCTCATCGGCCCCGCTTCGGTAAGACCCCTGCTTATTTGTCTCGGGAGGCACTGTAGGAAGGCAGCTGCTGGGCCATATGGCAAATACATAGATATAACATTTTATTACTATTAAATGTCAATATTCTTAACATTTAAAAAAATAACCGTTTCACTGCGATATAGTTCACATATCATAAAATTCACCCTTTCAAAGCATACATGGCAGGGGATTTTAGTATATTCACACAGCTGAGCAACCGTCACCACCATCTAATTCTAGAACATCTTCCCCACACGGGCTTAGGACCAAATACTAACAGTCTGTAACAGCTCGTTGTGCTAATAACTATCCCAGGAGGGCTTCCCATGCTTTAGCTCGTCTAACCCCCATCACGATCCCAGGAGAATGATTTCACATCCCCATTTGTAAAATGGGGAAACTGAGTCAGGAGGCTCAGGAACTCCTGAGGTTCACCCACCGGCCAGCGGCTGAGCCACAGCTCACCTCTGACGCCTGGGCGTGCATCCTTCCCCCACAGCAGGGTCTTGGGCTCCTTCCAGGTTGTGAGTCCGGGAGAGGGTGCTGCTGCCTGTAGTCAGGCCCCACACCCTGAGCCTCCCTCAGCTGGGCGGGAGATGGTCCATGGATCTGGAAGCCACAGGCCTGCCGCCTGGCTTCAGTGAGAGCCCCAAGAGGAGCTCCACGCCCCAGCAGGTGCAGGGGAGCAGCATGGCTTATGGGCCCCGTGCTGTTTCAGCTCAAATGACTTTAGGGAGCGGCCAGCGGCCTAAGCCAGAGGCTCTGGTACACCAGCCGTCCTCAGGGCCCCTCCTTTCCCTCCTCTCCGTGCCACCCAGTCCGCCAGCCTGTCCCCTGAGTGCACCCCAGCTCCGAGGACAGCACTGAGAGCCCCACCATTTCTCACTTGCGTCCCACGGGGCTGGGCTTGCACCCTCGCTCCTCCAGCTTCGCCCGCCTGGTCCCCTGCATGCATGGCCACCCTCCTGCAGAGAGCTGCTCACCCTGGGGTAGCAGGGGCTCGGGGGTGATCTTGCCCCTGGAGTTCTTCTAGAGCCTTCTCTGCCCCTCTCTGCCGGACTCTCTGCTTCCTCGGAGCTGAGGAAGGTGGAGGCTTGTCTGCTTCCGAGCTGTAGCATTCACTGGGCTGGGAGAGACAGCACGACAGGTTTTCTCTCTGTTCCTGTACATCCATAATTTACATACAGTGAAAGGCACAAATTCTCAAGAGTAGAGTTTGAGGAGTTTTTATTTTTTATTTATGAGAGAGAGAGAGAGAGAGAGAGAGAGAGAGGCAGAGACACAGGCAGAGGGAGAAGCAGGCTCCATGCACCGGGAGCCCGACGTGGGACTCGATCCCGGGTCTCCAGGATTGCGCCCTGGGCCGAAGGCAGGCGCTCAACCACTGAGCCACCCAGGGATCCCCCGGTCTGATGAGTTTTGCCGAATGCATTTGTCCACGTTACTGCCCTCAAGATACAGAACATTCCCATCACCTCAAAATGCCCCACGTGCCCCTTCCAGTCAGTCACTTCCCAGGCCCAGGCGACCTCTGAGCCCTCTGCGCTTGCCAGTGTAGACCAGTCCCGTCTGCTCCAAACCTTCATACGTGTGTTTCCCAGGGGCTGACAGGGCGGAGCGTCTTTTCATCTTCCTGGCCGTTTAAAAATCTTCTTTCTGTGAAGCGTTGGTTCAAGTCTTTGCCCGTTTTGTTCAAAGTTTTTTTTTTTTTTTTTAAAGTAATTATCGAATTGTAGGAGCCGTCTGTGTATTCTGGATCTAAGTCCTTCGTGAAATACAGGTTGTAAATATTTTCTCCCAATCTACAGTTCGCTCTCTTCATTTTCTTAATGATGTGCTTCAAAGAGTAGAAGTCTCCAATCTGGAAAAAGTCTAACGTGTCATTTTTTTTCTTTCCTAGCTCCTTCTGCGTCCTTCCTAAGAAATCTTTGCCTATCCAAGGTCACAGAGATAGTCAGTCCCTTATGTTTTCTTCCGAAAGCCTTACAAGTTCTGGATTTCATATTGAGGTCTGTGCTCCAGCTCGAATTATTTTCTGTGTGCGGCGTGAAGTAGGGGCTGAGAGTCTTTTTTCTTACGTGGATAACCAGCTCTTGTGGTTGCAAAGACTTTCCTCTGTCCGTGGAGTTGCTGGGCACCCTCGTTATCTCTAACCACTAGGAAGGTACAGATGGGTTCAAATAATTCACTCTCGAGAGGTTAGAAGATGTTAAAAGTAGACTTTGGAAGTTTCCTCTATGAAGTGTCAAGCCCACACGCTTGCATTCCGAATCCCTTCTTGACCCAGGGACGCGGCGCTGCTGCCTCGTGGGCAGCCCTGGGTGCAGGATGCCCACAGCAGAACCCCCGACGGCTCAGGGTGCGGCGGGCAACGAGGCCTGTGAAGCGCTGCTGTGGCCTGTGCCACCATCTCCTTGCTTGATTGATCCTTGTCGTGCCACCAGGCTCGAGCGTCTTCCTGGATTACCGCTGTTCACTCACGTGGCCGGCTTCCCCTCCATCGTTTGATTCGTGAGAACGCCAAGCCCCCCGTTAGGCTCGTCTGCACGACGGGAAACACGAGCACACGCGCACGCACACCGGCCTGGGGTTGGGAGACAAGGCTGCAGAGGGCACTCCCCGTTTCGCAGCTGCGGCTGCAGAGCGCTCTGGTCTTCCCTCCACGCGTGGCAGACACATGGCATGGGGGGTGCTTTAGTCTCCCAGAGATGGGGCCCTAAGTTCCAGCTCTTTTACAGGTACTGGAGGAGCCCGGCCCTGGCCTCGGCCTTGGCCTCGATGTTTCCAGCTCCGAGCAGGCGGCCCGTGACTGCTGGAGCTGCCGCCGGGCTACGGGGAAATACGTCGGGGCCTCACACCCGCTTCCCTTGCTTCACACCCAGTCCACAGGGGAAGGGCAGGGGTGGTCCCCTCCGTCTCAGCGCGGAGGAGCAGGCCCGGCGAGGGATGCCCAGCGAGCCATCTGCGGCCGAGCTGGACCCCGGCCCCGAGCGAGGCCCAGTGCCCGCGTCCTCCCGGGAGCAGGGTGGTCTCATCAACACTGCAGGGGATCTGCCTCCAACCTCCACCTCTGGGTGGGCACTGGCTTTTTGGGCGCCGCTGACTGCCTTTAAAGCAATAAAGTGGGTTCGGGAACAGAAGCATCCAGAAGTCTCCGAGCCAGTGCGAACTTGAGGTCAGAAATAGCTGCATTTCCTCCCGCCCTGGCGCTGCGACAGCCCGAGGAGTGCGGATCGCCCTTGCGGGGTCCTGGTTTCTCAGTTTTGGGTTCCTCTGTCGCCCAGGAGCTGACCTCACCAGCTCTGCCAGCGACCTTGACTGGGACTTGCTCTCTGGGGGCAGCTACGGCTACAAATGTAAACCTACTGAAGGCTTTGAGCGTCCGGGGATGTAAAGGGGCTTCTAGGAGATTTGACGTCAAACCCATAGCTGGTCCCCAGGACCCAGCACCTCACCGAGAGGTCCCGTGGCTTGTCTGTGGCTGCTGTTGCCGTCCTGAAGCTTGAAGTCCCTGCGGGCAACGTCTCCGCAACACCGGCCCATTGCGTCTGCCACAGTCCAGAATGAATTGCCAGCCCCGAGGACCGTTGTCCCAGAGCCTGGGCAGGCGCACAGGGGACAGTGGGAGGACTTACGGGCACAGGCCTGGAAGTGAGGAGGGCCTCCTCCAGTGCTGCTGGCTTTGAACACTTCCCTGCGCATAATTAATCTTGCCCTTGGAGGTGAGATGATAGAGGGATGAGCCCAGGGGCTTCTAAGGACGGAAGGGGAGGATGCGTATAAACTCCACGAGGGCTGGACTTGGTTTCCTCTTCCATGGCTCCATCTGCTGCATAGGACAGTGGCTCCCACTCGAAGTGACTGGACGAAGGTGGAGCATCGCGCCTGAAGACCACGATGTCCGCATCAACCCCACTGTCACTGTTATGTGTCCTCCCCCTACCAGGAAAATATTTATGTGACCCGTAGACGGGGAGAGGCCGACGGCCCTGGCTACTAGCCCACCGGTGCCGTCTGAGTGGTGGTGGTCAGCGTGAAGACTGCTGGACGGACCCCTGGCAGGACAGTGGAGGACGTGGTGTGCCCACTGGGGGGTCTCGGGAAGCAGAGTCAGCGTGTGGCCATTTGGCGGCTGCCATGTATTCTTTGAGTTCATGCATTTCCTTTATATGTGAAAATAAATTTAAAAAGTAAAAGAACCTCCAGTGGTGAAGGGTTTCCCTTTCCATTTTTTCCTCTGCCAGACCCCAGCCGATGGCTGGTTCCAGGAACGACAACCTACGGGGTCCAGGCCAGGGGGGTCCGCTCAGCAGGAAGAGGGAAGAGCAGAGAGAGGACAAAGTGGCAAATGGCGGTGGAGCCCACAAGGCTCCACCCCTGAGGCTGCAGCTGGTCACGGAATTTATCACCATGACCTTCAGATGTGGCCAGAGCCTGCTGACCCCCGTCCGGCTGGCATCTCGAGAGTCCTGTTCACGCGTAGAGGCGATGACACCTGTGCTGCAAGGGTGCTTGGTCCTCAGCTCCAGACACGGCTGCAGCCTGAGCCTGAGCCTTCCTGGCCCATAGGAGTGACAAGGATGGCAGTGGGCCTCATGCCCAAGGACATGCTCAAGGTGTCTGATTCAGTGCGGCGTTGTGGAAAATGGTTCTGGAAAGCCCGGTTCCAGGACTAGCTCTACAGGGATGAGCTGTGACCTCAGGTGAGTCATCTTGCCCCTCTGGACTCCAGTGTCCTCATGTATAGACGCTCATCTAGGGGGAGGTACACTGCCCTCCAGCATCCAGTTTTTTCTTTTTCAGATTTATTTATTTATTTGAGAGAGGGGAGAGGAGAGAGAGAGAGAGAGAGACTCAAGCAGATTCCCTGCTGAGCGTGAAGCCTGACGTGAGGCTTGATCCCACAGCCCTGAGGGCATGACCTGAGCTGAAATCAAGCCAGAGGACCGACCGACTGAGCCACCTGGGCTCCCCCCTCTGGGATCTGTTCCATGTCTCATATTTCACAGCTCTACCTTTCCCCACCTGGATGATGATCGAAGCAGGTATCAGTCACTGCTGGGTTCTGTGCCAAGGATAGCGCACGACAGGTCTCATTTGGTCCCCACAAGCGACCTCTGTGGCAGGTGCTATTATTACTCCTACTTTACAGAGGAGGGAACCGAGCATCCCGGAGGGTCACGCTGCTGGCGCCGGTGTTAGCTACGCACGGAGTTGTCTGTTCCTGAGCTGCAAGGTGTATTCGTCTTATGGATTCAGTCACTTTCCTCAGCACTTCCCTTCTGGTTATGTATTCTGTGAGCGCCGCGCCTCCAGCCAAGAGCGGGATGCGCCCTGGGCTCCAGCCGCGCAGGCTCGGTTTGGCGTGAGTTCCCACCCACTGGAGTGGGATGAGGGGGTCCGTGCGAGCCCACGCGCCGGGAGTTCTCCGAACGGAACAGAGGCCCACGGAGCAGGAGGGAGGCACAGATCCCACAGCCAACCAATGTCTGATTGGATGGACGTTATTAATGTGGAGGCAGCAGGCTTGCGTGTCAAGTCCTGTGACTTCTTCGGGCCTCAGGGTCTCATTTGTGAAAATTAGATGACAGATGTACCTTAAAAGGGGTTGAGAGGAATGCTCTGCCCTCAGTGAACCCTCCTGAACGTCCCTCGTAGAGGGTTTGGCACGAGCACAGGATTTGACAAACACCTGCTCTGGCTGTGGGCCGTGGGGTGGCACTGTGATGTTCCGGGTGTCATCCACCTAACTTGTTTTACTGGACAATATTAATAAATGACTAACTGCTCCCGGGGATATAAAGGACTTCTGGAAATGCAAGGCTGGATCGGAGACGGTCTGCTAGCAAACGCTACCGAAGAAGACATTATTAATCATATCGGGTGTTCCCACTGAGCTCTATCCACTTGAGGTACTGAACCCGGGGGGCTCCTGCCTGGGTGCAGGAGTTGGGGTGCTGCTTCCTCAACCCCCTGCAAATCCAAAGGCAAAGCACACATGAACAGCAAGGTAACATGACAGGAAAGCCCGTTCCTTCCCTTTGAGAGCAGCTGCCCACCCCCCACGCCACTAGCTGATAATGGCCACCCCTCATCAAATATTTATCCCAGCCCTTGCGGTCCTCCATCAGCCTGCAGCATCGTGCCAGGGATGGAATCTGATTATTAAAAATGGTCAGGAGTGAGGCAGGCAGACTACAAAGTGCCTGGGATGGAAAGGGGGTAACCATCAAAGCCCCAGATTCTTCCTTAAAGGTCGCCTCCGGAAGCAGGGGCGCTCGGGTAGGCAGTAGGGCTCGCCGGGGTGCGAGGACCTGGCCCCCGTGCGCCTCCCAGCCTCCAGGGCAGCTCCTGCTCCCTTCTTCCCTCACCAGCGGCCCGGAAGGGAGCTAAGCCCGAGCCCTGGGCCCAGAGGCCCGGCTCCAAGCCACGGCTCCATGAGAAGCAGGCGATGCCCTGCCCCACTCCGACTCGTGCCTGCCCTCACTTTTGAGGGGGGGCCCTGGCATTTCATTAGTGCCCTGTTTGAAGCCTGCCCTTTGCAAAGCAGAAAATGAAGAGAAGAAAGCAAGCATGGAAGCAGATTCAAACAATCTTCCGGTGTCTGGAGTTTCTGGTGTCCCTCTGTGCGGCTTCACTCATTACAAGGGTGCAAAGGCCTGTCAGGCAAGAAATCATGCCTGCTGTTTACACTCTAATGGAGCCCAGGGACCAATTAACCACCCTGAGCGCCAACGGGCAGAGCATTTCTTAAAGGAATAGGAGGGAACTCTTAGATGATGGCTTCTTTTTTCCCCGTTTCCCCCACATAAAAGACAAATGTTATGTCAACAGTTTCTCCAGAGCAATCCTTTATTTCCTGAAAGTCCTAAAACTGACCCATTTATCAAAACGTTACGGATGCCGCGGTCCACGAGCAACATCCTGTTCTGTCTCCCAAGTCCTGGAGCCCCGGAGGCTGCGGGCCTGGTCCGGGCGGTGGCATCAGAAGCGGCCCTCCACGCCCAGCAGCTGCACCGCGGCCTCCTGCACAGCCTGGTGGATGCGCCCGACCTCCCTCTGGGACAGGGTCCGCTCCATGTGGCGGTAGGTGATGCGGTAGCAGTGGCTGGTCTTGTGCGTCCTGGAGAATGGAAGAGAAAGGCAGGTGAGTGAGGGGCGGGGGCGCTCGGCACCTGCAGGAGCCAAGCTGGCGGCTCTGACCAGATTAACGCGGGTGGAGAACGGAGGGTGGGAGCCGGGGTCACGGGGACCCGTGGCCTGAGCCTCTTCCGGGCAACACGCGCAGTGTTGGGGGAACAGTGGCTTGGACAGCCGGGGCTGCTCTTCCCATCGGCCCAGGTGCCTTCAAGTGCCCAGAGAGGGATGCTTCCCACCAGCTGAGGTGCCTGGGCCACACCCTGGAGATTGTGGCTCAGCAGGTGGGAGGTGGGCGCTGGGCTCCCCCGGGGACCGATAGGCAGGCAGGCGCGGGCACCGAGGCCGGTGTGCCTCCACCGTTCTCACATCACAGAAGACGATCATGGTTGGAAGGCACCCTGCAGTCACAAGGCCGCGGCTGGCCCAGGGGCTCTAGCTGTCTGGAAGGCCGAGGGGTGTCCTTCTCTTCACACCGCTGTAGGCCACGGAGAACACACGCTTCCACAGCCCCCGGGCAGTGGGGCCTTTTGCAGAACTCGGTCTTCACAGAGACACCCGAAAAGCCACCTGGTGCAGGTGCCCTGTGTACGTGCCTCGGACGTGCCTCTGGGCTTCAGGTCCATTGGAAGGGCGAGGCCTGCCCTGCTGGGGTCTGCAGGGACCTGTCCACTGCACAGGCACAGCCCAACTGTCCCCAGGGCCACCCGAAGCTGCTCGAAGATCCCACCCTGCCTCCCCCAAGAACAGAAGACAGGACTTTTTTCAAACCTGACATCATCAAGAAAGGATGCTGCAACATCCTGAGGTTTTTAGAGATGGAAGGTTCTGGAAGAGGAACAATTAGGTAAGCAGAGAGAGAGAGAGAGAGAGGGCATAGGAACTGCAGATGCCTGAAGAGGGTGCAGACATTTACTAGAACAAGGGTGGCCACACGACCTGGGGGCCCAGGTTGTCAGGGACCTGGTGACCGTGCAAGGCCGTGATGGTTTCCTGGGGGGCGGGGGGTGGGTGGGCACCACACCAAGCTGCACACAGGCAGGGACCTGACAAGGACCTAATTGTCACCTGACAAGGACCTAATTCCAGGTCCCAGCGAGGGGCGCAGAGGTCTCTGCTGAGGCAGCAGCCCAGGGTCCCAGCGCTGGCTCCTCCGTCTCTGGGCCACGACATAGTTTTCCAGGGTCTGTTCCTTCTCCGTTGAAAGACGTAACAGCACGGCGCACCCTATTAACCTTTCCGAACTGTTGCAGAGACCTTCTAGAAAGAGACAGGGCTCTGCAAAGGACCAGGTGCTGCATGAGGGTGGGGCCAAAGTGTCCTTGTGGCAACTGGGGTTCCCGGGGGCTCCGTCCGGCCCCGCTTACTGAGCTGGAGAGCTGGTCACGTGGCCACTCGACAACCGCGACCTGGGCTGAGATTTCCCACCGCGATGAACGGGAACAACTCACCATCTTGTTTCTGTGGGCTTCAGGGAAGGCCCCACTCAGGATCCCCGGGATTCAAACAGCTTTCATAAAACATTGTGGTGAGTGAGGTGTAAATGAATCATAAACATATGGATTAATTTTATAAATTGAGAGAAATAAAATTGGCAGAATATTTGGTGATAATTCAGTAGATTCAACTGAAAAATCAACCAGCTTTGCCTTTTCCTGACATCGCTGGTGAGAGAGAGAAAACCTACTTTTACTTGTTTTTAGGAACTTCTCTCTTTTTTTTCCAATTTTTAGAATGATTGTATTTATTTCTTTATTTGAGAGCGTGCGCAGGTGCCAGCCGGGGAGGAGCAGAGGGAGAGGGGCAAGTAGACTCGGTGCTGAGTGCAGAGCCGGACGTGGGGCTCGATCCCGGGATCCTGAGATCATGATCCAAGTGGAAATCAAGGGTCAGATGCTTGACCGACTGACTGAGCCACCCAGGCGGCCCGCTGTTTTCAAGGAACTTGTGTTTGGAGCTTTTAGTTGTTGGGGCTCCTGTCCCCCTTTTGCTTGGGAGCCGGGAGGAGTGGGGCCGGCAGGTGGTCATGAGTCTCCCCATCCTCGAGGAGCGGGCTGTCCACAGGAACCACGGAGTCACGGAGCTGAAGAGAAGGCTTCGGAGCTAGGTCGGTGGTGCGGCTGCCTAACTCTGAGAATGTGCTAAAGGCCAACGGACTGACCACTTTAAGGGTGGTCAGTGTTCACCTGGTTACAAACACGCACACAGAAACCAGGCAGTGTGGTGTGAGGGCCCAAGTGTTAAGAGCCCCCAAGTGCTCCAGCACATTCCTCCCCTCCTGTCCCATCTCCAGCCTCTTCCTTCTACCCCAACTCCCCCTAGGAAGTGACGGGCTTGCGAGGGGGCAGGTGGAGAAGCCTCGCTTCTTTAACCTTCAAGGAAGAGGTGGAGTAAGCCCACGTTCCTTTCCAGCCCTGCCCCTCAGGAGGGCGCAAGCCAGACGCGAGGTCTAACTGGGACGTGGGGTGGGAAGGCCTGGGACAGGGACGCTTTTTAATCAAGACCCTTCCTGCTTAAGGGGCCTTTACGAAGGTGGGCTGCAAAGCCAGGCTGCTGTGGGAAGCCAAGAGAGCTGAGGGGGAGCTGTGTGGTGCAGCCCCAGCTCCGGTCCCCCACGGCGGGCGGGCACGGCGAAGCCGCGTGGTCCTCCCCCGACCCAGGCCTGCACGACCTTCGGGACGAGAAGCCTTCCCGGGAAGAGAAGCGGCCACGCTGACAAGGGCGGTTCTCAAGGTAAATAAAAGTTCTCTTTTATGCACTCGACGGCCTCTACTCATAGGCAACGTAAATACGCTTTACTGAGCTTGGGGGCGCAAATCTCATTACAGCGGGTTCGAAGACAGAGTCCAAACCTTCCTTTTGGTGTTTGGATTTCATTGCCCCGGGATATCGGCTAAGACGAGCAGGTCACTGGCTGGAGCTGGAATTTTTAACAGAGATTTTGGAGCGAGAATCCTAGAACGCTTGAGCTTCAGGAGCGCCCCAGTGTCCACCGCTAGGGGCCTTCGTCCGGCGGCAATTGCCTGTTCCAGGCACCGAGCAGGGGCGGGGAGCCCCGACCCAGCCAGCTGGCAGGGGCCCGGGCGCCCAGGAGAGGAGCTTGCCCCTCCTGCCCTGAAGTCCCCCGGGCTGCCCCCCCCACCAGCAAACACTGTTGCTTCCACAAACGACTCTTCTGTGCCGCTTCTCACCCCAGGGCTGGGCGTGCAGGCCCCAGACCCTAGACGGCCGGCAGGTGCCCGAGGCCGCCTGGGTGGGGGGGGGGGAGCAGGGATGCTCTGGGCCACCGCCCCCCCCAGCCTCCCTTAGGTCCCGCTCCAAGGGCTCCCGGGCGCAGGACGCTGCCAACGCGGCTCATGGATCCCCGCCGCCCGTGGGGACCTGCGGCGGCGACAGGCTGCCTGAGGACAGGGCCGTGTGGGTCGCGCCCGTAGGGAGGCCTGCCCCAGCCAGAGCCCTGAGCTGGGGGCGGGGGCTGCTCCCCAGGAGCTGACAGGCTCCAGCCCGAAGCAGAGGGCTGCGGGGGTGCGTGGCCGAGGCCAGCGTCCGCAGCACCCACGGGGCCGGCTTGGTCATTTGTGACCCGCGCGGCTGCTGTGCCACTCGGTCACGTGCGGTCACGCATGTGCCGCAGGCATGCTGGGGTCGCTCAGCGTCCGTCTGCCACACAGGTCAGGCTCCACGGGATCCTTTCACTCCCGAGGACACGCGACTCCACGAGGCTCCCCTACGGCCAACACTCTGGGTGACGGCAGCGCCGCGGCAGGCGGGACATGGACCCCTCTGGTCCCTCTCACGGCGCGGGGTGTACGGGCTGTCACGGAGATGCACCTTCACTCGGATCACTGTCCTTTTCTAGATTCCCGCCCCAGGTGCTGTTGTGGGGGTAGGTTCCATTTTCTGAGTGAAGGGAAAAGGGGTTCCTCGATTCATCCTAACGTGTCTCGTGCTCGTGTGATGCAGCAGCTCAGTGGGAGGCCCCATAGGGCCGACATCCGTGCAGTTAGGGGGGTGCACGGTGCCTTCACGTGGGGAGGGGTCGACTCAGGGAAGGGAAGAGGATGATGGAAAAAGAAGGAAGGGGGACTAGTTGCTCAAGACCACTCCTGAAAATACAGAATGAAATGGGGCCTGGTGGAGTGGACAGGAACCCAGAGTTTGCTCCTAGAGAGGCCTGGGTTGTAGTCCCTACTCTGCCCTTTGCTCTCTGTGTGGCTTGGGCCAGTGCACCTAAGCCCTGGTGCAGTGAGGGCCACCACCTTGCTCCTGGGTCTGTGCCCTCGGAGTGGGGGCCGTGTGCTAGGGCGGAGCCCACTGCTTCGAGTGAGAGCTCAATACCCAGGCTGTCCCATTTCCTCCCTCCATGCATGGGGCCATCGGGAGAGGAATGGCACTCTGGGGAGGGGGACTTGTAGTTTTTTTTTTTTTTTTTTTTTTTAATTTTTATTTATTTATGATAATCACAGAGAGAGAGGGGCACAGAGACATAGGCAGAGGGAGAAGCAGGCTCCATGCACCGGGAGCCTGATGTGGGATTCGATCCCGGGTCTCCAGGATCGCGCCCTGGGCCAAAGGCAGGCGCCAAACCGCTGCGCCACCCAGGGATCCCGGGACTTGTAGTTCTTACGTGCTTCTCTGACCCTCCCCTCATGCGCCTGGAATCTGACCTGCAGGCAAGGGTAGGGGGTGGAGGTCGGGGAGAGTGATGCTTAGTGCTGAGTCAGGCATGGTTTACATAAGTGGTCTGCAGGGGGGCCTGGGAGGCAGGTGATTGGGTGTCCGGCTCTGATTTCCACTCAGGTCATGATGCCAGGGTCATGAGATCAAGTTCTGTGTTGGGCTCCACACCCAATGGAGCTTAAGATTCTCTCTCCCTCTGCCCTCCCCTGCTCTCTCTCGTTCTTGCTTTTTTAAAAATTTTATTTATTCATGAGAGACACAGAGAAAGAGGTAGAGACACAGGCAGAGGGAGAAGCAGGCTCCTTGTTGGGAGCCCGATGTGGGATTTGATTCCAGGACCCTGGGATCATGCCCTAGGCCAAAGGTAGATGCTCAGCTGTGAGCCCCTAAGTGTCCCTTGTTCTCGCTCTTAAAAACAAACAAACAAACAAACAAACAAACAAAAAAGGCAACTTAAATAAGTGCCCTGGAGACTAAGAAGATATATACATATATAATAATATATGTGTGTGTGTGTGTGTGTGTGTGTGTGTGTGTGTATATATATATATATATATATATTTTTTTTTTTTTTTTTTTTTTTTTTTTTTGCCAAAAAAGAGGAGAAAATGACATCTGATGATAAGACCTAGCATGTAATGACTCTATGTCACTTTCCTAATGAACTGCTCTGGGGTTTTCTCTGACAGAGGCGTCACTGGTTTAATGTAAGGGAAGAACACGCAGGTGTGGGAGGCAGGCAGGAGGCCTGGGTCCTAGTCCAAACCCCAGCAATCTCTGTGTGGCTTCCCCAGTGAGAGGGCTGGACTGAATTGGCCCGAGGCTCTTTCTCGCCTGAACATTCCAAGAGTTAGTTCAGAGGACAGATGAGTTTCTAAAGTAAATGCACACGTGGAGGAAATGAGGCAGCCAGCCAGCAGTGTTTGTGAGCCTGCATGGAATGAAAGAGAAGGGGGCTCTGATCTGGGGCAATTTGCAGACAGCCTAATGGATGGACGCAAGATGTATTAGTGATCAATGCAAGAGGGAAGGGAGTTGGCTTAATGAGGTTCGAATACAGCTTGATAGAGCCCACGAGGAGAGTCTTCCTGTAGGAGGTGAACCTCTAGTCGTAATGGACACTCTGGACACATTTTAGCCCCTCCTCACCAACTACCTTTTTCCACCCCACTGCCATACTCTCCAGAACTAGGAGGTTCTTCTTTCTCATTCTCAGAATGGTAGGTCTTAGGCCTGATGCTCCTGGTGGGCCATTCAGAGCGGGGGCCTCCCCCCAGTTCCTGGCTAGCCAGCATCAGCGTTGCCTCTCACTGCTGCTGCTGCTGTGGTTACAATTTATTCCCAGAGGGATTTCTGTTCCTGGGAGTCAGTCACAAGAAACCAAACCAGATGGTCCCTCTGACAGTTACTGCCTTGGGAAAGACAACTCCAATCCAGGCCTTGATGGAGGGAGAGTCAGAGCCAGGGAAGAGGAACTTGCTGGGTGCAGCGTGAGTAGAGTTGCTTTCAAACCTGCCTCCCCCGCCCCCCACCCAGCTCCCAGTCATCTCGCGTGTTGGCAACTTAAGAGCTCCTCAGAGACACACATTTTGCAGGCAAGAAATGCTTTTTCACATCAAACACTTGTCAAGTCCTCAGGGAAGTTTCAAAGCACCCCCAAGGGTTTTATACCCATCAGTCCTTGTAACTTCTCCCAGTACTTCCCAATGAGTGCCTCATGCCAAGCTCCTCAGGAGGAAGGAGTTGATGCTCGTGCCTCGTGGGGAGTGGGGCCAATGCTCCTGGCTCTATGTGCATGCATATACCAAAATAACTGCCCTGGGGAAATCATCTAATAGAATCTCAAGATATAGACTAACCAGTGCTATGACCTCCCAGCTGGAGGATCTCGGGCCGGTTCTTAATCTCTGATCCGGGTTCTCAGTCTAAGATACAGATAATGAATGCATAGGGTTTTTTGAAGAGACTGCATGAAAATAATACATGTTAAGTGTTTAGCCTAGTTTAGGCTTATAGTTAAGAATCGGTATTATTATTGACATACCTAAAGATTCTAGGGTCTCTACTTTGGGCCACATGGAAAGATCTGAACAACCTTAGATGAATTATCGGAGCTTCAGCTCCTCATCTATAAAGATGGAGTCCTAATGTGAAACGTGCCACAACATGGTGGAAAGTTGAGGGCATTATATTGAGAGAAATAAGCCAGGTGCCGAAGGCCAAACATAGAATTCTACTTACATAAGGTCCCTAGAATTGTGAAACCCAGAGACAGAAAGTAGAAGGGTGGTTGCCAGCCGCTGGGGGAGGGAGGGAGGAGGACTTAGTGTATAATGGTGTTTGAGTCTGGGAAGATGAAAAAGACCTGGAGATGGATGGACGGTGGTGATGGTTGCACAACAGTGTGAATGTGCCTCACGCCACAGAACCATACACTTCACGATGGTGAAATAGGTAAATTTATGTATATTCTATTAAAATAAAAAAATTCGAGATGAGTTGGCTCAAATAATCCAGTTGACTGTTACTAGAGATGGAGGTTGGGAACTTGGATTTATATGAAAAACAAATAAACAAAAGACAAGAACAAAAACCCCACCAGGTCATTAATATCCACACGGTGGGACTATTTCAAGGGTATAGCACGGTTGGTTTCCATCCTCCTCAAATAGCTCGTTTTGATTTCATTAACCTAGCTACTAAGCTGCCCTGCATTTGACACAAATTTTTATGATACCCTGCTCATAAAGCTATAACAAAATTTGACCATATTTGAACAATTCTCTTCAACTGTTCCATGATTCTCCAAGCCATCCTCATATATTTCTAACAAACTTGGGAGTAATGGCTCATTTTGCACAGATTTCCAAAGCTCTGTGCTTTTTGGTTGTGTGGAAAATTTGGAAGAGGTTTTATTTTTCTCCCTGGCTTAGTCTGCCAAGCCAAAGTCAACAGAGCTAACTTTAACTCTCTACTGTTACATGGCAGCTTCCCAAATGTGTTGACACTTTGGTGGATGAGTCAGGTTACAAAACAGAAGATTTGTGGTAGGTGAAGTGCTACATTTCCAACTCAATCAATTGATCAGCAATTATTTATCCTGTGCTGAGGCAGACTTTGTGGGAAGATACAAAATACGAATTGCTTGATCGATATGTAAATATTCATGGAGTGGCTGTTCTGTGCACAACTCACTGGCAATGTTAGGGGGGAGAAGTATCCCAAAATAATACAAAAAGAAGGATTAGGCTAGATTACCATCTATCTGGGGCTTAAGACATTTTCATTTATACATGAAGAGATACCAACAGGACAAAGCTATTCATGGTAAATGTTAAATGAACGACATGGATTGTAAATGACTTAGCAGTGAGAAAGACTGGCAGGGGAGATGAGATTAGATTTAGATCTTAAAGTATGATTAGGATTTTTGCAGGTGAAGGCCAAGGGGTGGATCTAGCTGGCAACATGACACAAATACTAGTCAGGGTGAGGGGCATTTATTATCTTTTTCCTTTTCCATTTCAACACTGAGTTGCTGAGTGTATGTTGCAGGTATAAATGGTCCAGTCAAGAGCTGTCCAGGGGATGCAAGTCTGTGTACAAACACAGCAGGAAGCCAGCTTTGGTCACAGCATGTACAGGAAGTGATTGACCCTGTAAGAGGGAAGGGTCATTTCTGCAAAGGCACAGACAGAAGCATGGACAGATGAGGAGAGGTGAGTAGTTCAGAGTGGCTGGTCTGGGTGTAGACAGTACAGAGCTGGTAGGGTAGGAGGCTGCACGGTGGGTGGGGATTATAGAGGAAGGCCTTATGTTCCTAGCTAAGAAGCCTCAAATGAAAATGCATCAGTAAGCAGTCAACCAAAACAACGGAGTCCAGGATCATAGCTCTACAGTATCTTATGACTTCTCTGGGCAGTTTTATTGCATGTAGAGTTCACTGGCCCTCAGTGAACTTCAGATCTCCCTTTTCTCCAAACAGTAGAGGATTACTCAGATATTAGGGTTTACCATGTCACTGATCTAGTATTAACAGCCACCCAACCAAGGGGTACACTACAGATCTATCCTCAATCCCATTATTATAAATAGAATTACCCGTAACTGTGTTATGCTGAATAGCTTATATTTCTTTAGTGAGTAATGGATGAAATGTGCTAATTACTTTAAGAAAGACTCAGTGTCTAACTATGAAGGAAGCATTAGGAAAGAGAAATTTATATATATTTCCAATGACTTATGGTTATTTTGCAAATGTTTTTGAGGAGGGACTTTCTGGGTCTAATTAATAGTATCATCTCTTGACAAATAGTGAGTGGGAGTTTGAGGGAGAGAGTGACAAAACAGGGATTTGGCTGTTAGGATGAGCTTCCTCTATGCATAGTATTCTAGGCTGGAATACAGCAGTGATATCTTGAGTAAGGATTCATCATACAAGCAACATGTTTTATGGAATCACAGAATCCAAGACATGGGACTGTAAAGAGTTTCTGACCCATGCTTGAGCTCTTTCTACAAAGTCTTATGTTGGATTACTTCTGGGGTTGCCCATTGCTTTCCCACTGCAGGCGGAGATGCAGCTCCCCTTTTACATTGAGCCGACAAATGCTTCCTATGTTTCTACTCACTGGTCCTCGATTATGTCTTATGACAGCCCTGCCAGAAGGCCCCCAAAACCACTGACAGAGTTGCAGGCAGCACATATAATGTTGAACATCACTGTCTTTGAGATTAAATGTCTGTTTGTCTATGTATCCATCACTCCATCCATCCATCCATCCATCCATCCATCCATCCATCCATCCAAAAGATGAAGTGAATATCCAATATATGTCATGTATTGTGCCAGGTACTGAGGACCTAATGGTAGCACAAAAGCAAAACTAACCTTGACCTGACCTCATGAATCTTACAGTCTAGCATAAGATATAGGCATTAATCAAAGAATTACAAAGAAATGTAAACTGCAACTACCCTATTGGGTTTGGAGAAGAGATACATGGAGTAATGAGGCTACACAAAAGGGCAACTAACTTAAATGGGTTGATTAGGGAAGGTGCCTTGTGCAAGTGTCAGTGAGCAACTCAGAAGTTGCTGGAATGTTTGTGTGTACTACCTTATAGTCGTACCATAGTTATGGATGTTCCTCATGAATTTATTTTTACCATCTCAAGAAGGACATGATTATCCTAGACCATTTATTCTCCTCAAGGGCTGACATGAGGAAACCACACCAACAGAAACGTGTCCTAGAACCTGTAACACCTATGTGAAAACTACATTTAAATTCCAAATACTGATAAAATTAAAGAAAGCTCTGTTTTACTTTTATTTTATTTATTTTTTTTAGCTCTGGGTTTTGCTATCAGTTGTTGTACAATTGAAGATACTTTGTTACTAATAATGGTAACAACAATAAGAAAAATTAACAATTATAAAGCAATTCAGCTTCCAGAGCCTTGGACCTACATGGTCTTGCTAGTTGAGACCCACATGGCTATCCTGAGAAGGGGACACTGTCATCTGTTTCTGCAGAGCCAGAAACAGGCCCAGAGAGATACAGTGACTTAATGAAGGCCACAGGTGGAGGATGTGGGGACTTGCTTTTTATTGAAGTCTGTGCATCCTTTTGTTGTGGGCACACTCTGTTCAGCCTGTCAATGTCTGCTGCAGGCACTGCAAATTTTTTTTTTTTTTAGATTAAAAAAATTTTTTTTTAAGATTTATTTATTTATTTGAGGGAGAGAAACTGTATGAGCAGAGGGGAGGGGTAGAGAAAGAGGGAGAGAGAGAATCTCAAGCTGACACTGCACTGAACACAGAACCTGATGTGGAGCTCAATCTCATGACCCGAACTGAAACCAAGAGTAGGATGCCCAACTGACTGAGCCACCCAGATGCTCCACCATTAACTACTTTTAAGCAGGGATATCACAGTAATGATTCTTATTTACCCATTACATTACAGGATGCTTTTAGAATATGACTAGGATTTTATCATAAAACAGGGAAAGAATAAATTCATTAGTAAATATTACTTAGCAGAGAAAGAGTAGGAAGTATAAAGAAAGAAAGGGTGAAAGAAGAAAGAAAAAACATGTTATCTTATTTTTTTTTTAGAGGGAGAAAGCAGGGTTTGGGTGGAGGGGAGGGGCAGAGAGAAAGGGAGAGAGAATCCTAAACAGGTTCCATGCTCAGTGTGGAGCCCAACACAAGGCTTGATCTCACAGCCCTGAGATTATGTCCTTGGCTGAAATAAAGAGGATCCTTAACCAACGGAGCCACCTAAGGTGCCCTAAGAAAAAAACATTTTAAAGGGAAGAATGATCTACTATATAGTGTTAGGCACTTCCAAATTTCATTTTATCCTCTTCGTTAATAGAAAATACCAGAGAGAAAAAGAAAAAGAAAGCCAGAATAAGGGAGAATATGAGACTGATGAAGACAAAGTCAAACCTGGAGAACACAGAATGGAGATCTGAAGGTTGGGAGTTGAACTAGCAGAGAAGATATTGAACTTGCTACAGAACTTGGGGACAAAATGAAAAGAAAGCCTTATCAATTCCATGGTTCGTACTGCCTGAAAGGAGAGAAGACCATAGTTCTTAGGGAAGCAAAACTTACCTCAACATAATATTCTAGAAGAAATTAAAGCTCCCCACAGGGAACTTCAGACTAATAATGGTTATGATTTATGGGTCACTTAGTATGTCTACATGCACTATTTAATTCTTATCACAGTCCTATCATAATGTGATTATTTCCCCTATTTTGTAGGTAAGAAAACTATAGCTCAGAGAGGTTAAAAGTGACTTGCCCAGGTCACTCAAACAGTAGGTAACAGACAAAGGATTACAATTTAGGTGTCAAATGCTTCCAAAGCTATGCTTTTAATCCTGGGCTGGGGATATTGACTGTTATTAGTGACCAATATCTCAACCATATCACTATTTCAAGGCAGTAGTGAGTTTCATAAGGCTGTTCCCTTGATGAAACTTGAGGGAATAGCCCTAAAATGTACTTCCACGAAAAAGCAATTTTGCTTCAGGCAAGGGAGGTGGGTCGTGAGTTCAACACAGTTTGTTTGGTGGTTTAGATATCTTTGCTACTTGGATAAATCCGGTGACCTCTCCAGGTCTCAATAAAACAGAAGCAATGCTATTTGTTCCTAACTAGCCCCACAGTTAGGAAAAAACTGAAGTCATGTGAGCAAAGCATTGTCAGCACCTTTGAAGCAAGTACTAATAAAGTAAGAGTTGGAGTCAATAAAACATTTCAAAATATTATTGAATTACAGTTATCCATTCTCAAACTCAGTGAAAACAAGTATTTTCTTCTAAAAAAAAAAGATATTAAATTTGTATTTCTGGTGTATTACAGGCAAACATAGTCTTCTGAAGTTGAATCTGTCCATTATAAATAATTAGGCAAGGCTTGATGAGTGCCCCTGGGTTACTTTCACAGGCAAAATACTAAGACACCTCAGTTGTGGGCTCACGGGGCAATGTGACACATTGTCGTACCTTGAAGAAACTGCTAGTATGGTCTAACATCTTTAGGTTCCTTCATTTCACGATGATTTTTTTTTTTTTTTTCTGGGCAAAGGAATGAGTGCAGAGTTGGGCAGTGCATGCTTTGGACAGCCTGCTGGACAGGTGACCAAAGGATAGGTCTGGCTCTTTCATGTATGACAGTTAGCTCAGAATAAGACAGCAGTGAGCTAGGAAGGTTCCAGAACGATGGCAGAATAAAATGAAGATCCTACTGCTATATACTCCCAGACGTGTTAAATAACAGATAAGAACATTGGCTTTAAAAAGAAGTAGATAGCTAAATTGATAATATGAAAGCAAGGGAAAACCTCTGGGTGAAAAAAATAAAGACAAAAACACGCAACCGTAAGTGCCTAATGCTTCAGCTGCCTAGAGCAGGGGAAAATGTCTATGACTGTAACCTAGTGTTTATCTGTAAACGTCCAAGTGGGAATAGAGACAAAGGCCTTGGTTCACATGAAGCAAGAGGCTGGGATCACACAAGAAGTTGGATTCCTGCACAGGGCTGGTACCCTAAAGGGTTGCACCCTTTATAAAAGAGTAGACTAAGGAAAAAATATATCCTTGGTACAGAGAAGAGCAAAGGAACCTGGCCTCTGACTAGATTCTGAGCACAGTGTCAAGGAGTCTACCCTGAGAATCACAATCCCAGTGTCACAAGAGACTTTTGGGTCCCAAACACAGTGCCTCAGATCCTCAAACTGGGAAATCAATAGAAAATTGGTCCTGGAATGGTGCTAACCCTAGAATACCTGGACAGAAGAAAATGCAGAACAGTGCTGGAGAGAAGGCTAGCCACATGGGATCACTTCAGGAGAAGCTCCAATGAACATAACCTCGTAGCCCCAAATTACAGAACACATAAGGAAATGACCCACGATATGCCTGAGATATTAGATTAAAAAACCAAAGGATTAGTACCCCAAGAATTTCAGAAACAAGAAAAACCCAAAAAGTGTTTAAAATGCTTAAAAATGTATTTAAACATTTCAATATGCTCCAAATACTTAAAGACATGAAAGAACCATGTGATAGAATGTTAAGAAAAGAGAACAGCAGGAAGGAACCAGACCTCCATAAAAATGTATAGGAAAATATAGTTATCATTTTTAAATGAATGGAAAGGTTAACCCGACAGATTAGACACAGTTGAATGAAGAAACAGTAAGCTGGAAGGCAGACCTGAGGAGTTGTTCGGCATGAAGCAGGACAAAGTACAGGAATGGAAGACAGGAGAGAGGGTAAGAACCATAGGATAGACTCTGAGTCCCTGAAGAAGAATACAGAGAGAAACAAGAGAGGCAACACCTGAAAAGATAACAGCAAGAGACTTCTAGAATGGACGAAATCCTCAGACTCTAGAAGCACAGTAAATTCTGAATGGGATAAAAGGAAAAAAGTCTGCACCAGACACCTGGAAATGAAACTGCTGAACAGCCAGAACAAAGAGACGACCTTGAAAACAACTAGAGGGGGAAAACTACAGAACTTAGAAGGGATAATGAAAGAAAAAGGCAACTTCTCAATAGCTCCGGAGGTCAGGAGGGAAAGGAACGGTACGAACAAAATGTCAACCTCTATCAATTGTACTCAGCTAAGCTGTTATTCTAGAATAGTGGCAAAATAAAAAACACTTTCAGACAAAGTGAGACAAAATGAGAAAGTTTACCGCTCCACACCTTCCATGAAATACCTGTGAAAGGTATATTCTAGGGAGGAAACTGAATTCCAAAAGAGTGGATGTAAGAGGCCAGCAAGAATAAACCATGGCCAGGGGAAAGCTAGGTTTGGGACAGTCCCCGTCTTTGATGGTGTTCCCAGAATTGCTCTAAGAGCAGCTCAGCAGGCCGATCTGCTGCTCGGGGCATTACCATCAGCCACAGGCCGCCCTGGGAAGCTGACTAGTCGCCCAAGTACACTGCGAGGCTGTGCAGCAGGAGAGCTGAGAGCCCACGCTCTGGAGGCACACAGACCTGCTCGCAGCACGTGCTAGGTGTGATTTCTTTCTGGAAAGTTGCTGAATCTCTGTAAGCCTCACTTTTAAGTGGGGGCTAGTAACATATTTTATAGATATATGTGTAAAGATTCTAACACAGCACCTGACACAAACCTACTTAATAAAAGAGAATAGTTACTATAATTAGTATTAGCACAATAACCTTTGCTAATTGATTGGTTTAGTGAGCAGTGCATACCTTCATTTAGATTAATAAAGAAGTTACATGTCCCCAGATTTACCGAAGGAGAGAAAAATAAACAAGAGCATTAATATTGATAGAAATTTACTGGGCACCAGGTGCTACATACTATACACTCAGCATCGCACTATTCCTGGCCTTTGAGCGCCTCTGACTGCACAACATCTAAGCAGCTTCTCTGTTAGCATCACCCTGGTGCTGGCTGAAACTGGACTGCTGGTTTTCATTAAAACTATAGGGAAGTGGCTGGCAAGTTTCTGAAACACTGTGTTTGTTGACCACACTTGATTTGGAAGATCTATCCTGGTTGGGTTTTTTTTTTTTTTCCCCCTTTAAAAAAATTAAATTTGCCAACATATAGTATAACACCCAGTGCTCATCTCATCAAGTGCCCCCCTCAGTGCCCGTCACCCCGTCCCTCTGCCCTCCTCCCCTTCCACTATCCCTTGTTGGTCTCCCAGAGTTAGGAGTCTTTCATGGTTTGTTTCCCTCTCTGATTTTTCCCACTCAGTTCCTCTCCTTTCCTTTATAATCCCTTTTACTATCTTATATTCCACATATGAGTGAAACCATATGACTGTTTTCCTTCTTCAATTTACTTATTTCACTCAGCATAAGACCTTCCAGTTCCATCCACGTGGAAGCAAATGGTGGGTATCTGCCCTTTCTGATGGCTGAGTCATATCCCACCGTATAAATAGACCACATCTTCTTTATCTAGTCATCTGTCGAAGGATTGTGGCTCCCTCCACAGCTGGGCTATTGTGGACATTGCTGCTGTGAACATTGGGGTGCAGGTATCCCAGCGTTTCACATCAGTCTCTTTGGGGTAAATACCCAGTAGGGCAATTGCTGGGTTGTAGGGCAGCTCTATTTTTAACTTCTTGAGGAACCTCCACACTGTTTTCCAGAGTGGCTGCACCAGTTTGCATTCCCACCAACAGTGCTAGAGGGTTCCCCCTTTTTTTTTTTTTTTGGTTCCCCTTTTTTTAAAACCACTTTCTGCAGTTACCTCTGGCCACAGGAAAAATCAAAATAGAGCAGAGAGAAAATACAGATCTGCTGCTTTCTCTTAAACACACAGGACGAAGCCATGACATTTAGGTGCATGTGAACATGGGGAGGTGAGGGGAGGCAAAAAAAGGCCCGGACTACTGACAGCTCTGTGCGAGAGCCAATCATTTTTACAATTCATTAAAAGACACTCATTTGCCTTAGTCTCTAGGTCCACACATAAGTCTGTTCCAATGACAAGAGCACAACACACAAAGCACAGGCGAGTCCAGGAGAGAAGCTGCAGAGGGTCTAAAGTCTTGTTGGCAGAGGCCGGGCAGTACTCTCCAGCAGGAACAGAGGTGTAAGTATAAATTCTGGGCTTTCATGCAAAAATACCAGAATAGGCACTCTTTATTTATTTATTTTTTGTTATCAATCAAATAAACTGACGTCCGAAGCAGAGCTCCCTCTGGCCACCTGCTTGTTTCAGTGTTTGCAGAAGTGACTTTGATTCATAATGTTTCCATGCAACACACGCCCTTTCTCTCTCTTCTTCTCTTACCTTCCCTCTGTCTCAATGCCCTCAAATCAAGACTGAAGGGACTTCGGGGTGCTGAGTTGTTCCTTTGTTTTGGGGACTTTTATTTAAAAAATACTAAGTACTTTATAAGTTTACTATCTCACATACTTCTCACCACTCTCTGATACAGCATCACTCCTGTGGCCACAATAAGGAAACTGAGAGCCAGAGGGGTTGTGTGACTTGCCCACCTCACCTGCTCTGCTAGTTAGGGCAGGGTCTACAGGGACCTGTCCAGGACACCCTGCTACCCTCTTCCTAAGACAGGGCTCTGGGTGAGAGCAGTGGGGTGGGGCACTGGGAAACAGCAACATGTGGGGGTATCAAGAAGTTTGGGTTCCCATGATGTGAGCCTTTCCCCTAACCACCCAGGTAATCCTGAGCCTAACACCCCTGGGTCTCCGTTCCTTCATGTGGATTAGATGGTCACTAAGATATCTGGCCTCTTCACTCTGAGTCTCCGAGTGCTTATGCCTCCATCACGGGTAAGGACGGATGAAAAGCTGGGACCCAGGAGGAAGCACATTTCTAGCTCTCACCATGGCACCCAGCATCCGTTCTATTGCACCCTGGCCATGGTAACTGGTTGATTACAAACAAGCCGATGGTTGGCTGGGAGACCCGGCAGTTTGAGATGTCTGAAGTCAGGCTTTACTACAGTCCTTTCGAGTAAGTAGCTGCAAAACTGCTAATTGGATTCGGCAAGTTGCTGAGTCACCATCGGGTAAGATCAAGTTGCTCTGCACAGACGATGAGTCCCATCCTGTCAGCAGCTGAGAACATTCCCTTTGTGATTAAAAAGAACAGGAGCACGAGAAGAGAGAGACGCGCAAGTGGATTGGCTTTTACAATTTATGACATGTAATTAAAATCTAACAGACCACAATTAGAAGGCATCCACCACAACCTTATTTTACCATTTGTCTTTTAATTAAATGTGTCCCATGATTTAGTTCTAACTTGGCACAGATTTCTGATGGGGACAGGGCAGAGAAAACACACAGAGCTCAGAGTCCTGATGGATTGGTTATGACATCTTCTTGGAGGAAGAGGGTAGAGAGAAGAAGCTCAAGTGTTTCATATAAATCACTGATTTTCCTTCCTCGAGATCTTTGCACATCGCAACAGAGAAATTAAATGAGCCTGGCCCTTCACAAAACCACCACTGGGCACACGATGGATTCGGAGAAACCCTGCGAAGGGGAGCAAGGGCAGACCTGGTGAAGGACTTTTTTATCTTCCAGAATTGATAGGGTGATAAGTGGGAGGAATTTACCTTTATGCCGTAGAAAAGAAACGTTTGCTAGGGCACTGGGGTGTAACTCCGGGTGGGAGAAGTAATCTTTAAATGGAAGAAATTCAAGAGAGTCCTTTTCTGTGGAATTAATGGCTGCCCACAAATGAGCCATGGGACAAGGGTGCTGGGAGTGGGGGGTGCTGCAGGCCACCTTAGGCTTCTACCAAGCTCACCCCCCGAGCCAGAAACAGGCAAGGGAGAAGCATTTATTCATCTGCTTTGTAATTTGGAGTTGGCATGAACGGAGATACTCCACTTTAGAATCTTCAGGAGGATCTATGATTGGAGTTAGATTTACTGACTCCATTTTAAAGGATTTCTCACTGGAATGAATGCTGGAGGAGACAGAATTGAAGGCAGGTCCCATAATGGATCATTTTTAAGGCTTGCTTTGCTCAATAGAAAAAAGTTGTCAGTTGCATGCTGGGAACTGCTGCATTTTTTTTTCCCCCCATTTAATTCACCCACCATCAACTGTCTAGGACAGCAGCACCCGGTCCCTGGGCTGGAAGATGCCATTTGCCTAATAAGCTAGAGACTGAAAGTCCAAGTCTATTGGCCTAAGTCACTTCATTGGCTACTCTTGGCTTTCCTCCCTTCGCGACACACCAAAGAGGCTCAACTTCTGTGATTTCCCAAAATAGTTAAAAATCACTAGGAGAGGTGGTAGGATCCTTTATGGAAAGTTATGTTCCAAAATATCATTTATTACAGTGAGTTTGCACCTAGAATGCATGCTCTAAACCCCAAAGCAACGCTGCATAAGGCGTCAGGATTCTAGCCTAGCCTCTCAAAGTCTGCCTAACTTATGTTTATGAAGTTGACCTCAGCATGAAAAATGAAGCAAAAAGTTCCAGGTTGAGTTAACAGGGTGCCTAGCAAAGCAACATCCAACACGGCGAAGACGTTGATCCTGTAAGAATGGGTTGACTAAGAGAGATGCTTAGAGACCAGTTGGAAAGTTGAAAGAGCCTCTGAATAGTCATCTTTTAAGTGACTGTGCCTTTCCGCCCAGGCAGAAATAAGCAGTCACCGAGGAACCCCTTCAATCCTCTGCCACCAGACCCACACCTCGCCAGCACTCACACCCTTGTTTTCTCTTTCCCTACTCTCTCTCCTCCTCCCGAAGGCTTAACCCCAGCACAGCCACGTGCATTCTACTGCCTCCCAATTCTGGGGTGCTTTGTCTGACAATGGTGCTTTCTCTCTTCTGCATCTGCAACCCTCCTCTTCCTGGGCCTTCTCCTGCCCTCCCACCAGTATTTAGAGAAGCCTAAGTCCATCTTTTGATGGGGCCTCCTCTCTGGCTCTCTTTTATGTCTCGCCTCTCCGTCGGAGCCAAAGTCTGTGTAAATGCCTCATGTCCGCTAGCTGTACTCATTTTCCAGTGACCGCAATCCTGTCTCATCAAGACGGTTGAGGGGCTGAGGTCCAGTGTGGACTGTGCTCACCACCTGTGGGATTGGGTCTGTGGGTGAAGTCACAGAGTCTTCTCATTTGTTCTTTGGGAGATGCCTCACGTCAGCCCCTGCCTGGGACCCTTCCCGCAGGGGCAGGATTAGTCTGAAGAGGAGGAGGGCAGGAGGGCTCCCTTTTTCCCACCTCAGGATGTCGGCCCCTCCAGGGAGGTAGGGAGTGGATTTCAGGGAAGGGAATTTTGGGGGCCTGACTGGGGCTATACACAGTATAGGAGCCATCTCTTCACATCTCACTATGTCAGTATTAACACTGTGTCTTGATCTTGACCTGTTTGATTCCTCTATCTACTCCTTAATGATACCTCAATTCAGTGAAGAAGAGAGATGCCATTTATCGGGCCGCCTCCAAAGTCAACAAACCCAATCAGTGACTACTGTTTCAGCCTAACCTTGTGCAAGTCAAAAAGCAAAGTAGCAACGATCCAATCCACAGTGTTCGGGTACAAGGTGACACGGAGTTTGTATTTGCCGATTGAGTGAATGAAAGGTACTCAGTACTGGCAGGAAGTAGTTGGACCAACTTATCTTCAAGTACTGTTCTGGGCTCTGTCACTGACTAGTCGTGTGTCCTGAAACCGGTTGTTCAACCTCTCTGAGCCTCAGTCATATTTTTAAGACAAAATGATGTACTGTCTGCAGTACACTTACTGGGCATACATGAATAATCAAGGCTGGTTCTTTTTATTTTCAGTTTTACCCTTAAACTCTGATTCTTGCCAGAGGCCATGATGCCTGGTGCTGGCCTCCTGCCTGCCCCTCACCATTCTTGGTAAGGCAAAGGGTCAAGCTCTTACAGCACATTAGCCGCGAAGCCTGGGATTCCCGAAGCTCTCAAGATTATTTTCTCTTAACCTTGTCTGCATTTATCTGGTTGCGCCCTTTGTACCAAACATACTGTTCTTTTCACTAGAAATGAGTCCCTGAGACACACTTATTTCTCTCTTTTGCTCAAAATGGGAGGGGTCATCTTCTCCCTTGGTTAGCTATGAGAAAAGAAGCTCCAGAACGCCAATGGGAAAGGTTTTGGGGGCAAAGGTAAAGCTCTGGGAGGCATGGGCTCTGGTGCTCATGCTGGTGAGACGGAGGCGGGGGTGGGTAGAGGGGAGGAGGGTGAGGGAGAGAAGGGTCACAGTGGGAATTTGCTTGAGGCGGGGGGCGGGGGTGAATGAAATGATTTGTTGAAGTCATTTCAGATAAACTCTCGATCTTAAGAAACAGTCCAGGGGAAAGCCCAGAATAGCTTGGAATTGGAGAAAAATAGAAGGTTCAGCTACAATTTTAAGAACAATCCATCTCTCAATTCAATAACTGAAAAAGAGATGCATCGTAGTAATCTAAAATGGGCTGATAATCAATTGCAGTAATCAATAAGAAAAGGTTATTTAGCAACAAAGTGAAGGCTGATAGTCTGACTCTCAAGATCACGTGTGCAGTTTTGGCAAATGACCGAACTCCTCCGCGCCCCACTGCAAGGTACGCTGGTGGTTGCCGCTCTAGGACCCACCCGTTCCCGTTCCACCTTCCCACGTTGTGGTATCCAGGCTGTAAGACCGTCGTCCCCAGCGATCCCAACCGCCTGTAGTCACGTCCCTGTGCAATGCCCTGTCACATCACACCGTACACACTCCACACAAACCTGGCAGACACGACAGTACGTTACTTGCTTTCATGCCTCATGAGAACCCATAAGCAAACCCATAGGCTGTAGCTTCAGAGCGTAGCCGGAATCGACTGCTCCCCATCACCTCTGCCACCACCGTGCAAATCAGCACTCTCTCTTGTCTGAATTATTCCGAGAGTCTAACTGGTCTTCCCGCTTCGCCCCTTGCCTCCTTAGAGCAGCCAAAGTAATGCCGTTCAAACACTAAGTCACATCATGTCACCTCTGCTCAAAACCTTCTAAAATCCTCTCACTACATTAGGGTTAAAGCTGGTGTCCTTTCCATGGCCTACGAGAGTCCATGCGACCTGGCCCCCACTGTTATTTCTGATCTCATCTCCTACGATGCCCATCACTGTCGCCGTTCTACCTACCATGGCCTCTCTTGGTTGGGGCCCCCTGCACCATCTATCCCTCAAACCTGAGGCATGCACCTGCCCTTGAACCTGGTTCACTTCCCTGACTTTTATCCATGGCACTTAGCACAATCTATAAGACACTGCATATGTTACTCACTCCTTTTATTATCTGTCCCCATAGAATATAAACTACGGGGACAGGGCTTTCTCTTCAGTTTTGTTCACTGCTGCAGTCTTTGAGCCTGGCAAACACCAGGGGCCTAATACACAGTAACAGGTGTCGACACCGATTACTATTGCATGACATGCACTGTTTCAGGCACGGCAGCGACAGGCACGAATGAGACCTGACCCCATTCTAAGAAAGCGCGCCCCTTTCCCCCTCCACACTCCAGCCTCCTCCTGACCAAGCCCCTAGTCTCACCAGCCAAATCTGGCTGCGATTTACTGAAGCTCCAGGCTTGGGTAGGTGCTGCCTGCAAAGAAGTTGGGCTTGAAAAAACTAAGAGGACTCTGATATCCTCGTTGGCTGGGGGACTCTGAATGGCAGACGCTCAATGAATGACAAGGGGCCCAGAAGGCCACTATCTGGATTACACTCAAAGTGCAAATATGAATATGTGGCAACCAGACAAGAAGCTGCCACTGTCAACACGTAAATTGGATACCAATGGTATGGAAGACCAACTGTGTGTGTGTGTGTTTCCTCACCCACGTACCATCTAAGGACCGCTGTCTTTGTTCACTAGGGTGGGCTCTGACTTCTAGAAGAAAGCCTGCCCAGCTTCGGGCTGGTCTCAGCCGTGTACAAAGGTAATTATCTGCTGGCTGCCTGGGAAGGTATGGTATCAAATAGATTACTTTAGTGATTACAATAATGAAAGGAGCTATCAGGGCTGGAAGATATTTTTTGTCTTCCTAATTGAAGACTCTAAATAAGGGTGAAAATATGAGCTGGGGAGGAATGTCCTGATTAATCCGTCTGATAATTACAGCGCCTGCCAGTTGGGGGCTTGGCTCTACATCACAGGCTTTTGGGGTTCCTTTCAGTGGCGAGCTTTTCTTAGTGCTCTCCTCTGACTGTACCATACCGGGTCAAGAGGGCTCACTTTGGGATAAAAAGTGGTTGTTAAGGCCCATTGATTTATTTATTCTTTCATTTGCAGCAATGGACATTTTGTGCTTTCCTCAAACAGACCTTTTTATTCTACTGTCTTTGAAAAGAGGTAATAAAGAATCAATTACAAGAGATAACACACAAACAGAAATTGGTATTTATCTATGCGGGATACCTGCTGAAAAATAAAAAGATCATTAAACCACAGGCACACACAATGAAGTGGGCCTACTTAAGGCTGCCCACCACCGATACGAGTGTGCCCTGGGTCTCAAACGGAAGATTCATTCCTCACCAACAGGAGAAAAGGAGCCAAGGGTGAGGTCACGGGGGGCAGTCGTGCCCTCTTCCCGAGACCCTGGCAACCCCTCCTTACTTTGGGTTTCCAGGAAATCTCTTTAGAGGCCATTTGTCCCTGAGAATTTGGCGCTACAAGAAGCCAGAAAGTGGAACGAGGCTAATAATAACTTCATTGCTGTTCTCGTCCTTATTCAGAAACTCACTTTTATTTTTTTTAATGGCTCTTTTTCTAGGAGCCATTAAACCGTTTTGTGGATATATTTGTGGATGCTAATTTTGGCATAAACGTTATAGGTTATGGCATAAACACCATTTCTTTTCCTAAAGAGTGCCAAACGCTACAGTTAATGATGTGACTAGGCTGGGGAGAATGATCGAGGTGATCATCACTATCTCCTCGGCCACCAACATTTAATTGCCAAATCCAAACAGACCTTGATGGGGCTATTTTCTTTATGATTGTTCATTACATCGTATATTTATGTTTCATCGTGCTTTTCTGCCTGTATGTTGTATTTGCCAATAGACCTTGATGGGGGTATTTTCTTTATGATTGTTCATTATATCGTATATTTATGTTTCATTGCACTTTTCTGCCTGTATGTTGTATTTGCCAATAAAGAGGTAAAGCAGTTTAATGTGCCACCTACCAAGAGGTTTCTGGGCTGTGGCCTGCAGTACCTTCTGTGCTGGAACGGCAGGACTGCTTCTGAGCTCTGATGTGCACTGTAGAGGTCAGTGAGCACTTGCCCTATGCTCTGCACTTTATTCACTTTGGTTCTAAAGCAAAGAAATGGTGAGCTTCCTCCTGCCCACCCCCCTTCCTTATGCAAAGCTGGCCAAGATATGGGAATGAATAGAAATTGGTGGGTAGAAGAGTGGAGGCTTAGGAATCAAATCGCAGCTCTGCTACTTACTTGCCATGTGGCCTGGGGAAGTTGCCCCCCAAAGCCTCTGCTTCCTCATCTGCAAACAGAGATCATCATAGTACCTATTTCAGAACTGGTGTAATGCGTAGTTTGTTAACAACACACTGATTCAGTTTGGGTGTTGATGGCTGTGGGTCCCAGAATTCCCAATTCAAAGAGGTTCAGGGAATGCAGAAATGTGTTGGGCCAAGTCTGTCTTCCAAGAGGAGGGCAGGTGAGAGGGCTGTCCCTGTGGCAATGGCTTTGGTTTGGTTATTCTGCCTTTCCAAGCTCTGCTCTCCCACATACGCCAGCTTCTTCATCCCTAGACTTGTGCCAACAGGTCCAGGCTTCTCACCTGTACAGGAAAACATCTTCCCTGAGGTTCTCTCTCAAGTGTGAGGAAATGCTCCTAGAAGCTGTCAGATATCTTACACCTTCCTCTTACAAATCACTGGTCCCAGTTGGGTTAGGGCCCATTCCTAGGCCAATCCCTGTCATGGAGGAAGCGCCATGCACTGATCGGCTCAGAAGTAGGTGGAAGAAATGGAATGACCGTCATTACCTGAGACAAGTTAGGGGACTGCCTTGGAGCTGAGGGAGGTGGTGGTGAGGGGGAGGGTCAATGCTCCAAACTGTAGGGCTGCCATATAATCTGTATGGGTAGGAAGATGTTGAGGAAAAAATGCACAGTGAGTGTTACACATACATAAAATGTTCCTAGCATATAATTAAATCTACATGAATGGAAACTTATTATGGTCGTTGTGTAAATAAGACATTTATTAAATGCCTGTTGAAATAATACGTTTGTTTTTTACTTTCTCAAAAGAGAGTGAAAACAGCTAACATTAAACTCAGCACGTTTCTACGAATATGCTTTCCCAGCCCCTCTTTTCCGTCCTCTCTTCGACTCCTCCAGAGCATGGCATCTACCCACAGTGATCTCCCTTACGAAGCCACCCTCACATGAAAACAATTTCGGTGCACGGGAGAGCCTTCAGCAACAGCACTACAAACATGATTTCGTTCTAGGCCAGGCTTGTTACTGATTAAATGCTACCATGAAACTTTCATTAGGTTATTAGGGAGCATGGCTTTCACCTTCTAATATTCAAGCTGTTTTGTACAGTTGCAAAGAGACAACAAAACTAGGGGCATTGATTAAATTGATTCTGTAAATCAATATGAACACTGTAGCCTCTCAACCACTGTAAGAAAGGTAACGTATGATCTTGGCCTCATCTGCTGTCCAGATGCTTGCGGTCAAGGTCCCCACAACAGGGACAGTTGCTGTGGATTTCAGTCTTACAGCTGGGTGGACCGAAGGAAGGCTCTGTGGTTTCCAGTGTGACGGATGAGTTTGAGGGATGAGTCACCAATTTAAGACGATCCCATCAAGGGATTTTAGAGATGGGAAGAGCAAAAGTTTCAAAAGGGGATGGAAGATACCACTTAACAGGATACTGGACTCCCAAAAGGACTTTTCTCAAGGTTCTCAAGAGGGCTGGATTACAGCCAGGAGAATCCTCAAAGCTCAAATTACTAAACAGAACCTATAAGGCAGGGAATTGATGTTACTGATCTTTTGGATATATATCCTGCTCCTGCTCCACAATCCTTATATACACCCCCAGCCCCATCCCCACCCAAATGCTTATGCACCTATACACAACTCAATGGCCATCGGGCAAGAGCATTATCTCTCGGGAGTACAGTGACCCCACTTCTCAGCAGAACTGTGGACTTCTGCTTTTTTCCATCTATAGCCAATTCCCCCAAAGACTATGTATGATGACTTTTTTTTTCCTATTTAAAGAAATCCTAATGGGATAGGACGTTTACCTGTTTAGAATACTATTACTAGATTCCCTCCTTATTTTAATGCCCACAAACATATCCTTCTCTTTGCAGACACTCAAGAAGCATGAGGCCGATGCAGAAGGGGAGGTGGTGAGGGTCATGGGAGGAGGGAAAGGAGGGGTAACCAACCAACCAAATAAGCCACCAAACAAAACAACAAAAGAAAAATTCTGCCTAAAAGAGGAAAACTGCGCAGACAAAAAGAAGTCTCCAGGTCTTCTAAAGGCTCTCCATAGCAAAGTTCTCATTGAAGTTAATGCTTCGAAGATTATAGAGATAACAGGAAAATAGAAAATATGCTTAATAAAAAAAAAAAAAAACCAACACCTACTGGAATTCCTGAGAATTGTCATCCTTATCCCCATCCTTATCCCTTAGACTAACTGACTTGGCTCTTCTGAGGAAACTATGTTTAGAATCAAAGGGATAAGAAATCTGGGAAGAGAAGAAATGCAGGAAGAAGGGCCAAAATAAGAGATGGGATGACGATGAAAAGCAACATTGTGGGAGGGTGGGAACTCGTACCCCAAACTGGATCAGTGAAGAGTGAGGCACCAGCAAACGCCCCATGAGCCCCGTTGCAATGTTAGTGTCCTGCTCCCAAATAATAAATGAAGATTTGGGAGTAAGCAAACCTAGACCAAGTAGACTTTGGAAAAAAGGCTGGTCCAAGCTACTCATTAGTCTCAGGACGAGGAGAGGCAAGCCTGTCTTTTCCCAGAATAACCCACCTAGCCGATGGTCGCAAGGGGCAGTGTAGCTGCAGGAGTGAGTGGGGGCACTGGTGACACCAGCTGAAGCGCATCCACTACAGCGTGGCTCAGGAAGGCGGGCTCACCCCGGAGATCCTGGGGAAATGCCCCCAGCTGCTTGGGGTGCTAATGCCATCCGTAGTTCAGGAGAATCAGCAGGAGACCGGGGAACAGCAGCACACCTGTGTGGGCCCAAAGCTGCCATGACCCCTACCCTCTGTGCTCTCTGGCGTCCACACCTGCGGTCAGCACACGGCACCTGCCCACCCGGTGGGGGGCCTCCTGTACAGAGGCCCATTTGGAAGAGTAGAAGTTGAAAGGGGAAATGTGGTCACACCAGAGGTTGGTTCAACTGTTCCTCCCCAAACCTAAGGTGCACTGTTCTAAGTGAGGCATGAATGCTCGGCCCCTGTTGGGAGGCCTGCCTATGTAAGCAGAGGCCAGGGGGAGGCGGGCAGCCCATCTGCTGAGTCAACTGGTGGGGCGCCGCCTGGGCCTCCCGGGGGACCCACCTGTTCAAAGGATGTGGTGGCCGGAGGCTAGTCTGTTTTGTTTAGACTGTGCATATTCAGCCTCAGTGAGGCTCCTGAGGAGGCCAGGGAGGAGGGACAGAGTGCACAGACATTTATTTTCTCAAAGGCACTGCCTACAAAAGACGGAGCAGGTGAATGACGGGCCATGTGTCCCGGAGCGCCAG
This sequence comes from Canis lupus familiaris, assembly GCF_011100685.1. Lineage (NCBI taxonomy): Eukaryota > Metazoa > Chordata > Mammalia > Carnivora > Canidae > Canis > Canis lupus. Next base: position 7,156,066 of record NC_049256.1, on the reverse strand, counting down.
TCTTCAGGAGGGCTGGTCCGTCCGCACAGGGTAGACACCAACCAGTTGCTCCCCAACCTCTCATTGCCCAGATCAGGGGTCTGTGTGCTTCATGGGATAAAAGGCAAGCAGCTTGGGAAGCCTGGGTCCTTTGAGGCACCGGGAGTGCTGCGACAATACTGGGTGCGGGTTGGTGAATATCCTCAACGTGCCTGCTTAGACCAAGCCGAAGGGTTTTGCTGTTTCAGAAAAGCAAGTGACAGAGAGTAGAGGTGAAAGGGAGATTTAAAAAGAATCTTTTTTCTTAATGCTTTGCTTCATACTGTTAGCCACTCATTTTTAAAGGTATGGACAAACTCATTTGGTGCTTAATTTTGATTAGAAATTAAAAAACCCAGCACAGGCTTCTGCTTCTACAGACTTAAGAAACCTCCATCCCTGACTTACTTCCTTGGGAAAAACTAAAGTGGCTTCAAAGATCCCAAGTGTCTTAAAACCCCAGAGTCAGGCCCCCCCCGCATTGTGAGCTCCTGCCTCTTACTTTCCATTTAAAGAACCATTCACACCTTCACACCTGTGTCTTATCACACCTTAGATGAAGAGATGCTGAAGGGCAGATGTCAAGGCTTCTGGCCCCGCCAGGTACATGTTCTCTCCCAGTCCGCGGGTGGCAGGTGCCAGTGTATGGAGGCTCTTTGGCCTGCTTTCCACTCTGGACTATAACATTTGGTGGTTAAAAGCAAGGAGTCTGGGGTCCTTTAAACCCTAGCTCCGGTCCTGGCTTTGCTCTATGACCTGGGGGGAGGTGTTTTTTTTTTTTTTTTTTTTTTTTTTTTTTTAATTTTCTAAGCCTCAATTGCTTCACTGGTGAAATGGGGTCAATTACAGCATCTATCTCGGAGAGCTGTTGAATGGATTGAATAAAATACCGTAAGTGATGCATTTAGTAGGATGACTCCAGAGACCCCAAGGACGGGGAGATCTGGATCGAGATCAAGCTCACCTCCTCTCCTTTGCTCTGAAATGCCATGTGAGCATGTGGCAGCATGGGGAGCTCTCCTGGACAAGGACTATAGAAAGAGGCCTAGAAGGGTGACTGCTTTTCAGTAATATTCCAGGATTCTGCTATGAGAAGGGAAGTGGCCAATATTCGCCTGGGAAGCACGTGTCCATCATGCAGATGTTTCACACTGAGTTAATTCACCTCCCATGCACAGGCTGTCAGGGACCCTGAGGGCCCGAGGCCACAGTTCCATCTTCTAAGCAATTTTTAATTTCCTCTAAGTGTAAAAACCAACCCACTGCTTTGATTTTAATTATTGCCTCCCAGGGAAGGATGGGTCAAGAACAGGGCCACAGTCCCAACTTGGCCAAAGATGGAATGGCTGAGTTAGAAACTAGGATTCTTGTTCTCTTGACACATGCAACAACTTGTATGGATCTCAAGGACATCTGGCTGAGCAAAACGACCAATCTCGAAAGGTCACTCAATGATTCTATTTATTTAAAATTCTTAAAATGACAACATTATAAAGATGGAAAACAGATTAGAGATTGGTAGGCAGCGAGGGGTGGAGGGAGGATGGGGGAGACTTAAGGGAGTATAGGGAGATCTTTTTACAACAGAATCATTCTGTATCAGATGGCAGTGGTGGTCACGCAAATCCACACACACGGTGCAGTGACACGGAGCTGTGTACCCACGTGCACACACACACGACCAACCCACTGGTTTGCTTTGCAGGGAGTCCTCATACGATTATCATTCAAATAACAGGCCAGTGTCCTCTTTTTCAAAGTTGGAAATTACTGAGCTAGACATCTGGATTCTTGTTGTCAAGGTTGCTTTTTTTGGGTGGGGTCGAGGGGGGGGTGCATCTTTCACTGTATCTAAAATCAAGGCATTGGAATGTTTTCTCAATTTTTAAAATTTAAATTCAACTTGCCAACATATAACACCACTGCTCATCACATCACGTGCCCTCCTTAGTGCCCATCACCCACTCACCCCATCCCCCACCCCCGTTCCCCTTCTGCACCTGTTTCTTGCTTCCCAGAGTTAGGAGTCTCTCATGGCGTGTCTCCCTCTCTGATTTTCCCCCACTCAGCTTCCCCTCCTTCCCTACGGCCCCTTTCAGTATGTCTTATATTCCGAATATGAGTGGAAACCATAGGGTAATTGTTTTTGTCCAACTGACTTATTAGAATGTTTTCAAAACCAAATCAAATCATTGCAGAGGGAGAAACCACATGATCCAACTCACTGCCTGATGTGTTATCATTCTGCCAATTCAACGGGGGCTAGATAGTCCGTGATCTGAATGATGGGACACGTTATAGCACCTTCCTCTCTCTCCCTCACGTACTGTCCCCTTGCCCCCAGGATTTCCCAAGGGCTGACGTTGAGACTTTGCACCTGCAGTGGTGCTGGATGTCTGTCCTGCCAGTGCTCAGGCTGTACGCTGGTGGTTAAATGCTGTGAATAAGGCTCCTAGGTCTTACCAGACTTGATACTGTATCCTACAGAGCAAAGACAACAAGAACAACAACAAAATGCAATAAATGCACAACCCCTTTGATCAAAGTTTTATGCTTTTAGGAGTCTAGAAACTTGTAATTTTTTTTCTAAATGTAGGGTCTGTGATAAGTATTTCGAATTTAACTGTTGGAAAGAAATCTGTGACTAGCTTCGTGACTTGTAACTAACTCTTCTTTCTGTTACCATATGGTGTTTCCTTTAATAAAAACATTTTGCAGAAATAATGATAAAAAATTACTTTAAGCTTTTATAAAAGTTAGATGTTTCTGGCAATAAAAACACTCCTTATAATGATGTAGATAACTTTGTATCTGGTAAACAGGAAAAAGTCTGCTGACCTTGCCATTTTATTTCTAAGTAAAGATGATGCATCCCATTTGTGTCATTCATCCTTGATCACTTCCTGAATATCTCATTCGTTGACCTCTCTCTTTAAGACTGCAGGCATGTACATTCAAGGCTCCTGTTCTATTTGTGTTTCCTTTAGGATCCCATTTCCTTTGACTGTCTGCAACAGAACAACGTATTCTCTATCTTCAGAGATCTGAGCCACACTGTGTGTCAGTTCTGATGAGTGTAGCTGCGTGGAACAACAACAAAAAAAAAGCTGACCTGGCTGAAACACATCTAACACACGCCTGGAGGTGTGCAGACCAAAGCAGCTGTGAGTGATGGCATGAGGGATCCAGCCTCTTCTTTTTGTTCCCCCATCCCTAGGCAGAGGCTGCTGTCTTATGTGTACTGCCTAGTGGTTACAAGATGGCTGCTCCATCTACGCCCCAGCCGGAGCGATGGGAGAAGGCTTGCAGGGTAAGAAGTCAGAAGACTGTCCTAGGTAAAAAGCCTTTCAGGAAAACCTCGTCCAGAAACTCCTGTTTATTCTTTGGCTGGACCTGGGTTGCACAACCACCTCTAGGCCCAGGATAAGAGTCATGGATGATGTAGGGTCAGCCAACCGATACCATCTGCTGCTCACGCTACTGCAGGGAGGGAGGAGGGGCTTGCCTGCCTTCCTATAGGATCTTCTTCTGATAGGTCTTCTGTCCCCCCACCACCTTTAAGGATCCCCGTCAGTGGTTCTGGGTGTATATACGTGATGTGTTGGTTGTGCAACTTTGTCTTTCTAAGAACTGTGTGATCTTCCTTCTAGTGAACTTGGCTGTGTTGCTCATGCACAGGGCCTATGAACTTTGGCCTGTAAGATTGCATTTCCTTATGTTAGTTCACAGGACAAAGTGAAAGTAGAGAAAGCTTAAATCAATGTCTTAACTCAAAATAATCTGGCTTAGGGTGGAGGGAGAGACGGTCCAGCCTCAGATACGAATAGGAATTATAGGAACAGAAAAGAGATGAGTCAGAGGGAATGCAAATTATTCTATATTACAGATGCTGAAGCAGTCAATTGGTTTGCTATGCATTTAGCCACCACTCTTAGAGAACTCCTTCTTGGACTGAAAAAGAAGTGTTCTGGCACTTCCGATGGTTTTAAATTTGTAAGAGTTGAATTCATGCTGGTCTATATTTAAAGTTCTGTGGCCACTTCTACAATAAATAGCCGGGAGTATATAGAGTTAAAAAAAAATCCCTTGAGGTTAAACTGGAAATATGTTTCTCACTCTTGTTTCAAAACTAACACGATCATTGGGCTTTTCGCATTTTATTATAATCCACAAAATAATTAGCTGACGTGTCTTGGAATAAATGTGGATTGAGATTTCCTGTAAGAGGCTGCTTACCCCATCGGGTTCGGTTTTTTTTAGAGACCATGGTTGTAAAGATCACATACGCTTCTCTCAGTTGTCCAGAGATGTGAATGTACCACCTGTGGTAGCCAGTCTCTGAGGGGCCCCCAGTGATCCCCACCTCCTGACATTCACACCCCATGTGGTTCCCTCCCAGCTGGACCATGGGTGGTCTGTGTGGCCACACACTACGGCGGAGGTGATGATGTGTTATGAAACACATCATGGCTGCTGCCTTATTCTCTTTGGTCACTTGCTCATGGGAGCCAGCTGCCACCCTGGCTGCAGGGAAGGCCACGGGGGGAAGAGCTACACTTCTGACCAATGGCCATGGAGGAACTGAGGTCTCCTGGCACAGCCAAGAGAGTAAGCTTGGAAGGAGAGCCTCTAGCCCCAATCAGGCCTTTACATGATACAGGCCCCCTGCCACCCTGTCCCCCAGTCCTGATTGCAATCCCCTGACGGACCTGGTACCAGTATCATCCAGTCAACACGCTCACTCTGTAATTCCTGGCTACAGAAACTGTGAGACAACGAAACGTCTGTTGTGTTCAGCCATGCTGTTTTGGGGGTAATTCATTACATAGCGATAGATAACTAACCTACTAACCATCCCTCTTCTGAATGGTTCAAATCAGCTTTGCAATCATCCTGAGAACAGCTCCCTAAAACGGAAACATCAATGGCCACTGTGACTCCCAACCTTCCTTACAATCTTTGAAAAGTCAACATGACACACTACAGAGTATGGTGTCACAGAGACATGGCCAGTCCCGCAGGGTGTGTTCAACAGGCAAGGGGTGGACTCAACTTGGCAAAAAGTGAACTTGGAGGTTTAGGACGTGATTTTTACAGATGACGATCATTAATAGGAATAATACTCAGAGGCTTATAATGGCCTTTTAGACTTGGCACTGCTCTACTAGTAGGCAAAGCATTCCTAAGAGAATGTAGCCAAGGGCATATGGCATACTATTAATTATAACCACAATTATCACTTATGCACTGATGCTTTACATCATTATTTCATCCAATCCTCACAACCACCCCAGGAGAATGGAGGCCCAGCAAGGGTAAGCAGCTAGAGAGCATGAAGTAAGGGAGTCAAATCTGGGCCAGGAGCTAATTTCTTACTACAAAGACCCACCCCTTTAATCACTCATCTCCCCACATTTTCCTTGGTTCAGGCCACTAATGTGACCTGTGAGCTACCACATAAAGCACAGGGTAACGGGAGAAAGACATGGAAATGGTAGCTGACAGAATTAGAGAACCAGGAAGCAGATTACAGCTCTGCTACTTACTAGCTCAGTGACCCTCAGTAAGTTACTTAACCTCTCTGAGTCTTTCATGGAAAGACAACAATTCTATAATGAATAGCCAGGGGTACAAATATTAAAAAAAAATCCCTTGAGGCTAAACGGAATATATGTTTCTAGCTTTTGTTTTAAAATTAATAACTAATAATCTTCTTTTGCATTTTAATATAATCTGCAAAATAACTAGAAGATATGTTTGGGCTTAATCTTCTGCAAGGCTGCTTACTTTACCGGGATGGTCGTTTTGGAGGCCAACGGTTGTGAAGAAGAGGAAGAGAAGAATTATCTATCTATAGAAAGGTACACTATCCTAGCCATCTGTCCATCCATCTGTCCATCCGTCCATCCTCTTTATTTATAGAGGAATTCTCTAGGCTCTAATAACTTATCCTCCTTTTTTCTGCAATCTCCCTTTGTAGAAGGTGAGCATAACATCAATATGTATAACAAAGGAGTACTATGAGGATTAAATAAGATAATTTATATAAAGCATTTAAAGTATCACCTGGCCATATGAAGTGCCGTGCAAGGGCTCACTGTTGTCATCGTCATCACTGTTACCTCCTTGTTCTCCCTCTAAGGAGAGGGACCCCAATCTGATGGGTCAAATTCCAGCACCCAGCCTGAGTGTGAGACTGCAGAGTGAGAATGGCGCCCACAGAGGCATGGTTCTCCCCAGTGTCCTTCTTGCTTTTCCTCACAGTGGAAAGATCAGAGGCCCAAGACCTATTCCCTAATTCCATGTACTTAGAGTCTTAAAGAAGATCAGCTCTTTTGCCCTGCCTGGGAGGAGAGCTAGCCATATCTTCTTTTCTCAGGAAAACATAGATTCAGGACCTTACTTCCTTGTCCTCCAGTGGTACAACTCTGAGATCTGGGGTGTGGGGCAGTGAAAGAGGTCTCTAAAGGCCTCTAGATAGGCCTCCAGCTCCAGCCCCGCTTTCCAGAATTCCAAGAATTTGTCAGACTATATACTCCATTGCCCACAATGTTTAAAATTGCGACTGTCCACAACCGGTGCTGGTAATCCCAAATCCCTTAGCTATAACACCAATTTTGCACTCTTGAATCCCATGGTTATTTCCAACAATACCGACGACGGGATGAGAATAGCTGGGATTTCTTGGGTACTTACTATGTATTAGACATTCAAATATCTATCAATTGATTAAATTCTTGCAACTCTAAGGAAGAGGCTGTTACAGCCTCTATTCTATACATCAAGGAAATGAAGTTCAGAAGGGTTTCGGAGTTCACAGGTTACATGACAAGTAACTAGGCTGGGAGGAGAAGAACCTGGGTCTGACTTCCGAACCAGTGGTTCCCGCTGCCATGTGCAGCAGGCTTGATCACACCACACTGAGAAAAGAGATCACATCGAAGAGTACAGGGTAGACTCCGTGGTTTTGACAAGCCCAGCTCTGGACTGCTAATCTTATATGTTCTCAAGCAAAGGTGGTTAGATTGAAAATGGGAGAACCAATGTGACCAGGGGAATCAGGGTGTGGCAGTGGTGAGAAGGAGAAAAAAAAAATGGATTATGGCCTCAGCTGGGTCTATGAAATGCTTTTGGTATTTTAGAGAGTCTGTGGTTAGGATGGGGAAAAAAAACAAAACAAAACAAAAACATCCCATCTTTTTAGAGTAAAAATCTCCTTTTTTAGACGGTATTATAAAGGTTAAAGGAAATGTGCCATGAGATTCCCTTCTACAATTTGAAATGATTCAGGACACACTTCACTTAGACTGGGAAATGAAAACCATGTGACTGACACAGCTTCAATTTCCTCTGTTGAAAACCAAATCCCATTTTCACTTGTGGGTATTTCATTCATCTTTGCTTTTTTGGTTTTTTAATTACATCGCAGAAAGTGCTACTGTAATTTCCTCCCTGCGTAACGACAGCATTATTCATCAAGAAGCTTTTAATTCTATACAGCGATTGCTTCTCTTCAAAAATCTGCTTTCACTCTCTGCAGAGGCAGAAGGGTGTGCTTTTTTGACCTTAGGGTTAATTGTCTGCAAATAAGTTTAAATCACACAAAACCTCAACCTGGGAAAAGGGAATGCAAGCGTGACCCTTCCCTTTACCTTATTGTTAGAGGTGGTAGGGAATTTGGGGGGCAGGGCAAGGCAGCTCGGACCCTGTGGCCTGTGTGGTCTGTCCTGCTGGATTCAGCTCTGTGACAGGATTGTCTTGTCCACGGGGGTGTTTTAGGGTCTCACATGGTATCTGGATCACAGAAAGGAGTCGATAAATGATTGGAAAAGTGATCCAAATCTAAAGAAGAGTGAATAGAGGAATAGGCTCTCAAGTGTTCCTGACTTTTGGATTTTTTTTGAAAGTTATGTGTGTGAAAAGGTCCTATCTCTGGGGAGAAGCTGTGAGGAGACACCAGGGGCCCTCCGGTGACCAGTGACTAGGACTGAGGAGGGAGGCTGATCTGGGAGGAAAGTCTCTTGTGCCCACAGGATCCAGTCTCTTCTTCCCAGACTCTCCCCTCCCAACTGCACCACCCATAACATCCATCTTCTCTCTGACGTCTCTAATTCTCTCCTGATGGGCCCAACACTCATTTCCTCATTTGACTCACTGTAATTAAGAATCATTTCTGAATACCCGATCTGTGGCTTGATATTGGAACTTGGGGAAGTAGGCTGGAAGGGAATGGATAAGAACATTGACAGCTAACATGTGCGGAGTACCTGCTATGTGCCAGACACACCTGCCTGCAGTTCCAGGCATTAACCTCTCAAAGCCTCACTGCAGCCCTCCAAGAGAGGTTCACATGCTTTATCACAATAGCACCCCATATGTACCTCTCATTATAGTCGTGTTTTGTGTCACTAGAGCCATTTGTTGACACGTCCGTCACTTCTAAGGACAGCTCATTCACTTCTGCGTCCCTAACACCTAGCTCAGTGGCTGATACAATGACTGGTGATGAGCAATATTTGCTGTATTATTTCAGTGGCTTCTGATCAACGAGGAAGGATGCATATTAGGAAGCAATGCAAAACTGTACGCACAGTCCCAGAGGGACCGCTGTGCAAGTCTGTCACAGCAATGGGGTCAGCAGGACCCCAGGGGAGGACAGCAGAAGAGGGGGCAGAGAATGCGGGAAAACAGCTTCCACTCGCATGGGCTACAAGAGGGTCTGACGCGGCAGGGCCACGGTGTGGCCCAGATGACACGTGACGTGACAAATCACTTCAGGCCACTGAGAAGCAAAAGGTGCCCAGCTGTGGCTAGCAAATACTGAGGAACTGAGAGGGACCAAGGGGCCCTGCTGTTATCATCTTCAATTTTTAATGGGAAAGGATGTCTGAGAAGATGGAGGTCAGACAATGTGCCCCAGAGTGACTGCCCCATAGGCTTGGGATGCAATTGCACTGCAAAGGGACTCCTGAGCTCCAGGAGACAAACAATACGGCCCAGCTTCTGCCCCCAGGACAGGACAGGACAGGACACTACCCACAGCGGAATGTACAGGATATCAGAGGGTAGGACAGAGTGAAGCTGCTCATTAGAAACCATGCTCCTGCCCATGGAAAATGCCCAACCCGTGGCTCCTAATCCACACGGGGCAGGAGCCCATGGCGTGAGCCCACAAGTGGGGAGCATCTGGGAGGACTTGGGGGGCAGGGGACTGAGGATCTCCTTACTCCCAGAGAGAAAGAGGAGAGGTTCGTGGGCTGTATGGAGAAAGGGGTACCCACAGAGAAGAAGAGGGAGGGAAAGGAGGAAGGGGAAGGAGAAGAGGAAAGGCAAATGGGAAGAGAGGTATCTTCCTCTGCATGGTGGCGTGGGGGTGGGGGTCCCTGGGGTCTGTTGCATTTCCTGGCCGCTTCATGGCTTTTTTTTTTCTACATGCCTTTTAAAAACTCCCACTACTCCAATTCTCTTAAGTGTTTAGGGTCTGTCATCTTTTCAGATCAGCTGACCTTCCCTGGATCATGGGTTCTCCTGGATGGTATGGTGGTCACACCCACATCCAGGTCTCAGTGTTGCCTCTAGACGATGAGCATGTGGTCTTAGAGCCAGTGCGTGTAGAGCCAGGCTGCGTGGGTCTGTATTCCAGCCCTGCCCCTTAGCCGCTGTGTGACGTGGGGCAAGTTACTTCGCCTTGCTGTGCTTTGGTTGCCTCACCTTTAAAGTACCTTATAGGGCTGAGTGACTCACTGAATTAATTCATGTGAAGCTCTTAGAACATAACAAGCACATGATAAAGTTACTAATCACAATGATTTGGGGAAGTAAAATTACTGCTAACAAGAGGACCATTTAATAGGAGTGATTAAGTGAAGACTTAGCTCATGACCTCTGCAAGACTGGCAACTCTTTGTGTAATCTGTCCTTTGTGAAGGATATTTTTGTCGATTGTATACGAGCTCTTAGAAGGAATCTTCACTTCTCTCTCCTGTTCTTGGGCTCAGACATATTAACTAATGATAATGAATTACTGCCCTATGACATATCTAGGGAAAACAAAGCCAAGGAGAACAGTTCGAATTGGACAAAGATCCTTTTGACCTTGTAAAAATTCCTTCTTTACAGGGCGATCTAGGCCTGAGGTCAGCTGAAATCATCTTCTTGCTCAAGACCAGCTGATACATACTCTCTTTTCCAGTCTCCCCCATGGTCTCAAAAACAGAAGCATCTATATCCTCTTTCCAAACATTCAGTGCCTTCGAACTCATGCTGTTTCCGCATTAATCATCTTGTCTGTCTTCAATCGTTCTTTCTCCCTGAAAAAGGCTCATATTTCCCTCATAAAGTTTTTGAAAGGAAACTCTCCTGTGGTGCTCATCTTTGTTGAACAATTTCTCGAAATGGAATATTATACTTCTTGCCTCTACACTTCATCCTGAAGTATGGGGGCTCCATTAACACCATTGTCCTGTAACTACGTATTTGAACGTCTCTGGTAACCTTCAGTGCCCACCTGAGCTCTATTACTCCATCTTCACTCATCTGGACCTTCGTGAGCATGTCTCAGCCAATCCCATATTCCTCTCTGAAACTTCCATTAGCCTCCATGACCTTGTGCTCCTGGAAATCTTAGTTAACTTCTGACTGCTACTTCCTGGGCTCTACATTTGCGGTCTTACAACTCATCTGCTCCCATGTATGGCTGGGTGCTCCCAAAGGACCTAAACTTGACCCTTTTCTCTTCCCCGGTTATGCTCTTTGCGTTCTCCAAGCACATGGTTCAAGTTGCCACCTTTATCTAGAGAACCTGGGTGCTGACTTCTCCTGCAAGCCCACACATCCCAACACCCGCTCAGCACCTCTAGCTAACTTCATGTCCACAGGACTCAGACCCAACCTAGCCCAAACTAAGTCCCTCTCCCCTCCCATGTCTGCTCTTTTCACTGGGTGCCATCACTCTGATCACAGTCCATCATTCTCCAAGGCACCTGGATACTCAAAGTCTTGAGATCATCTTAGATTCTTCACTTTCTCTGGCCTCTACTTCTAGATCTTTTCAATTCTGCAATCTCAGAAAAATACCTCCTCCTCTCAGTGCTCATTAAACATGGCCCAATTCAGTCTCTCCTCACTAGCTTTCGGCCTTTGCCTTCCACTCAAAATCTCTGCCACCGGTCTTTACCCGACTCCAAAACATCATCATCTCCACGAAGCCCCATCTAATCCCGGTCCTGCTGTGTATCTCATGAACTGGGCACTGTTTTCTCCTCTCCTACAGATGAAGAGAGTGAGGCATAGGGAAGTTAAATCTAAGGTCATACAGTCGGTAAGCAGTAAAGTCAAAATTTAAATTCCAGAATGTTTAGCTCCAAAGGCACTATTATTCTGTGGGTCGATTGTTGGCTACTTAGCTGGATGAGCAGATGGATGGTTCAATGGGTAAATAGGTGAATAAATGAAGAAATAATACACAGGGTTTAATAACTAAGAGCAACCCATGCCACCATGTGGACTGGCATATGTTTAAAATGGGAGGCTTTTCTTGGCAGAATTTCTGTAGAGCAGTGGTTCTTAACCAGGGGAAATCTGGCAACGTCTGGAGACATTTTTGGTTGTCACAACTGGTGTGTGTGTGGGGCGTGGTGCTCGTGCCATATGGGGGACAGAGGCCAGAGATGCTGTCAACATCCTACCAAGCACAGGACAGCACCCCCAGCAAAGCATTATCCCGCTCTAGAATGTCAACAGCGCCAACGTCGACAGACCCTGCTGGAGAGTGATTCAGGTCAGTCCCTTGGGAAACAAGCAAGTTTTCTGAGGCTAAGTGGAGGAATATGATGAGTAAATTTATACTTGACAACTCTGTGCTTCAAAAACAAGCAAATAGAAAACAAAAACAAGGCGAGGACAGCTCGTGCTTAGAAGAACGAGGGCATGGGCACCTGTGAATGGCTGACATGCCCATCCCTGGAGGGGAAAGACAGAGAGAAGAGAGGAGACAGAGCGTGGAATACAGAGCCTTGGCCACATCCCAAACATCTGCAAGAGAAAAGTAAAATACACATACAGGTGGATGCATGTTGCCTTTTCTGAACAACCCCCCCCCCCCCCCATTCTAAGGCGGTGTGCCTAGCCCTGCTTCCTTGCTCCATCTCTTGGATATTCCTGCCTCGGTCTCCTCTGCGCCCACCCCCGGGGGGCCGGCTCCGAGACTGGGGTGGCTAGGCTGGAGCTTCAGCTCAAGGTGAAGCTCAGGGTGGTCGGCCCTCTGCTCTGCCCTGGGGATGATGACTCAGGACACTCGACAGGCCCCAGTTGGCTCTGCCGGGGGGTTGACGGGGCTCTGGTCCTCCTCACTCATTAGCACAAGCCATTTGTTCAGTTCCCTTGAGAGGATGTCGAGTCAACATGCGCTTAAAACCAACTCCAAGCACCAGCTGCATGGGGCCTGGCTCCCTCCTGCAGCAGGAGGATGGATTCTGCTGGGGACGGACTAAATGCCTGCTTCACTTAAGTGCCCTTTCCAGCTAATTGTGAGACATGGAAATAACAGCCATCTGTGGGACGAGTGAGCTCTGCAGATGCCGAGAGCCACTGGAACCTACCACCAGCTTCCTGGGTACAGGCTGCAGGGCCGGCCACTGCAAAGCACGCTGCCCAGTGCTGGAGACAAGGGGGCCCCCTTCCAAGGTCAGCAGAAGAACTGGTGAGCTCAGGCAGGGTGTCGGGTGGCTTTGGGGTGGACAGCTTCAACTGGCAGGTCCCCCAGATGGAGGGCAGGGCGGCGGCAGAGTCGAAAATTTTACCTAAAAGTGCAGCTCACGGTGGGCAAGTACCTGGTTATTTCTTGAAAAAGCCCAACCACAGGAGGCTCACGACTGGACCTGACGTCTCTAATGTTCTACAACGAGCCTCCGTTTCGTTCCTGTAGCCAGGTTCTCCTAAGTGGAGTGAGCTGTGCAAACGGAGGCTCTCCTGATTTAAGCCAACCGCCGCCAGTTATAGCTCTCCACAGCGCACGACGTGTTTTCCCTGTCACTTACTGCACGGAGAGAATCATGTGAGTATGTTCTCAGTTTTGCCAACAGCAAAAATCATTTTGGAGAAGGCGTTCTTTCTAGATGAAGAGAATTATTATTCCCCATCCCTCCTTGTCCCCTCCCCGTCATGAATAAACAGTCATTTCAGCTTTAGCAAACCTCGCTTCAAAACCAGGCAAAGCAAAACAACAACAGCAAAACCCCGATAAAGATGGAATGCTCTAGAATCCATGACTCCCCTCCAAATGTCACAATGTGAAAGCAGCCGAGTCCCTTCTGAGTGCATGAGTAAGGCACAGCAGGCCACTGCCAGCCATTAGACCACTATGAAATAAACCCAAATGACGGGCAGCCTTGCAGGCCAGCCGTGCCTCCTCTGGCGCAGTCTCTCACGGAGCCGCATCCCTGTGGCTGCAAACTCCTGCTACCACTGGAGATGAACAAAGGATGAAACATTAATGACCAATTTGCAAATGTTCTAGGACCCCCTTAGATCATCGCGGGTTCGTCAATGCAACATTCACCCATCTCTCACTTTATTCTTTCAATTATTCAGTACCATTAAGCGCCCACAGTAGGCCAGGCTCCCATGACCTTTCATCCACATTACCTCCCCACTAACAGCTTCATTCACCTGGTGGCCCCTCTAACTGCACAGGCGGATCGACCTTGGCCTTGAGGCAGGAAGCTCAATTAGAATTCATTCTCTCTGGGCATCCCTTGCATTGCATTTCTAAGCACCGAGGACACAGGGCAATGTGCAGATGTAACAGGAGCTCGAGGAACTTTTCCAGGTGGTCCCAGTGCATTGGAGGGAAACGTACCTCTGGGGGACCTGGCTCTGGGGACCATGGCCTCGCAAATGAGATCCTTGTGAGACCTCAGTCTGTGAATTCTTCAGACCCACTTTGTCTGACTGAATTGATTAATGCAGCCGTTAAGAAATATGTACCGCATGCTGACAATGTTCCAAGCACTGCCTCAGAGGGTGGCAGATACAGAAGATGAGAACAGGTAAGAGCAACATGGCAATGTCACAGCTGCTGTGCAGGGCTGAGCAGTGTCGTGGGTTCACAGGGTCAGGTTCTGACCACACAGATATGGAGGAGGCCCCCTTCACATCCGCAGAGTTGGGGACCACGTTGGAAGGATGACTTGAGGGATGTGGAAAGGCCCTCCTCGTTTCAGATGACTCCCTTTCACTGCCTGTTCTAGACTCAAATACATCCTGGGTCACAGGGCTGACACCAGAAGGTGCCCTGAATGCACTTCCTTCAAAATTACCCGAACCCCACCAGGGTAGCATTTCTGATCTTCGTTTCTCTCCTTTGTTCTGGCCACTCAGCATTGTGCTGCTACCTCTGAAAAGTGATAAGGCATTCAAAGGACACTGTTGCCACAGAGCAAGTAGCAGATGCTGTGAAATAGGTAGAAACAAAATGTTCCAGGAGACCAGTGGAGAGAGAAGCAGCTCCGGGCAGAAGAATGGGATCTGACCTCATGAAGGCGGCAGCGTGTGAGCTAGCCATTGAATGATAGTTCTCTCCAATAAACTAATAACGATTCTTAACAACCTGTAACCCCTCCCACCCCTGCACCTCGTCCCCCCCCCCCCCCCCCCCCCGCCACATACAGGAACCACAACTATTTACTAAGCAATTTCCTGGGTGCCAAGCACTGTATTTATGCTATTCCTACTAGCCCATTGCAAAAACATGTTGTTAATTCCATTTTACAGATGGGAAAAGTGAGGCTCAAGGAGGCTAAGGTCCCACCATTTGCACAATACAGTGACAAAGCTGGAATCTGAATCATGTTTGTTTAATTGAGACCATCACTGTGATGGCCTAAGGACAAGACATGTGCATCCCATGTCACTGGGGAGTGTTGTCTGCACAGAAGGGAGGGCCCTCTGCTGCTGGGAGCGAGTGTGGGAGCCACTGGTGGGAGCCAGATGGGTGAATTCTGGGGGCTAGAGGGTGCAGAACAGACCTCGGCTCTGGGGACCATGGCCTCGCTAACTACTGATGCTCTCTACCCTTCCATAGCTTCCATTCTCTGCTCAAGCAATGGCTATTCGGTAGCAAGGGTCTCTTAGGTCAGGAAGGGGGGGATGGAGGCTCGTGCCTCCTCCTCTCTTTTCTCTATTTTTCACATATTGTTAAGACAATCAGAGAAACACTAAAGGAAAAGCAATTAATGTGCTCATGTTTTTTGCATCTTAACACAGATGTCGTCATGTGTCTGCATTTCTTTGCAGTCCTTGCCAATATGTACCCATATTTCCACATAGTTATGTGATGTATGCACAATTTTAGGTTTTGTTTCATTTAACATTATTGTCTAAATATTTTCCTATTTGCTGCAGTCTTCATAGTTATCATCTTGATGGTGGGCTCCAGACATCAAATTTGCATCCCCCGCACAGGGGCCTGCTGGCTCTGGAATGAGGCGCTTGAAAATTCACTCCCCAAATCTACATAGCCCTTAACGTGCACACATCTGTTACACACTCTGGTGAAGGGGTTCCAGAGCGTGATTAACCCAAGCGAGGATCAGAAAGACAAACATTTTAAAGAGGAAAAAAAAAAAAAAGAGCAAAGTTTCTATTTGCGTTGCAACTGCCGGGGTGGAAGAAGAGGGAAGAACCCGCAGCCAAGTGCCATGGTAGGGGTGGGTAGCACATCCAGACTTTTAAAGTCAGGCCTCACAAGGCTGGTGTGCTTCACTGTGCAGTCACGTAACCGCTTAAATTCACCCACTTCCTTCCAATTAAGCTTCCTAAAATAACAACGATGACAATGCTGATAAGCATAATGCAAGGTAACACTTGTACAGCACTTCTTCACATGCCCTGCGCTATTCCAAGAGTTTCACATGTATCCACTCATCTGATCGTTACAAGTACCTATTATTCCTGTTTCACAGGTGTGGAAACTGAGGCAACCAGAGGGACAGGCTCTTTCCACAGCTAGTGGCGAGGATTTGAACCCAGGCAGCCCAGCTGGAGAGGCCACACTTGGAACCATTTTATAATCACTACCTCAAAACTCCGATTTCATTTTCTTCCCTGCTCAAAATTCTTTTCTCCTCTCCCACTGATTATCAGGTTCGGTTCCAACCCATTAGGCGGCACTCAGGCCCCATACAACCTGCTTCCAGAGTCCTGTTCTAGCTTTCTTCCTATAAGCCCATTGCATGCTGCTCTGTTCCATGCATGAGGTACAAAAGCATGAGCAGGGGGTCCAGTATCACTGCTCTGGGCTAGTAATCCTTAGTCTATCTTTCCTGTCCTCGGCCTAGAAGGTTCTCCTCTATTTCTGAATATGCACATATTACCCATCTTTCTGGTCAAGGAGCTTCCTCTTCCCATACCACTCAGCTCTCCCTTTCCTCTGAGTTCCAGAAACCAGGTACTGTGATATCTCCTCCCAGCCTTGACACTGAGATTCACACAGGGAAGGAGAGGGCTAAGAGTACACAGCTGCACATAACTCCTCTTCTCATTGGCCTCTCTTCTCATTAGTCCCTGCGCTCATCCCACTGCCCCTCATACCTCACATTTTTCCCTCCCTTTGAGTTGTAGCCCATCCCATATTTCTGGCTGACCTTCAAAGTTTGGAAGGAGTGGTGTTTGGAGGGCATTCTTCCTGCTTCACCTTCCTTCTAGGGTTTCTGAGTTTTTATTTATTTTAAAGATTTTATTTATTTATTCATGAGAGACAGAGAGAGGCAGAGACAGGCAGAAGGAGAGGCAGGCTCCCCGCAGGGAGCCCCATGCAGGACTCAATCCCAGGACCCAGGAATCACTCCCTGAGCTGAAGGCAGACATTCAACCACTGAGCCATCCAGGCATCTCATGACCCATACTTTTTTAACCTAATGTTATTCTCATTTGGGTAAATATCTTACATTTCCTACATAAGCCTAAATTCTAAAAAATTTAGGTAAGCTATTTTTCTTATAATCCATATAGTGCCAAGTAGAAAACCTGTCACTTGATATTCAAGACATGTCTGGTGAATGAATGAAGGAATGAATGAATAACGTCTTCCAAGAGGACCAATATGATAAACTCATGAAGAATAAATTAATAATAAACAATAATAAGCATCATATTAGAGATCCTAGCCAGTGAAAGAAGGTAAGAAAAACAAATAAAGGAATGAGTTGGACAGAAAAAAATAAAATCCTCTTATTCACAGATGTCATGATTTGGCCACATAGATAACCCAAAAGAATCTATTTAAAAAAAACAAAACTACTAGAATTTAGTAAGGTCACAAAACACAAAATCAGCATTTAAAAAATCCATTTTTCTATAAACTACCAATGAACTGAAAACCAAAATATAATAAAAACAGCGCCATTTGCATTAGCATGAAAAGACATGTAAGAATAAATTTTTAAAAATAAGTGCCAGATATGTGTGATGAAAAATACAAACACATGGAGATTTAAAATGATGAGATATACCATGATCATGGATTGAAAGAGAATATTTTGATGTCAGTTCTTCCCAGACTACTCTATAGATTCAATACAATTCCAACCAAATTCTTTTTTTTTCTTTTTTTAGATTTTATTTATTTATTCATGAGAGACACAGAGAGAGAGAGAGAGAGGCAGAGATATAGGCAGAGAGAAAAGCAGGCTTCATGCAGGGAGCCTGATGTGGGACTTGATCCTGGGACTCCAGGATTATGCCCTGGGCCAAAGGCAGACACTCAACCGCTGAGCCACCCAGGCATCCCAATTCCAACCAAATTCTGAGGAGGAGTTTTTGTAGAAATGAGCAAGTTGATTTTAAATTTTATAAAAAAAGCAAAGGAATACCTTAAACAATTTTGTAAAAAAACAAAACTGGAGGACTTGCACTTGACTTCAAGATTTCCTATAAAAGCAATAGTAATCTAGCCATTGTAGTATTAAAGAAAGGATAAACAAAATAGAACAGAAAACCCAAAATAGATCTATACACACATGGTCAACTGATTTCTCAAACAGGGGTAAATGCAATTCAATGGAGAAAAGAGAGTCATGGTGCTGAACATGGTGCTGAAACTACTGGATGTCCATAAGCAAAAAAAGTAAAAAAGGAACCTCAATTCACATCTTGTACATTCTGCAAAAATTAACTCAAATTAACTTAAGTGTAAACCTAAAACTACAAAGCACCTAGAAGAAAATTTTTGTGATCCTGGATTAGGTGAAAATTTCTTACATACAATGCCAAACATGTGATCCATAAAAGAAAATATTGAAAAAATGAACCTTAATAAAAAGAAAAAACCCAACTCAATTAAAACAGTGAATGAAAGAGGAGTGCCTGGGTGGCTCAGTCAGTTAAGCATCTGACTTTTAATCTCAGCTCAGGCCTTGATTTCAGGGTTGTGAGTTCAAGTCTAGCACTGGGCTCCTTACTAGGCATGGAGCCAACTAAAAAAAAAAAAAAATAAAAGATACAAAGAGACAATTCAGCAAAGATATACAAATGGCAAATATGCACATGAAAGGTACTCAACATCATTTCATATTAGCAAAATGCAAATTAAAAACATAATAATTTATCACCCACCTATTAGACTAAAAGCTAACCAAATGAACAAACAATAGATCTGACAGTACCAAGTGCTGATGAGGATGCTAAGCAACTGGAACCATCATATATATATATGTTGCTGGTAAGACTGTAAAATGGTATGGTCACTTTGGAAAACAGCAGAGCTGTTTCTTATAAAGTTAAATATACAGTTAAGTGACCCAGAAATCCCACCCTTGGGTATTTACCAAAGGGAAATGAATGCACGTGAATGTTTAGAGCAGCTTTATTTATATTTGCCCTAAACTGGAAGTGATCTAAATCTCTCTCCCCTGGAAAATGGAGAAATAAACTGTGGTTCATTCACACAATGGAATACAACTCAGCAATAAGAAGGGAAGAAGTACTCTTATACAACAACGTGGATGTATCTCGAAGGCATCACGCTAAATGAAAGAACCAAATTTAAGAACTTACATGGCGCATGATTCCACGTCTATGACATTCTGGCAAAGGAAAAAGCATAGGGTCAGAAAACAGATCAGTGGATGTCACTGGCTGAGAGTGGGGGGCAGGGTCAGCTTAAGGGCGTCAGGTCTGGGAGATTCCGACCCCCTATAAGATGGAACTGAAATCATGCATTTCAGGGAAAGGGGTGCTGCAATGTACACTTGCCTGGCTTGGTCCCTCGGGTATCCCGGGGCGGGGGGGCCTCTTCCTTTCTGATCCAGCACACTCCCTTCCTCCTGCTGGGTCCCTGGGCAGCAGGCAGCCCAGTGGGTGCTCTGCTGAGTGCTTCCCCTGTCCTGGGGGAGTGTGCTTGTCACCAGCAGGGCCCCTCACAACTGATACCGCCAGCTGCGGCTGCTTCTAAAATTCACTTCAAGCCACATTTTGGCCTAAAGCCCTGAAGCCTCTTTTCAGGAAGAAAGCATTGAGCCTTCCAGTTTCATTTTGTTTGTTTGTGTGTGTGTGTGTGTGTGTGTGTGTGTGTGTTTACTGCTTGTTCAAAGAACAATCATATAAGATAAAAATATCATCCCCGGGCCAGGGAATTTAATTCAAACATTCTTAAGAGGAGATTCAACAAGCTTTTTCTCACAAACAAAACAAAAAACAAACCTGCTCCATTCTTGGTTTCCCTCAGTTACATAAAGAAAGAAAAAAATGGAAAGAAGCAGGGAGTATTTACAGGAATGAGAATTTTCACCTGAGAATCTTTACACCCCCCCCCACAAACCTCCCCCCCAAACTAACAGAAATTTTGTAATAAGCACTTTACAGGTGATCTTATTACATCTTCCCAACAACTCAAAGACAGGCAGTTTGCTATTATCCCACCTTACAGATGAAGACAGAGGCTGGAGGGGTCAGTACTGTGTGTCCGGCTGCACAGTTGGTAGGGAATAAGGCAAAGACGTGAATCCACGCACTTCTACCCTGAAGCTCAAGTTCTTAACCAGATGCTATAGTTGATATTTGCACAGCTATGGTTAGAACGGCCTAGGAAGTTGCCTTTTGGTTTATGAAGAAGTGAAAAAGGTATTAGATTTGGATCTTTCCCACTCGTACTTCCTTTTTCTATTAAACTCTGGTGCAGTCGCCTGGGTTAGTCATTATCCGCGGCTCCCAATGGACTCCAATGACTGGCCCATTCGTGGCCTGCCTGCTATCACTCAGTCACCTGCTCTTAATAAGGCAAGGTGATAAACACCCACAAAGCCACCACTCAACATTAGAACTTGAACTTTAACGAGGACCTCCATCTCTTCGTGTGGTCTTCCCTGAACTGGTCCTCCTGACTCCTTTATCTGAGGTCATCACTATTCCGAATTTCTGTTTATTGTCTCCTTGGTTTCTTTTTTACATAGCCATATCATGACTATAATAATATTTTTGGAAGTTACTTTTATTGTATAAGGAGAGTGTCATGTTCTACGTCATCTTTGGGGATTTTTCCACTTATATCCACAACTTTACAACCAGCAGTTAGAATCTTAAAGCCGGATAAAGTTATCTGCAGAAGAAAGGAGGTCAAAGAGGCAAAGACACCTCCTGGGGGCAGTACAAGGTGGCTGTCACCTATCGCTTGGCTCAATCCCCTCCATGTCTTCCTCAAATTTAGCATAAAAGCTGGCCCCTCACCTCGGTTTCTAAGGTCCAGTCCAGTGTGGGCTTTGCCTATCTCGCTGACCTTCCCTCATACCATGTCCCCTCACTTACTACGCTTAGCAACATGATTCTCTTTTTGTTCCTGGGCCATTCTTGCTTCAGAGCCTGAAATAGCGGTCCTGTTGTTACTGCTCTGAAGTTTTCTCTTAAATGTCACCTTCTCTGAGGAGGCTTGAATGACCACTCAACCTCAAACAGCCCGCTGACACACAGCCTTGCTTTATTTTGGTTATAGCATCTTACGCATTTTTTTTTTTTTTTTTAATTCTCTCTCTTGCTCCTCTACAAGAAGAAAGTCTTGTACAGGTCAAGCTGAGTATCTCATATAGACCTCTGGGGGCCCCCAAGGCCCTTTCAGGGATTCGTGAGGTCAAAACAGTATCATAAGAATAACACTTTATTTGTACTTTTCACTGTGTTGACATTTGTAATGTTGGCAAAAAAGCAAAGGTGGATAAAACGCATGATACCTCGACACAAGTCATGGTAGTTAGTGCCAATCTGTTGTTACTGGTGGCCGCTGAAATGTCTTACCATCTCACACTTGCAGGGAAAAACAACAATCTGGTTTCACTTAAGAATGTCCTTGAAAAGGCAGTAAAAATGATTGCCTTTATTATATCTTAGCCCTTGTGTACGTGACTTTTTGATATTCTGTGTGACTAAATGAGATGCCTATCTGCTACACACTGAAATATAGGCTTGAAAAGCACTTCTGTGATCATTTGAATTATGAGATGAACTAGCAACTTCCTTCATGAAACATCATGAACTACTGACAGATGATGCAGAGATTTTCTCAGAAATGAACCAAGTGAGCCTGTCACAACTGATAGCAATTTTGCCAAGGATTAAAAAAAAAAAAATCAAGCTTTCAAGTGGAAATCTGAATTTTGGACAACTTATATCTGCTGACACTTCCCAATATTTAAGACATTTCAGATAAGAATGGTGGTGTTATTAATAAATGTGATTTTTAAAATCTTGGATAATGAGATGTATCAACATTTTAAAGAGCTGCATGGCTTAGTCAACATATATTTTTCATTTGACTAATGCTAGATGTCCCCAAATCATGCATTTGTAAAAGATCCATTCAAACGGCAAGACAGATTTTAGTGTAAATAATAAAAAGTTCATTGATATTGTTTCGGAATTCTCAGCACAACTAACTTTTAAGAAACTGCTACTTGCTGAGCTTTGGTGTAATATCAAAAAAGAATATCCACAATTTTCTTAAAAAGCTATTAAGATACTCTCTCTTTTTCAGCAACACATGGCAAGGTTGGATGTTCTTCATGTGCTTCAACCAAAACAACTTGGAACACCAGATTGAAAGGAGAAGCAGATGTATGAAGCCACTTGTTTTCTATCAAGCTGGACATTAAAGGGATTTGAAAACATGTAAATCAATGCCACTCTTTTCATTATGATTTAGTTTTTTCCTCCTAAAAATATGTTATTTATGTTAACATGCGATGGCTTCCTTATTATCTCTATATGAACTAATAAAGTATTTTTAAATATCACATTTAAAAATTTCAATATGGTCAACATCAAGAGGTATAACACCCACATAAACAAAAGCTCTCTGAGTCCTCAATATTTTTTTAGGAGTGTAAAGGGGATCTTGAGACTAAAATGTTTGAGAATTGCTGCTCTAGTGGTGGATAAATGAATGAATATACTAAAGGCACATTCTCTTTACTTTGTTATCTGTCCTCCTTGTTCTCTTCCAAAATGTTCCATAAAGCTATGCAGTGGCTCAGAAGTCTCAGAGTAAGGCCAGTGACACGAGGTCCCAATGATAGGAGTATGATGACAGGAGTACATAAGCCCCCGTAGAATTCTGATGTCTCTCTCAGAATCACCCTACACATCTCCAACTATTTTTTCATCCTTTCCTTTTTCTTAAGTGCCTCCATCAGATAAAAAATTTAAAACTCATTCTAAATGTGTTAAATATAATTGCTTTAATTTTAACTACTGGATTGCTGTCATGTTTGGGTTTTTTTTCCCTTCCTTTTTTACTGTTGCACATGGAACATGCAGATGACCTTGCTACACCATCCATTAAAGAGGAGCCTAGCTACCATTTAAACATCACTTTTTAGTAGGAAAGCGCACGACAGGTCTTCAAAGTGACTTTCCGGCTTCTGGGAGACAAATGATATTGTGGTTATGGCAATTTCTGTGGTATGACAGAGAGAATTCATAGATGGTTGGCATCACACTAAAAGGAAGTCAATTTGGAAGGTGTCTTGTGTAGAAGTAAACACAGCATTCTACAACTTTTTAAATAAGCCAAATGATGTTGTAGAACCTGAACTTGGAGTTATCTTGGAAAGATGTACACTCTTATTTTTTAGTGTCATATCACTGACAAACCAGTGACAGCCACAGCACTTGGCTGGCCTCAAAACCCAGAGCTTACACCAAAGTCCACATAAAGTTCTTTGTGTCAAAGCCTAAGAGAATGTCCATACACAAGGGCACTGATTATACCTTCACACCTGTCCTGTCTGGATTTTCCAAAATAATCGTCTTTTGCTTTCAAAATCTCATGTTAGCATCTGAGGATGTTTCTTCAGACAGGTATGACTGAGTCAATAGGTAAAAAGGGTGCAGGGAGGCAGGAGATAAATCTCAGATCCTGATTGTGTTGCAAACAATGTGCTCTGCACCCGTGGCAAACAGTAAGGTTCTGAGTGGGATTGGAAACATGCCTGCGACCTTCCATGGAAAGACTGGTGGGACACTGACTGGTTTAGAAGAACCAAAGATTCAACATTAACTCACTCACTCAACATCTACTTAGTAAGCTCTTCCCATGGGCTTGGCTTAGGGGAGGTAGGCATTGGGGACCTAGCGGTAAGTACAGTTCTTGCCCTCAAGAAGTCTGGCACATAAGAGGTAAGTTTTTATACAACTAATATAAAAAGCAAAACATCCTCTTAATTACTGATACCTCCCAATTTTCATACTTTTGTAATATAAGGGAAATAGGGCAGGGTAAAAAGAGTACTGTTGCCTTCTTGGGAGGCATTTGATGAGTGTGATTAAGGAATGCAAGTTCCCCTAATGAATAATGGATCTAAGCAGTGGTCATCAATGGCTAAGACCATTCAGCAC
Organism: Canis lupus familiaris; assembly: GCF_011100685.1. Lineage (NCBI taxonomy): Eukaryota > Metazoa > Chordata > Mammalia > Carnivora > Canidae > Canis > Canis lupus. The sequence continues at coordinate 7,132,168 of NC_049256.1, read as the reverse complement.
AAAGCTGACAGGGAAAATTTATCATAGATATGCTACGCCGATGACACCTGAATCTACTGCTCAATCTTCAGAGTACAAAAAGAGAGACATATGGACGTACAGAACACCACCCATAAAGCAGTCTTGCCTCCCCACAAAACAATCAAACTTAAATCTGATGATGACTCTAGATTCAACTACCAGTTTACAGGAAATACACAGGACAGAAGAACCTGTTACGTGACACCACGGGGACGCAACTGGAACCAGAATGTGGGAAACCACACAGGACAAAGAGCCTAAGTTCTTCAATAATAAAATTACCAAAAAAAGAGGAAGAGAGGAAATATCAACTAAAAGAGACCTAAGAGATGTTATTAGGCAAATGCAAGCATGGGCCTTGTTTGGATCTGAATTCAACCAACCACTGAAAGGATAAAGTATGAAACAAACAGGAAAACAGGAAAATCTGAATACTGACTATTTGATAAATATTTTTTTCAGCTAGTGATAAAAATACTGTGATTACGGTTTTTGAAAAGTGTTTTTGTTGTAGGTATATACGTGGGCATTTATGAATGACATGGGATTGGCTTCAAAAGAATAGGTGGAGAAATGAGTCTATGAAAAGAGGCTCACCATGATATTAGTCCTATTATCATCAATCAGCAATAAAAAGAAAAAAAGTATTGACTCATGCTACAACATGGATCAATCTGGAAAGCATTATGCTAAGTGAAAGAAGTCACAAGGTACCACACATTACAGGATTCCATGTATGTAGAAGAAATGCCCAGAATAGGCAAATTTATAGAAATAAGCAGCAGATCAGTGTTTGCTTCAGGCTGGGGGTGGGGAGGGCTATAATATTGGGGTGGGTGGTATGATGGTTTCATTACCTTTTCAGGGTAATGAAAACATTCTAAAATAGATAGATACACAACTCTGTGAACACACTAAAAGCTACTGAATTAGACACTTAAAAAAAAAAAAAAAGAATCCCTGTTAGGAGAGAGTGGGTAAGGATACAGGCGCTAATAGATCAGGTGTTGTAAATTTTTAAAATATGTTGGCTCTATTGTTGGATCTTCTGGGTCAGATCCTTCCTCTGCCAGTTACTAGCTGCATGATTTTGGACAAGATATTTAACTTCCTTGAATCTCAGTTTCCTGATGTAAAATGGGGGTAATACAGGATTGTATGGGCTAAATGTGGCTGATACATTTAAAGCACGTGGAGCAGTGTTTGGCACATATGAAATGCTCAATAAACAGGTAACTACTATTATTCTCAACCATTTTTTTTTCTCCTGTCAGATCCTTCAGGAGTTTCCATTTCTTCAGCATCTCCCTCAGAAACTAAATTATGGCCAGGAACTAGATGCTCAGAAAAGGCTTCCTGGCTCTTCTTGAGGTTTTGTTGGCTTTCAGTTTCTTAATTTTTATGATTCTCCTTAAAAAGGTATCCTCCTTCAAAAGGTTTGAGTGAATGAGTTTTCTTTTTGGTTTCAGGCTCCAGATGGGGGATTTGGGAGGAGCAGTAAGAGACCAACTGTAGCCACAGCAATCAGTTCCATGCCAGAAGGTCTGGGTGATCTGCCCAATGACCACAAATGTTGAGACCGCAAAGGCTAAAGCCCACAGACGATCCTGCAGACCCCTTCCTTTGGTGGTGCCTTTGGAATAAGACTGGCTCAACCCAGGGATGGTTGCTTTTTGTTGCTAATGTTAGCAGGACTGCCAATTTTCCCTCTGGATTCTAATGCAGTCATCTGTGGTTCTCACTCTTATACCCCCACATAGCCTCCTAAATTAGCAAAGTGCTGTGGCTCCTTTTCAATAACAAAGGCTCTACATGAACCTAAATCAGTAAAACTATGATAAATATTTTATAAATGGCACTCTGAAAGCACAGCTCAGACAGACACACACTCAGACACACACACACACACACACACACACACACACACACAGACACAATGGGATTTATATGCTCACATATGCTCTCCACACAGAATTATAGCATTTTCTCCCATTCAAGTTTGCTCCAAAACAGATTTTTATTTTTATTTTGTTGTACTGTACATATCAACTGCACAAGGCAATCAGCCAAGGAGAGATTTAAACATACGGACTACATTTCACGGCTTTGAAAAACATGGTAGAGCAAGACAGCACTGTGCTCTTCTGCTCTGCCCTATGGACTGCCATTTGGCTGGGCAGGTGCCATGCTGTGCTTGGGCCAGATCCCCCCGGGGCCATGAGGTCCAAGCACCTGGCCCCCAGCTGCAGTGGCCTGTCCAAACATGCAAAGGCTCCTGTGGACGCTGTCTTAGAGCTGTGCTACTCAGCTCTCTACTTGAAAACTGCTCATTCACAGGTGAGGCCTCCCCCTGGGATCCACCAAGGACCAGCAAGACAATCCGAAGTGCTGAATGGGTGTAGGCATTTAATAGGTTACTGATGCATGAGCCTGTCAGGCACTATGGAAAATAAATGTGTTAATTTACTTTATTTTCCTAAGTGTCGTTTTTTTCAGACCTTCATACCATTTGTAAGGTGAGCAAGTATGTCCTACACAAGAATGACCTGAAAAGAAACTTTCTTTTATTGTTATAATATCTAGAATTCACAAATTTTTAACATTGGCTAAAATGAGTAGCGTTCTTTCAATTTACTTGCATAATCTCTTTGGTTTCTTCGGGTTTGGTGACTGAAACAGAAATATGTTGATGTGTTCTAACCAAAACACTGTGACCTATGACAACACAGTGTATCCTCACCTACAGTGCACGTAACTTGCCGTCTTCCTTGTCAATTTTGTCCATTCCCAGGTTAAGGTAAAGAGGATACGTGGAAGCCAACCACCCAACACCCAACCACCCAACCACCCACAACTCAGCAGTTCACCATAATGTCAAACTGCCCTGACTCTTCAAGGATTGTGGTAGCGCACTGGACATCACCATAAGCTAGGGAGTAGGTCATACACTGTCCCTTGGCTCTTCCAGAAACCTTATCAGAATGGAAGCATCACAACGCTAAGAGTGAGAGCTCCAGAGGGACACTTTTGCATGCTCCATTTGAGGGAGAGCTGCTGGAGTCGGTACGGGCATGTGTGTCTGCAGCGTGAGCTTTGGGACCAAGCATGACTAGTCCCAGCTTCCTTAGCACACGCTGGACGGGTGCATGCGGAGCAGTGCGGGAGCTCTCCCCACCTTGCCAACTGGCTCAGGATTACAAAGCGGGGGCGGGGGGGGGGGGGTGATGGACACGGATGGCAGGTGCCGGAGGGAGAGGCAGGCATTTCAGCGGGAACATCACGGCCTTTACGGGCAGGTGTCCCTTAGTTTGAACTGTGGCTCCGCTACTTTCTGGCTGTGTGATTGGGAGAGGGAATTCTGTGGCTCTTTTTGGAGCACTTCCTTCTTTCCTGGCATTACGGGATACCTCGGGCTCATCTTAGGTATGTCCGGCCCCAGTCCTAGAATCTGTCACCTCTCCGAGGAGCCTGTAGGCTTGCCGTCAAGCTTTGTCGGTCAGGACCAGGGCAGCCTTCAGTCTCCTGCTTCCCCAACACCGACACCCTTCTGACTACGATCCCTACGTGCCTGGCAGGGAACACGAGCTACTCCGTGCTCTGTAGGGCCTCAGACACTGTTCTGTTCTGTTCCTGTCCTGTGGCTCCTTCCTTAGCTGCTGGCAGCTTCCTCGCACCATGTGCTAAGCAGTACCCACCTGAGGACCCCGGGAAATCCTCTGCAGGCCCCCAGAGCTTGCTCTCCGGGCAGCTCTGCCCCCCAGTACTCTGCCTGGCGAATTCCAGCTGCCCCAGCCCTTGATTCCCTAACTCCATCTCTTTGGCTTGGAGACTCCTGGGCTCGGTCTGGGTCCCCTACCCTGTGCTGTGGCCTGGGACCTCTCCCAGCAGGGGGCCAGGAGGACTATAGGGCCTGCCTTGATGGCCTCCCCTCTTGGGCATGCCATCCTATACTACCTTGTGTCCAACCTCTGCAAACCACCGTTTTGTATATTCTGTCTAGATTTTTAATCCTCTGAGGTGGGAAGTAAACTCACTCGTCTTCCTCTACCTTGGCCTGGGCAGTTCTGAAGGCCACTGTATATAAAGGGTCCCATTTAGAACCCTGTGTGATAGACTTTCCTGCGATACTCAAGTCTTGTCCTAGTGATCTGCGGCGAGTCCTCTCCTTCCCAAGTGGGGGCCACAGCTTTGGGCACCCGGCATCACAGGAGCAGGGTGACTGCCTGTGTCACACAGGAGGTTGCTGGAGGTGAAGCTGGGAGGCTCTGAAAGCCAAAATGCCTCCCAGCGCAGCTCCAGGATGATCAGGTTGCTGCTGGGGAGGGGGCCCTCACAGGTAGGTAACCCTTACCTCACAGCAGGTAACCCTGCTCTTCTCAGGAGACAAGGGCCTGCGCTGGCCAGCGATGCCCAAGGATGCTAACCGAAAACAGCCCGCCTGAGTGATGTGCACATGTCAAAGCAGCCTTAACAGCCCACAGGAGAATGGCTGATTTCACGGGATTTCCCCCTCAATCTGGGGGCAATCTCAACCCCCTCAGCTCATGAGGGTAGAGAGTGGAAAATCATGGCTGAAAATGCCCCTCCGGGGCTGGACTCCGAGCCTTCCCTACATCTCAAAGTCGTCATTTTCCTCTGGGTCTCAATTCCATTGCCTCCTGCCTTAACAGATTTACTCCCAAAACTATGACGCAGGCTTTAACGACTCGCAAATAAATTTTAAAAATCTAGGAACCTTACACCAAAGGAAAGGATACTTTTCAGATGTCAGTATCTCATTCACTGTCAATCGGAAATAGTGCAAAGGGACTTTTCACCGTGCACATTGGCCTCCCCCAAATGGTAGATCTACCTGTAGTTTGCAACACAGAACTGGGGAGTCAGCTGTATGCCAGTTAATGTGAACACACTTTGTCCTCCTTCAACCAGAGGCCGGGGTGGTAGCAACGGGGGTAGGCAAGCCGCCAAGGAGCAGCACCCAGAGCTCAGCGTTGGCAACTGTTTGTCCAGAACTTCTGCGTTCAGTGGGAACAGCACAGATCCCTGCTAAATTAAACTGAGGTACTTCCAATGGCTGCCCCTCGTCTTTACCCTATTCCCTTCAGGATAACTGCCTGGGGCCCTCCCTATGAATTCCTGCACCGTCAGGAGGCCATGGGACAAGCTGAAGCTAACTGATCACTACTGAGAAATGACTATGGCTGGCCAGTCACAGAGCCCCTTGATCTCAAATCCTGATAGAGTGAAATTAGCCCCCCGCCAAAAAAAAGCAAAAGAAGAACAGAATCAATTTAAATATAGATATATAGATTAAGGTTCAAACCATAAGGAAATCCCATATTCCTGAGCCAGTCTAAAGAATGGAATTTTCCAGCAAAAATCGGATGTTATCTGCTACAACAATTTCTCGTTACTTAGAAGAAAATGTACAAAACCTTTCTGCCACGAGTGTATGGTATTCGTGGTACAGCAATGCAAGCTGACTAAGATAGGTGGGCTGCAACAAGCCCTGAGCATGAGTTAGCCACTTGGTTAAGCCACTTGGTTTCGGTCGGGAGACTGGAGAACTGCCGTCCATTTCCCAGCAGGGAGGTTTCTAGATCTGTCTTCTAGGAAGATTAGTTGGACAGTAATGTTGAGGCTGAGTTGGGATGAAGGCCAGGAGACCAGCAAAGGGAAGCCAGTTGGAGATTGAGCAAGTAGTAGCTTCAAGAGAAGGGAAGGAGAACGTGCCCTGGGCTGACAATCCAGGCAGGAGGAGGAAAAGGCAGACGGAAGTGAGCAGGGAAGGATGGGGGTGGGAGGGGGGACTGGGGAGGTGAGGATTGGGTTCCATGGCCCGGTAGCCCAGAAGGCTGAAGTCATTTAGAAAGAAGAGAGTTCAGGACACAATGAGCCCTGCTGAGGCCTATTTAACCCGCGGTGCAGGCAGATTTTCCGGGCCTGGGTCTCGGCAGGCAGCTGGAGACAGGGCCTGAGGCTGTGTGGACAAGTGAGCTGTGGACGCAGGGCTGGGAGCCAGTGGAGGAGGGTGGTGGCGGCTGCTGTGGAAGCGGGTGCGCAGGAGGGAGCGGAAGCTCATATTCAGGGGACAGTGGAGTAAGAGGAATCAGGAAGTGGACAGGCAGGGAAGTAGGAGTGCCGTGGGGGTCTGGCCAGCAGCCCAGGCAGGCGGCAGAGGAGCTCACGAGAGGGGCTCCCTAAAACACAGGTCCCCGTCCTCATCCAGAGCGATGCATGTGGCCTATGCGTAGTGAGATCATAGGACGGAGGGATGCCACAAGTAGAACAGGGGTAAGCGTGTTCCCTGGCTTTTTAAGACTGAGGCCCTCAGCATTTCAATTTTTATAGGAAGGGAAGCGCTCCCACTCTTACCACTTGCCAGGCCCGGCTAAATCAACTCTTAACTTCTTAGGCTAGACCAGTGTCCCGTGGCCTCCAAGGACCACTTTAAGGGCAGGGAGCACACATGTGGACGGGTATTATTTAGTGATTTTTAAAAGTCGAAGAAATCCTGGCTAACAACAATGAAACTTCAGGAGAGAGAGAGAGGCTGCAAGCAAGTGGTGGCGGGGAGGCAGAGGGAGAGAGAGAATCTCAAGCAGACTCCTTGCTGAGTGTGGAGCCCAACGCGGAGCTCGATCTTGGGACCCTGAGATCACGACCTTACCCGAAATTGAGTTGCTTAACTGACTGAACTACCCAGGTGCCCTCTCCGGCCCCCCCCCCCCCCCCCACCCAATGAAACTATTTTTAAAGTAAATATTGTTTCTGGCTGCTGTCAGTAAGACCCTCCTTCCAGCAAGGTACCTGCTCAGGTCAGGGATGGTGAGCTCGTGCCACACTCCCCTGTCCCCTGTCTGGTTTCTGGAATCACACAGGGCTAATGACATAGCCACAAGCCCCGGGGTCCCAGGCGTGGAGCGTGCCAGGGCTCTGCCCTCCTGGTCACTAAGCTCCCTCCTCCACTCCCCCAAGGTTATGCTGGGGACAGCAACCTGACCCACTGGGAACATTACAGGAAGTAAGGCTCTGAGCAAAGTATCTGCCGCAGAGCAAGCCTCAGGAGTGGTAACTTTAACCGCTACCCCGACTGTTAGTAGTGCTCTGCTTCTAATAGAATAAAAATCCTAGAAAGCAATTGCTGTCGTTTGGCCCAAGGGCAAGTGTTTGGTGGCTCTGTTGGACAATGGTAGGCGTGGGGATCAATCCAGAGGTCACAGTGAATATCTTCATTGGAAACTACCTCCAGAATCAGCTCATAAATCCAGGAGCAGGAAACACTCAAGATCTAGAAGGTTAAGTGTGTCTGATCCAGAAGGAAGAAAGCAGTGGGTGGATTTCTAATCTATTCTTTGATTGTCTTCTTCTTCTTTTTTTTCTCCCTATACAGTGTTTCCTCATATCCTAGAGTAGCATTTGGATGTAGTTAGCAACTCTGACCTCCAGGGCTTCCCAATCTCCTTCTTCCATTAGTGGAGAGAAAGAAACACAGAGAAAGATGCAAACTTTTCAGAAATCAAGCCACTTGCACTTCAGTTCAGTTTTGATTTTGTTTTGTGTTTTTTTTTTTTAAATGAAATTCTATCATTCTATTCTCAGAGTTAAAAAGTATAAGATTTCAGTGATAGGTTCAGGCTATTCAAAATGCTGATTATGTCTCCATGACTCTGGTAAGTGCTTGAGGTCGTGGGGAAGCTCTCTGCCGGCACGCTCCCTGTCACCAGGAAATACTTCTACCTTAACCCTTACTTCAAAACTCACGGAGCAAATGAATAAAATGCCATTTATATGACGTGCAAAAGCAGGAGAAACTCACCTATGGTGATAGGAGTCAGAGAGTGGTTGTCTTGGAAGGGTGGGCTGCACAAGACACAAGAGGCATCTGCTCGACACCCCTCCAGGGACTGCCAGCGTGCAGCCTGGCACCTGGGGGCAGCCTCTTTCTTGGATAGAAGCCCCTCCCTCCCGCTCAGGTCGTGGTGCGATCAGTCATGATCCGGATGTACTCCCTCCACCCTACATTAACTAAATAGTGGAGGCGCTTCGTGGCTTGGGTTTGAGGGGATGGATACCAGAGGAAGTCACCCAGCACTTCATCCGCTGCTCCCCACCCTGTGCCCGCCCCTGCCACCCGCCCCACCCAGTGTGGAGGTACACTCAGAATGCACAGTGGAGTTGACACACTCACAAAGCAGAACTGTTCTTCACCATGGTCACAAGCCCGGGTGTGTGGCTGCCCACCCCGGTGCTTAGTGGAGGAATCACGTCGGCAGCTCACTCTGCGTTTCTCTGAGCATGTTAAGTTGAAACACGTGGATTGCCTAATATTTAATGATGCAGACTTAAAAAAGAACGACAATTTCCACAAACCTTATTTTACAAAACAGCATACTCCATCATGAGCAACATGAGAGTGGGGACCTTCCAGCAGCTAGCAGACAGTAAGCATACACCAAAAACATGTTGAGCTGACCTGATGCTGTTTGATTATAGTTAAGTTTATGCCTTCAGAATCCACAACACAGTAAGAAACCTTCCATCGCAGGGGCTACCAGAGGTTCATCATTCTTAGGAACCATGACACATAATCCACAAGACCCGGCAGCTACAAGTACTTTTAACAATTGTCTGAATTTTATTAAATGAGAATTTTAGGAAAATACTTTGTTCCTCTGTAATTTCTTTCCCTCCTTCCCTCCCTTCCTTCTTTCCTTTAAATTTTGCCTGTGAAAAAATAAATAAATAAATAAATAAATAAATTTTGCCTGTGGAAATTTCCAAGTTTGAGAAGACCTCATTTCACTTTGAAGAAGGAGGATCTCAAAAATCTTGAAATGCCAATATCCATAAAACCAAACCGTACATATAAAAGTTCTGCCAAAGTCCTTCTAGGTGAAATGATCTGGTGTCTGCAAAGGGCAACAGTGAGGACAGTGACAGCCCCGAGGGCACACAGAGAGAAGCCCACAGGCTTAGGCTGCCCACCTCTCGGTATCAGCCCCCAGTGTCTACTACATGGTAGTGAACTGAAGGGAAGGTAAAATCACAACGTTCATCAAAATTCCTAATTAATTAAAATCCAAGTGACCAGAATCCTCAGACAAGCTTTACTTTGCTCTCATTTCACTTTTAGAAGATGGCAGACTGAGCATTTGTTTTTTTAAAAAAATTAAAACTTCTTAAATATGCTTAAGGATAGTCCAAACTTAGTTCCAAACTTCTAAAATTTTACAATTAAAACTGGCCTAAGCTAATTCATGAAATCAGTGAATTATCTTTCCACAAATTCTAGAAATATCTGTGACCGTAGCCTATTAGAAAAAGATTTCAGGGATCCTTGGGTGGCTCAGTGGTTTAGCACCTGCCTTCGGCCCAGGGTGTGATAGTGGAGACCCGGGATCGAGTCCCATGTTGACTCCCTGCGTGAGCCTGCTTCTCCCTTGGCCTGTGTCTCTACCGCTCTCTCTCTCTCTCTGTGTCTGTCATAAATAAATTTGAAAAATCTTAAAAAAAAAAAAAGAAAAACATTTCAATGGTCAAAGAAAGGTTCAAGCTAAATTTTATCTACCTACTAAGCCAGAAAGTACACATATCACTATAGAAAGACAAACAACAGGAACAGAAACTAAAAGGGTTTTCTGTATTAATTCTCATTACTAAAAAAACTGAACTAATCAAAACATACACTTCAGAGAACCTTCCAATTAAGTGAGGCAGATCAAAATAGACATCATTACCTCCGCAGACACTGCCTCCCCAGAAAGTTTACTTTTTTTTTTCAACATTAAATACTACTGGAAATCTGGTTCAGTATACACTTTGCTAAAGGAACACTTAAAAATATTTCTGATATCCCAATTAAAGAATATAAAATACATTCCCAACAGGGAAAAAATGTTGAAGATTTTGATGTTTATTTGCTTACTCGTAATGAAATGCTTTAAAGGGATATATACACCTTTGGCTTTCAAAAGTCCCAGATTTTTTTTTTTTAAGATTTTATTTAATTGAGAGAGAGAGAAACAGAGATAGTGACAGAGAGAGGGAGAGAGCAGGGGAAGAGAGGAGAGGGTGGATCAGGCTCCCCGCTGAGCAAGAAGCCTGCCATGGGGCTTGGGGCAAATTCTAATTTGGGGCATGGGGGAGGTCAGGAACAACAATATAATAAAACAGAAGTTAGAGAAAGGCTAGATTAGGGTAAAAAGTAGCCAATATGAATTTAAAAACGGACTAAGAACACACATACTGCTTCATTTTGCATTTGACAAGTCACGCATCTATTTCTCACCTTATTATTACCCCCGAGATCTATTTTAATATTTATTGTGTGTGTTAATAAAAATGAGTAATAAAGAGAGCTGCACTCAACCATATGCCATGAGTAACCACTAAGCACAAAATAACTTAATAATAAAAAGTTCTTATTAGAACGCACCAAGAATTTCAATTAGTCATTTTATTTACCAGGGCTATCTTAAAGTTGACATAAAGTCAACCGCTCCCTGCTTTTAATTCATCACATTTAATGATGATTTCTTCCTCATTTCTATTATTCTGTTAGGGATGAAGCCAGAGGAAAAGCAAAGGCACTGTCAGCACCACGATCGCCAGTTCCTGGTGTCCCCGGAACCCCCTACTTTGCATGGGTCCGAAGTTGTGTGTGTGGCCCCTGGTCCCAGTGGGAGCCAAGGTGAAGGGCTGAGCACGCGCCTTCATCCTCACAGTCATGCTTTATATTCGGGGGTGTGATGCTGTGCATCTTCATCGTTGGCTCTGCAGAGTGGGGGTGCTGAGCTCGGGGGGCCGGGCCCGGGGGATCAACGGTGCCCAGGCAGCCACCGCCGAGGTCCACGGCCTCTCCAGGGACAGGCACACCTCGGGCTCCGAGTCCCCCGGGGCCACAAGGAGCAGAGCGCGGGGAACCCCGCTGACTTCGAGGATCGCCTGCCTCCCGACGCCAGGGCCCCCCGCGCCTGCAAGCTCGTCACACGCTGGCAGCCCATTTGTCTGCACCGGTCCAGCAAATCCCACGGATCCTCTGGGCCTCTGAGGCCGGCTTTTCAGATCCTGAATCTTATTTAATGTTCACACGGAAAAGCCACCGCTCTTCACTGTGCCCATAAAATTTCTTGGTGGAAAATAACACCTTGGTCAAATATAAGCAGGAAGAAAAGTACTGGTCTCTTTGGGGGCCATTCGGGAGAGAAAACCACTTAACCAGGAGTGAGAGTCAGTCTGGCATGGTGGTGACACGAGTGTGTCCCCCACAAAAGCGGGGGCTCGGTTCTGCACCTGCTGGCCTGCAGGCAGAAAGCCCTTGTAGGTGTGTCTGTGTGTCTGACACCCTTGTTTCATTAGGAAAGGTTTATCAAAGAGGATCTTTATTTGATCCTGTCCCCAAAGCCAGGTGTCCCTCACATTATGTGTCACCAATCCCAAGTTCAGTGAGTTGAAAGAGTGAGAATAATTAAAAGCAGATTATCAGTTATTGCTACATATTTTGAAAATGACCCCTCTCTATATAACCCATCAAGTTACGTAAATAAAACCAAGCACAGTCTAATCTTCTCGTTATCTACCTTAGTTCTGATGTAAGATAAAGAATAAAATAAAAAAGGAGACAGGGTAACGTAATAAGGTAACCTCATGCTGTCATCTGGGGAAGTCAAGTTTTAAATTCTATCAGGAAAATACTTCAAGTGGACAATTCTGTAAATTAATGAATTTTGATTTCCACGACTTGTAGCCGTGGCACTTTTAAGGCAAATGTTAGATGAGGTGGTCATAAGGCCTCTGCAATCAATACGGGAGACATATACGCTGCCTGGTGACTGCTGCTAATAGACTGGAACTGCACTTTCTATAAAAGTGTAGAAGGTACTTGGGGATCGGAGGTCAGTCCATTATAGAGTGACAGTGGCCCTGGGAAAGGTTTTGTGGGACACACTAATGGTGGCTGTGACTGTCTCTTGGGTCCCTGTAGTGCAGTGGTTCTCAAACTCTGCTGCATGAAAGAACACCGGGAGCTTTTTAAAATCTTGGTGCAAGGCCTCACTCCAGACCTGCAAATTGGGGGTTAGCAGATTCTAAAAGCTCTCCACTTCATTCACGATGTGCTGATAAATCAGAGAACCAGTGCTATGGACAAGTGCTTTTCAAACTCAAATATGCTGCACATGAATCTCCTGGATCTTGTCAAGATGAAGATTCTGATTCAGTAGGTCTGGGGTGGGGCCTGAGACTCTGCATTTTAACAAGACCCCAGGGGATGCCGTTGGCTCCTGGACTAGTTTATGTAGCAAAACCCTAGACAATGGTAAACCACCAAAACCCTCTATGAGGGGGTGATGTAATCAAAACTGTGCTTCCTAAAGATGAATCGAGCATCCTTCAGCATAAGTAGATTTCCAGGGGAGGGAATGGGATAGGAGAGCAGTCAGGAAGCTCCTAAGGAGAAGGAATAGATACAGAGGAGTCTCAGGAGTCCTGGTAGCAGGCTCACGGAGGGGAAGTAACCCTACATGCTTCAATGCCACTCATAAGGGTTTGCTGCTAAGGGGTACGCTTGTAAAAGGCCCTACAAGGATCGAAAAGACCCTAGAAAACTGTAGTCTACTTTGGTAGATGGTCCTTCCAGGTGGCCTGAGTAACTGGCGAGAACAGCATGGGTGTGAATGCCAGTGCCTTTGACTTTTCCTTGTGGAAAAGACTCCCCTTGTTCCCCTCTTACTTCTCTCCTTCCAGGCACATGGGGGGCTTCCTCATGTCTGCCCCTTGCAGTTCTGAGCAGGTGGGGTGGGCCAAGCCGCCACTCCTCAACGCCCACCCTCCTCTGCCGGCAACATGGCTGTGCCAGTAGCAACTGAGAGAGTAGAGCCCAGCTCCCAGAGTGACAAACCCACTTTTGTCGGGGTAACTGGTGGAGATTTTCAGGTTATTTGTTACGGAAACACAAGACTGGGCAATGCCTACTGACTGATCCTCTCATCAGGTGGCTTCATTCTGTGGAGGCCAATCCCAGCAACCCGGCAGAGGTGCTCTGAGGCTCCTAGTGGCCCGGTGAGACAGCTGATGAACCATCCAGGTTCCATTTAGGACGGGAGAGGTTTCTTGAAGACCTTGGGCCTAATGACTTATGCAACCCACAGGACCACCAGGGAAGCGCCACAGGGCCCCCCCATGAGAAGTGTTTCTTGAGCTCCTGAAGCTTCCCTTGTAAATAAGACAGTTCTGAAAGAAGTATTCTTGGCCATGGTGTCTTCTTCTCCCTTCTCCTGCTCCCCCACCGCACAGGGAGCGAGAATCAGACATTATCATTTGGTTTTTACCTCTGCTATTTCAATCCAGCTCTCTCAAAGCCAGTTTTCTGCATCCAGAGTTTCAACTAAAGAACGTGACACAAATCTACTGTTAAGATTCAAATTATATTAAAAAAAAGATTCAAATTATATTGGATGATTTTTTTTAATTAAAAAAATAACTGTTGCTTTTAAGTGGAAGATTTAGCTTGATCTTCTTTTCAGACCTCTCACTTCACACCAAACTAAAGACAGTTCAGAGGGCTCTAATGTCACTCAGCCAAACCTCACCCTGAAATTAGATATTTGAAGTCTGCAAATGAATGTAAAACAGGTTGTGTGTGAGCACAGTTTTAAAATAATGACCTGAAACCACTTCAAAGGCGAATCACCAACGGTAGCGGTAGCTCATGATTTTGTCTTTGTTTATCGAAAGTCATACTTACTGCTCAAGTGGATAGTGAGCAACGAACGTCCTTGGAAAATAGTCTTGCATCAGATAGTTATCGGGAAGAGCACTACGCTGGGTACTCGATCAATATTTTTAAATTACTGAAACAACTGGACCCAAATTTCTCATTTGGACAACAGAGTTAGATGTCTTTTCATCTCCGTAGTTTCCTGCCATGCTGGTTTAGGATTCCCTTCAATGGGCAATGCGAACTTATCTTGGCTGGAAATATGCGTACTTCTCAAAGAAGGCTTCTAGTTCTTCTCAGACTCTTACAGAGCCTCCCAATCCCCGCCCCACCCCACCCCACCCCACCCCACCCCATCGATCTGTTTCCTTTACCTCTCACATAATGCAATTTAAAAGAAATTTCAAAACTCATTCTAATCCATCGGTTCAGCCATTCATTTGTTCTTTTTGCTGAGACATAATCTTGTAATTGTCCTCTGTGTCTACATTTATAGCCTGCTAAAAATAAAACCCATGTGAAATTTTAATTTTTTGAGCTTATTTGTATTTTCCAAATCCTGACAATGAATGCGTCACTTTGGTAAACAGGAGAAAAGGCATTAAAATATATGAAATTGGATAGCATCTCAGAAACTGTCCTGTCCCCAAAACTATTTTTTCCTATTTCTGCTATACTGAAAAACTTACCTAGCCGGAAAGATTTGTTCCCAAGAGATTCCAGTCAGTTTTGCTAAAATTTTTATTACCTTTATTGTTTATTAAGTCACTGATATCTGTTCTCTATGGATGGGTAAGTTCTATCTGTCAACACGGGATGATCCACTTATACAGGCTGCTTCTTGCAAATAGGGCCAAATAAATGAATGTCTTCCACACTGGATTTTAAAAACTTATTGTTTTATCATAAAAATAATATATGCTAATAGTAAACATCCGGAATTACATAGAAAGGGGTATGAATTGAAGAGAAAAAGATACCAACTCTAGTCCCCTGCTGTGGAGGTTTCCTGTGTGTCATTTTAGATATTATAGATAAGCACAAAAAAGCATACATGCATACATTCCTACAACAGAAATTGTATACATACGAGCATACAATTTCTGTTTATAAAAACAGAAAATGAAATCATCTACAGAATGCTCTTTCAATATATCTTGTTCATCTTTTCTTACTGTCGGATGTGACTGTTAATGACTGCAAGTATTCTGTAGAGTGAACATTCTAAAATTTATTTACTCAGTCTTCCACTGAAGAACAGTTTTGGGTATTATATCAAACGGTGCAATGAACATACTGGCATGTGCATCTTTAAACACCTGTATCCTGATATTTGTGGGATAAGTAAATTCTGGGTCAAAGAAGTAGTGTATTTTCAATTTTGGTATGTATCGTGAAAACTGCCTTCCAGAAGAATTGTACTGATCTGTACTTTGCAAATAATGTAGACGGATAATAAACATAGGATAAGGTGCTCAGCTTCACTCATGATTAGAGAAATATAAATTAATAATAACTGTGACTTACCCTTTTTTAGTTATTGTATTAAGGCAAAAATCCTAAAAGTTGATAATATTCATTGCTGTCAAATGTTTGGGGTAACAGGTACTATGCATCTAATTTAACCTCTATAAACCACTAAAAGTAGCTGAAGAGGTTGGCTCATTACTTACATACAGTGTGACCCGCAAATTACTCCCTTCTCCTAGAATTTCAATTTCCTCATCTGTACAATTAGGATAATAAAGCTACCTTCAAGGATAATCGCGAAGACGACATAAAATAATGTAAGTTGTGACTCAGTGCATAGCACACAGGGAGGATTCAGTGAATGGCAGCTTTGCTTCCTCTAGATTTTGGACATTATCATCACTCAGCTCTAGGGGGTGAGCACTAGACCTGTGGTGGATTCACGTTTCCCTGGGAGGCAGAGAGAGGACTGGAAATTACAGCACATCGCCCAGGGGCCTATCACCTGGCTTACTGTCATACTGCCAAAAATGCTTATACTGTGTAATTTCCCAGGAAACACGATGAATTCTTGGCACGGTTCTTAGAGTACCCTGGGATCTAAAAGCTTTTGATCCTTTTGGGACTTGCGCTGACCAAAAAGGCTCAGGGCAAACACCAGTGATGACGACATAGGCATATAGCTTTTGGGTAAGAGTGACGTCTTTACCTTAATTTTCAGGGGAATGAAGGGAAGAAACTGCTGCTCCAGAGCAAAGAACAGAATTGAAACAAGAAATTAAAAGTATTACATGGCATTTCACATCTTCCTCTTACATTAAATGAGAATTCACAAGCACTATACATGCTGATAATCCCCCTTAGAATACGAAGAGAAACATGTATGTACGTCTCGTTAAAGGCATATGCTACACATTCACATTCTTCCTATTATCTGATTATGGTTAAACAGATCTAGAAAACCAAAAATTTCTTCAAAGAACTCAATTATTTAATATGCTTCCTACTTTAACAAATATAAAATCCTAAGCAATTTTTATAGGAAGGAATTTATTTTTCCTATACACTTTGAGCACTGTAACATCACGGTTTTTTAAGAAAAAGTGAATCTAGATCTAAGGTATCAAAACCTAATTGTTCAGAGTGCCCATTGCTCTTTTGGTTCAGTTTAAATTTTTAAGTACCTAGAAAATACTTGTGTTTGTTATTAACTCAGCACTCAGATCTATCGTTCTGGGACCAGGCCTACGGATACTGATCTTAACGTCTGCAAGGAAAACGGCAATCCTAGTCCTATTCTATAAACATTTTCAGATGTCTTTTAGTCAGAGAACCCAACTCACTCATTCCCTACAAAAATCTGTGCACGGAGTGAGGCACAATCACCTTCTCAAGTGGTGGCAATGACATCTTCCATCCTACACGCACTTCTTCCAATGTGACCTTGAAAGCTCTTCCTCTGAGAGGGGCAGGCTATGTCCCTGTCTCCCGAAACCAGATGGCTTCTATGACGGGTTCCACAAGCAGAGGGTAGCACAAGTGATGCAATGTGACTTCTGAGACTGGGTCACAAAATCTGTGCAGCTTCCCAGTACTCTCTGGAATACTTGCTCTTGGAGCCCATCAGCCACCATATAGATGGGGTTTAAAGATCCAGAGGTGACTGTGGTGAGGCAGCTCCGGCCACACGCTATCCAGCCCAAATCCCACCAAGTCCTAGCCAGTGTCCGCTGCCAGCCTCATTCCAGCTTCTGTCAAGCCACTCCCAGTCTTGGAACCTTCTCAGACAAGGCCCCGGCATCACAGAACAGGGACAAGGATTTGCACGTGTAATACAGTCAGTGCTTTATGTCACAGTTTTGGGGCAGTTTGTTACACAGCAATAAATTACTGGATTTTTATCCTAGGTTTACTTAAAAACAGGCTATCTTGCAACTGCTGAGGATAAATGATTCCCCAAAGCACTGCAAAACTTCTGCCGGAACAATGTGAACAGATTAGCCACCTTGCCCATTAATATCCTGCTAAACAGCCACATGTTGGGAAGCAGTCGTTCAGCTGTTACTCTCTATGTAAAAGCCAAACGATGGATTCCCCATAAATCGTCAGGCTGCTCAAAGATTAGTGGTGAAGGGGCAAATCTGGCGAGGGCTTTCCAAAAAGAAAATAAAATATTTAGACCATCTTGCAAGTTGCTCTTCAGATGCCGCATTTTTCTCTGTCACTGCTTCCAGCTGACACCTTTTGACAGTTGCTTCTGGGACTCTTTAAGCTGAAAACCATTTATCCTGAGAATATAAAGACAAATGGCAGGCTGGATCTGATATATGACAAAGTAAACTCATAGGATGGTACCGTGTCCAAAGAGTACAGTACTAACTTTACTATTACTGTTTTTAAAATTATTCTTATTTATTTGATTTTTTAAAAAGATTATTTATTAGAGAGAGAAAGCATGAGTGGGGGGGAAAGGGTAGAGTGAGAAGTAGACTACCTGCTGAGCAGGGAGCCCAACGTGGGGCTTGATTCCAGGATCCTGAGATCATGACCTGAGCCAAAGGCAGATGCTTAACCCATTGAGCCACCCAGGCACCCCGCTATTATTGTTGATACTTCTTTTGCAAAGCAGGTGAGATGCAAATTCTCTGATGCAGGGTATAAAAGTCTGAACCGGGAACAGGAAATATAGTATTGATTAATTTGAATTTATAAGGATCCTCACTTCTGGCAGCAATAAAGAGGGGAGAGTAGAATATAGAGCTTCATCCCCATAAAGCCTGGAGTGGCAATCTGGTAAGCCTGGTGACCGTACCACGGACTTGGTCTTTATGACATGTTTGAACACCTGGACCAGCATGCAAGGTATGAATGCCAAAGAGCCCCCCACACACATCATATCCCACATGTTCATGTGGCGTAAATTCAATATATTACAGTATATACATCTTCATGTCAGGATGCTTTACAGTAAATTTTGGGGGGTACATTATAAAACTGATTTAGCATTCCCCTGTCTAATGTTGGTTAGGAGTAAACAGATTAAACTTTCTAACCATTAAGCATTACATTTTTTAAGCCTACTGGCTTCTGCATGTATACTTTATTTCCAGCTAAGGTTTAAAAAAAACCTTACAATCAAAGTAAATTCTGAACAAGACCTCAGTGAGTGCCCAGCTCGGGGCGTGGTGCGGTGGGCTTAGCCAATAGTTTTCAAAGGACAGAAGACACTTAAGGCCAAAGCGTTTACAACGGCTTGCCAAAGGATACACTGATGTCTAGTTATGATTTTAAAAGACGAAGTTGGGATCAATTTTCAACAGCATAAAAGGTTCACAGAAACAAGCCTATTACCACCAACAATATGAAACCCACCTGACCTCCACGGACATCTTCTGAGCATCCAGGTGCCATGCTCGGTGACGCAGGAGAAACAGAACCACCTCCCTGTTCGTCCCCGTCTCCCTTAGGCCTCCAGACACTATCAATTCAGCTCAGGTTCATTTTCACCATCTTACATGGGAGTCCTGAGCTTGCAGAAAGTGATCTGAATATCTTACTGAATTGTGCCATGGGAACTGTATTCTAAAGTTCTCTGTTCTAATTAATAGTTTTTGTTCTTCTGGCTAAGAAGGTTTTCTCACCTGAAAATATGGGAAAACACTGTCAAGGCAACTAGACCTGAACAGGACATATGAGACCCTCTACAAGCCTCACCTGGGAAGCCTGTGAGGGTGGCCTGGAGAGGCCAGTCCAGGGGGGGATGCTCCTCTTCCCCTCGTGTGCCCGTAACCGAAACCTCAGGTGCTTGATTCACTATGGGCAGAATCCAAAATGCCTTTTCCCGTCCGGAGAGTCTCTCTGGCTTAAACTGCTCTGCAAACTAACTTCTCCCTGCCTTCTGTAGAGCAGGGTCAGACAGGCCACTGGAAATGGCATTCTCTATGTCAAGGTCAGTTAACTCTGGATGAAAGTCATCACGAGAGTGACTTTCAGGATGTGGCGAAGAGGCCTACCTGCTTAGCTCAGTCGTTACAACCTGGGCTGGGTGGAAGGGCTGGACAAACAACTCTGAAGCCAGCCTTTGGGTCTGTAAACTCAAATCGGTTCTATACTACGGTCTGAGGCGGAGACGGCGAGAGGCTCACAGAATCAGAGGGGGAGTCTCGGCTCCCGTACCTGGCTCACGAATAAGGAATCTTTTAGGCAGAAGCAATTACATGTACGAGAAGAAAACTCTCCCTGAAATGGCAGAAGTAAGAAAAACCTGTTGACTGGTTTAGTCCCCAAACAATAGGACCTCGTCCCTTTTGCTCTCAGCCTGCATTCCAGATGGATCTGGCCTCCATCCTTCTGAGCTAGTCTGCTCCTGACCCCCGTGGACTGTCCCCCACGCTTCTGCGCACATTTAATGTCCCTCGAGTTGACCTCCTCATCATCATCAATCTTGATGAACCCCATGGTGTTTTTGGTGAAGGATTCTGAATTTCCTCACTTTGAGTAGAGAAATTATAAAAGAAAATTGTTCTCTGGCTCCCCTTGCTTTTTTTATTTGCTTACATTTTCCCCCAGCTGGTGAGCGGGCAATTCGAAGGACTCCAGAAGTTTAAACAGAGTACTAGGAGTCAAAGAAACCTGTCTTAATAGAGTCTGTAAGAGATTCAATAGAATTAGGCTCCTATTAACCAGAAAAACATCTAATCGTTTAGATTAGCTCCCTCAATCGTCCTTTCAAAACCCATTCTACCTCCCCATTCACGGTAGAAGATGTCCTCTTTAGGTGACAGGTGCTGGGACTTCTCAAGATGGTATTTAAGAGGGAGAAAGTAAAGAAGTTTGCTGATTAGGCGCATTAAGCAGTGCTTGCAGGGGAGAAGTCAGCTTCTGGTGGCGGCTTCTCATTTATATGGCTGGCTTAATCTAGGGGAAGGCTGATGGAAACGGCCCCTGGAAGCAAACACAGGAGGGCGGTGATAATGAAAACAAACCAACCACCTCAGCTGGCAAGAGTCCTCGGAGAACGAAACACAAATTTAATTTTTTAGCTACTCAGGGATACATCAGAATATGCCTTTGTTTCACTCTTGAAGGGGATGTTGCTAAGCTGTTTGTTTGAGGACGGGTGCCCCGGCCTGGCACGGTGCTGGGTGGTGGGCCAGGGGTGAACCGGGGGGTGGTGTGAAGGCAGCCAGCACATCAGGGGCAATCCTCTCCTGACCTGTGCCTTCACACACGCTCCAGGTCACGATGCTAAACAGGAATGCTCATTACATGGGGTGCACCCGTATGTGTCTGTGTTGGACTTTTTTTTTTTTTTATTTAAAGGTTTTATTTATTTATTCATGAGACACAGAGAGAGGCAGAGACACAGGCAGAGGGAGAAGCAGGCTCCCTCCGGGGAGCTGATGCGGGATTCGATCCCAGGACCCCGGGATCACACCCTGAGCCAAAGGCAGATGCTCAACCACTGAGCCACCCAGGCGTCCCTTGTGCTGAACTTTAAACAGTTTACACAGCTCTGAAACCCACACATACGGGAAACTGTAATTCTGGAGGTGACATCATGTGTCCTAGATCAAACTGCTATTTTGTAGCAGGGGTAGACCAGACTCAGGCTTCTGGGCTCCTCAGCTGGAGTCTCTCCAGTGTCCCGTGAAACCCTTCTCCTATCTTGAACATCCAGCCACGGAACTCTGGGAATTCGCAGAAGCTTCCACACTGACCTAGATCAAATCTTTTCGCTAAGAAATAATAGAACCTATTCCTCCTCCCTCCTAGCACACAGCCTTACCACTCGGCGACTCACTCCCAAGCCCACAAGCGATCCCGGTCTCCTGACTCTTCCTGGGGCCCATGTCAGCCCGTCATACACGCTGTGCCCTCAACAGCCCTCAACTCCATGCCTGTGCCAGCCCCCAGGCCAAGCCCCCTTGACCTTTCACCTGCACTGCTGAACCCCTAGCTGGCCCCCTGCTTCTCCTCCGCCTGACAGTCCACTCTACCGAGAAGAGGTAAGCGTGTCCACACTCCTTACAACTTGCCACCACAGGGGTCCCCGGGTGGCTCCGTCAGTTAAGCGATCACTTTTGGTTTTGGCTCAGGTCATGATCTCAGGGTTGTGGGATCGAGCCCCTTGTCAGCTCAGCATGAAGTCTGCTTAAGATTCTTTCTCTCCCTCTCCCTCTGCTTCTCCTCCCTCCCTCTCTCTCAAATAAATCTTAAAAAGAAAAACCAAACAACTTGCCATTGCACTTAGAAAAGTTTCCATGTTGTGGCCCATGGAGCTCCCAGGCTCACCCGCTTCTCTGAATTCATTTTGTCTCACAAACATACCACACTTGTTCCTGCCTCAGTGCCTTTGCATATCCCTTCCCCTCTACCTCCTCCAGACTTTACTTCCCTGTTCTCTCAGCAGGACCTTCCCTGACTCTCCTGAAAAGAAGCTACCGTTTTCCACGTCACTATCTCTGTATCCTACTTTCCTTCACTGCAGGTTTCGGTACTTGAAATCACACTGTCAATGAATTTGTCCACTGTCCTTCTCGACAGCCTGGAAACCCAGTGGGGACAGAGCCTTGTCGTCTTGGTCCCTGGGTACTGCCCACACCTGAACAGAGCCTGGCACGCATCTGTTCAGTGGGTGTGTGAATGAATGACATGCAGCAGATGGGGGAAAGCCACCTCTGGCCCCTGAGGACCGCACAGATACCAGAGTCAGCAGCATAGGTTTTAGCCGGGTCCAGTGTGGGTCTGTCTAGACACAGCGCGGCCCACAGCAACATCTACAAAGATGAATCCCCCACCCTACATTTCTTCAGAATCGCACATATCGCAGAACCACATTGTAAAACTGGCCTAGCACGGCGTCAGGCATATTGCAGGCGTCCGGTAAACTGCTGAATTTTAAACATTTCTATCATCCACCATCAAACTAATTATTTTCATTCTCCATGTTCCTTCTATTCCTTTCAAAATATGAGTATATATTCTTGCACTGTCATAACCATATAGA
The DNA here is from genome assembly GCF_011100685.1 of Canis lupus familiaris. NCBI lineage: Eukaryota > Metazoa > Chordata > Mammalia > Carnivora > Canidae > Canis > Canis lupus. Next base: position 7,109,948 of record NC_049256.1, on the reverse strand, counting down.
GGCATTAATTTGTTTCCTGTTTCACATTTTTAAACACTTTTTGATGGGCAACCAGGCTTTGCCATTTTTAGCATCTCTGCAATATTCCACCCAGGGGCCGTGCTGTAGAACTTACCTAGCCTCTTTGGGGCACGAGGCTATTAGAAGTTCACTGAACGTAAAGATGCCACATAAACTGAGGTAGTATCAGCGGTGTTCTGTCAGCAGAACCCAAACCACATCCTGACTAGGGAAGAGTGGAACTACATGGTGTCTGTCGCGGAGCAGCCCAAATTTGGACTCTTTATCACATTAGTTTATTGCAGCAAACTGGAGATTGTTGTCAGAAAGCTCTAAATCACTGCACAAATTATTTATGAACAAATGACTTCAACCACTGGCCAAATGCAGCCAGCCTTACAAAGAGGCACCAAAAGGAGGGAGGGAGGAAGCCAGGGGAGGACGAGGAGGGGAAGAGGTGGCAGCCGGAAGGGAGCTTTTGGAAAGACTTTAATAAAGGCGCCAGTCAGAGCCTGTTTTATTTCTCTGCTCTCTTGAGAAAACAGTCAGCAGTTTGTGAGCAGATGAATCAGCCAAAGTCAGAGGGGGAAGAAAGGGCTTGTATATCCTGAGGATTTTCCCATCTTGCATTGTTAAAATGCTTGATAAGCTGCTGTAAAGGCGTATGGTTTTCTTCTCTTTCCTCTTTGAATAACTCTTCCCCCCTCTTGGTTTACAAATGAAACAGTCACGGGCAGTAATTTGGGAAATACGGGAAAGTATAAAGAAAGAAAGTAAAAACCACCTGTCGTCCTGTGAGCCAGGGCTGGCCACGTGAGGCCTGTGCTTCTCCCGCTCTCCCTTAGGGATACGTAAATCTTTATAACCGTAGAATTACAACACATATTCTACTCTTTACACTTTAGACCTATTATGTTGTGAACCTCTGTTCAAAGTCTGTGACAATTCTTTAAAATAACAGAGTTGAATATGTGCAAAGTAGTCCTTTGTTCAGATGAGGAAAGCACAATTGCTTTGTTTCTCTGTGGGTAACATACAGGTTGTTTCCAAATTTTCTTATAAATGATAATGCAGTACTCTTTGAATTCTTCTCAAATGAATTCCTTAGGGCAGATTATTTACTTTTTTTTTTTTTTAAACTCAAGTATAGTTAACACACAATGTTAATGCTAGTTTCAGGTGGATCTAGGAGTACCTGCTGAATTTTCTAGAAGCATAATAAAATGGGAATAATAAATTATCTTCCACATAAGCTGCCTGTGGTGATGATGGCAGAAAGACTGGACAGGGTAGTAAACTAGAGAGTAGCTGTGTGGGAAATGGAGGACCACTTTGCTCTTTAACTCTGGTTTACCATAATTCCCATTTAACAATTTTGTTAGGTCTTCCTCTATCGTTGATAGAGTTATCTATCCAAAATCCTTTTCTCAAAAAAAAAAAAAAAAAACCAAAAAAAAAAACCAAACAAACCCAAAATCCTTTTCTCTGTGACCCTGTGGATAAAAAATGGTGGGGATATCTGGACAAGCTAGTGGCATGGATGACTGCATAACCCATAGCTACTTTGACCATTAGAGTTACAGTTGTATTTTCCTGGTTATGAGTCTCCCTGTTGGAAGGGCACCTTTTCTCAAGGTTGTGGATTGCAACACAACTCAACTTGGCCTCCATTTACACAAGGTCCAGGCCCATGCAAGTGCTCTGGCCACACAGTTATTTCTCATGACCTCACTGAGTCTCAGCATCTGAGCGACACTGCAAATGGTAGCCACTGGAGTTTGTCAAAATCCAAATTTCACTGTGCAGCAGAAAGATACAATTGCTGTTAACTTATCCTGGATGTAGCTATTTCCACATTGGGTTTAAGGATAAAATTCTGCTTTAGAGAGAGAACTCTGTAGTTTGGGAAAACATTTTAACAAACTTATTATTATTACCATGAACAGGGAAGTTGAGACAGAGGAAACTAAACCACTCTACATAGTTAAGTAAAAGGATATCCCCATCAGAGACTGTAATGAAAGAACTGACTTGTGGAGGTTTCATTGGGTCAGGCCAAAGAGATGGGGGTTTAGGGAAGACCGGGCACCAGGGGAGGCCAGGAAATGATAAATTTTCTCTAAAGAGATAGCTGCTTCCTGGCGTTAGTCTAGAAACAAGACAAGAGATGGCCGGTAAGTGATTCACTGTGGTGACAAATCACTGATGCACTGTCACAACTGCAATGCAGAGATTGTAGTTTTAGCTTCCTCTCCATTATTTCCAATCTCTTGCAAGTCACTGCACCACTTAGGGTATCCTGAGGAATAAAAAGGAGTGATCAATGTCATGAAGTCAACAACCTATGGAATGTTGCCAAGATGGTAGGGGATGAAAAAAAAAAAAAAGGTTCAGAAACAAGAGATAGAGAAGGACATAAATACACCCCAATGAGATCTGCAGAAACTCAACAGGGCATGCTGGTTATGTAGGTCTGAATAATTTTGTTTGGATTTTAAAGGCAAGGGTAAGAGAAGGCTTGCGACTTGAGGGCATATCTGGTTATAATTACTCCAGAGGCTGGTGATCACTCATTTTGAGGACCTAGTTTTAATGTCTAGCAAATAGGGTCTCTAAGGATATAGAGGGTATCACCCTCAAAAAAGCATAGCCTGAAGGAAATATTAGAAAGTAAAAGGCTTGCTTTCTCCTCTGTTTTCTGGCTTTCCACAGAAGGTCAGTTGCAGCATGTCATCCTTCACCAGCAAGAGAATCTAAGATGATTTCCCAGGGACAGGCCGCTGGCAGGATGTTCCTACAGCTTAGCTTACTATTCCAACCACAGATCAATGTGTTCCAGACATTCCTTCTGATCCAAGGGGCGCCACTTTTGGGTTAAGACAAGATTGCAGCTTAATTCTTTAGGATATCAGGTAGACAATGGGCAAAACTCAGGAAAACACGTAGCAGGTATCTTTGCATCCTTGTCCTCCACTAGAACTCTCAGGGGAGTCCTTGGGAAATTTGGAGAGCTCACTCCAAAAACTTGAGGAATGAGGGGCTGAAAACTGACAATGAAATATTTATAATATTCTCTTCATGATTTACAGACTTCAATATGCATGTATCAGGCCACTTCCCCCTGGCTTACATATCCAGGTAAGGAGGCCCTGCTTTGGCATTTCTGAAACATGCAGGAATGAGATGTGTTTGAGGCTCCAGAGGCCTATGAGACAGTAGAAACTGCCCAAGCAGCCCTCGTGCTACAAAGAGTGGCTGGATGTGATATGAGGTGATTCTCCTCCTTCGAACATTATGTATTTAGGTATTAAGAGGCGATCTCCAGGGGTGGCTCAGTTTATAACACAAATTGTAAGCCTAAGTGTCTTCTCTGATGTGGATTTAGTATCTCTGAGGGATGCCAAGTCCCGAGGTGATGACCTCTGTCAGCCGTTACCCTCCTACAGGATGGGCCTCCTTGCGTTGGGAGAATCTTCTCAAGGTACCAGTCTCAGGCTTTCTAGATCCCTTCCCTCCTCCCAATCTACAAAGGATGGCAACTTTCAAGAATTGATGGAAATGTTCTTTAAACCATGTACAACTGCTCCGATTGCAAAATAGTTTTTTTCTGCTGGTAATTTATCTGAAATCAGATCTTCAGGAAATGGAGTTAGGTGTGGTAAGGGAAGATGTCAGATGCACATTTAAAGGCTGTTTCTTCGAGAAAAAATATTTTTGATGCCCAGCTGGTCAAATTTTATTCAATTTGCCTAAAAGCATATTTGCCAACTTCACTCACAAAATTTCTCTTACCAAGCTCCCCATTCCATCCATTGCTACTTGTGTTCTCCCTTCAGTTCAGCTCAAAACCCTGGAGGCATCGACCACTTGGTACCTCTCTTAATTTTCTACCTCTGGGGCAGCCCGGGTGGCTCAGCGGTTTAGCATCACCTTCAGCCCAGGGTCTGATCCTGGAGACCCGGAATCGAGTCCCATGTCGGGCTCCTGCATGGAGCCTGCCCCTCCCTCTGCCTGTGTCTCTGCCTCTCTCTCTCTCTCTCTCTCTCTCTCTCTGTTTCTCATGAATAAATAAAATCTTTAAAACAATTTTTTCTACATCCGTGTATTTCAATCCATCTTTGCAATTTTTATCATCATTTGAACCCATATTCTATTGGTGTCACGTGAATGAACTGACGGCCTGACCGACTGAGTCCTTCACTCCTTCATTCCAGGCCCATTTTCTACGTGCCTCCTCTGTGCCGGGAACAAGATAGAATTTCCTGCCTTCAGGAATTTCACCATCAGGTGGATGAAACAGACGCGTCAACAAACACTTCAAGTGCACAGAGAAGCCAGAAGCATTAGAAATGTATACACACTCGTGTACAAGCACGTGGTAGAAGGAATAATGACTCTGGCTTCTGGGAACCGCCCTTGGTTTCTCCCTCTGCCACTCCTCTCTGTCCTACTCTCTGAAGTCAGGTTAATTTCCCAAAGCAGTGCTGCAAGGCCAACGTCACTGCCAGGGATTGACCCAGCACCCGCAGGACTTCCTCACACATAGGTGGACTGATGATCAAAGGCGTTGCCGGTGTCTTTTTGCTGTGGCTGTGGTTATTACCAAGTGTTGGGAACAGATCCCCTGAACACTCCTGGAGAGGTCTGGCTGCCAGGATTGTATTCTGTGGGTCGTTGCCAAGTTCTTAACAGATATTACGTGGAAAGGGGCAAAGGTGGGAAGAAAGAACTCGTTTGAAAGGGAGTCAGAAGAACGAAATGAAAGGGAGCTGAGCACAACTGCTGCCTCCTTTACAGCTCTCTTATGGACCAGTCCTTTTTAATTACAGTTGCTTTGATACTAAGCATTTATACCATGTTCATAAAAAAAAAAAAAAAGGCAATGGTTTGATAAGAATTCCTTGTGATTCACAAATTTATATAAAATAAATCATCTTTGGTTATGCATTTCAAATGTTTTTAATTAAAAGAATTAACAGTTCAGGAAACTAATGAGGAACATCTCGATGTGTAGGCACTTTAAAAATACATATGCCTCGGAATTTAAGATAGATTTTTAAAGAACTATTTTTGGTCACTCTTAAAAGTAAAGCAGGGCAAAGTAATTCTGTCCAGCAGTAATAACCATCTCTTGGTTGTTCCAGGAATGACTATACTCTGTGGTTTTCTCAAATGGAATTTTCTTTGTACTAGGTAAATATTGAGACGACATTTAAGTTGGCTCGGGTCTGTCTATATTGACTTCAGGAAGCAGCAAATATCATGGGACGATACAAGAGTGAGAGAAGGAATCTTGCAGGCATTATCACTGAGGCAAAATGGGGCACACATTCGTAGAAGGTTCACTCTAAGGATTTTCTCTTCCTAATATAGAGAGTAAAAGCACAAAGTCCTATGAAGTTTGGGAGCATTTAATAGATAATTAAACAAAACGGGACTTTCACATTCAGAAATATGGCTCCATATAGAATTTTCTAAACTGCTTTGATCTTTTTCAATATAAAATCCTATTTGAATCGTTTAATGTATTATTACAAGGCACGTGACATACGCCCTACCTTAATGTGACATTGTAAATGTCCTTATGGCTAGCTCTGCTCCCTGCAACAGTTTTATGAGGATGTTATTGAGAATTTAAGCAGATCTTAAACTAGGACACCAGATTCATGTGCAATAAAATATACTGTTCATCTCATGATTTAAAAATGGAAGATTATATAAATGCGTATTTCTGGATATATAGCTGGCCTAATGTGTATGATATTGTTTGTATTTAACAAATGTAAAATTGAAACAAAGGAGTGAGGGCCTAATATGAGAATGAAGGAGAGAAAAAGAAGAATCAAGTAAATGGACTCATCAATAGTAGAGGAGTATGGAAGTTTCCTTGATTAGGGAGATGAACATCTTTACGTATCATTAAGAAAATCTTCCTGCAAGCTTCAATATAGTGTGTTAATTAATTAAACTTTTCTGTAGCAATCTTGAGTCAGGTTGTTTGCACTGCTATTTGATTATTTTTTTATAGGAGCCTAACCAAATTTAATAGTGGTTATCTTTATTTTAATTTGTACTTTAAATGCCTCCTTCATTCAATAAAAAAGTGAAATTTCCCTTTGGTGGGAGAAAAAGAATGATTTTCACCATAGTTTCAATGTAGCATATGCCACAATTAGGATCAAGATGTTGTTCAATATGTAAAGAAGGTGATTAAGAAAACACATTCTGCGATACGAAAAGGAAATGAAATTTAACTTCCTGCCGGGTATGTTAGCCAATGGAAAACATGAGAAAAACAATGTTCCCTTCTTGTAGGGGATTTATGAATTTGTCCAGGTTTGTTTTATTTATCTCTGAACTTTTCACTCTATTTTGGTGAAGACTGGCTCTTCTTTTAATGTTTTCTAAGTCACTCTCGTAAAATAAAAGAAACTTGGAAGCACAAATCCAAAACAAGGATGTGCTAGTTAATTACAGGGTGATGTTCTTACTACACTTCCTCTATGATTTATCCTAATCAAACAGGTCTCTTGAACACTACAGTTGGTTTGTGTGGGATGGCAGGTGACATATTTCATGACTAAACAAAGAATTACTGTAGACTATACGGATAGCAAAACACACGCACACCGATGTTCCTGCTAGGTTTTCATTGAAAAGGAGTATATTTTCTCTGTCTCCTAAACTCTCTTGTCATTTGTCTCCAGAGTTTCTTCCTTTTTTTTTTTTTAAGACCTTATTTATTTATTCATGAGAGAGAGAGAGAGAGACAGAGACACAGGCAGAGGGAGAAGCAGGCTCCATGCAGGGAGCCCGACGTGGGACTCGATCCTGGGACTCCAGGATCAGGCCCTGGGCCAAAGGCAGGAGTCAAACCGCTGAGCCACCTGGGCTGCCCAGAGTTTCTTCCTTTAAAGAGAGCCACGGAAAACTGGGAGCACATGATAACTAAATCCTTGTGCTGCCTGAAAGCACACATGCAATTACCAACTACTTATTAGTAATAGTTATTAGTATTTACAATACATCTTAATAAGTAACTGGTAATGGTACGTGTGCTCTCAGTCATTCACCTACGCTACCAATCTAGATATTTGTGTGTCCACAAATGTGCTGTATTTTTTATGGCAAGCATATCAATACTTTCTTCACCAAATATTTATTGACTACCTATGTTGTACCAGCCACTGCCCTTTTGTTTCTTTTCTCCCTAAAAAATTCCAATTAGAAAATATTATTTTAAGTACCCATAAGAACTGGGAAATCTTAAGTAAAAAGTACAGGATAGAAGTAGTAAAAAGAGAACTAGGCTCTAGCCTCAGGCCTGCCACTCACCGCATCTTGGGACTTGGAGCTTTTTCCTTCGACTGTGTTGGTCTCAACTTTTTCATTTGTATAATGAAGGCCCAGAACCAGACAATCTCTTAAAAATATCCCCGAGTCCAAAATGTCACAGTTCCAAATATGGAAGTATTTTATAATTTTGGAAACAGGTGAAAATAGTACTTCTCCCAGAAGAACAAAGATATCGATCCTATTTAGGTTACAGGCATTCTAACATGATAGAAAGTCAAATATCTATGAATCTAAGCCCAGGTAAGAAGAAATTAGGCATTCACAGAACTGTTCTGAATAAAACAAATTTGAATGATCAGAAACATTTTATAAATATAACGTGCCATAAAACGTAACCATCAAATTCTCACCCCGGGCCTCTAGCTGCTGGGCAAGTGGGAGGATGAAGAGAGAAACAAGATCTCCCAGCATGTCTACTGCTCATTGTCTCCACACTCTCCAGGGGTCAAGCATCAGTGTGTCCCCTAGAGTTGGGCCAGTTGAAACTAACATCCGACCAACAGGTTTTTCTCTTAATACAGCTATCAAACATAACAGGAAGTTGACCTTATAAGACTTTCCACAAATGGAGAAAGTTTGGGTTATTACCAGTTTGGGCCAGTAGATGCAAAGAAAATAAATGGTGTGAAATCTGTCAACATGCAACAATTTCTCTGATGTGTGACATCTGCTTTCCTATTTCTTTCTTTTTCTTTTTTTTTGAAGAGTATGATCCAACTGAAAATAGTCATTTTTAAAATGACAAAAAAAAAAAAAAAAAGGAGGACAAATGGTTTCTATATCAGTGATGCAATATAACATATATATAAATCTTTGGCTGGACCACGAAACCTTGGTGTAAGTCTTACTTCAACATTTTGGTCAAAATTTGGTTGGTTTAACAATTTTTATGATTAATGCATATAAATTATATAAAAATGAAGATAAGTATGTAAGAAAATTAAGAAATACAATCCAGACTAAAGCAGCTAGCATCTTGTATATATGGTCTCCTAGTCTTCTGCAAAGTATATACGCATTATATATATACGTTTATATTTATATTCATCTATAAAATCCATTTTGTATTGCAGGCATATCTAGGTGTCCAAAGAGCTCCAGAGGCTATTATATTACATTGGCACACCTATGTGTGCACATCTGTATACTAAGGCACCGTATTTGGGAAGCTCTGCCCTACATTTCCCATAAGTCTGAGTTTATCTGAAACAAGCACCATCAGCATTACAGAGGCAGCTTTATTTCTTGGAAAGTACCCACAATTCTTCTATCTGCCCCCCACTTCCAAAAAGCTGGCACATGTCCGGCTAGCATAAATTTGGCTCAATTCTACACAAATGTTGGGGAGCACAGAATTGTTTACAGTCCAAGTCCCACTTTTTTTTTTTTTAAAGATTTTATTTATTTATTCACGAGAGACACACACACACACACACACACAGAGGCAGAGACACAGGCAGGGCGAGAAGCAGGCTCCCTGTGGGGATCGTGATGTGGGACTCGATCCCAGGACCCTGGGATTACAACCTGAGCCGAAGGGAGATGCTCACCCACTGAGCCACCCAGGTGCCTCAGGTCCCACTTTTAAAATAAAACCACTATAACTGCATCCTTCCTGACATACCTCTTCTTGCCCTTCTCTAGACACCTACACCAGGTCCAGGTGGACAGGCCCACACTTGTGCCCTGAGAAGGCCACGAGGGGATGGTGTGCTGACCAAGTCCTGAATGCCAAGGGAGGCAAGCAGGTGCTCCAAGTTCCTTTAGGGGAGAAACCACATCTCCTCAATGTTTTGTCTCTCCTCAATGGGAAGCACAGTTTGGGGCACATGGAAGGTGCTGGAACACTTGGCTGGTAGACTGACTTAATATTAAGCTGCAGTGGTAGATATGGTAAACTTCCTGCACAGCTATGGTCTCCGTAGGCCGTAATTATGGATTACTCACGCTTGCCCCTAATGAATGGCTGCGGGTTGTGCGTGTCCTAGCGGGAGAGCCCAGAGGGTACATTCACTGCAGTGGCTCATCTCATCCTATTACTATCACTATGCAAAGGTGTTGCTACTCCAAAGGCAAAATGTGGTGTTGCCAAAGTCCAAAAACGGAAAGGAACACATGTTGTCAGTGGCAACCAAACTTGGTTTTTGTCATGAATCACTGTGGCCTCATTGTGACAGGTCCAGTTGCGACCTAGCCCTGGATCACACCAAGCAGTGACTCAGCTACGTGGAGGCTTCAGAGGCTATTTTTATGGGGGGTGGGGGGTTGCGGGAGGTACAGAGGAGCTGTATTATGTTTTCCTGAATTTTAATAGCATAAATGAAATCTTCGCTTTGACACCAGAATTCTGGAGAAGTTAACTGCCCTTGACATTACATAACCTATACGGTTTACTTTTTATATCACAGCCACCCACTAAAGTTGCAAACAGTTCCCGTGGCCGAAGTACATCTGATCAAAATGGTAAAGGGGAGTTTTCAGGAGAGTCTGGGTCCAAAGCAGGCCACTGTGGTGTGTTGGAAAGAACGCTGGCTTTAGGGTCAGAAAGCCCGGCCTTCGTACACTGAGTGATCTTGGGAATGACCAGGGTCAGTGGGGCGGCGGGGGGGGGGGGGGGGGGGGGGGGGAGGGAATGGCGAGGACATGACCACAGTGCGTGAGGCTGGGCCAGTTGTGCCAGATGGAGTCTTGGGGCTGTGGGTGTGTGCGCGTGTGGGGCACCTGGTGGCTGTGCCCTTCGGATGTGGTGAAGGAAACTGTCCTGACCCCAGTGTACCTGCCCTAGACCCCTGCCCTAGAAGGCGCTCTGCTGTTTCTAGCTCTCACACAGCTACCTCCTGACTCCTGTCTTCAAACACTCATCCTTCTCTGGAGTTTCTCCAACTGCCACCTTCTCTTGAGTGATGCGAACGGCACACATGTTTCCAAAGTAGATACATGATATTTTTGTTAAAAAGTAGGACAGTGTTTTCCTCAAATCCTCATTCCTCACGATGGCTGGAATTTTGTTTCCTCTCCTGGCACTATTCCTGTCTTCAGGGGAAGAGGCCCCCCCTCCAGGGGTTCTTCACTTTTATTCTCGGACAAAAGTGGAAAGCTCCTAAGTGTCCCCTGGGCACCCTGTGCGTTTCTTCCATGTGTGTCCCCTCACCGTCTTGGGGGGGCGGGCAAGGCATCTATCTCAGGAGAGCTGTCAAGAGACAAATTTCCCTCTAAACACTCTTCCTTCAGCAGAAACCTCTTTACATGGTAAATGGCTCTCTGTAAACATGTTGTTTGGTTCTTTGAAGAAGTTCTTCATTTTACTTTTTTTTCCCCCCCCGGAGTAAACGCTCTTTCAGGCTGGAAGGCCTGGGGAGAAATCACCCCCAAACTGACCCTATGATTTTGAGAGAGGCAGCCTGGCATAAAAGGAAGGAGACCAGTAATCCGCAGATTGCTCATCTGTCTGTATCCCAACGACCCTGGACATGAGGGTTCCCCTCTGGGACTTCAGCAAGTTCTGGATCGGAACAGGGAACTGGACAGAACCCGAGTTTAATGCGGAGATTTCCTCTTGCCACGCCACGTAATTCAGCGCCCGACTAGCCTGTTAGCCAGCCTCCTGAGCATCAACGCTGTCCAATTCTGGGGACAGGACGAGCGGAGACAGTGGGAGTAGCTCTTGCGTCATGTTCTGAGAGCTCGGTCGGGGAACCTCATTTTTCTTTCTGAGGCACTCACGGACGCTGAAACTTCCTCCTCCTCAGCTGTTGGCCAGCAACAGGCCCTAAATTAGTTAAATTTAACTATAATAAACATGCTGCAAATGAATTATATTTAACTCTAACAGCCACCTCAGGGTTTGTCTCGAGATGGAATAATTTTAGCTTATGCTACCATACGTCCCCTAACTAAGGCAGAAAGTAATTACCTAAGGATTTACCATAATGAGTTCACTGACACTCATTATTTATTACAGCGTGTGAACAGTCGAATTTTTTATATAGTCAGGCATAGGCTGCAGGCTGCTGAATGTATAGTCTCGGATAGGCACGATCGGGACACTAAAAATAAAAATGTTTCAGGCAAATATAAATTCAGTAAAACCACCTGACTTCATCTTCATTAAGAATCAGTAATAATTGTGAAGAGTCCCAGTTGAAACTTTCTACTGTCAGTAGAGCGGGGCCTGCTAGGAAAATGAACACTGGAGATCAGATGATAAGCTTTTTGAGAGAAAGAGCTTCGTGGAAACATTTAAAAAGTGTGTTTATTTAAAAAAAAAAAAAAGACACAAAATTGGGCTTCAGTGCTATGCATGCTAATGAGAAATCATGTTTCTCTATCTATTAAAGCAGGATCTTAGTAGCATTTGGTTAGGGAACACTCTGTGTTTCTGAAAGTATCTCCAAGTAATAACAACTTGTTCCAACCGCCATTCCTTATAAGATATTCTGATATTGTACACTTCGTTTATCCCAAATAATCTCCCCATTTGGAGGATTCTCACTTATCCACTCTATCCCTTGTGCATTTATTATGCATCGGTTGTGGGCTGAGTGCTGTAAATATAAGAAGCAATAAGAAATGGTCTCTGCTCTCCAGAAGCTAAAAGCCGAGGAGACTCAGCCCGGTAAGTAGACGACTTCCTGCAGCATGACAGCTGCAATGATTAGTGGGGTGTACCGCCTGTTCCATACAAGTTCATTTGCTTGCTATTGATTGATGTGGTTCACGAAGGGGAACCTAACTATGACTCGACCAAGTTGCCTGCGGCTGGCCCCGGCCGCCGAACGGATACGCGTGCACTGGGCACACTCGCCCGGGTTTGAGTGCAAACACCGTTAACGTGCTGGGTTTCACTGGTTACACCTCATCTGCGAAGCTTCGTGTTTTTGCATCTTGCCTTATTCTACGAAGGATTTAAGGAGGCTTACAAAAGAAAATGTATGATTAAAAAAAATGTTTGGGTAGGAGTGAAAATGAAGAATGAATGCGAGAGGCGGGATGTTGCTGACACCTTTTCAAGCCAGACTCACATGTGACTACTCCTTCCCTGTTTCCCCCCTAAGACCATGAGCCACGTGAGCGGACAGAAAGACACCTGCAGGTCTGGGCGGAGAATGTGGTCGAATGTGCTTTGACCAACTCAGATCCTCTTGTCCTTCGCCAGCTGCAGGACTGGACTGGATGCTGGGTGCTCTCGAGGCTAAAGCCCTCTGTATGTTTTGCTCTCTGTTGACTCACTTGGGAGCCCACAAGGGGCGGGAGTGACGTGCAGGGCAGGATTTGGCAACTCCAGGATTGTGGCTGAAAGATTACCTAACAGCACTGAAACCTCCTTCCTCACACAGAACAATACAGGGAAGGGACATGTTAGTAAAACAGGCCTGCAGAGATCAGGATAAAGGGCAATGCAAACAGGAAGCTGTGAAGGCTTCTGCACGGAACCAGCTGAGCTTCACATCTGGCTCTGAGCCTGTCCCTGGCCAGAGTGAAAGGGAAAAGGGCCAGTGACAAAATTCTGAGATTAGATTCACCTGTACCTTAAGGTAAGCTAAGCTTCTCTTGGTAGTTAACTCTTTTTTTTTTTTTAAGTATCTTTATTTTTAAAAATTTTATTTATTTATTCATGAGAGATGCAGAGAGAGGCAGAGGGAGAAGCAGGGTCCCTGTGGGGAGCCTGATGTGGGACTTGATCCCAGGACCCCGGGATCACACCCTGAGCCAAAAGCAGACACTCAACCACTGAGCCGCCTAGGGACCCCTTGGTAGTTAACTCTTAAGACCTGTCTCACTAAAGGTTTTATAGAGGGGGTGCTGAGTGATAGGATGGACAAGATCCTCAACAATCTTCCCTTGGACATGCTGTAATGTATTTCATAGAGCTGCTTCTTACAGGCCCTGATGATGGATGCTGAGTACAAGCCGCTGAAGTATCTGTCAGTGAAGATCAGAATGATGCGGTCTACACACTGTTACAAAACGACTCCCATTTATCTGTCTGGGATTACTCCTTTTAAGCAGGATGGGAATTAACATTTGTTTGTTTTGGATACTGTGCTGGGTACTTTAATATTTAAACATACTGCTTTTCAAAAAGTTTGAGAGAGAGAGATAGCAAGAGAGAGCACGAGCAGGGAGGAGAGGGAAAAGCAGGTTCTGTGGGGCTCCATCCCAGGCCCCCGAGATCATGACCTGAGTCGAAGGCAGATGCATAACCAACTGAGCCACCCAAGTGCCCCTAAACATCACTCTCTTGAGAACACTATGCAATAAGTGTTATGATTCCCATTCCTACAAGTGAAAACACTGAAGCCCAGAGAAGTTAAGTAACTTGGTCAAGGCATAGTAACTAAGAGGTAAAACCTGGAATCGGACTTGGATATGTCTTCGAAGCCATATATTTTTGCTTCAGTTCCTTCTAAATAAAGAGTAAGGGCACCTGCGGGGATGGAGTGTGGGGGGTGGGGATCAGTCAGTTAAGCATCTGCCTTTGGCTCAGGTCATGATCCTGGGGTTCTGGAATCAAGTCCCTCAGTGGGTTCCCTGCTTGGCAGAGAGTCCGCTTCTCCCTCCTCCATGCTTGTGCTCTCCCTTTCTCTGTCTCATGCTTTCTCAAATAATCTTTAAAAAAAAATGAATTTTGAAAAAAAAAAGAATAAAAGATGAAATGTTTTGCCTGAATCAAGCAGTCCAAACCACCTAAAAATCAATCCATTTATTTAAGTTTTGGGGGTCCTCCCACTGATTTCTCTATCTGCCTGAAATGATCAATCTACCAACTACTTCAGGGTCATACAGACATCTGGGTAAGTCAGTCCCAGCTGAAACTGGTGCGGTATCATTTACACTGGCTGTCGCCATCCAACGGTACTAGAGTGAACATAAATTAAATATTTGCTAATGTGGCTGCGTATAAAGTACAAATAAAACAGAAAATAAAACCTACATTATACACAAGCCATCACCATTTATAAGTAAAATTCAACAGAACTGAAGCCACGGAGCCCTACATCATCCCTTGGGGGGAAAAAGCCAAATTTAAAAATCTCTCATCTGTTTTCAGACCAACTATTTTTTGTCAGTATACAGAGACTTCTGAAGGAGTAGAGCCGAGGAATAGTCAAGAGAAACTCTCTGATGATGGGCATGAAAGCAGCGTATGCCAGGAAACAATAAAGCAGGGGATCGGAGACAAAGCTCGGCAGCTCAGGAGACTCACACACCACAGGCATAATTCCTCATCAATGTCAGAAAGTGCTTCTCCTGCTCTGAGAGATGGTCACCACCAGCCAGCACAGTGTAAGAGGAGGGAGCATCTGTCTTCATCAACCCACTAAAGTTAAGGTGCATTTACCTGCTGTAAATGAAGACAAAAAGAAATGTAAACTAAACGTGGCTGATGTCTTTACCTCTCCTTGCTGGGTCTCCATTGCCTGTTTGCAAAGTAACAGATTTGAACAGATCCGAGGGCTCATCTGATTCCGACATTCTGTAATTCTAAGGACTCAGCTGCCGGCCCAAAAGATTTCTTTTGAGGGGCTAGCTTTATTTATTTATTTTTAAGATTTTATTTATTTATTCATGAGACACACACACACACACACACACACACACACACACACACACACAGAGGTAGAGGCACAGGCACAGGCAGGGGGAGAAGCAGGCTCCACACAGGGAGCCCGATGGGACTTGATCCCTCGTCTCCGGGATTACACTCTGGGCCGAAGGCAGGTGCTCAACCGCTGAGCCACCCGGGGATCCCAGGGGCTAGCTTTAATATCAAATGATACTGCCTTCTCCTCCGCAGATTTTGATTTTGTTGGTCATGTACCTAATCACATTTTGCTTATTTTGTCTAGTTTTGTATCTCCAGTGTCTAGTACCGCGTATGTATGGTACATGGCAAATCTGCATCACGCACTAAATATTGATTGAATTTGTGTCTCCTTTCAGCTGGCAAGCCTCTTGGGGCTCCTGGTACCGTACAGGGGAAGACTGAACACTGTTCTTGCAGGGTCTTACAATTCGACTGGCTGCTGTCGTTATGAAGAGTCCCTCATGGAGCATGCAGATTGGCACCGCTTCCAACTAAAGGCACATTCCAGGACCTGCAGTGGCTGTTAATCAGCAAGTGTTTATTGAGCACATTGATGTGCTTTGCTCTTTCTCTGTAAAAAAATGATGCCCCTTAAGATGAATGTTTTCAGTTAGCTGAGGGAGTTACTGGAGTCTTCTTCGTATGCCTCACTGCTCCTGTTTCAGGGCATCACATGGATTTGGGGGTTGAGTTTGGTGATTCAGTCAACACTGCAGCCTTTTCAAGTACAGCCCCCTAGACCTTCTATGGCTATGAACCTCACTTTCCTCCTTTCGGGTTCCTACCATGGAGCCAGATGCACCTCTTCCCTTTGGGTCTCCTCAATGTCAACGCCTCTACCACCACAGCCACCTCTTTCCAAATCCCTCGGGGCTCTCTGCCACGGCACCAAGTCCTTCTATTCAGGAGGGTGGAATTGCCATAGAAAGCAAGCTGGAAGCTCCCAGCTTCCGCTGAAGCTGGCAGGTGACTAGTTTCTTGCTTACCCCTTTGAATTCTATCAGGGTCTGTTATGTGAAAGAATTAAAAAGGCAATACTCCATAGTTACACTTCAAAGGAAATAGTTAAAAGAAAGCAGCACAAATTCTGTTATCTTTCTAAATGGCTAAATGCATTCTAGCTCCTTATGTTCCCAAAACTGTTTACGATGCACGTTTCTCTGGTCTAGGTCACTAAAATGCCTGCCCCGGGCTATAGGTTTCTGGTTTCCACATCCTAATAGAAGGGGGAAATGAATGCAATAGAAACGTAAAGCTCATGGCCCTATTATCAAGCAGTTAGAAACCACCTCATACACACACACCCACGCTTCTGCGTCTCCTGGACATTCTCATCTCAAATCCCTCAGGAGTGTACGAGGACTATGTCTCCAAGAAATTCTTTCCACTTTGAAGATAAGCTGCTTTACGGTCCCAGCTGCCCACCCAGTCAGCATTTTCTGTGCCTTCTCGAAGCTCTGCCCCACAGGCTCAAGCAGCATGGTGGACTGCCAGTGGTGGTGTGCCCCCAGAGAGGGCCTAAGGAACGCGGCCTCCTGCCCCCGCCGCATCTCCTCCATTGCCGTCTGAGGTTCCAGAGGGTGCCCAGGGTGTCATCAGTCAGCACCTCAGCCAGCTGAATCTCAGGGAGGCACTGTCAGGACAACAGTCTTGTGTGACCACCAGGCTTCTGCTGAAACACATTCTTGCTCCTTCACAAACAGCCCCCATCATTAGGAAGCTCGTTGTTTGGAGCTGAGATCAACCTCTTACAGTTTTCTCCCACCAATCTTAGTCCTGCTCCTGAAACAAGTGTATTCCCTTTCATCATGGATTGTCTCCTTATAACGACATGAATAACACAACCAGCCAGTATCATCATGTAGGAATGGGTACGTAGCATTAGGGGAAGAGAACTGGCAGGATCAAACTGATAAAGAGAATGTCTGGGGGAAGGAAGCCAGTTAACAAGCGGTGAAAACGAGACCCTTCCCATCTCTCCTTTGTCCAACTGCCCTTGAACTCCAAGGGGACAGACCCAGAGGAATCTCTGGAGATCACAGTAATAGAATTCAACAGGCATGTAAGTGCCTGCTCTGGGGGAGGTTCCATGTTAGTGCTAACGGTACAGAGATGAGGTTCCCGTCCTCAACGTCTCATGTTCTACACTAAGAGAAAGAGACAAATCCAGAACTAAACATAATACAGTGTCCATTATTTAAAGAATTTACAGTCATGGAATTATGGGTTACTTTGTGATTTTCAGATGATGCTTTTTGTGAATTAATTATTCATCTAAAACAGAAGTGGAGGAAGTCAGAGGAAGTCAATTTGGGGATGTGGATGTACCAAGGAACTCGCTGGTAGAAGACTATGGAGACACAGGCACTCTCCAGGTCACGAATCCATGCCTGGGGCTTGGGAGCTGGTTTCTTGGGTGAGAGGCGAAGCCCTTGGCTCCCCGGACGTGGCCCTCAGTGCAATGCCAGCAGTCTCGAGGGCCAGGTCAGCCCAGAGGACATTCGCTAAGTGGCACTGAGTTGAAGAAGTCTACTTAGCTCTTAGCCACTCCGTTATCTTTCATTTCCAGCCCTTTCCCTCCTCTTCAGTGCAGGAGAGTTTCTATTTTCTGGATGAAATTAGCATAGAGATGAAGCCATTTCAGGGGACACACAGTGAAATGACACAGCACACATTACTTTTTTCATTTCTAAAATGAAAAAGTTTCCCTTTTTCTTTAAAATCCCAAGACTGCCACTTAATTTGTGTTCAGTCTGCACTTCCACTGCTGAGCTGTCAGCAGTGGAGTAGCACCGAGGAAGGCTGAAGAAGGTGGAGGAAGACAGCAGCTCTGGGCTGTGAACAAAGCCATCCACCCATGGGGACATGTAAGCACCTGCAGGGCATATGGCGTCAGGCAGCATGTGGACCGTCCATCCCGCGCCTCCAGTACACACACTGACATGGCCCGGGAGCAAACTATAGTGCTGAGTTAATCTTTTCTCCAGATCTATAGGGCAGGTCCAGATTCACTCCATGTCTGCCTCTGGCTTCCCCTCACATCATTTCCGAGATATTTCCACCGCCCCTTAGGACAGGATTTCTGGTCCTCTCCCTACTGGAACAAAGATTCTGAGTAGCTGGGTTGGGACAAATGACAAATTTGCCATGGAACTAGCCCCGCCCCTTCTTCCACACTAACTTTTGTCTTTTTTTTTTTAGGTTTTCTCACATCCCTCCTCTCCGCTCTTTGAAGCTCTTAAGTTCTCTCCACTTTTTCGTTAGTGGGTTGCTTCTGATCTCATCGGAAAACATTCTCTGAATCATTAACGATATAAGACGCTATAGAAAGCTGTCTGCTGGTGGCCCCAAAGGCAATCTCTCTTCAATGTCAATGTCAGAGCTTTTCAATTAAGGGAGCACAGAGTGGCTCTGAATAACACTGGATCTTTACAGCAAATGATTTCATCCAAACAGACTTAGGAAGAATGCTTTCTGGAAAGTTCAATCATCTGATTTCTCTGCTAAATAGTTTAAAAGAGCTGAAAAAGAATGTTTTTTTTTTTATCTGTACCAAGCTGATGAAGATAGTCCCTGTCTCTGAGAGCCTTGCAATGCCCCCTGGGAGGGAATGTTTTTAGCACAAAGCAAATAAATATTGCTTACTGCATATATAGGAGATGATAAATCTACATTCATATAATATAAAATCTTATAACTATAGGTCATATTAACTGAGCCATTGTGGAAAATTGGGCATACAATAACCTACTTTTAAAGTTGCATGTGATGAAAATGGAAGTGTCTCCTAAATAGAACTGCCAACAAGAGGAGGCGGTGGAAGATAGAGACTTCTGAAGCACATTCTAGTATCTACAATAATAGCTAGACTCTATTTTTTTAAAAAGATTTTATTTATTTATTTGAGAGAAGAGGGAGCAGAGAAGCATGAGCAGGATAGGGGGCAGGGTGCAGAGGGAGAAGCAGGCTCCCTACTGAGCAGGGAGCCTGACATGGGGCTCAATCCCAGGACCCTGAGAACATGATCCGAGCTGAAGGTAATCGCTTAACTGGCTGAGCCACCGGGCTGAGTTAATCGCCCCATAGCTAGACTCTCTATTAAATGCTTATGATGTGTCTGGCATTGTTCTAAGAGTTTTATGTGAGTTAACTCTTTCAATCCTTATAATAATCACCTGAGATGAGAAGTATTAGGTCTATTTTAAACAGAAGTAAAAAGGGGGCACAAAGGTCACACAGGGCCAGCAACTGACAGGCCCAGCATTCAAACTTAGCCAGTCTCACCTGAGCATCTTCCCTTTTGACCACCGCCGTGCCAATTACTGCTGGCTTCTCATGAAAGAGCCTGAAGAGTAACTGGCTAACGTCACTTTCTTAGATCATTATAATTTCGATTAATAACCAGAAGTAGAATTATGTGTCTTTACACACATTTCAATTAATCTAGACACGCCTGTTCCTGAATTAGTTCAAACAGTAAATGCCAGAAATGGGAAGGGCCTCAGTAGACAATAGTTCCCTCTGTGGCTTCATCCTGAGAGGAATCCAAGGAGGCTCCTACACACAGGGGCAACACAAAGCTCTGGAAGCTGGCAGTACGGGTAGCTTCTTCCACGCTGCTGTTGGAGTGAGTTTAACATGTAGCACAGAGGTGTTACAACAATGATTGTCATACTTCATAAATTACATTCTGCTCTTCACAGGGAGGTCCCTGCAAAACTAAAGGAATCATATGCATACAGAACAGCAGTAACAGTATTATAAGCAACGCCCTGTAAGGATGGAGACACATAACGAATGAATAATGTGTTCTGTAATCAAAGAGCTGAGGGAAGAAAAGAATATTGAAAAAAAATGTCGTGAATTTAAAAACATGTTGAGGCGAATAACCCATGGTAAGAAGTTAATAAAAAATTACAGTGGCCTGGATCCATGTCAAAGAGAAGCCCAACTAGGAAATCCAAGCAAAACAATAAAAACATTTTTCCTTTTTTCCCCCATTCAATGTAAAATGACTTTCTGTCCAGTTGAACATACTAACTTCAAGAGATCAGTTCAACAAAAGGTTTCCCAATGAAGGCAGAGGTTGGTGTGCATCAGCGACGTGAGACCCTTAGGAAGGATCTGGAGGACGGTCTCACCCTCATTCATGGCACGCAACACACACACGCCTGGCTTCCCTGCTCAGCCTGCTTCTCCACTCCACCACATTATTTCAACTGTTGTCCATTATCCTCAAACCACCCGTCCTGACCTCTCCGTCATTCATCTTCAAGAAAGCTCTCCCATCTACTTCACAGAGCAAAGAGAAGCCGCTGAGGTGGGAACGCCATCAATTGCCAGCCGCTGAAGTGAGAAGCCTGTGGTATTGGTCTCCTTTCTGAGGTCAGCTCTGTTTACCTCAATCATTCAGCTTTGGGTATCATGATGTCCTGCCTTCTTTCAAGAACAATGCAGCATCGGGGATCCCCTCTCTTCCTCCCGCATATAATCAATCTCTCTCCTTCTCTACTGGATCCTTCTATTTAGTTTTTAATGGACTATTCCTTTTTTCTTTTTCTTAAAATTTTTATTTATTTATGATAGTCACACACACAGAGAGAGAGAGAGGCAGAGACAGGCAGAGGGAGAAGCAGACTCCATGCACTGGGAGCCCGACGTGGGATTCGATCCCGGGTCTCCAGGATCGTGCCCTGGGCCAAAGGCAGGCGCTGAACTGCTGCGCCACCCAGGGATCCCTTAATAGACTATTTCTTAGACGAGTTTTGGGATCATAGTAAAATTGAGAAGTTGGCACAGAGATTTCCCATATAGTCTGCCCCCCACCCCACTCCTCGCACAGCCTGCCCCATGATCAGCATCTCCTGGCAGAGGGCTACACTGTTACAACTGATCAACCTACACTGACATATCCTTAACACTTAAGTCCATACTTTACACTGGGGTTCATTCTTGGTGCGTTTCTGTTGACCTTTAAACAAACTGAAGTTTACTACTTTCTTACAGAACTTCCCTTGACCTGTGCATCCCTCCACCTACACTGTGTCTCTCCTTCCCTTGAGTTGTCTCTAGTCACTGTCTCCATTCCCTCCCATCACACCTTTTTCTCAATCCACTTTAACCTTGCCTCTGCCTCCCCAGAGTGCTCATTCTCACTAAGGTCACCAATGACTCCTGTGTAAGCCTAAACACAGTGGCTCTTTGTTAGTCACTAACAAAATCATCAGTCTTCTGATGTGATGCAATATGCTGGCTACTCTCATTGCCTTGATATGTATACGTCCCTTGGCTTCGGTAACTCACATGTCCTGGTTCTCTCTCACTTGCCCAGCCCTGCCTATTCCATTCAGGTTTGTTAATATATAGCTGGTCACTAAATACTTGAATTCTCAAGACTCACCCAAAGTCCCTTTGGACTTTCTTATTCTCTTTCCATTCTTCTAGTCAATCTTCTCCATACCCTCAATTTCAAATATATCCTAAATGAAGATTACCCACAAATGTATACTCTAGTTTCCGTGTCTCCTGTAAGGCCAGACTATTTCAAACTTTCTGTGCAACGTGTTCACCTCAGCATCTCAGGTAAATCTCAAGGTCAATATGTTCAAACCTAAATCTCAACTGCCCACGTCCTTTTTATAAACAGATACCAACACTGTCCAACCAGTTCCACAAGTCAGACAATTGGTGTCATCCACTGTGGGTTCTCATAGTCAGGTAGCAAATCCTGGAAATTTTTGTATTTATTCATATTGAGATTTGTTCATTTCCCTCAGCCCCTTGGCCATAATCTTGGTCCAGCTACCATCATCTCTAGCGTAGCTCCAGCAATAGCCCCCACTTTCTCTTTCCAATCTATTCTCTACAGAGCAGCCAGGAAAAGTCTTTTTGCAAATCAAATCTAATCATGTAACATGCTTTGTTTAAAACATTTCAGGGGTTTCCCATTGCTCTTGATAAAGTGAGAAATCTTTACACAGCTGGTAAGGCCCAGTATGGTTGGCCATATCTGCCTCTTCAGCCTCGTTACCACATTCTCCCTTTTGTCCAGCCACACTGGCCTTCTTAGTAGGTCCATGATGCTTCAAATTTTTCCTGCCATAGCCTTGCTTGTGCTGCTCCTCAGCTTTGAATGTTCTTCTCCCACCTCACAACTTTGATCCCAGTGTTAACTGTTCTTAAAACATCATGTTGATAACACTTATCCCAGTTGTCATTTCACATTTATACGTATGATTATTTGATTAAATTTAGTTTCTCCATCTAGTCTAGACTCTAAGCTCTTCACAAATATTAGCTATGTCTGTCTTTGCTTTCCATTGGTAACTACAGTGCCTGGCACACAGTAGATATTCAGTTGAGTGAACAGATGAGTGAACGGACTACTGAATGAAGGTGGTAACCAGACTGACAGACAGAGTGCAGGATTGATAAATGACCTTCTCCTTCTAGAGTGGGGTAAAGAAGGAAGATGGCTGTTCCATTCTGGAGCAAGAGCAAGGTCTACCAGCAAGACCTCTTTCAGAAATGACACAGTCTGGACGTGTTCCTCAACTTAAGAGGAAGGAAAGGGAAAGAGGGAGAGGAAAGAAGATAGGGAAGGAAGATTTTAAAATGTAAATGCCCCCGAGAAGGTACATTTTAAAGTTCATTCCATTAACTAACACGTGAAATACCTGTGAAAGCCTTAGGAAGATTTAGCGGATTGAAACAGTCTTTAATGCACCTTGTCATATTTATATCACAGTTCTTTTAACACATCTTTGTACTTTGTTCTTTATATGCCTGTCTCCTTCAACTGGACTAGAAATTACTTGAAGCCAAGGACCATGATTTTCTTCCCCTGATATGTAGTATTGATATGATGCTGGTGCCCAGCATAGCTTGGGCACTCATGAGTGGGTTTTCTTTTCTTTTTTTAAAGATTTTATATATATATATATATACATACATATATATATATATATATATACACACACACATATATATATGTAGAGAGAGAGACAGAGACAGAGATAGAGAGAGACAGAGAGAAAGCAGGAGGAGGGACAGAGGGAGAGAGAGAGAATCTCAAGCAGACTCTGTGCTAAGCACAGAGACTGACACGGGGCTCCATCTCAGGACCCTGGGCCAAATCAACAGCCAGATGCTCAATCAACTGAGCCACTCAGGTGCCTCTCATAGTGTTTCTTGATTAAGGACTCATAGAAAAATAAGGAATTGGAAAAATGTAAAGATAGGCATCAAAAACAAAGCTGTCTAGTTTATAACTGTATAGATGGACTAAAACAGTATCTTCCAAACAAATAATTATATCACCCTGACATGGGGCACTCCAGTGTAGGTGAATGAGCAATGGGCTGGAAATCAGAAAATAATTTTGTAATTATCTATTCACCCAACTGCCACCTCTCTAAGTTGTGAGTTCCTCAAGAGATGGCAGGCCTTTTGGTCTTTGTGTAGAGTAAATGGGGTTCTCTTCTCTAACCCCTTAATTTAGTTGCCAAATGAATCAAAATTTGGTCGTAGCTCCCAAACTAAGTAGCAGGTTAGTCTTGGCTAGAAAGATCTGGTCTCTGTGGGTTTAAGAATCTTGAAGGTAAAATGACACAGTAAGACAATATGCTCTCCAAGATCATTCTCTCAGGTCTCACATTTGATGAGTACATAATTGAACACGCAACCAAGCAGAGAAAAGTTGGGGACAGCCAAGGACTAAGCAATCATACTAATGACAATAAGTCATGTGTGACTATGAGAAATGTTCCATAATGCTAATCCTAACAGGTATTGCTAATATGGGTCATGGTAAAGGAGCAACTATAATCCAATATTGGCACTTTGCTTAAAAATCTCTCAATATATTGCAAAACATTATAGGGAACAATTGTAAAACAGGGGTTAAGAGCAGTGCCAAGTAACCTAGTACCTCAGGAGGCAGTAATGAAAATAAAAAATAACCCAAATCTGAAATAGGATATGAGCTTATATAAATTATTTTAGTAAGCAGCCTGTACAAAAAGGATGATTTTTTTTTTTTTTTTTTTTTTAATTTTTTTATTTATTTATGATAGTCACAGAGAGAGAGAGAGGCAGAGACACAGGCAGAGGGAGAAGCAGGCTCCATGCACCGGGAGCCCGACGTGGGATTCGATCCCGGGTCTCCAGGATCACGCCCTGGGCCAAAGGCAGGCGCCAAACCACTGCGCCACCCAGGGATCCCCAAAAAGGATGATTAATTAAGCAATCCAACAAGCAGTTAAGATTATCTAATAACTTGGTTTCATCTTGGAGAAGAAAATGCTTAATTCCTCCTAAAAAGTCATCTCCCTGAAAATTTCTGACAAACATTCCAGTCATATATTTTGCTAACAATGTATCTATCTCATTCTGGAAAAATTTAGTTCATTAATGGAAAATTCTTGACACCTTCCTTCCAGTTTATCACCATAAATGTAAATGCCACCATAGCCATGACAATAAAGCGCTGTGCAATATGTATTTCTTAAAGAATGTACAAGTAGATAATTACTGTAGTTAAATGTAGTTAAATGACAGTCTCAGGCCCCAGAAGGATACACTTGCATAGCTCAGTGTTCACTTTGAAGCATTTACAAGCTGTATTTGGTTGTAATTATTGGGGATGAAAATCTTGTAAAAATGTATTAATGCTTCCAATCTCTGCAGAGTATTAACAATAACTTAGTAATAACCACCAATGTTTACTGAGTACTTACTTTGTGCTAGACAGTCCTAAGTGCCTTTATGTGTTCATTTATGTAATCTTCACAGTAACTGAGGAAGGCACTATTTTCTATTATTCCCCATCTCACAGATGTGGAAATTGAGGCACAGAGAAGTTAAATAACTTGCCTAGGACTACATGGCGAGAAAGTGATAATGCCAAGATTTGAACCCAGGCAGCTTGCCTCCAAGCCCATGATCTTAACCACAATGTGATACCGGGTTTTTTTTTTTTTTTTAATAAACTACTGACTATAATATAATGTAAACTTTTATTAAAACAGAGTTATAATTTTGAACATCAATTTTTGAATATGACTTTGTGTTCTCTTTCAATATTCTCTGCTTTTAAAAACCATTACTGCAATTCAGGCTCCATGTACTAAATGCACATAAATCCCAACGGAGCACTAATAACCAAAACCCCTTTGAAGCCAGAACCTCATTTACAAGGGCAGAGGACTCTAGAACAACACACCTCCAGAACCAGTTTTACTTTGCCACCTTCTCACGTCTTAATGGTAAAAACTTCGTGTCCCAAAATAAGTGGACTTCGGTGCTCTAACAGGAGGGCAAATATTTAAGTGATTTCCCACGTCTGATCTTCCATGTCATTTCCTCTTCTAAGCTTGACTGGGCAATCCAATCAGCGCAGCAAAGTGGAAAAGATGCCTTTGCTGCACCAAGTGATCCTTAATCTGGCCTCGGCCAGGAAGATTTAAGCCCTTTGGCACCTATTTAGATAAAGTCTTCTCTCTAAAAAGATACAGGAATCAGTCTTCTAAGCTGAGACAGAACAGGTAACTGAACAATAATAAAGGGCACTTCCTATTATGTTTTTTTTTTCTTGAAATATATATGCACAAAAAGAGGACTGGGGGTAACAGCTGAAAAGGATTTTCAAGGCTTTTACATATTACTATGTGTAAAAATTTTTATACTTATTACATACATGTCATATATAAAATATGTATACACACATATATAGTGCATATAAAATAAACATATATACGTGTGTATAGATTAGATATTATATATTACATAACAATATGGGAAATGTATAATATTTTAGTGCCTTAATATATATATGATATTTAAGTATCTGTCAAAAGCCAGTCAGGTGACACTCGCTGGATGACCAAGAGGTACACAGTGTGGGTACCATTCACAGGCTTTCCATTCTCACTGGGAAACATCACATGGATGCTTAAAACAGCTGTATCATAGACAAGCTCAAGGAGAAACTACTGGTCTAGGGTTTGTTTAAAAGTGTCACTGCTCTGGAAGGTGGGCAACAATTAAATGAAAGACAAAGTGGATTGCTCAAGTATGCTACTGTCTCAGCCTATTTCCTCTTATTCAGGGGAAGGCAAAATAATGTTCCCCCACAGGTGTCCACGTCCTAATCTCTGGGACCTGTGGATAGGTCTCCTTCCATGGCAGAGGGGACACTGCAATTGTCATTAAGTTAAGGATCATGAGATGGGAGATGTGAATGACTGGGGTGGGCTCATTGTGATCACAAGAGTCCTAACAGGGAGGCAAGAGGGTTAGGGTCAAGATGAGGTTCAAGATGCAGAAGTCAGGGTGATGTGACGAAGGGGCCACGAGCCAAGGAAGGCAGGTGGCTTCTGTCAGCCGGAAGAGGCAGAGGATTTTCCTGCCAGAGCCTCCAGAGGGAATGGGCCCTGCTGACATCCTGACTTCAGCCCAGTGAAACTGGTTTCAGACCTTGACCTCCGCAGTTGTAAGGTAATAAATCTGTGCTGTTTTAGGCCACTAAGTTTGTGGCAACTTGTTACAGCAGTAATAGGAAATGAATACAGTTACTACAGAGTGAAAGGCGGGATTCTGGGCACAAAAATAAATGGGAAAAAAATCAAGTTGAAAGGAGTATTACTCAAATGGTAAGGAAAGAGGGCTTTCTCAGATCATACAGTGGAAACTCAAGCTTTATTGGGTTTAAGGAAGACAAAATTTGGCTAGAAAGACACAGTGAGAGAAAAGCATATAATTAGAAGGACAGGTGCTGAAGTATACCCACTGCCTGGACTCCAGCACAGTGGAGTAGGAGGCTTCTGACATACTGAGTAGTATAGGGAATATGTAAATCTGCTCTGCAAGTCTTTACAATGGCTGGCTCCACCCTCATGAGTTTCAGGTCTTTAGGTCTTAAAAGCTTTTTGGTCTTACGATTCTCCTTACCAAACCTTCAGTTAATCCTAAGGGGAAAGGCACTACCCCAACCCTAGGGGCATCTAATGCGATCCAAGCTATTAGTCACAAAGGATGTATCAGTCTAGCAACATCTTTCTTTGAAGGATAAATATTTTAAATAGCAACTCCAAGAAAACATTTTAAAATTCTGATTTAATCTTCCTGAAATCATCAGCTAACACCGAAGGGAAGGACTGGGAGGGGTGACTGACCTATGATCTGCCAAGAGGAAACGTGGACATGGTGGAGGTTCGGGAAAGGTCGCGATGACCCATCAAAGATCCTTTCTCTTCCATGACCCAGCTGGGTTGGGGCAGCCCTGCTTTTACAGTGAAGTAGCTCCTGCCTCTCCCAGGAGGCCTGAGGGCCCTAACTGGACTCTGATTCCATGGCCGAAGGGCCATCTGATGGGTGCTGCTCATTCTATTAGGGATGTCATGGATGCTACCAAGGAACCCAGGGCACCACTGACGCTGTAATCACATACAGCACCTATACAGTCAAAGCCTGAGACCAGACCACCCAAGAACTGGCCAGCCCTGCTGAGGGCTAATGTCACGTGTACATTACACAGGAAACTTCTGAATGGTCATAGAACACACGTTAGAGTCAGAGTGGAGGAGATGCAACCCTTCCTTTTCAGACTTTTGCCTAAGCAGCTGCTGTGATGGAAGGTGGTCCAGCTGGGCGATGTACTCCATGTACCCTCCTTTGTAAAGGGGGTTCTGTTTTTTTCACTGATGCATCCTCAGTGTCCAGAGAGCCACCTGACACAGAGTAGGCACTTGCATTTGTGGAATGAGCAAATAAATGAATTAAAGGAGGCTGGAATGTGTTTGTTTTATAATTACAATACGGCAAATCTTTAAGAAAACTCCTTGGAACTCTTCCTGGTCCCTGAAATGAGATCTTGGCCCTCTGAGCCCCCGAGAGAGAGCCTGTTGAATCCTCTCATATGCTACTCTCCTCAGACTTGCGCTGCCATCACTTGGTTCTTACGTGTTTCCTCTCCAAAACAAACTATAAAAGGCTAAGGGCTGAGCCTGTCTTATCCATCACTGTATCTGCTGCAGCCAGTCCAATGCCTTCCGTGAAGTAGGTGCTCAATAAATACCAGCAGATTTGAATCAGTAAAGCATCTTTTCTTCAATTTTTCTGGAGAGATGGGGTCACTTGGATCATAATTGAAGATCACAGTAAATCAATATACTTTTTGTTTCAAACTCATAATTACCCTATATAAGAACTACTGTAAAATAAGAAGTCATCCTCCAATAGTCTAGTGATAAATCCATAGGATACTGATTTATCAACATCCAAGGTTTTGCCAGAAGTGAAAGCATTTTTAAGTCTATTTGTCAATCCAAAAGCCTTAATATTAATATAGATATATGCATATACACAGGACTAGATTTACTAATAGGCTTTCCCTATCTTTGAAGTAAGAAGAGATAAAAATAAAATGCAGATTGCATTGAACAAATAGCATATGGCATGCTTTATAAATA
Organism: Canis lupus familiaris; assembly: GCF_011100685.1. Taxonomy (NCBI): domain Eukaryota; kingdom Metazoa; phylum Chordata; class Mammalia; order Carnivora; family Canidae; genus Canis; species Canis lupus. The sequence goes on along the minus strand of NC_049256.1, from coordinate 7,081,535 downwards.
TATACATTTTTGTCTCGCTCTCCCTCACACACACAAACCCCAGACTAGGTCTTTCAAGATACTGGCCCCTTGCCCTACTTTGAGGTGCCTAAACAGCAACCTTTGGGATCTCTGACACTATCATTTCCTTACAGACCGTCTGGGGGGAAGCTTGTCAATTCCCACCGGTCAGGAAATGCGCTGGATGCTCAGTGCTCACAACACGGTGAGATGCTTTTAATGCCCCTTACCGTCAAAGCCGGAGGTTTCTCTCACCACATTAGCTACACCTTAGATCTGGCCTTTGCAGTGCCTCAATCCAGACTGATCAAAAGTTTCTGTCAATAGAATTCCCTACTTTTCTCTTCTTCGCTGTACGTTAGTGACTGAGAAATGAAAGGGCTGAAGGGTAGCTGCGTGATGGAAAGTGGGCAGGCAACAGAGCCACATGCCAGTCTTTTGATTTCTGCGTGTGATAGGAATTTGGTGCCTTGAAAGAAACAGGGAGGACAATTAACATTTATTGAGTCTGCAGGAAGATCAAACAAATTTATTTTGTAATAGTCCTGCCTGCCAGGTGTTCCTTTCTAAAATTTAGTTTTCATTTTTATCAAAGTTGTATTTGCACATATTTGAAGAGCCAAATAATTCTAAGGGCTTATTCCCAAGCACTGCAGGCCCTAGCCCAGTCCTGCCACAGTCGGCTCCCCACAGGCAACCCGTGTTCACCTCTTTTAGTGGATTCACTTGCTATTTTTCTCTGTATTTTTAAATAAGATACTTGAGTTGCTATGTCTTGGAGTTTTGTTTGTTTTTTCGTTTTAGGCATTATATATTAACTCTGCATTGCAGAAGAAAAGCACTAGCTCTTTCACACCCTATTCCTCCCACACCACCATTCTGCGCAGGCATATGTCCCACCGTTGTCCCAGTAAAGGTATGCTGAGACTTCCGTTGGCTCGCCATTCAGTGTTCACACTATTATGTATGAACATACAGATTATGATTATTTTTCTTTTCTTGCGCAACTTTTTTTTTTTCCCTCTGGCTTTAATAACTGTGTTGACTTTTCATCTGTGTTGTTACCACAGATGTGTTCATTCCCATATTCTTTACCTCTTTTGAGGGGGTGGGAGGCATGGTGCAGTGGTTATGAGTGTGCACTGCCTGCGTTCAAATCTCAGTTTTGCAACTTACTGGCTATGTAACTTTAGACTAATTATTTAAGCACTGGGTGTCTTGATTTCCTCATTTGTACAAGGAAGATAATAACGATTATCTGTCTAATAGCTACTCTTAGGATTTGATTGTGAATACATGTACGCTTAGAATTGTATCTGATACGTGCTGACTTTGCAATAAACATGAAGTGGTGATGGTTGTTATTAAGTATTTAATTATGACAGCCTGCTACAGTCTCTCCTGGAGCCTTCTGATCTGTTCCAATCTGGATGGATCAGCTCCTAGGAGACTGCACCACAGCTAGGGCTTTGGGATGGCTGTTCTCTGGCATCCTGGGGATGCTCTTTGCCTTCCTCTGATGTTGAGTCTCCTGCCTCATGGACCTTGTCTTGGCTTACTTCTCATTGTGGTGGAATGTCCTCTAATAGTCTGAAAGTATCATTCCTCTACTCTAAGGCTGATGGATGGTACGGCTAAACACACTGGATTCTAGGTTGAAAATTATTTTTGATCAAGCTTTTGAAGGCATTGCTCTTCTGGTTTCTAGAGCTACTGCCAAGACACATGATGTCATTCTTCAACTCCTGATTCACACTGTCTCTCTCTCTCTCTCACAGCTTTGAGGATCTTCTGTCTCCAGTTTTCTGTAAGGCCTGAGAGTCTTGGTGTGGCTCCTATTTTGTTCATTGCCCCGGGTACTTGGTGAGTCCTTTCAATGTGGAAATGCACATTTTCTTATGTTTTCTCTAAAATCTTCTTTCTCTTTTTAAGAGGACTTAACTTTAGTTTTCAACTCTCCTACTGACTTCTATATTCCTGCTATCACATTTCTAATTTTTAAGAGCTCCTTTTGTTCTCTGAACATTCCATTTTTAAATAAGTCTCTGTTTTTGTTCCAAAATCATTAGCATCTTTTACTTCTCGGAGGATGTAAAAGGCAAATTCTTTTTTTCATGTTTCCTTCTTCCTCCACATTCTAGGGTTCCTTCAAGCTGCATTTATTGGTTTTGTTTTTGCTTTGGTTCTACTTTGCAAATGCCTGGTAGTTCTTGGACTTGTGTTTGTATTTCAGGGAGAGATGCTGGGAACCCTGTGTGTTCGTGCATGTGCCTTGTGGAAGGCTAGGACTTTACTGTCACTATAAACTGTGTTGTTAGTGTAATGGCATTTTGACAGGTAACTGAGGTCAATACTTGTGTTCAATCTGCCACCTTCAATCAAAAGTCCATTAACTGTACTTCTTAGGTAAGGTGACGCAGGCACCAGGAGAGGGGTTCGGTGAAGAATAATTTGTGTGCTCTGTTTCTTGGGAGCCCCCGTCAGTCCATTAAGCTTTCTCACAGGCTGATAAGATCCCCAGAGTGGCTATTCCAATCACCCTGCAAGGGCAGAGGTGGTAACTCAAGTGGCTAGGATTCAGAGAGGCATGTTGGCAAAGAGGGTGGGGAGGGGTCTCAGGATCCAGCTAGTACACTTTTCCTTCATCCCCAAAACTAGAGATCCTCTGCTTGATCCTATTGATAGAAAACTCTTTAGTCTTCTCTCAAGATGAAGGCTGTAGCAGTACATGCTACACAGATATTGGGGAGGAAATCTAGAGTTCTGCTTCCTGTTTTAGCCCTGTCTTCACTGCCCACCCCCCACTCGCCACTCCAGGGGGAACTGGTACTACTCAGGCCCAAATACTTTAGTTGAGGTTGGGCTGCTTCTTGGCTTTTCCCACTGCCAACTTGTATTTCAGCTCTCTGGGGGTCTGCTTAAAGTGGCTACTGTTTCCTCAACTGCTTCTCAGCTTCCAAAAGTATGTCTCCTGTCCCCTTCACTTAGTCCTTAGTTAATTTATACCACAATAAAGAAATAAACAAACAAAACTTTACCATTACTATAGTGGCATCTTGAGAGGTGACTGAGATTAATGCTTGTGGCCAATCTGCCATCTTTAATCAGAAGTCTATTAACTTTCATTTCTTAGGCAAGATAATGTGAAGTACCAGGAGAAGGTGTGTAATGTGTTGAAGCTCACAAAACCGGTAAGAAATAAAATCAGTCCCTGAACTCAGGTTGGCCTGATCCTAAAGTCCTACTCTTTTCAGGAGAGCACAATCATCTCCAAAGGACGAAAGCCCATTCCACCCCTTGTTCTAAATGTTTCACTTCTGCTCCATGAATCCTACCCAAGGTTCTGGCTCAGCCCTCTGACCTTAGTTTGAAAGGGTTTCAGACAGGGAAGGGAATAGCTCCAACAGAGGGGTCCTTTGCCTAGTAACATGAATGCCAACTACCACCTTTTCCAGTGATCAAAATACTCCCAGGAAAGGGATAAAAACAAAGATAAAAACAAAACCCTTCTCAGAAAATGTCTGAGGTCTTTTGACCAAAAAGTCAAAGAGAGGGATATTTTTAGGGCTCTCTCACCAACAGTCAGGGCTTTCCTTTCTCCTCATGACCAACCCTGGGCCCCACATGACAAACCTGTCCTGTGGATCCCCATCAGACTCAGTCTATGCTGCATTGCTAGTGGATCAGAGCACAGGCTCTAGATTCACACAGGCTTGGGCTCGAATCCAGCTCTTCACTTACCACTTATGTGCACTTTGGGAAAGCTACTTAAGTTCTCTAAGCCTTGATTTTCTCTTCTGTAAGATGACAAGTGTCATTGGAGTCACTCTATTAAGCTACTATTAGTTTAAGCGAGATATTGTATGTTAAGCATTAAGCATAATATCTAGTGGTACTTGGTTAGTAAATGCTAATGGATATTTTATTTTTCTTGTTACCACCACATTTGAGAAATGTTTATGCACCCGCAAAAAAGAACTTTGTAACTGTATGCTGACTTAATCATGGTGGTCATTTCATAACGTAAACAAATATCAAATCATTCTTTTGTACACTTGAACTAAGATCATGTTATGTGTCAACCGTATCTCAATTAAAAAGAAGAAATGTTTATGTTACAAATTCACCTGAGATTTATTAAAATGTCTACTATGTTCAAGGAGTTGGGTTACACTTTGTGGAGGACCCGAAAATGAACAAATCAGCTCTACCTTTAAATGGCTTGTGGTCTGGTGCCAGGCAGGGTGAACGCTGCAGGTACCCTGCATGATGTTGCTAGGAAGAGATTACCCGGCGTCAGCGCGCACAGCTCCTGGCCCTGAACAAAAACCTTGGGGTTCACTGGAAGCTCACCTCAGAGTCTCTAGGGTTGCTCCCAGCCATTCAGATGTATTCTGGGGATAGAAACTTCGGTTATGTAAAAGTTTAAAAAAGTGAAATGATGCAAGCTACTTGAAGGATACCGGAGATAAACGATCTATTTATATTTTTATGGTGAAGACATAAATAGAAAAAAACACAGCATCAAAGAAGTGTTCCTTAAAATATACATACAGCATGGATGAGAGATATATGCACAGCATAAACAGATGCTAACTATATACCTTTTCACATCAGCCATAATTCTGCAAGATTCATCAAGGAGATTTACCAACTGCCACTGTAATTACAGAAATTAACCCTCTAACAAATTGGGGCGTGGTGTGCTTTGGTGGTCTTTTTTTTTTTTTAAGACATTTTATAATAAGACTGTCAAAACAATAATGAGGAGCTCCTAAATCCGATCCTTGGCTATTAGCCCACAGACGTTATACACACAGAAGACAATGTTGTTTTATATCGCATTTATTCATTCAACAATTAACTGAGTACCTACTAAGTGCCAGGGCTTATCAGGCACCTGAGGATACAACACGAGCAATATAGACAAAGTTCTTGTCTCTATGTGGGTATGTTTGCTGGCAGACATAAACATACTAATAAATAATATTTTTATAGCACTAAAAGAAACTATAAAGAAAATTTAAAAAGGGTAGTGGACTTGAATGATATACTTCAAATAAAGAGAGTTGGGTTAAAAAAGAAAACACAATTAGCTTTAGGATTTGAATTCTTTGAAGGGTAAAGACAGACAGACAGGAAAAAAGCAAAACAGGAGAAGGCAAAGATTACAAAGCAAGCATCAGAAAGGAGGTTAAGGAGTTCTGGAGCTCATAAAATAGGATCCAAGGACGGACATTCACCAGAAATCCTGGTTCTAAGAAATCCTGTTTCTTCCTTCTCTCCCTCCAATCTCCTGTGGGTGGGGTCCTAGGCACAGGGAGAGGGAGGCAAGCTCTGGCTCCCAGGCAGGCATGCAGAGCCCTGACATGTAGCACCCAGGCAGGGAGAGGAACGGGCTGCCCTGGGAGAGCTTGGGGTGCGTGGGACTGGACGCTTAGACCAGTGCACGGATGGCCCGGTGACCTGGGGATGGCTCATGTTCTTGCCAGCAAAAAAGAGCAGGGACGAGGTGGCGGGGGGATGCCACTTAGGGAGCCAGTCCCGTTTCCAAAGTCTGAATGAGGCACACACATTAGCGAGTTGGCAAAAGACATTGCTAAGAAATGCCAGGTTTGGCATTTAACTTAATGAATCTTACCCAGTTCAGCATACATGAGTTTATTGAGGAGAATTTCTCTGAAATTATCCCACGTCTTTCAGACTACTTATAAACCAAACAACCGTATACTTGTTTTCAGTGAGAAACAGAGCTGCCACGAGACCAGGAGGCAGCGTGCCCGGCACCTTACATACATGAATTCAGTTCTCACAATACTCTGAATGGAGCTGGGATTATTATTAACTATTTTACTGACCAGGAAACTGAGGCAGGAAGATTAGAATGACAGCCACTGAGTGCAGAGCTTAATTTGAATGTGGGCAGCTCGGCTCCAGAGTTCATGCTGTTAACCCTTAGGTTACAAGCCAGTTGCAGGAGTTGCAAGAAGAGGGAGAGTCAAGAGGCTGCCTGGGTTCCTGGGTGTGTGGTGATATCATGCATCGACTATTCTGTGGAAGTTAAAGCACATGTCTGTATTTTACCTGCTTTTAATTCTAGCCCTTTTACCATCTGACTCTTCCAGGGGAGACGTCATACTTTATTCAGAACCTGTTTTTGTTCCATTGTTTTCAAGGTGCTTGAAGTAGAAGGGATGAGCTTCTCTGACTTTCTGAATGAAGAAAGCAGTGATTGGAGCACGTTTGATAGAGCAAGTTACACATTTTCCAAGATGGTAAAGAAAACAGAGGTGATCCATCCATCACCAAAACTTTCTAGAACTCTAGCCACCCTTTACTCCAGTCCAGGCTGGCAAGTGTGCGCATGCTCTATCTTCTCCAGCTTATAGTGGTAATTCCATTTTATTTTTAGGACATGGTTGGCTACATTAAATTTCAGTTTTAATTCCAATTTCCCTTCTCATTTTCTTGGTCTACTTTTTGAACCAAGGCAATCAACAAATACATTTTGATTATCTGTTATGTGTCAAATACTATGCTCAGAGGACTAAGACAAGTAAGACATTGGTGCCTCCCAGGAGGCAAGGGAAAGAGGAGGCAGGGGAAGGAAGACGGGCCCAAAGTCCAATGCCCTGCTTGGGATGGGATGAAGTAGTAAAAGAGTAGCTGGCAATAGAGAACAGCTCTTGCAACCCTTGCTAACTGTGGGGGAGGAACACAGCAAACAAATTAAACCAAAGATACACCTGGGCAACTGTGTTCATTCTGCTGCTCCTCAAGCTCATCAGTATTAGTAACAAGTAAAGGAGATGCGGTGGGTTTCATCTCCACCCTCCACCCCAGGTATTCTCTGATAAAAATACTTATTAAGAACTGGGGAAACCACAACAGTTCTAACAAACAGATGGCTAATCTAAATCCCAGTAGGCATTCTTTTAGACACCCTTCCTCTTCTCCAGAGCAGAGGAGCCACGGACCGGAATCCGAGGCCACGGGACACGGACCCTAGATGGGCAACGCCGGGATGGTCAGAAAGCCATGAGCCCACTCCCTCATCTCACAGGTGGCAGTGGGTTCTCAGAGAGAAGTGATTTGTCCAAGATCACACAACCAATTAGTGCCAGGGCCACTGCAGCCTAGATCTATTCTTCCTTAATCTAATTCTCATTGCAATACTGTAGCCTTGCTATTAAGGGCAGCATCAGATATATCCTGAAAACAGTGAGAGCCCATGGGAATAAGAATAACGTTAAAGAGTCATGATTTGGATGGAGTGAAAAGTAAACCCCGAGAAAACCTCAATGCACTTTGTGGTTTCCCTACTGCTCCCTCTCTGTCCTCGGTTCCAACTTCCTATTCTACTCGAAAACTCATCACCATTTCAATCTGCCAAAGCATGAAAGACTTATATTTAAAAATACCACTTGGATCCTGAAAACAGGATGGCCTCCTTGGCATCATCCTATTCCTGTACCTCTGTTAAACCATGAGTAAAAAAACATATAAAAATGTCTCCCTCTTTGAATGAAGTGTGAGACAACCAATCGCTACATGGTGCTATAGATGGTAGAGCCAAGGAAGCTCTTTGTTGAAATACATAGTGTATTTATCCTACAGCCTAAGGAAACACAAGGCCTGTGCAATTAATTTTAATATTTCTCACGTGCTGATTTTTTGAAGCACCAGGTCAACTGAATGCAGCCGACTGTGCCAGACAACACAAATGCCAAGACAAAGGCACAATTCAACTGGACCCAAATGCCCCCCTCCCCCTTCTCAGGATAGGCCTCCTTCTTCAACTTGAAAGCTTCCACACATGCCAGCTTTATTTTTGCTGTGGTTCACACACACGGAGAAAATTTTGGAGGAGGTAAAGCAGGAAAAGGACTACGTGGCACTGAACAAAAGGCACGTCTGCTCTTCTGCTTTGATTCTGGTCCTTAGTAAATGAAGCTGTAACACCCGGCCTGAGTGTGGGGACAGAAGGAGGGGCCTGGCACTCTTCTTCCCAAGTCCCTTAGGGTTTGTTAATCTCTTTACGCTCTCTTTCAAGGTAATATTCAAATCAGCCATAGAGCTCAAAGTAAATTGAGACTCTAATTGAATAAATCTAAAATAACAACAGACACACTGGCCCAGAGCCTTGGCCAAATTTTTCCTTAGATACTCAAGGCACAGTTTGGCTGTTTTAATTTCGCCTGCAAGCAGGGAAAGGCACTCTGGTCCAGTCCCTAATTCTATGCCAGTGATTCACTGGTTCAGAGGTGGCTACTATTTACTGCTGGGTGAAAGATTTCCAGGATAACCTAGGAAGAGTTTAAGCATCCTTGAAGGTGGAAAGGATGTCCTACCCAAGTCAGCTAGTAAGTTTTTGAAGCAAAGATATAGGGTAAGGTGCCGTTCTGTGTCTAGATGTCACTTCTTGGGAATCATAAGATCTGGGTTAACTATGAGATATTATTTGGTCTATTTTCTAAGATACGTTAAAGTGAGCCCTCAATCATTCTGCATTTGTAGCTATTCCCATTTGTAAGCGTATTCAGGGAATGACCCCACCGTCAACCTGACACTCTTGTGAGCTTCTCTCAATCCTTTTGCAAGGGATAAGAATTTAAACAATACATAGCATTATCTACTGGGACTAGGAATGCGGGGTGAAGCCTGAGGAACATCCTAAGATAAGTGAGCCACTGACAATGAATTTAAAGCTGGTAGGTCAAGCCTTGGACCTCCAAGCTCTTCTCTGGGGAGAGCATCGCCCCACAAGAATGCTTTTAAGGAAATCACATGCTAAGCATGCTGAGAGGATTTTAAAGATCGCACGTGCAGAAATGCTGACGTTCTTTTAGCTACGTGAAGACAAGAGTTAAAAGGAATCAGGGTGCACACTTGGTACCGCTCAAGGGAAGGAAGGAGCAGGCCCGAGAGCGCTGTGTTGTGGCTGGGTGGTGATCCCGTCGTGGGGGATCCTCTCTTACTGACAAATGCAGGTAAGCTTCTCGGCCTGAGCGTTGCCCTACGGCAGAAGGGTCGTCGGAGTGGACATTCCTGCTTCTTGGCGTGCAAGTGTTTGCATTGTATATAGAATATATTCACCATATATTCTTAAGAGTTCGGAAACTTCTCACGGGTTCGCTAAATGCCCCTCAAACACTTTGGGCCAGAGGCCTCTTCTCTCCTCGACAGACCAAGCTGTCTTCACCTTCTCAGTAATCCCACCATGCACCTGACCCTGGCCTCTTCTTAAGCTTTTCTTTCACTTAAATAGAATCATCCCAAGTGTATGATTCCCTTTTCTGGGACCCTGCCTCTCACCTTGGACCAATAAAGCCCGGGCTGGAGCCTGAACCAAGCGGGCCCGGCTGAGAACTGGCTCCTAACTGCTGGGAAACGTGCAGGTGCAGGTTCGGGGCCCACACCCCTCTCTGCTACCAGAGCACCTGGGAACGGAAGCTCGCACTTCAGCGGGAGCCAGCTGTTAGCCTTGTCTTCGCCTAGGAGGGCAGCCCGAGCCATGTCACTCCTGCTCTCAGCGCGGCGGGGACCGTCACCCGAGGGAGACAGCGGTCGTGGACATCAGCACCTCGAGCGAGCCTCAGCCGCCTTGAACAGCCCCAGCCGGTGCCGCTCAGCTCCCATCTGAGATCCCCCCTCCTTACGTTCGTCCTCTGCCGCTCTGATCTCACATCTTGTTTCTAATCGAAGCTCAGAGTGAAACACATGTAAGGTAATTACTCGTCGGGGCTCCGCGGCAGCGCCCATTGATTAGAAATCATTTTCAGAGGGAACACTCTAACAAGGTGTGTGGATCAAAGCTGGATTATTATTTCAGTTCCCTGTTTCACCCACCTACGTTTGCTCCCTCCTCCAGGAAGAGAATTTGTGTGCGTGATGTGTGTGAAGCTGGATCATAAGGGAGGTGAGAGTTTTTCTTAGAGTCGAACTGTTTATTTCCTCCATCTAAAATAACGATCCCCCTAAAAAGCTGCTAATCAAGCTTCTTCCTGAATCTCATGTTCCAAATCTCTTACTGTCATCGCCTTCGGTCCCACCGTTCTGAACGGGGCCGTGCTGACGCGGCGATGGTGAGAGCGGCGGGGTCAGGCCCAGCAGGGGCCAGAGGGCGGCGGCGGCCCTGGTGTCAGGACGATGCAGAGGGATCTCCGGAAGCAAAACAGCAGGCTGTGGAGGGTTTTTTGCACCCAGTGGGTTCCCTCGCAGGCCCCGTCCTTCTGTGCCTGCCCTACTTGCACGCTGGCCTCAAATCATGAGCACCCACATGGCACAGAGCAGCCCAGATCGGCCCCTCTTTGGAATTGTTTACAGCTGTGCAAATTACGCTCTTATCTCATCCTAGAAAGCAGGCATCCGAGGTCTGCCACAGAAGCTGGAGTGAGAGGCACAGGAGGAAGTTCTATTTTTATTTTTTGACATTTAAAAAAATCCTCTTCCATTCTTCTTCCTGAGGTGCTGGGTTAGATTCCACACGCAGGGCAGAGACAGGATACACTAGAATACCAACTCTCAATTACTGTTTTAAAAGGGGAAAGAATAACTTGAGATATTCCAAAAGGTTTTAAAATTAAGAGTCTTATTTTTTCCGAGTAACAGTTTTATCTCGCAGCAAAACCATCATTAGCTCTTCATCCAAATCATCACAGAGCTTAAACAATGGTCAAGTGACTTGAGAGAAAAGACACATCTGGGATTTGGAGTATTCCGAAGAGCACCGTAGATGGATTGTCCTGGATCAGCATAGCTCATGCTTAAGCCTTCACTGCTCTACATTTATAGTTCTCTTGAAAAGGATAAGCTACCAGTGTCTAAAATATGTTATGTGTGTGTACGCATAAGGACGTATGGGCGGGTCGCAGTCCACGTGCACATCCACATTCACACATACGTGCGTTTATCAGCACACAGTGGTCCCCCCGCCCTGTCTACAGCTTGGCTTTCCACGGTTCCACCTATCCGCAGTCAGCCCCGGGTGGAAGCAGACGGTCAGCTGGTCAGCAGTAGCCTAACACTACACCACGGTTGCCTGTGTTACCCACCTCACTTCATCTCGTCATGTGTGCACTTTGTCACATCACAGGAACGGGGGCAGGGGGGTACAGGGAGTGAGCTGTTTTAAGAGAGAAGGACCACAGTCACATCACTTTTATTACAGTATATTACCATAATGATTCTTATTTTATCACTGTTGTTGTTCATCTCTTTTCTGCACCTCATTTATAGATTACGCTTTATCTATCACAGGTGCATCCATGTAGGAAGAACAGAGTACATATGCTGTTCAGTACTACCTGCATTTTCAGGCATCCCCTGGGGGTCCTGGAAACACGCCCTGTGGACAAGGTGGGGACCGCTGTAGTCTACGACTAAGAAGATTTTATTCATTCAGTGAATATTTACTAATTGTCCAATCATCCTGGTAAGCACTGAGGAAAATCGATCAATAAAACAAGATTGCTACCCCCGAGTTTATAGTCTAGTGGGAGAGGCATGAAAACACGAAGTACAATAAAATGTTAGTGGCTTGTCGATGGACATCATGTAGGTACAGTGACCACCAAGCACGAACACTATCCATGGAGGATGGGGTATCGTGAGAGGTTCCCTAAGGAAGGGGGTCCTTGAGTGGTATTGTTAGGGCTGCCTGGTGGCCTCTGGACTTGAAGTCTCTGACACCTGGCACCCCACGCTTTGTGTGGTCACTCACAGATAACCATTGTGGGTAAGCGAGCAAATTCTGCAGGGGTTCCCTGGGCTAAAATTAAACCTTGGTTTCATTTACCTGCACTTGGCATCAAGAGAATGCAGCCTGGGAGTGTGCTGTCCTTAGAACTGTTGACACATAAAATACGACGGACAATTGAGTGTACGAGATGCCCGCTGAATAGACTCCGCTGGTGCACCTCCCCTCTCCGTTCTCTGACCACACACCAATGTAAGCAAAGCCCCCAGGGAAACGAATGGCATTTCAAAAATAAGGACAATCTTCCCAGAGAGCTGTTCACTCCCCTCACAGCCCTCCTCCCAAGAGGAAGGGAAGCTGGCCTGGCTCCAGCCTACACTGGGAGCCGGGCAGCAGGGGCTTGGGCATAAAACCTGGGCCCTCAGCAACCTCTGCTGTTAGCTAGCTGCGTGAGTGAGTCAGGCCTCGAGCCTGTGACACTGGCCTGGAAATGCAAAATTCTGGTGCTCCAAGGAGGAGGGATGGCCACCTCCAGGATTTACTTTGACTGTTCTGCATATGAAGCAATGTGGGAGCTACTGTGTCGCTTTAAACCCTGCCACGATGACCTAAGGGCTGTGTGAGCTCAGGCCAGTGAATTAGACTCTCTGAGCACAGTCCTCCCGCTGGATTGGTACATAATAGCGTCCCTCCTACGGAACTGCAGTGCTGCGGCGCAGACAGACACACACACCCTAACCAAGGTACTCACAGGGGTTTACAGGCCAAAGTGACCTCAAAGGCGCACCCTCCAAAAAGTTAGGCGTTATTTAAGATCACAACCTTTAGAGTCCTATGGTGAAGCAGAAGATTAACAAAATGGAGCAAGATCAAAAATGATTATTCAGAAACCCACCAGTTGAGTTGAGAGTTGATTAAAGAGACAGTTTACCTCAGGGGAAGTATGTGACCATGGGCATTAAAGCTCTGAAGCAAGGGGGGGAAGGCAGGGGACCCTTCAGAGAACCCCATGTTTCAGATCCCAGAACCTGAAGCAGCGGACAGGCCACACCTCTGATGGTGAGTGACGGACTGGTTTTGAAGGGGACCTCACCTCGACAAGAAGGGACATTGTGCACCTTCCCAAGGCCCTACACATCCAGAGCCCTCACTGGCTCTGCTCTCATAGACCTATTTGTAGGAAAGAGCCAAAGGTTGGTCAAGGAGGAGAGGAAGATAGGTCTGATTCTCCAGTTCCCAAAATGTGGCCTTTCCCAGGTGCCACCGTTCCCCACAGGCCATTTATACAAATGGCTCCCCTGAAGTGGGGACCTTACTAATAAGAAGTGGCTACTTCACATTCCCGAAAATTCCTCCAAATATTCCGAATACGTCTGACAGCATTCCCTGATGAGAGCCAATCTTCAGAAGTTCTTTAAGTGCAGGTATAAACATCAGAGCATTTCATGTGCAAATTTCAAATCATCACCAAGACCACTATGACTTCTGGTCAAATAACTCCCTCCCAGGACAGTACCGAAGGCACCAAGGTACAGCAGTAGGCACTAGGGAGAGACGGGCCGTCCAACAGAAGGCTGAAGAAATACACGTTAGAATAAAAATGCAATCACCTTGCTTCAAAATATCTGGATGTACTTTTAAGAACCTCATCTCATTTTAGACTTTAATACATTTTTTTATTTTTAAAGATTCATTTATCCATTTTGGGGGAAGGGGCAGAGGGAGAAAGAATTTCAAGCAGACTCCCTGCTGAGCACAGAGCCTGACACCAACCCCGACATTGGGGCTCCATCTCAGGACCCTGAGATCCCAACCTGTGATGAAACCAAGAGTGGGACACTTAACTGACTGTGCCACCAGGTGCCTGTCATACTGCTTTTAGGTAGGGTTAGTACATCAGTTTTTTAGATGATGGACTCAGTGACTCAATGAAGGCAAGTGACCTGTCCAAACAGGAGAGAAGCTGTGGTTAGAATGGAGGTCTCTTTCTCCTATGTCAATTGACTTAACTGCACAAGCTCTTTTTTTTTTTTTTTTTTTTAAAGATTTTATTTATTTGAGAGAGAGAGAGAAAGAGAGAGAGAGAGAACCCAAGCAAGAGGGGGAGAGGCTGAGGGAAAGGGAGGGAGAAAATCCTGACTTAAGACTCCTCCTCAAGCGCAGAACCTGAAGAGGGGCTCGATGGCAGGACTCTGAGATCATGACCTGAGCTGAAACCAAGAGTTGGCCACTTACCCAACTGAACCACCCAGGTGCTAATGCAGTGGGTCAGAAAGTGTGACTCATGGACTGAAGTACTTAGGCAGCAAAGTTCCTAAGTGCCAGAGACACCTACACAACAAAGTTCCTAAGTGCCAGAGACATCTACACTAACAAAGAGGCTCTCACGGGATGGAAATGATACCACTGGCCTTCCAGGGTAGCTTTGCTGGACTCCGGGGGCAAGTAAAGAAGTCGACTCCTTTAGTCCTGCGGGCTCCATGGAGAAGGGGAATTTGTTTCAGGAGCCAGATGGCCAGGGAGAGGCAGGCCTTCTGGCCCCAGGAAAACACAGAATAAGGGACCTGACTGCCCTCCAGACTCCATCGTGGCCTTGGTCTCCACTCCCTTCTGTACATCTGCTGGGCTCCCTTCTCTGCAGACCAACATTCTTTGCTCTCTGCTTCTCAGGCAAACAGACAACGTGGAAGGTGCTTCTATCAAAGGAATGACTAAATCCCTGTCAACCCCAATTGTAAATTTTTGTTGTGGTCAAGCAATCTGTCAGGTCCAGTGAGCTGAGACTGGGGGTCAGGGGTAGGGTGGTGTTAGAGAGGAAGCCCTGTTGCACGACACAGCTGCCAGGGCCGTGGCTCTGGACTGGGAGAGAGGGGAGGGTCACAGACATTTTTATTTATTTATATTATTTTTAAAGTTACTGTTAATATTATTATTTAGAGAGGGAGAGAGAGAGGGAGGGAGGGAGGGAGCAGGGGGAGAGAGAGAATCCCAAACAGGCTCCACACCCAGTGCAGAGCTTGACCTAATGGTCGATCTTGCAACCCTGAGATCATGACCTGATAAAGAGTGGATGCTTACTGGACTGGAGCTACCCAGGTGCCCCAGAATGGTATAGTTAGATGTTTACGTTTCTTTGTAATTAATGATGTAATTACGTTTCTTTGTAATTAATAATGTAAGTACGCATATCATGAGAAGTATACATACTCATGTGATATAGTCAATGATATGCACACTGAAGTATTTTGGGGGAAGCGTACTAATGTCTGCAACTTTGCTTTGTTTTTGTATTTTTAAGTAGGTTCCATGCTCAGCGCAGAGCCCAATGAGGGGCTTGATCTCACAACCCTGAGAACACGACCTGCGCTAAAACCAAGGGTTGGAAACTTAACTGACTGAACCACCCAGGCGCCCCCCAGAGATTTTTACTTTTAGTCTTTCATATAAGTGTTGCCATTTTCTTAGCTATATCCAGTATAATTTCATATATGATTTTAAATTTTGGAATGCTCAATAGACATCTCTGAACAGAAATGCTGATTAAAACAAACAAAAACCACCAAACACCCAAATAAACCTATTACGTCTGTAGGTTTGCAACTGCTTTTTATGAGTTAATATAACTATATAACTATGCTATTTAAAATTAGATGTCTAGTAGTTGATGTGGTTTGGAAATTATTCTACCATGAAATAGATTTAGAAACACCAAGAAATGATGGCAAAATAGTGATAACTCCTAAAAATGATTGATATCCCTTGTTTCGTGAACACTGACAGTAACGAGCTGGTGTTCCCGTACATCACTGAATGAACTCCTTGCTGAATTCCAAATCAGAATCCAAAGTACCGTCTGCCTTATGTAGGATCCCTCCAGTATTTAGACTCCATGGTGTCGACTTCAGGCCTGAATCAAAACCCCGAGGGATCCCTGGGTGGCGCAGTGGTTTGGCGCCTGCCTTTGGCCCAGGGCGCGATCCTGGAGACCCGGGATCGAATCCCACATCGGGCTCCCGGTGCATGGAGCCTGCTTCTCCCTCTGCCTGTGTCTCTGCCTCTCTCTCTCTCTCTGTGACTATCATAAATAAATAAAAATTAAAAAAAAAAAAAAAAACCCTGAGATACGAGGATACAGGGCCCATCCAGAATGGAAGTCTCGTCAAATCCCGCCTGGCAAACACGTGCTGGGTGCACAGCCCAATTCTGTCATTTTCTACCCCAGGGCATCCTTCTCATTTCCTCTCTTGTACTTTTCTACCAGCAATGGTGTGCTACCTATGTCCTATAGCACTTACCCTGCCCCCCCCCCACCAATATATTACAGTGTTTTATTAAGGTGTTAAAAAGTCCCTTTCTCAGATTTTTTTTTTAAAGATTTTATTTATTTATTCATGAGAATACACAGAGAGGAGAGAGAGAGAGAGGAAGAGACACAGGCAGAGGGAGAAGCGGGCTCCATTCAGGGAGCCCAACGTGGAACTCGATCCTGGGACTCCAGGATCACGCCCTGGGCCAAAGGCAGGCGCCAAACTGCTGAGCCACCCGGGCTGCCCCCTTTCTCAGATTTTAATCCCTCCATACTTTTCTTCCCTTGTCATATCCTCACCTTTCTTGTTCCCTCTTCCTATCCAAAACAATTAAGACCTTGAGAAAGCAACTATATTGTTTGGAATAAATGTTCATTGGGCAACTGGATGCTTATTTTGGGTATGGGTTTAACTACAATAAATATAACAAACAAAGCTTTCTAACATAGATGCTTTGCTGTTCTTGGTGTATATTTAATGCTTGCATTTAATTACCATTAGTTTCTCCCAGAAGAAGTTCACCACTAGGATATTATCACCACCATCAACACCAGTATTAACACTTACTTATGTACCAGGCACTGCAAAGTAATCTTTTAAAGTGGGTCCTAATGTTAAACTCATTTTAAAGATAAAGAAACTGAGGTCTAGAAACATAAAGCAAGTTGCTCAAAGTCCCACAGGCCAACAAGTGGCAAAGACAGGAGCTGAACTCGGCAACCCCCAGAGCCCATGCTGTAGCCACTATGCTAGGAAGGCTTCCCAGCCCCGAGCAGTGACATACTCTATTCCTTCCAGGACACAACATGAAGACAGAATGTGGTAACAACTACACTGTGTAGCCAGGCCAGGTAAACTGAACCCCAGAAACCACTGATCTCAGGAACCTGATCAACCTGACACGTAAGCGTTTGCCTGGGACAAAGGACATGCTGAGGCTTTGCTTGCCAGTATCTGCAGACTACGATGTAGCCTCCTGAAGAGGGACTGGGGGTTGCCAAGCGGCTATTCTGGTCTGACATGAGAATGTGGCTACTTGCTTAGTAAGAATAGGGACACACGTAAACCAAGGCACAGATGACCCAGTTCATATACAAGACAGTGTTTAAGTGTCATTTAAAAAACTGAGTAAAACAACTGGTTTCACGTCTTTGGTAACAGATTCATTTATTGCAAATTATTGATCTTATAAATGGTATCAGGAAAGATGGTTAGCTGTTTAGGAAAATAAAGTGTGACCCTCTCATCTCACAATATCATGGTAAGTTCCAGATGGAGCCAGGAACACAATTTAAATCATAAACAATTTAAGAGAAAAGTAAGCAAATATTTTTATAATCCTTTATATGACAGACAAGGATTTTTTTACATGAAAAAACAATCAGTGAAAAACATGTTAGACATGACAATATAAAAGAACATAAAATATCACTATGTTCCAAACACCACACAGAATAGTGATAAGCAGATAATAATCTGAAAAAAAAATTCCTAACAACCATGAAAGAAAATGGACCAGTATTCTGAGTATATAAATAGCTTATACGAGTTGACCTGATATGTTTTATTGTTTATAAAACCCCAACAGAAAAAGTGGGCAAAGCCCTTGAACACTTAAGCGAGGTATTCAAAATGATTAACAAATACATGGAAAGTTTCTATTTCACTAGTCATTAAAACAACAAAGTGCTCTGAGAATTCTACGTAAATAAATATAACTTCTCCACATCAAAAAAATCATTAAAACATTAAAATAGTATACAGCAAAAGCAGAATTCCTGAATATATATATATATATATATATATATATATATATATATATATGCATGCTTATCCTATATATTAAAAAAAAGGAAGGGAAGAAAGGTATAAAAATGAAAACAGTGCCTATCTGTGGGTGGTTGAATTGTGGGGAATTTAAATTATCTTACTATATCTTTCTTTTCTTAAAGATCTATTATATCTAGTACCCAAATCTAATATTTTCAGTATGTAAGAAAAAAAAGGAGGAGGTTGAAAGGAAAGAAGGAGAAAGAAGGAAATAATTTTTAACTTTCAAGAAGAGGCAATAAAAAGTTTGGTGTAATAAATGTCCAGCATCCAGAACACATAAAGAACTCTTACAGCTCAACAAAAAAGGGAAAAACAACCCAATTAAAAAGTTGGCAAAGGACTTGAATAGACATTTCTCCAAAGATATACAGATGGCCAATGAGCATTTGAAAAGATCATTTAGTCATTAAGGAAATGTAAATTGTGACCAAATGATGGATGGACAGAAGGAAGGAGAGAAGGAAGGAAGGAGGATGAATGGATGGGAGAGACAGAGGGAGGGGAGGATAAAGAAGGTTTGGAGAGGATACAAATTGAAACCTGTGTATGTGGCTGGTGGGAATGAAAAGTGATAGCCTCTGTAGAAAACAGTTTGGCAGTTCCTTAAAAAGTCAAACTGAATTATCAAATGACTCAGCAACTCTATTCCTAGGTATATTCTCCAAACAATTGAGAATAGGGACTCATATACTTCCGCACACATGTTCATACCAGCATTATTAACATTTAGCCAAAACATGGCAACAACACAAATGTCCACTGAGGGAGGAATGGATAAACAAACTGTAGTTTATATGTACAATGAAAATTTTTCAGCCATAAAAAGGAATGAAGTATTGCTACATGCTGAAATGTAGATGAACCTTAAAAACATGCTAAGTTAAAGGAGCCAGACAGACACAAAAGGTCATACAGTGTATGAATTCGTTTTATGTGGCATATCCAGAATAGGGAGACCCAGAGAAGTAGAACGCGGATCGGTGGTAGCCAGGGGCTGGAGGCTGGAAGAAGTGGGATGGGAAGCAGCCCTGTAATGGGTGTGGGGTTTCGTTGGTGTGATGAACATGTCTTGGATCTAGATAACCAGATAGACGTGGTGGTTACATAATACTGTGAACGTACTAAATGCCACTGAATTGCTCACTCGAAAATGGTTAATTTTGTTATGTGAATTTTATCTCATAAAAAAAAAAAACAATCACAGAAAAATAAGTTCAGAGCAGCCCTTCCATGGAGACACCATCTACATGGACACCGATCTGAAATAGATATGTCACATATCCTTGAGTCTGAGATTTTGGGTACAGGAATAAAGTGCAGTAGATAAGATTTTCTCCTCCCTCACATCTGCTATGGACCGTTTGGATCTATTTTTCCACAGAATACACCCAACAGATATTTTAACAGATATAATTTCTTCATTTTTCTTGGGGGATGGGGAGGGGAACTGGTTTTAAAAACATAATGCAAAGGCCCAACTGAAAAACAAATATATCAAATTTTGAAATTACTGCTATTTTATTCTTTTTTTTTTCATATTTACTGACGATAAGGAACTAAAACCACCCTCCAAGTAAAATTATTAGCTACTCAAGGGAGCATACCAACAGATCATAATAGCTATTTTTCACAGTTGCTTGAAAGTATGTCAGAACGTTTGAATGTAATTTTAATTAAACAAATTTGCAATTAGGAGTACAATCTTGCCATTTTCCTATTACAGCATGAGCTAGAAGAACAAAAATCCTCCTAGTAGTACCATAAGCAGGAAACCTAAGTACAAGTATTATTTAAAACAATTAAACAGTGTAATTACGATGTAGAAATGTATTCATATGTTACAGGATCCAATTTCAATCTCCACCTGGTCCAGCCATTGGCCAAATAAAGCTGCTGGGGGGGGGGGGGGGGGGGGGGGGGGGGGGGGGGGGGCGGGGGCACGGCCAGGGCAGGCAGGACACAAGACATTAGAAGAGTTAAAGGCAGGAAGGAAGGATGTCCCAGAAAAGGACATGAGGATATGGAGGGGCTCCTGGCTAAAATCTCTAAAACACATATGTTTTCTGAGAAGCACTTGAAACAGCTCTGCTCTGAAGGTTGGAGGGACCTTGAATCTTGGTTTTTCTATTAACCATTAGGATTTTTCCATCTTGAATATCTGTATGGATCTCCTTTACTTCACTATGCTAAGAATAGCTTCTTCAGACTAGTCTTCCCAAGAATTTGATCTGTTTAATATTGCCAGATATATTTCTGTATCAGATGTAATATCAGATTATTTGGGGTTCATATTTAAATAGATTTTTTTTTGGCAGTAGGAATCCTGAAACGAAGAAATTCAATGTACAGGTATTCCTTGATTCACTCTAGGTTAAAAAAATTAACGTTCTAAATATAATCAAAATCAACTCCTCTCTGTTTTCCTTTTGAGACGTTCCTCACACCTCCTTTTCCTAGCTTTCCTTCCCTCATTTTGGGGAGGCTGTTTCTGCCTTGAGAGGTGAGAGGAGGTCAAGTCTAATTTCAGGAGCTGTGGGTGCTTTGTATTGTGTTGCACTTCTCTTCCCCAGAGGTGGCTTCAGCCTTTGGGGTGGGCGGTTCCACCCAGCAGGTAACCAGGCTGCCTGGCCTTACAAAACCAAAGGAAAGTATACACAATCTTACTTAAAGAGACTTCTTTCCCCAAATGCCATTTTAAGAAATGCTGATCCAAGTATTGTCCAAATTCCAAATTCCATTCATATTTTCTGGTCTGAATTGCCATGCCCTATCCTTTAAGTTAAACAGGCTGGCTATCCCCTATGAAGCGAATTTTTTTTTTAATAATAAATTTATTTTTTATTGGTGTTCACTTTGCCAACATACAGAATAACACCCAGTGCTCATCCCCTCAAGTGCCCCCTTCAGTGCCCGTCACCCAGTCACCCCCACCCCCCGCCCTCCTCCCCTTCCACCAGACAGAACATAGAGACTCCTAACTCTGGGAAACGAACTATGAAGCAAATTTAATGATGCTGGTCTTAGGTGGGCCACCCCAGCGCTGGGGACTAAGCTCTAACCATCATTCCTGCGTAACTCCTGTTTCTCAGAGGAGGCTAATGGAGATGCTTCACCTGCCCTATCCATCCTTTAAAAGAGCTACAGGGGAAGGGGATGTACAAACGGGTAAGTGGCTGAAAAGTGAAACTTCCCCCACAACATTATTCCAAATGAAAATTACCAAACACACAGGCACAAGGAGGCAGGTCTAGGGGCCAGAGTTTGGACATGTTGTTTGCTGCATCGCACGTCAACCCTCTGTGTTTATCCACTAAGTCAGGTATTCTCTAATTGACATTTGTGGAATAAATATTCGTGAAGGCACAACAGGGGGGAAACGAGAAGAAATGTGATTAACCAAAGTATTTCTAACTTTGAACTTACTACTAGAGGCTTCTTACTGGCCAAATCCGTGTGGTCTTGGCAGGTCACATGACTGCACGCTCTAATCTCGCTCCTGCCAGTCGAGCCTTCCATGGCTTTCATCCCCCCACCTCTGCTCCTCCACCTGGGCCTCCTGGCTCACCCTTCTTAATTCCTTCACTCACTCTTTCTCTCTTCCATCCCTTATGCCTTCTCTGGGGTTCATTTTTCCTTAGCCTTCTCCTTCTGCTGTTCCAGACACCTGTTCCAGGTCCCCTGGGCATCTCAGTCCTGTCTGGAGGAACTCCAACTGCCAACTGTATACTCTAATCCAGGCCCTTCCCTCATGAGCACTTAGGGCAGTATTCCCATGTAGCCTACCTAAAACTCAAGAAGACCAGAAGTAACCAAATAATCTCCACCAAAGCACTGCTCCCCTAACCTAACCCCTGCCTCAAGGTCAGCCCTCAACCTCTCAAGTCACACCACCCAGGACTCAGAAGTTATATTTGGTTCCTTCACCTCCATGCTCTCTCTCTCAAATGGGGCCACCATGCCTGTGGGGATTTTAATCCCCATATATCCTTTCCACCGGTCAGCTTTTCCCACCAGGCCCCAGCCACTGTCTCAGCCCAGACTCTTATCTCCTTGCATTCAGGTAAGCTATACAGATGTGCTTCTACCTCCAGCTTTACCCGTGGCCAACCCAGTCTCAAAACAGATAACTTACATACCTGAAAACAGCTGAATTAGCTCAATGGCTCCACACGTTCTCCCAGAAAAATCCACATGTGTATAAGGAAATACGAGGCCTTTAAGATCTGGCCCATCCCCTCACCCTGCCATGCCTCCTGTACGCTGGGCACCCTGAATGGTTTTCATCTCTCTCTCTTCCTGTCTGTGTGCAGGCCGTTCTACTCTGCCTGGCATTTCTTGGCCCATTCCATAGCTAATTCTTATTTGTCGGCTGAACCGCAATCTGTAAACATTTCTTGATCATTTAGGGCAAAGTGAGGTGCTACTCTTCTTTGAAATCGTGATGGTGCCGTCTCTCATCGAAGGCACTCTTCACATTAAACTGCAAATATCTACGTGCACTGACCTCCTATCAGACTGAGCTCCCTGAGGACAAGAGTTCATTTAAAAAGTCATTTTCACATCTCCTGACCACAAGTATCGGACAGCACAGTGCCTCACTGATGGTAAGTGTTCACATCACATGTTCACTAGAATGAAGGAGTCACAACTTGAGATATATTTTTAGCTACTCTAGCTAAGGGAAAAAGAACAATTCGGAATTATACTGAATAGAAACATTCAGAGCTCAAGGGCCCAGTGCAGCCTCAACTCTGTGGTGCCGCAGAGTTCTCTGGATCGGAAGCTGATGACCTCAGCCTGTCACCCTCTTCCTTCCTGCCCTCTTCCAATGCCACAAATCTGTAGTTCTGTGTCTTAGAACTCATTTGATCTCGAATAATGGAAACCTATGTGAAACCAGCTTAAACAACAGGGGAGTTATACTTGCTTTGGGTATCTGAGCAAGGATTGGACAGCTGAACTGGGGGAAGGGTGGGGTGCAGCTGGATCCCAGAACACAATGGAACCAGGGGCTCAACCACACCAGCTCTTCTCTCCATCACCAGCTGCTTCTCTCTCCCTCTCTCCTCACTACATTCTTCCACTGGGGAAAATGGCCAGAGATGGTTCCTAGGTATGTCACTCATGGCTTAAGCTCTCTCTGGTCTTCCATCCAAATGGAGAAAAGGCCTTACTGGCCCAGCTTCATGAGGTGCCCGACCCTGGAGGAATCATTTAAGCCGAGGGACAGAGTTCCCCTGGATCAGTGTGGAAGCTGTCCCGTGAACACGGCACACGGGGGAAGAAGCTGCTTCTAGAAAAGGATGTCAGCAGCAATGTCAGGGATCCACTACCATGACGCTATACAGGATGGCTTAGGTACATAGTGGTTTCAAAAGCCCACATTCAAGAAAGCTACGGTTTTCTGCTCTCCCTGTACAGACAGCTTTTTTCTTCCTTTCATATCGCCTTCCTTCAAAATTTTTCCTTGTTCCTCACCTGTGGCACACAAACATACACACAAGCATGTTATAATTTGACTCCTTGAATTTCTATTCAACCCTGTGATTTCCCCTCTTCCAATCAGGAAAGGATTTCCTAGGTAATCATGAATAATTTGCATACTTCCAACACCCCACACTTTTCTGATCCTGGGAGCTCAGAGCATTAAAATATATTTTTACATAGGATACAACCAATCTTCTTAAAGGTACTTTTCTTCCCTTTTATTTTCTTCCTTTTCTCTATTTGAACACTAGTCTCAAAAATGCTATTTTTATCCCAGCACTTACTCAGAATCCAACATGCTATAACCTAATTCCTTTTCCTGGGGAGCAATCCTCACCCCCACTCTGTTTCTTCTCAGTAAGGAACCGTCATAACTGATAGGCAAGGGTTCTGGCCACCCATCTGGAAAATGTTACCAAATGGGGTCTCTTTCCTGTCTACATAGAAAAGGATGTCAGTTATATCTAGAGAGAACATGATGTAAGTATGTTGTTGCTGGATTTTCTTTCTTTTTATCATTCATTCATTCATTCATTCATTCATTCATTCATCATATGTTTATTGACTAGTTGCTAGGTTTTAGATCTCAAATAGAGCAGAGAGTTAAAGACCCAGTGGCTGGCAGTAACTCAGAATGCAGGGGTGGAAACTGTATAAATACAATGCAATGTGGCAACTGCCAAAAAAGAACATGTTAGGCTTATTCCACCATCACTACAGAATTTTAAGAACTGCATCCATACCATGTGTGTTGCTGGACAGATGATTAGCTAGGAGAGATTACCATATTTAATAAATGCTGGGATAAGTGATTTTTCCAGTAAAATTCCATGTAAATGTCTAGACCACAGCTGTCATCTCTTGTACAAATATTTCGCCTTCTTAATTTTCACTGCTGGTTCCCTCTCCTCTCATCTTACTATTGTCACTTTCTCCTAGGAGTAAGTGGAGGCTAAGAAAAGTAGCTGGATCTGTCAAATACAGAACTTAAAACCTTTCATGGGGTATTCTTTCTCCTCTCAGAAATATTAAGTAAGACATCTTGCAAAACAGTTATATTCAAAAAAGATGAGAAGGTGACTTGCATTTTGTTGATTTTTGTCTTCATTTCCAAACTATGCTTCCAAGGAAAAGACTCTGATCTGAACTCAGATGGAGTCAGGTCTGCGCTAGAATCCCCAAGCATCTATTTGCAGGGGTCTACTTGGAGAGGACAGCCTCGGGGCAGGGGCTCTGCAAGGTAGGAAGGAAGACAGGGCTCAAAGCAGAGTCGCTTGAGTCCCTGGTGGCAGGTGTAACACCAGCAGGGGAAGGCGCAGCTCTGCCCAAACTTGAAATAGCTCAGGACACCATGAAGACCCCCCAAAGTCTCAGGTGTGTTGGCTGGGGTGGCTGTAGGGCTGACAAAATCCAGGAGGAAACCATGGACCCCATGAGTCACAAGCATGTTCAGGAGAAGTTTGTCTGTAAGTAAATGTGGGACATCCTTGGGGATCTCCAGAAATACTTGAGGGGAACTCTGCAGGAGGCTGAGGTCTCCGTGAGCAGGTGGTGGTAACATGCTGGGGATATCCCAATATAAGTTCCTCAATTCATTTCCTAAGCATCCGGGTAGCCTAGCCCTCTCTCTGCCACAGGGGCCCCACTGAGAGGGGACGCCCTTACTTGCACCACGTTACCTTGAGGCGTCTTTCTCTTCTTCATGTAAATCTTATGGAACATTCTCCCTTGCTCTGTTCTCACTAGACACCTGATTAAATCAAGTAAAACTTTCTCCGGCTCCAAATTATACACTTGAATAAGTAGATTCTCCCCAGTGAGGCTATAGGCTATTAAAACAAAACAAATCAAGAAAAACAAAACAAAACAAAAAACAAAATGAAGTTCCTGTTGGTCTCCTGGATTTTCTTATTTAGCCATCCCCTACTTTCCACCCCCATGAAGATCCAAATCCGATCCCACCTCTAAGGAGGGGCAATCAGGAGCCCTGGAGCAGCAGTTAACACCCAAGCAGACTGCTGCCCCCAAGCCCGGCTCCTCTGTGACCACTTGTCTGCTCTGCCACCTGCTTCCACTGCACTTGCTGACTGCATGGCGCCCTACCAAACGTCCCCAGTAAGAAAGACACCCTAGATCTTGGGTGCCATTTGGCCCATGTGTATACATCACTGGTCCCTTCCCCTGGAGTTGACCTCTCATCCCCAGAGGTCCCTGCCTGCCTTTGTACACTAACAGCCTAAATCTCAGTTATGACCAAGTTAAGGAAAAGTAACTAGCCCAAGAGACACTCTGGCTGCCACATGGCACCACCCCGGCTTGCACACTCTGTGGTGCTGGAGCTCTGCTGAGTCTGTCTCTGCTGCTCAGAAATGTGGATTTTTCTTGAGTGATTCAAATGGGTCTCAAAGACTTTCTTATAAATCATAAGCCCATCTTCAGAGAGTCAACTCCAAGATCTATTATCAGAATAAGTGTGTGGTCATCCTACAGACGATTCTGAGGCTGTACAGCATCAAGCTGTATTTGGATTCATAATTCTCTTGGTTATTAAGACATCGTCATTAACTGTGAGGGTCGTGGTACGGTTAAGGCCAACCCTC
Organism: Canis lupus familiaris; assembly: GCF_011100685.1. NCBI lineage: Eukaryota > Metazoa > Chordata > Mammalia > Carnivora > Canidae > Canis > Canis lupus. The sequence continues at coordinate 7,055,610 of NC_049256.1, read as the reverse complement.
TGTGGGGTATGAAAGACAAATTAACGGACACAGTGTGGAGGGTGTGTTTGGGAGAGGGAGGCAGGCTCCCACTGAAGCTCTTGACATCACAATTGGGTGGCAGCTACTTAAAAGAAGTGACCTTGTGACCTGGGGTAACAGAAACAAAGATCCAAAATGATTTGGAGCATGACTCATACTTGCCCAAAATAATGGGCTGGGGCTGCCCCTCGCCATTGCATTTCTGTCGGCAATACTGAGACTTACATTCCCCTGCTTAGGTTGTCCTTGGAATGCACTTGAACTTGCTTTAATGTGCTCGATACCATTGGGAGTGGGACAGGGAAGCATCAAGGGACGTGGGTTACTTCTGCCTTGTATCTTAGAAAGAGAGCATTCAACCTCCACACTGCAGAAAGGTGCACAGATGCCAAGTGAAGATTCTATCCAAAGAATTCCCTGAAAACTGCTAATTGAAAGTGAAAGGGGGAAGAGCGGCTTCAGGGTTAATTTTCACAAAGGGGAGCTGCAGCACAGGGGATCACTGAAGATCCACTCACTGAGCACCTGCCTCTCTCCTTGCCCGGCCGTCGAGCCGTCTCTCTCCCTCTCCGCTGCGGCCGAGATGCCGCTCCTGGGGCCCTGCAGGTCAGTGCCGAAGGTAATCCCAAAGAATCCTTCAGCAAACGGCGAGGTGCTGGGAACAAGGCAGAACAAGGTGTTCAGGGACTGAACTAATTGTGTTTTAATTTGTCTAACGCTGGTGGCAAACAGGGCTGCTTATGTGGCCGCGAGAAAACGCACCCCTCGTGGACTGCTTTAAAGAGAAGGCTTTGGGGAAGGGAGGCAAAGACAAATATCCAGGCTAAAAATAGTTTTCTTAGAATTGCTTTCTGGGCTGTCTGAACGGCAACAATAAAAGTTCTTATAACTCACGCCACCGGCATTGCAATAAAAGCGAGGGAAGGGAAGAAGCCGGGAGAGTTCTGAAGCGGGCCTGGCCGCCTGGAGCCACGGCCCTGCCACCGCACGCTGCCCATTTCAAGGGGACGCAACTTCTAACACGCTCTCTCAAGATTAGCTGCGGTTGGTTTTTCATTGCTGGCCAAGCTTTAAGTTCAGATAATTCACTTGTTTGGCTCTGTCACAAGAAAGCAGACCAGGGAGTGACTTGTAAACCAGAGATGTCACCCCCCCTGCCATCCACAGCATTTTCCCAGCATACAACCCGGGAACAGCCATACTGACGACACAGCTCCGCTGACCAGCATCTGTGCCACTTCAGTAGTTTTATTTTTTACGATTAAATGTGTGCTCCTTTAGCTGCAGGAAGAACATGTATCATTTCAGGATGATAGTTTTCTATGAAGTCCCACTCTGCTTCCCGTGATTACCAGAACTTCCTAGTCGTATGTCTCTGGCTGCCAAATCCAAGACTTCCAGCTGTGCTGAGGTTATTCTTTATTTTAATAAGCAAGATGGGTTGATTGTGAAAGTTACTGGTTTTTACTGTGATAGCTATTTAAAAAAAAACTAAAAAAAACAAATGCAACTCTGCTGTTTTAAAGTATTTCACATATACAGGCTCATCTAATTTTTGCAGCTGCCATTTAAAGACAATGTCAGCACCTGTAGTTGGCCGATGAGGTAACAGGCTCAGAAAGTCCTTTTATCAGACATTTAAGATGTGCAGGGCCAAGACTTGGCTGATGGCCTCTGACTAGGAATTCTGGGCTCCTTCCACTGGACTACATTGCTTCTACTTCCTATGTCATAAAATACTTCTGGTCATTTAACAAAAGCTCCTCTAAGTAATGAAGAAGGGTCAATGAGCCACCCACCAAGCATCACGCAGGGAGGCAGTCTCCTTCCACTGATATAAACATTGCGGGAAGATGGAAGCAAGTGACTATGCCATAGTGCCCTACGGAGTTTCCACCACGTAGAATAGCTTAGAAAAGCTCAAATGCAAATAAGGAACACAAGATATGAATGAGCCAACATTAATGGCTCAATCATAAAGAACAGTACTGTTAGTTGGATCAAGGAGGGGTGAAGAGAGCTTGGGACTCACCTACAGCTCAGTATGCTTACTTCTAGCATCTTGGCCCTAGCTAGACCCTGACCATGGGTTTACGGATCCAGGAAAGCGTGTCCATATCTGTATGAGCAGGATGCACAGAGTAAATGGCAGCCCCAGGAACAAGGTGGCTGTCTAGGAGAATCACTGGTGTGAGCATATGGCCAGGCAGCACTGGCTGCAGACACCTGGGGCATCTTCCCCACACCCTCTTTCTTGCAGTCCAGTCAAGTAAGTCTTTTAAATCCCCCAATTCTAACTCCAAAACCCTCTACCTTGGGCTCAACCCACATCTGTCCTATCTGAGCCCACTGCGCAGTCCATTTCCACAGTTCACAAATAATTGGTGGCATCCTTACATGAAGTGCTAGAGGCTGAAGACAATGGTTAAGTTTCTTTCTGCTCCTCTTTGCTCTCTTCCCACCCCGGGCTAGGAACTATTTTAAGCAGTTGTGTCACAGGAGAAAATAAACACTGTACCCCATAATTCCTTCAGGCGTATGGACAGAGAGACTCAAATGACCAGTGTGCTCATAAATGCGCTGGACAACAGAGATCTAGGTTTTTATGTTGACATACATAATTTATTTTCTTAAGGCTTCTCATTACTCAGTACATGTCTATAATACATATTGCAAAGGCATCAAAGTATATCCGGTGACCACAGTTCTCCTCTCTAGGAGTCATCACTACTCTGTTTTTTGTTATGTGCAATTTGGAGCTATAAGAATGTTTCTGCACATTAAGTGGCCTATAGACTAAGTGGCAAAGATGCTCTGGGAGAAGGTTCTGAATGATGGACCAGAACAAAAAATCATCTTCTTCTAACCTGAAGAGCTGTTATCTGTAACTCTCCGAGGTACAAATTTTTACCTGTAAAATACCTGGTTACCTGTAACCCAGAAAATATTTGCCCATTTGCCTAACATTATGAAATTAGGTCCGGGGCAGCCCCGGTGGCGCAGCGGTTTAGCGCCGCCTGCAGCGGGGGTGGGATCCTGGAGACCCGGGATCGAGTCCCACGTCAGCTCCCTGCATGGAGCCTGCTTCTCCCTCTGCCTGTGTCTCTGCCTCTCTCTCTCTCTCTCTGAATAAATAAATAAATCTTTAAAAAAAAAAAAAAAGAAATTAGGTCCGTATTCAGAAGTTTATATCTTCCTGAAACATCTTGGGATCTGCTCTTGTTCACAAAATGACACTGAATTTTTAAAAAAACAATTTAAAAATACACAATTTGTTCGACTACTTGTTTATTTCAGAGAGTCTTTCACTTACTACTAGCATCTCTCAGTTCTTGATATTAGGCAAAGAGAGGTCAGAGCTCAAGATATGCATTGATGAGCACAAGGTCAGGTGACCCTTCACTTGCCACCACCCAAGTCAGGAACTCTTACCGGGAGGAGAACAGGAGGGTGCAGGGTGCCCGAGGGAGAAAGATCTCTGAGAGGAGTTTAGAATACGTGAGTGAGGCTCAGTTAAACAATTGTATGTGGCACCCTCCTGTACATCAGGAGTCAGCCAAATCTCGCCCATCACTTGTCGTAATTAAGGCTTTACTGGAACACAGCTATGTCTGTTTGATTTCATTTTATCTATGGCTGTTTTTGCAATAGAAGAGGTGGGTAGATGTTGTGGAGACCCCATGGCCCAGAAAGTAAAAAATATTTACTATCTGGCCCTTAACAGAAACTATCTGGCCCTCTTGCCTTAGATATTTCCTGAGAGTCTTTATTCAGTGAGCCATTCTTACTAAATAATGCATGCTTTTCCATAAGTCTGTTCTTTTCCTCAGGGCTATAATAGCAAAGTCCAACTTGGTTACTAGTAACAAAGACCTAAAAAACAATGGCTTTAACAAGATACTTGTCTCTCACATGAAAGTCCAGGGCTGAACTGATGCTCCAGTTTCAGACACCCAGACTGTACTCGATACAACCTCCACATTGCCAAAGTCACATCATGGTCCAAAATGGATGCCAGAGTACCAGCCATCACATTCACATCCAAGTAGCAGGAAAGAAAAAGGATGGTCTCAACCCAACTTTCAGGAAACTTTTAGAAATACCTAAACATTTCTATTTATAAATCATGGGCTAGACTGGGCCACATAGGTACACCTAACTACAGTGGAGGCTCAGAACTGTAGACTTTCAGTTGGCTGGGAAGCTGCTTAGATAAAAAATCAAGGTTACATTATTTTTTAAGTGGGGGATTGGATATTGAGAGATAATTATCTCTGCCACAGGAACTTTACTCCAACCGCCGAGTCCCCTTATTAAGATAGTGCATACTCTGGGCAGGGTAATCGTTGGGCATAGCTCCAGAATAATTGGCCTTAAATATTTGTTTAGCATTTGTTTAAAAAATGGTAAGATCAATGCCAATAAAAAGTTTTTTTTTTTTTTTTTTTTGGGTCGGTTAGTTGTTTTCAAATTTCCAATTGAAAGTACGGTCTCCTCTGGAAGGAACTAGACAAATTCTCCTTTCATCAGTTAGTCTGTGGTTATGTGTCCAGACCTGCATCAATACAGTGCTCCTATACAGTCCAGTGATTTTTTAAAAAATGGAATATATTTGCCTGCCCAGTCTGTCCATGGTCAAAAGACCCTGACACTATCTCACTCTCACAGCAATTTCTCCAATTAACATGTCTCTTCAGCATTTACCCTCACCACTGCAAATCACCTACTAAGTCAGAAAAAAACAATATTTATGCCTCCCCAAACCATACTTACTTCCATATCTCTAACCTTTAAGATCTGATCATCTCCAACCAGAAAGGGCTATTCGTCCTAACTTTTGACACTGATGATATGAGAGGTAGATGTTAGGCTAAGGCAACGTCAAGAAGCAAAAGCTTGAGAAGCTTGAGAAATTAGGAATGGATTCTGAATCCTTGATTCCCAAGGATTCTCCAACAATGGAGAAAAAAATAATAAGTCATGTGCTTTTGGTATCTTAGTTAATACCAAGCAGTCTTAGTTCCATACTTTCTCTCCCCTTCAAAAGGAAGTAACTGGAATTTCACTATCAACATGCAAATTCCTAGAAATTTCTCTCACAGAAAAGTCCCGGGCTAAATGGGTATTCCATCATGTCAAAAACCCAGGCTGCTCCATATATTCTTTTTTCTATAAAGTTAGGGGATATCATCTGCAAACTCCAAAACATATTTAAAAGCTGTCAATAGCGCTGAAAGCAGGGAGAAGCCAATGAGAAGATGTGAAGGAAAGAAACACACACAGTGGCATTTGTCAGAAAATACCAGCAAAGACACATTTCTCAGAGCGGAGGGTTATTTATAATCTGAAGTTCAAAATCTTTACCACCAGTAAGTGTTGAAACTGAGGTAAACAAAGACAAATCTTTTGTTTGTAAGAAGAGAAGATTTGTGGGGGGAGGCAGAACTACACAAAGAATCAATGAGATGAGTGAGTTATTTCTTGGCACTGGAGAGGACAACAGCTGTAGGGTGGTGGAAACAACCAGCCTGAAGGATCATCTGAGCCCCTCCCTGCCAGGTCAACCCCCAACCTCACACCTCAACTTTGTGCACATAGCTGGTGCAGAAAATCCAATGCCATTCAAATACAAGTAACAAAAAGGCAAATCACATGCATGCCACAGGTACATCAATTTTAAAACTTGGAGAAAATAATAAGGAAGATGGCAGAAAAACTTATTAGCAAAGAAGTCATAGAAAAAAAATGTTGCCCAGGGACCGTAAGAAATTACTGGCCAAATATCTTGCAATAAATTTTAAAAACCAAATGAAGCAATTGCTCTATGAAGTAAAACTACAGTGCAGAAATAATTCAGAGAATAGATGGCAAGAAAACAGGAGGAACTGAAATGCAAGCTCAGAAAAGGGGGAAAAACAAAGTAACAAAGATGGAAATGGAATGTTAGTTAGCAAGGAAGAAGAAACTGCAGAAAATAGGAAGGGACGGAGAAAGTAGTGATGAGAAAAGCATTCAAAATCAAGTGAAAATAAAGAGTTTTAAAACAATAGAGAGAAAGTAATAGGCAGAGAAATCAGATAAAGAACAGCCTACTCATACAGAACTGGAATTCCTGAAGAATGTAACAGAACAATGGATCAAAACAAATCTATAATGATGTAACTTAAGAAAACTTTTCTAAAACCAAAGCAGAGTCAAATCCCATCAGTGTAAGACCACCACACACCCACACACCCACCCCCACCCCCTCAAACACCCCCTCTCCCACACCCCAGGGAGAACAGGCCAACACCGAGATGGATCCCGATAAAGTTACTAAACTTTATCCGAGGACCTAATACAGCTTTTGGCATGTGGCAAGTGCTGAATAAATATTCACTGAGAGACTGACAAAACAGCTTTTTTTCTCCAAACCCCTGTTTCTGCCACATCTCCTCTGTTCCTGGGATGTGATATGGTAACAAATCACTTCTAAAAACAATACTGAAAAACTCCAAGATCTTTAAAACATTCTGTTTCACATATTTGCTAAGACAGGAAAGATTAAAGATGCATTTTAGAAAGATTTATAGAAAAGATTGATATCAAAGCCTTTTCTCATAACTATATATTCACTATAAATTCTGGAGATATTTTGTCTCATCTGCATTGAATTTCAGCAAAATTTTATTATATGTTTTCATATGCCATTTGTCACATAGAGAAAAAAAAAACAGATAAAATCAGAAAGTGTTTTTACTTACTTTGGATGTTCAAATTTGTCTATCAGATCAACTTTTTCCACCAGGTCTCCTCCAACTGTTCGTACCAAGTCATAGAAATCATTTTCTGTATAATTCTCGGAGGGTAACCAGAATGAGATGTCATTTATCACAGCAGGGTATTTGCTAAGAGGCTAACAAAACAAGAGAAGAAAAGATAGATTGATTTGTTAGTTGGATAAGAATGTTTAAATTTTTCATGGAAAGTTACACTTGGCTAATTAGAAAATGCTGGTAAAACATTATTTGAGTCCTTGAACTTTCAGGAACAAAATGAACTTAAACAATAAGCCAATATTCAAAACTAGCAAATTCCATTATGAATTTACAGATTCTTATTGTATTCATGTGTAAATTACCATATATTATATTTATATAACCATTAATGTTCAATTTAGTATAAAACAATTTGAATATATCATATTTGAGTTTTTTTCGTTTGAAGACTAGAGGAGAAAAGTTCAAATTTAATTAATAAGCGATTCATTATAACTTCCTATGATTATTTTTAGGAAGTCATTTTAATAGAGAAATAAGTAAAGGCTTGTCAAAATTGATATTTCAATTAGTAATGTCATTATTTGTTAGTATTTCTAATTATTAAAATAAAGCACTGGGATGATAAGTAGTCACTGAGAGAGTTATTTTTCAAATTATGACTTTAAGGATGGATAAACACAAATGTAGCCATTTCCCCGTTTATCCTATTTTTTCTCCAATTTATTCAAGCTCAATATTATATTGGGCAGACACTTAAAATTAGATACTTTTAAAAGTTACTGCCTTTGTTTACATGGCTTATACACATATAAGTGTATATATAGCAAGTATTGGTTATAAGTTACTGCCACAATAAAAAATGTTTCATTATATAACTATGAAGTCCTAAGGGGATATGTGCTAAAGTATAAATATATCTGTTAGAAAAGCAAATTTATAAACCGGTTTACACCAAGCCTGATATTACTATAAACCCTTTGGTGAATTACTGATCAGAAAAAGTATATAACTTTTTAAATGGTAAAACCTCTGAAGAACCAAACACTCACACAAAAAATGATTATTCAACTTGAAATATCAATAAAGTTGTCAGACAAATGCATCGGTTCAGAACACACATTTCAAATGAACATAATAAAGCTACCATCTAGGTGCTTTTGACAAAATATCACGGCTCCTGAAAAACATCCTTGGTTTTCTCTCCTCCAGTAAAGTCAAGATCCTGTGATAAATCCTCCATGGGTTAATGTAACAATACACGATAGGACTATGCTGGTTATACCAGTTGCTTTTTCCTTAGACAACATCCTTTTGCCGCTTGAGGAATGTGGAAATTTAGGGGGATTGGCTAAAAGGCTGGGATTGCCAAGAATTAGCATGTAATGTCCTCTTCAGTTGACCCAAGCTGAGGTACCAGTGGGCTCTTACATCAGACATGGGAGGCGCCCAACGGAGCATTTGCTGTCAGCAACCCATTGATAACACGTAATACACGATAATAGTATAATAATGCCGTCAGCCAGAATACAGGCCCCCAAGACATTAAGAAATACATTTTAAAGTAAATTACCATTTTAAAAACCAGGGAGAATAGCTCAGACTGTTTGTTGTACCGCAAACTAGTTCAAGCTAACAAATTATATAGAACAAGTTTAAAGTCATGGTTTTATCTAAAGGAAGCAAGCATTCACTATACTAATTGGCAGGTGTCAGATGTGGGATACTTCCTAGTGACTTTTGCTTTCTTGAGATGGGGGGGAATAAAAGTTTGTTTTAAAAATGAGGTAATTACAGATCTATGGCTACTGGAATGTAGGCTTTCTGAGGCTTAGCAGAGGTGGTGTTAAAAACTATCCAGGGCTTCTCACTGATCTTGGGATAAAGTCCCCAGTTCTTGAAAAGCTCTAGCTCCTTCTGTTGTCCTCCAGGCTCACATGAGCTTGGCTTATTTGGTTTCTTGAACACACTAAGCTACTTCCTCCATATACTGTTTCCACCTTCCCTACCCTACTTCTGGTCCTCGGCTACCACGTTCACTTCTAAGTCTCAGAGACTCCATCCAGCAGTCCCCTGTTATGACAGCCTATACTTCTCTTTCAGAGCACCTTTCGTAATTGTAATGGTCTGTGTAATTAATGTCCGTCTTCCCAGTATATTTCAATATTTGAGGGTGGAGCGTGTATCTTTTTTTAACTTCCTCTATTAGCCGTGATATTGTAGGTATTCATCAAGAGCCCATTACAATGCTACCATGTGTGAGCAATGGCTATGTTACAGTGAATTACGTGAATCAGTTTAGCTGTTCTTTCCTCTCTAACCAGACCGGCTAACGGACAGGTCAGGTAAATAAGTCATAGAGACTTGCCTCCATCCCTGGCTATGCTGCATTATAAAGACACAGTGACCATATGGAATGACAAAGGTGAGGCTGGAGAGGCAAAGTGATTTGATAGGGACTTGCTAATCCACAATCACAGAACCAAACCATTTTAGAATTGGAAGAAATCTGTTAACCGAAAGAGGTAAACTGAGGCAAGCTTGAATGACCAGAAACTGGGTTTATTTAGGAATAGCAGAGGAATTGCAATTTGGAAAATGCATGCTGCCGGCAGGTCCAATGAGGGCTTGGGCCAGCTCTGTTAATGGGAAGGAGCGCACAGAGAAGGGAGTCCGGCCAGAGTCTGGAGGATGGCAAAAGGTTCTTGGCAGATGTTCACTGGTCAGGAGACGAGTCTCAATTCTCTGTAAATCAGGTATTTACAGGGACCCAGTCTCCCTGTTCTCGAGTTCCATTCTTCTGAGGGAGCACGTTTCCTATCTTCGGTTCCATTTTAGACTGAAATCCTTTTACAGACTTTAAATAGCATAGTATTATTTTTGTTTCCTCATTTCTTTTCTTGATCTAGATGAGCAAGGTCTACTTTATTGGTTTTATCAAATAACCATGAATTGATTTTTTTTTCTTTTGAGATTGTCTATGGAATTCTTGTAGTGTTTTTTTTTTGTTTGTTTGTTTTGTTTTGTTTTGTTTTAAGACCTGAGAAGGTGATCAAAAACTACAGTTACAGTGGAGACTTTAAAAATCACAAGTCAATATTATGAACTATTTAATAACACTGAATTTGAAAACTTGGATTAAATGATAATTTCCACTCAAGACAGAAAATTTAAACCAATGGACAATGTCAATTGAATTATCAGTCAAATCTCACAACAAGTGTTAGACTCAGATGGTTCATAGTATAACTTCATCAAATATTTCAGGTGAAGCAGTCTCTTTAACACACAAACTATTTCATTAAACAGAAAAGGAGGGAAAAATCAGCTAATTTTGTGAGTTTATAAACTTGAAGCCAAAGCTGGATAATCAAGAATAATTTTAAAAAGTTGTAGACAAATTTCACCTTACAACCTACAAATAAATCCTAAATGTAACTTCAACAAATACAAGTCGAGAGCCTACTAACATTAGAACACAAAATGACCAAGTAGGGTTTATTCCAGAATAACAGGAATGTTTTGAAAAAACAAACAAACAACAACAACAAAAAAACTACTGCTCAACACATAAAGAAAAAAATCATGATTATTTTTCAGAGAGAGGAAGTATTTGATAAATGTAATACTTATTCATTATAAGAAAAAAGAGTTTTTTGGCAAACTATAAATGGAAGGCAGTGTCCTTCCTTCCAAGACATTTATTGAAAACCTATAGCAAACATATTCAATGTTAAAGTTTTTTAGAAGTATTCCAAATCAAGAGTAACATAAGGATACCCACTCTCACCCTTGTTCTGTCATATTATAAATCCTAACCCAAGGCAGTAAACAACAAAAGCTATTAGAATGCAATCAGGCAAAATTTGTGATCCCCATTTGAATCTTCCTTATAACTGTATGACTTTTGTTGCAGAGCACCAGCAGATACTTAGAAGGACAGAAAGAAAATTTTCCCTCTCCTGCATTATCCTTATACAGCATTGTGGCTACTTCTAATGGGGTTGGAATAATATCCTTGTTTTATTATCCTGGGAACCTATAAATGTTTTTCAGTTTGCCCTTTTAAAAACCTCTTATCTCTGCCAATTACTGACAGTTCCAACCCCAGAATTGTTTTATTTCCTATTTTGGGTTGGGGGACAGAACAATCATGGAGTTATGCACCACCTTAACTCCAAGTCCTCCAACTGTACCGAGTGCCCCCTGTAGGTTCATATCCCTGTCACTATGTCCTCTAGAACCAGGACCAACATCTGGTTTACCCGTGTAGCCCAGCAGCACTACAGTGTCCGGCTAATAAGTGCCAGTTGAACTCATGCTGAATTGACTGCACTATGGGGTCTGTGGCCATACTTCCCAAATTTTCAAGGATAGTTTGAATTTTTAAAATAGTAATTATGATTCCAAAAAGGACAATTCTCCATGGAATCTGGGTCACATGAATTTGGTTTCTGAAGTTGTATTCTCCCCTTTTTCTTTCAAGTAGTTCTGCTTAGTAAGTTTTACACCCATGTCCCTTTACTCTCCCCACTGCCCTTACTTCCCTTTAAAAGGCCCACTCATATCTTTAGACCCGAGTCTCCAGACATGCGGCTGAGAACACTGGCAGTTGAAGTGCCAGAGTCCAAGTATTTAACAAGAGGCAGATAGAAGTGGGGTGCATTTCTCCCCTGCTCCAATTAATTTCAGCTTTTATCTTATCTTTTTGCTGTTTAATTGATTTTATTCTTTCTCTAGTTTATTTAGGTGAAAAACTAACTCCTGTATTTTGGGGCTTTCTTAGTTTTCAGTAAAAGTATATAAGGCTATAATGTTCCTCTCAGTATCTTTTTAGATATATCCCACAAACTATGTCCTTCTCTAAATTTTCTTTCTTGCATTCTATTGGCAATTTTAAAAAATATTCTGGTATTTTTCCTTCAGTTAAAAAGCTGTAAATTGTATGTTTATTATTTTATTTATTTATTTTTTAGGATTTATTTATTTATTTGAAAGAGAGAGAGAAAGAAAGAGAGAGAGAGAGAGAGAATGAGAGAGAATGAGACTGCTCGCTGAGCAGGGAGCCTGACACGGGGCCCAATCCCAGGATCCAGGATCATTATCTGAGCTGAAGGCAGGATACTTAACTGACTGAGTCACCCAGGTTCCCCTGCATGTCTATTCTTTAATATATACACACACAAATATCCTTTAATAAACTGTTCTAAAGCCTAAATTTATTTAGGATCATCTATTCTGTCTTAAATGACAGAAATGTCACTTTTTTTTTCCTCCCCAACTATTGGATTTTTATCTTTTAAAAAGCACACACAAGGGGTGCAACATTGTTGGTTCATAAAGGTCTTTTCCTTGGCATTTTGAAATTATTTTTCTAGACCTATTATGCTGATGACAAGTCTGCTGTCAGCACCATTTCTTCCTAGGGAATCTCTTTTCTTCTTGGCAGTTGGGAAGTTTTATCTTTATCCTAGAGGCTCTGTAGTTTGATTCTGATTAGGTCTGGTCTGCATTTATCTTTGTTCATTCTGCTCAGCACTCAGGGTGTGCTTGCAATCAGAGGGCTCATGTGTTGTTCCACTTTGGAAAAATTCCAGCCACTCCTTCTCTGCCATTCTTTTCATTCTCTTCTGGAACTGCAATAATACATATTATGGAGCTTCTTACTCTATCTTCTCTTAACTGATCAATTTGGTTTTTAATCTTTATGTATTCATGCTGGATTCTTGGTGAGTTCTTCAGTAAATTCTTAATTTCTTAATTCTCTTCTCAACTGAGTCTAGTCTCATCTGCTTTTTCTTCTTATTTCAATGAATCTGTTATTCATTTGTGATTTTTTTTACATCTACTTACACTCTCTTTCTTTTTTTTAATTTATTTTTTATTGGTGCTCAATTTGCCAACATATAGAATAACACCCAGTGCTCACTTATACTCTATTTCTGCCTGTATTTGCCACTTATTCAGAATTTCCCTTTCTTCTACTCCTTTTGTATTTTTTAATGGGTATTATCCTTTGTTGATCTCTTTAAGGATGTTAGGCATTGTTTTTTCTTAAAGAATGCTTTCTGATTTTACCTTACTCCCCATTGAACCCAGATTCCAGTTGCTATTTTGGCTGACACTCTGAGGTTAGAGTTTTTTTATATGGTTTGGAATTTGTGTGTGCAGACCTATCTTGTATGAGAGACAACCACTAATATCCTCTCTCTCTTTTTTTTAAAGATTTTATTTATTCATTCATGGGACACACACACACACACACACACACAGAGAGAGAGAGAGAGAGAGAAAGAGAGGCAGAGACACAAGGTAGAGGGAGAAGCAGGCTCCATGCAGGGAGCCCGACATGGGACTCGATCCCGGGTCTCCAGGATCACACCCTGGGCCGAAGGCAGCACTAAACTGCTGAGCCACCCAGGCTGCCCTAATGTCCTCTCTCTAATCACCCCTCCTTGGTTAGAGATTTTTGTAGTTCCTATACTTGTATTCCTAGCCCAGAATCAAATTGGTAGTGCTTTCTGGGTTCCCACCTATGGTGAGATTGCTGATGATGCTATAGGGGTGACTTATCCCAGTTCCTGATAAAGAGGCCATGTCTCAAAATAGACACACGGATCAATGGAACAGAACAGAAAGCCGAGAAATAATCCCATGTTTATATGGTCAATTAATCTTTGGTAAAGGAGGCAAGAATATACAATGGGAAAAAGACGGTCTCTTCAACAAATGGTGATGGAAAACTGGACAGCTACATGCAAAAGAATGAAACTGTACCAGTCTTACATCATGCACAAAAATCAACTCAAAATGGACTAACGATCTACACTTGAGACGTGAAACCATAAAAAAATCAGAAGAGAGCACAGGCAGTAGTTTCTCTGACATTGGTCGTAGCAACGTTTTTCTAAATATATCTCCTAAGGCAAGGGAAACAAAATAAAAATAAACCACTGGGACTATATAAAAATAAAAAGCTTCTGCTTTTTACGAAACAATCAACAAAAGTAAAAGATAACCTACCACATGAAAGAAGATATTTGCAAATGTGGTATCTGACAAAGGGTTAGTATCTAAAATATATAAAGAGCTTCTATAACTCAACATCCCAAAGCCAAATAATCCAATTTAAAAATGGGCAGAAGACTGATGGCTAACAGAAACATGAAAAGATGCTCAATATCACTAAATCATCTGGGAAGTACAAATCAAAAGCACAATGAGATATCATCTCACAACTGTCAGAACGACTAAAGTAAAAAGTTCAAGAAACAACAGGTGTTGGTGAGGATGTGGAGAAAAAGGAGCCCTTATACACTGGTGATGGGAATGCAAACTGGTATAGGCACTGTGGAAAACACTACGGAAGTTCCTCAAAAAATTAAAAATAGAATTACCATATGATCCAGTAACTGCACTACTGGATCATATGGTAATGGTGCTGTACTAGATGGAAACACTAATTCAAAAAGATCTATGCACCCCTATGTTTACTGTGGCATTATTTACAATAGCTAAGAAATGGACAAAGAAGAAGTGGTATATCTATACAATGGAATGTTACTTAGCCAGAAAAAGACTGAAATTTTGTCATTTGCAATAGCATGGATAGATCTAGAGGGTGTAACGTTAAGTGAAATAAGTCAAAGAAAGACTAATATCATATGATTTCACTCATGAGTGGAATTTAAAAAATAGATAGACACAAACAGAAAGAAGATACAGAAACCTAGACTCAACTATAGAGAACAAACTGATGGAGAGGTGGGTGCTGGGATGATAGGGAATAGGTGGAGGGGATTAAGAGTACACTTAATGTTGATGAGCACTGAGTAATATAATAATAAGTGGTGAATCCCTATACTGTGCACCTGAAACTAATGTAACACCGTATGTCAACTATACTGGAATTAAAATTAAAGAGGCCATGTCTCTGTCCTGTTCTCTCCCTAGGATCAAAGCTTCACTTAAGCTACAGGTCATGGTGGCAGCAATTTGCAGCAGTGATTATTGCCTCCTTTCTAGAGTAGGAGAGCACAACCACCTGACCCTGCACATCATGTGGAGCTCTTTTAGTCCTGATGCTCCACCAGAGCCAGACCATTGGTTTCCCTTCCCTGCTTACGAACCTGGCATGCGCAGTGTCTTCATTCTCACTCTCCACTTTGTATTTGTCTCTTGTCCACAGATACAGCTCTTTTTGTAGGGGGAAACGGCAAAGGCATGGTCCTGTCTTTTTCATGTTCTCTTTTTAGATTTTTATCTATTACTGCTGCTTGTGTGAAGCAGGTAAAGAACAGCCTACAAAGCAACACCAGCTTGACTCTGTATTTCCTTACACAATGGTTCTCAACTTGGTATGGGAGAGGACACAGACCTCTCTGAGAATATGAAGATTCAGATCTTTGTTCCCAAAGCATATTTTCCCAAACACAGATTTCTGCCTAGGCTTCTGGGGTTCGCAAACCCAGTAAAAGTCATTCAAGGAGTCAGATATGGATCCCATCTCCGACCTGTACTTAAAATCGTGCCGTAAATTCAAATACAGATGACTGAAATTATTCGAACGGAACTGATGAAATACCAAAATTGTTCTTTACTACCATATGAGAGACACATAAGTATGTATAGTTTGCATTCACATACACTGTAGGGAATGTACACCTGATGATAATAAAGCCAAACACGAAGTCATCGTTGTCTTGTAGTAGCTACTAGGAATGTAGTCATATTTGTATAAATAAAAAAAGTCTGCTTTTTACAGGCTGGACTAAGAAACTTCTTACTGTAACTCAGAACAACTCTGAAGGGCCACTGTGATTTCAGAGCTGCCTATGGGTGTGCTGAGGCCTTTGTTGCATCAGACTTCTCCCGCTGACCAGTCCCACTTCTGTACCTTCCCTTCCACGGGGGTTGATCCTGACAGAACTTGATAATAAGCCTCCGGCTTGCTAACCTCTGTCTTAGAGTGTGCTTGCTAAGGGAACCTGACTTGTGACTCCTAGACATCAACAAGACCAGTTGATGGAAGCATTTGGAGTGTGTAGGGGGCCAGCAAGCATCAAGGGACCTACACTCACTCAGAGAGAGGCAGATCTGGATTGGAGTTCGGGTGCCTTCTACCAGCTGTATGCTAGAGAGAATGACTCCACAGTGCTGCCCTGCCAAACGTGCACGTGAGGCCCCGCAGGTGAAGACCTGAACCGCAGTCCCACGTGCATCTAGGGTGCCTTGTGATCCTCTTGGAGAGGACTGCTAGGAGGCCATCTCCTACTCACCCCTACCTCTCCCCTGGGAGGCTATTATGAGGCAGCGTCTCATCACCACCTGGGTTCTGAAGAGGTATGCAGCTTCCTGCCTTGCTCTCCTCACAAAAGAGTCACAGGATATAAAACTTCTTAGCTGCAGTCTAGAACTGGCTCCTCAGAATGGGGTACTTCACAACTTATGTTATAATCATCCACTCTGCTACAGACTGACTTATCTTGGAGTCTTAAACCCCAATATCCCAGAATGTGACCTTTCCTGGAGAAAGAGTCTTTACAGAGATAATCAAGTTAAAATGATGTCATTAGGGAGGCCCTCATCCAGTATGACTGGTGTCCTTATGTAAGGGGTAATTTGGACACAGGGAGGGAGGGAGGGACGCACACACAGGGAGCACCATGTGAGGAGATTCCAGGGATAGGGGTGATGCTCCTATGAGACAAGGAATGCTGGGGATTGCCAGCAAACCACAGCAGCTAGGGGGAGGCTGCAACAGATTCTTCCTCACAGTCCTGAGAAGGAACCAATCCTGCCGGCACCTTAATCTTACATCACAGTCTCTCCATCTATAAACTTTGTTACGGTTTCCCCTCAGCAAACTGTAATGAAGATGACATGACATTCATGAAGCACAGACTTAGTTGTTTTCAAGCCACACCAATGACTTGGATAGTTGAACATATATCATATTTGACAGTTGTCCACGACATCTGGTTATAAATCATACGCTTGCCCAATGACTGGAGTTGGGGCAGGGACTAAAAGGTGAGATTTAGGTTTCATAATACTCCTCCATCCTACCTGGCCCCTTGCTCCAGGCTCACCTCTATATTTAAAATACCAGTGTCTATGGACGCCTGGGTGGCTCAGTGGTTTAGCACCTGCCTTTGGTCCAGGGCGTGATCCTGGAGTCCCAGGATCGGGTCCCACATCAGGCCCCCGGCATGGAGCCTGCTCTCCCTCTGCCTGTGTCTCTGCCTCTCTCTATGTGTGTCTCTCATGAATATATAAATAAAATCTTAAAAAAAAAATACCAGTGTCCCCATGTATCTTCCAAGGTTAAGATCCTCAAAGTCTCCATTCTTATTAACTCATGGAAAAAAAAAAATCAAAGTTCTTTAGGCCCTCTGTATCTGTTCATAAATGTTCTCAAGGAAGACAATCTTAACTTCCAGTTGGTAATACAACTCAGTACTTTTATTCTAGTTTGCTGTATTTCTATCAGAATGTTCCTCTTACACACTCTTCTCTTCAACAATAACTAAGGCAGGATAAGAGATCATCGTTCCCCACTCCGCATGTTTTCTGTACTAGTCAATCATTATTAACTGAACCTCTGCCTTCTTGCCTTTAGGCAAAGCTATGACATTAATTTTTTTCTGGTGTAGTCATAATTTTGACAGTCCCTCTAACAGGGGAGGGTCTGCTTTTTTGACAAGTTCTCTACAGAGTTCTGGAACTGTCAAGGTGGCTTTTAGTCAGCTTTCAACCAAGTTCAAGATTAGGCAAAAGATTACTTTGCAGCTCTTCCAGGCACTGCTTCTCTTTCTAGATCAGAACACATGGCCCCTTGGTTTTTACTGTAGTATTATTGATGGTTACCATTTGTGGGGTTCTGTGTGCCAAAGACTGTGCCAAGCACTTCTATGCATCAGCTCATCAGTGCACACACAGCGCTATCTCGCGAGATGGATGCTATTCTTCTCACTGTGTCCCCGAGGGAACCGTGGCTTGCGGACTTCAGCTCATTTGCTCAAGGTCAAAGAGCGGGAAGTGGCAGAGCCAAGATCTAGTGCAGGGCAGGTGACGCTCTTAACCCTATGCTTTAAGGCCTCCCTCTTAAAACTACAGACTCACAGAAAGTGGCTCAGCTTCCAGTACTGTCTCCACAAGTACTCTATCCACCCTACTTAGTAATTATGTAAATAAGAACAAATCTAACATTTATCCCTATGCTGCCTGCCATGACATTTCCTTTTCGAATGATTCATGGAGCTTTTAGATTAATTATCTTGATTTATAAGTATTTTTAGACTGTTTACAGTCCGTGTGATTGTGTTCTTATCTAAATTAACTTAAAAATCAGTCTTACCTATAAAAACAGTCTGCGCCATCAATTACTCTGCTTTACATTGCAATGTTCCATAGCTCGTCTTTTAATTCCATCGATTCATTTTGTAATAAAAAATTGTTTATCAAATTTGGCTGGCAGGTTCGGTAGTTCACAAATTCAGGTTGTTCTAACTCATGATTCCATGCGGCCTTGGTGTTTACAGATTTTCTCACTTTGTTCCAATATTCCGATTTGACTCTGATCTAATTTCTCTGAGTGCCAGAAGCATGGCGTGTTGGTTAGAGGCAAGCACAGTCCCTACCCAGGCGACTTTTATTCTGTTACTTCACCCAGAAGCCACATGAGAACCAGCAAGTTTTTTTTTTTTTTTCTTTTTTATTTATGATAGTCACAGAGAGAGAGAGAGGCAGAGACACAGGCAGAGGGAGAAGCAGGCTCCATGCAACGGGAGCCCGAAGTGGGATTCGATCCCGGGTCTTCAGGATCGCACCCTGGGCCAAAGGCAGGCGCCAAACCGCTGCGCCACCCAGGGATCCCCGAACCAGCAAGTTCTAAACATTTTTTCCAACTTTCAGTCTCCCATATTTGTTCTAAACTTTTTATAGACTTTCAGTTCTGGCTGAAGATTCATAGAAAATAAAGAATTTCCACAATGAAACTGTGTGGAACCATCATTTTAGGGCAGCCTTCTACTGAATTAACTTTCCACGTTTCTATGCCATGGTTCCCCCCTCAACTATCCACTGAACTCCCTAAGAGCAGACACAAAATTTCGAATATTTTTGAATCCTTCCAAATTTTGAGTACTAGATGTCTTCATTACTTAAACAGATGCATGTGAAGCTGGGTGCGGAGCAGAGAGCTGTGGCCTCACATTCTCTGTGGGACCTTAGGGATCCTAAGCCAGGTTTCCCGGCCCTGCCTGAATGTCATGGCTTCTAACTTAAGTTAGATTTCTAAGTAAGCCTCGGAGATCTTTGTTCAAATTGAATACCATATGTGCTTCTAGCTAAAGAAGGACTAGCAGAGGGAGTGGGAGCCTGCAGCCCAGACCACCTCCTCAGAGCTCTGGCGGAGGTCTGCATGCAGGAGACAAATGTGAAAAATAAAAGAATATCTTATTGGGGGTGATGAAAATGTTCCCAAATCGATGGTGGAGAGGGCTGCACATCTCTGCAAACATACTAAAGACCAGGGGACGGGGGTGTCACACAATTTAAGTGGGTGAATTGTGCGGTATGTGGATTATATCTCAGTAAAGTTGTGAGAATAGGAAGTGAATAAGTAAACTTGTTGATCAAAGAAATCAGGGTTCTGGAAATGGAGAGCTTCTATTTTGTTTGTAGTCTCTCTACCTCATTTTCCGAACTTATCAAAGACTTCATCTCTGCACTCATATTTTCAGGTTCAGATAATCAAATCTTTCTGAAGCCAGCATTACTTCTGCACTCTGGGCTTTCTTCTCCAAGGTAAAATGTTTGTCAAAGTTTTGCCCGAGTGTTTAAATCTCTCATAAAATGCCTGGTCTGGACCTTCACAGCTCTATACAATCACTAGAGTTTAAGTGAGGTCACATTTAGCTTTATGACCCTAATTTTTCCCAGTAAATCATGTTTTACTGGGAGACAGATATTTCCCTTTCTTATGCCTCAAGTAAGTGAACAGAGGCTCCATTTTATCCCATCTTGTTCTCCTGCCTCCCCCCCCCAAAAAATACAAAATGGGAAACTAGGTTTGTTAATTCCCAACCCCAAATTTAACCTCAAAATGATACCTGCTTAATTAGAACATGAACTCTGTGAGGGGGACTTCAGTCTACATTTCATGTTCCCTCTTCTGTACAAGCACCCCATTCCGTTAGGGACAGTGCATGCTGGGAGGTAAAACCAAGAACCAGCTAGAAAATGTAAGTTGAACTTGCCTGAGTTCATACAGAGCTAGCCTTCTGACTCTTCCAGGGTTCAGGGGAAAATAGGCAAAATAAAAATTAACCTCAAGAACTTAAGACATAGGATTTCAATGGCTTGTTCAAAACCAGAGTAAAGATCAAATTCAAGACTCTCACAGACAAAAGGCCTCTTATAGATGCTCATGGAGTTGAACTTCTTCCTTTTTATCTTATCCTACCTTCGTCCCCTACATCCCTGTTCACTGGTCCTTTCGGGCCAGATCCTTTTAGATGTTTTAGGCCATCAAGATGACTTGATGCTACATGCTTTAATATTTCTTCCTGACTCCCATAATGCCAAAGGATTAACACTGTCTCAGTTGTTCTACAACAACAGACCCCAGGGAATAGATACCCATCTGGGGTCTAATGTGTTCTCCATTTCTTTTGGTAACAGAAATGTGTAGGGGAAGTGGGTGAGCTAATTATTTCTGAAAAAAACCAACAACAACAATAACAACAACACTTACTGTTTGTTTTTTATTTCCTAGAATATAATCTAATACCAACTCTCAGTCATAGAGTAAAAATGGATAGGGGAACAAAAGGCTGAGACCATCTCAATTTTTTAAGAGAAAACATCGTAGCTGCCCTGGGCAAGGAGAGGAGTGGAGGGGGATGGAATGAAATGGGGAAGAAACCATGAGATGCAAGATACTGGTGATATTCACTACAGCAGGGTGCTGCCTTCATGGGTATCCACTGTACTACTATACCTCACAACTTAAACATGTTATTTTTCAAATATCAAACACTGGATTAAAACAGTAAAAAAGGGGGCAGCCCGGATGGCTCAGTGGTTTAGCGCCGCCTTCAGCCCAGGGCCTGATCCTGGAGACCCGGGATCGAGTCCCACGTCGGGCTCCCTGCATGGAGCCTGCTTCTCCCTCTGCCTGTGTCTCTGCCTCTCTCTCTCTCTCTCTCTCTCTCTCTCTCTGTGTGTGTGTGTGTCTCGTGGATAAATAAAATCTTTTAAAAAAAAAAAGTAAAAAAGGATATCAATGCTTAGTCATTCACCTAGAGAAATTATGTAACAAAGGGAAACACTGGCCACAGATTATGCATTTATTATGCATTTACATGTGAAAAAGAAATGTTTTTTCCATATTTAAAAATAAAATTCCAGCTGTTAATATTGGATTCTATTTCAACAAAGAAAACAATGAGTTCAGCTTCCCCCACTAGAGATGAATGTGAAGCATCATTTTCTTTTGTACCAAATCCAAGTGAGTCTAGCAAAGTCTACAACAAAGTTCATAGGGCGCAGATGTGATACCTCAGGTGAAAGCAAGCGGAATGCAAATATGGGTTCTAATTGAGAGACACCCCCCCACTCGGGAGAGCAGAAGAATTTACATGTAATTGGAGACAGAGAACACAACAACCTCACCAGGCACCTACTATGTGGCAGCTCCGACACTGTCCCTGCCACCAAGGAGCTCACGGATGACAGGGGAAGAAGGCTCTAGGAAGTGGCACACACAGAATGTGGTTTGTGCACTGGAGCAGGGGGAGCCTCCCTGGTCCCGGAGGCTCAGCTATCTTTGTAGCTATGGCTAAAAGCCTGAGGGGGGGCCATCAGATTACCTCTCTCCCCTCCCGAGAGAAAACACATCTTCCGTAAGATAAGCTCATTAAAATAATAAAATACGGAATGCATATGAAGAAGTTTTGGGCCATCTGTCGTGTCGGAAGCCCAAGCTGACAGGGAGAAAAGGTGGCGAGTGACTCCTTTCTGGAGAAGGCGCTGCCGTATAGGACACCCACTGCCCAGAGGCAGGGCCACAGTTCTGCTTCTCCCTGGCCGTGGAAAACTGCCAAGTTCTCTGGGCCCCAATTTCCTCCTCTGCAAAAGAAAGCACTTTGCACCTCACACACTGTGGTCTATCAAAACTGCCCCACAGGATGTCACAAGAGGTACCCCGAGGAACCCGCGCCGTTGTCAAGTACATGAGGAACGCTGGGTTTTACCAACTTCAGCAGGGAAAACCCACCCTTCCTCCTCTTCCGAGGCCTAGGTCTTAAACGGCCGAAAGGATCAAGTGAGCCCAAATTTTCGATTCCGCTGGCTACGCGAGCCACTCCACCTGCCAGGGAGGACGGGTAGGGGCATTTGCCAAACACACCCATGTCCTGACTGCTGGGATGGCTCAGTGCTGCCTCCACCCGAATCACAATTTCTGCCACTCAAAATGACCCTGAGTTTCTTGCCACTTTAAACAGAACTTTAGAGGCAGAAAAATAAACTTTTCGGACTTACATCAAATAAACCTCATGCCACGTCGCGGGGGCTACAAGCAAGCAAAACTGTCACTCAAAGAGGTAACATTCCAAGCTCATTAATGATTAACTTCCCTTATGCAAAACGAATCAAAATGTTCCCGTACACAGGCTCAGCCACGAAGGCAACTTTCGAGATTTCTCTTTTCCTCCAAAACGATCACGTTGGCTGGTTACCTGCACGTGACCCAGGCTTTTCACTTCCAGGTACCCAACCTCACAGTGGGGCAAGGCACACACGGTGTCGTCCGGGTTGTACAGATGGGGAAATGGGAGGGCAGAGGCTGTGCTGAATGGTGCACAGGTAATGAGTGAGTGTCCAGGGGGCTCTGAACAGGTGCATGTGGCCCCCAGATCATCAGTTCATCCATGAAACCACACCAGCCCCAGTGTAGGGCCCCTCCTGCTGAGGTCTCCCTGAATATGGAGGACAACAGTCGGGCTGCCTCTCCTGTGTCTCTTAGGACCCTCTTCACCCTTTCTGAGCGGTGGCCCATCCCTCAGCCCCAAGACTCCTTGCAAAACAGGAATGATATCCTTACCTCATTGAATTGTTATGAAGATTAAATGGATTAATATATATTAAAGACACCTTATACGGTAAGGTAAGGTATGATTAACCATCCCATTCTTTTTGCTTTATAAGCTTTTAAAAAAAGTTATCAGATTAACGACAGCAACGGCTACCAGTTAGCTAGTGCCTACCAGGGGCTGTCACCTTGGTTCACCTTCAAATGAAGCCTAGAGGCAGGTCACTCAGCTGGCACAATTCAGCCCTGCCACTTACAAGTTTTTGTGATGCTGGGCAGTACCTTCACGCTCAGCTCCCCATCTGCAAAACAAGGATCCTGCCAGTGGCCCTCATTTGGTTGCTGTCAGAATCAAAGCATCAGCACACGTGAAGCCCATGGTAACTACCTAAATGTTTAGCGCCTCATTTCTCCTTCGTTTGTACGTGGCCGAACCATGACTCGGATCCATGACTCGGATCCATGACTCGGATCCTGCTGTATCTACCACCTCTTGACGCTGTGGCACTTACTACGCTCTGTAATCTGGGAGGAGTTTACAGATCTCTCTGTGTGACTTGATTAAAAGTGTCTCAAAGGGCAGAGGCCACATTTTCTCCCTCTCTACGTGGAGCACGGTGCTTGGCACAGAGGGGAAATAACTAATGTGTGTGGGATTGTGGCTCTCTTCTGTGGCTGCTGGTTTCATCAACCATGATCTGGCTGTGGTCCCAGGACAGAGGCTTCTTGGAGGAAAGAAGGAGGCAAAGGGGGAGGGGGCCATGTGAGAGATGCTGACAGAGAGAAGGACAGAGGACTGAGAGGTGGACCAGAGACATCACTTCCCTTAGCAGGGCCTTGTGGTGGAGGGATGAGAGGGTTATAAACTGAAAACACAAAAGTACCAAGGGCCTTTTAGACCTTTGTTCTGGAGAGCTAAGGGGTCACACATGGAGTGGAGAGGAGGAAACAGAATAAGAGGCTCAAGACTTTGGATTTTTTTTTTTAAAAGACTTTATTTATTTATTTATTGATGAGAGACACACACACACACACACAGAGAGAGAGAGAGAAACAGGCTCCCTGTCGGGAGCCTGATGCGGGACTCGATTCCAGAACTCCGGGATCATACCCTGAGCCGAAGGCAGATGCTCAACCACTGAGCCACCCAGGCGCCAAAGACTTTGGAATTTTATTAAGGCTCCAAATGATGAGGGAGAAAGACCCTGTTAGGTTACCTCCTGTGCCAGTTACTAAGCTCCTCCCTTCCAGCTCCAAAGCCACCTCCCCACTGTGCTGTGTGAGGACAGGCTGGGCTCTGCAGATTGTGGGTGGGTGGAGGGAGAAGAGAGGATGGCCAGGCTTCCCCCACTGGCTTCCTGCGGTCAGGACCCCAGCAACACTGCGTGGGCACCACCAGGATGCTGCTCTGACCATACAGCAGCTGGACCTACCATGGGGCCTCCAACTCCTGCAGAACCCTCCCCCGAGGTGGGTCCCAGTCCATCCTCTGTACTGAGAGACAGCTGCTCTTCCCCCTCAGTGGTCCAATCTTAGCTTTGAGGGACCAAGTTTTTAAATTTTATTAATTCCAACTTCTTCTGAGCTTTAAGAGGGGGAGCTGCTACCTGCAAATTGCTAAACCCATGAAATCTTAGTGCTCTCCTTTTGACTTTTTAGTTACCTCCCTCAAAAGGGAGGTAACTAAATTCTTTATAATAAAACAAATTCTTAATATAATAAAAAGAATTCTTAAATTCTTTATAATAAAACAAACTGGTGGCATTTCGGTCTCCTGCCTAAATCCTGACTGAAAATACCAAGGAAGGAAGGGAGAAAGAGATTTACCAGGAGTCTGTGGTCCTTGATATGATACCAGATTCTAATAAACTACAGAAACAAGATCCAGAATAACCATTCAGAAGTCTAAACAATGAAATGGAAACCAAAAAGGGTACTCTGAAAGGTGCCCAGAGCATAACAGAGTTGTTTCCTCAAGCACAGAGCCTCTGCTCATTTAGGAACACATCAAAGGTACCAACTGCATCTCCTTATTTTCTAATAACCAACAAGGAGCCACTCTCCACATACTATACCCTGAACTAAAGAAGCTCAAACCCTGCAAGGAAAAAAGACAACCAGACCTTTGATCCTTCATGTTTCTCCTCATTCCTTTATCAAATACAACTCTGGTGTCAGAGGAAACCACTCTAGGCTGGGGGTCGGGGGGGAGGGGGTACGTGGGAACAGGCATCCAGAGGGGTTAGCACCTCCGGGCTGATGGAACAGGTCTGGAGGGATGTGCCACGGCAGTCTGGCACCGAGCAGGGACTCGCCTCCAGAATCATCACAGCCAGGGGTTCAGCCACAGTGTGTCCAGCCTCCCACTACCCTGAGGGGCCAGCAGGAATGGTGCGTCACTCAAACAGGTAGTGATGCCTTACAGTTACCCTCACTTGACAGCCAGTAGGGAGACAGTATTTGCTCCCACAGAAAGTTCTGACAAACCAGACAGGAGGTAATTTCCTCTTGGCGGGGTTTTCCAAGGTTCTGCATTTATCTACTTATCTTCTGGAGAGAAAGGTTGAAAAAGGTGGGAGGGAGGGAAGAATCCTGGCTCCTCGCTCCAGTTGGAGGGCGGTCCTGTCCCTGAAACGTGATGATGACCGCGTGCCTGGGCCCGAGGAGTTCCGTGCCTGGGCGGGGGGTGGCAGGCCAGGGAGGCCGGAGGCGCTACGGTGGCGACCGTCCAAGAGAAATGGCAGAGGAGCGAGCTGTAAACCTTGAACTTGCCTTGAGCTGATGCACCTGTTACTCGCTGCCGGTCGGGGGCCTGTCGGTGCCGTCCGCCCCGCCTTGCCTGTTGTCCGTGTGCGGCTGATGAGCCAGAACCATGCCCGTGCTCAGGGGCTTTGGTCGGCTCACCCTTGCTCTGATTGTGACAAGGAGATAAGGCAGAAAGCAGAGGTGGGAGGAGGGAAGGGGCTGGCCGGAGGATCTGGGGGCTGAAGTCCACGAGGGAAGAGCCTGGGCGCGAGCAGGGCTGTGAGCAGGTGCACTGCACTGAGCCAGCGTCACGGACGGTCCCGCGAGCCGTCTGCCCCAGACCTGCCCGGTCTCCTTTCTGGGCTCCTCCCGCCGTGGGGCCGGTGCTGGTGGGCAGAGGTGCTGACCAGCGGGAACAGGATACCAGGGAAGACACAAAGCAGACACTGGGGACTTTCTTTTTGGCTGCTGATTGTGAGTGGCTGAAATATGGGACCCTTTCAGGTGCCTGACAGACACCCTCTCAGCCCTAAAGCAAGGGCGCTACATAAATCCAATAAACAAAAGACAGTCTGTGTGGGCGGTCAAGATTTCTTTAGGGCTGGCTGGTTGGCGAACT
The DNA here is from genome assembly GCF_011100685.1 of Canis lupus familiaris. NCBI lineage: Eukaryota > Metazoa > Chordata > Mammalia > Carnivora > Canidae > Canis > Canis lupus. The sequence goes on along the minus strand of NC_049256.1, from coordinate 7,029,368 downwards.
TTCCACTGTTAGATCTCACCACTGTTTTCAGAAGTATTACAAGTGATAGGGATGCCTGGGTGGCTCCGTGGTTGAGTGTCTGCCTTGGGCTCAGGTTGTGATCCCGGGGTCCTGGGATCAAGTTCTGCATCGGGCTCCTGGCATGGAGCCTGCTTCTCCCTCTGCCTGTGTCTTTGTCTCTCTCTCTCTCTCTGTATCTCTCATGGATGAATAAATAAAATCTTTAAAAAATATATTTCAAGTGATAGTAGAGGTTGGATCTTTCAAAGATCCGAGCCAATCAAAACACAAATGGCGCATTTTGGAAGGGCTAGAGGAGGGACCCAAGAACGTGAATGTCTCCGAAATACACTGTCTGCAAACACTTGGGCATCAATCAACCGACCTTTGTCAGTCTTTTATTTATTCATTCCCTCATTCAACAAATACTTCCTGAACACTATATACAAAGAAACATGAAAGGCACACAATAGGCATTAAGGTGAGGAACATATTCTTTTCCCCAAGATATTTGCAAGCTGATAGGGGTGGTTGGTATGAGTTACTAGAAATATTTAACTTAAAACTCAAGTGAGTTTAAGGACTGAGGTACAAACACATGGGAAGCCAATAAGCCATTATGCTCAGCTGGGATGTTCATGAAGGGAGCGGGTGTCTGAGCTTGAGGCGTGGCCAGTGGTGAGAGTGGGAGAGAGCAGTGCATCCTCAGGGCGAGAAAAATGTCTTCAGCAAAGACATCCTCTCAGCAACATCCAGGAGGTAATAATATCTGAGGTTCCTTAGAGTTCCAAAGGCTGAGAAACAGACGAAGTCCATTTGGTATGTTGAACTGGACGCTCCCTCAGGGCAGTCGAGTGGCCTGCTAGCCTTGTCTACGAGGAAGTGTGGAGGCTTCACGAGAGCAGGAGGCCCGTCTTGTGTGTTTGTGGTCTTCCCTCCCAGTTTCTAACCGAGTAGTTTCTCCGGAGTTGATGTAACTCGCAACATACAGTTTGATGTCATGCGCAACCACCTCCTAAAACAAGACACTGAGCATGTAGTCTAGTCGCTCAGTCTTGGCTTAACTCCTTCCTACTGCTGTGTGGCCTTAGGTCTGTGACTTTTTAAGATACCTGACTTTCATTTAAGTAGGGTATTTTCCCGAAATTCCATGAAATTAATGTACATTTAGGCTTAAAAGGATAAGATGGTGAAGTTTTCTTTATCTGAGTTTCAACGACATTAACGCCAGTGTTTCCCTCTCCACTCCTAAAGTTTCACCAAGAAGTCTAGCTCTATTGTGAAATTATAATGTTACATTTGTACTTGTTCTCTTAGATCTATATATTTTTAATATGCGGCTGATTTGGATTATTTAATGACCCCAGAAAAAATGTTTCAAAGCTGATCTTGATGACTGGTTACTAATTTCTCATGGCTAATCCAATTCCCCAGGGATTTCACTTCATTCCTATAATAATGCAAAGCAGTTGTTAAGAAATTTAAAATGAATAAGACATAGACACTCTTCAAAGGAGCTTAAAATTTAGTGAAAGAGCAAGGTCTAGAAATGTTCATAACAGACATTTCAGGCTATGTGCAAAAGCAAAGGAAAATCTACCCCTCTCCCCCAAATCAAAGTGCTGACCAGGTCAGTATAATTCACAAAGCTATTCTTCTGACTGCTACAATCTGGAAGAACAGGAGCTACATATGCGGGGCTTAAGGGTAAAAAAGGAATGTGAGTGGTGTGTCATTTCCCTTTCCAACCTAAATTCCTACCAGCAGATTACATGCTGGGAATATCATCTCAGAGGTGGGGATGGTGCTGAATGAAGACTGGCACTCCTAGCTTGTCCTTTATCAACCAGTGCACATCTCTGTGCTGGGTGACACCAGGGTGTGACCGTGCTGAGGACTGCCTCGGCGGACGCTGGCCACGACTTCATGACCAATGGAGCATGTGCTCTGGCCCAGGTGCCTGAGCCCCCTAACCAACAGAATCTATACTTCTCCCAGAAGGGCCCTAGGAGGGCCTAGCATACATCGCTTCAAAGAGCTCTCAGAAGGGTTCTGATGCAAATAGAGTAGCCCCATTCACCACTTCTCTCACTGTGAAAGGACACTGGTCACACATGTGCTGTTCTTCACTATCACATCTGCCCGCACTGAGACCAATTCAGTAGCTCTGTCAACCATAAACATGCGTATTATCCATCATTTAATGAGCACTTACTGTGTGCCAGCAATTGCTAAGGTACTGAGCTAAGGATCTTTCATACATTTTTACATGTAATCTTCAAAACCAACCTTAGGAGGTAAGTACTATTGGCTTCCCAGTTTACAGACGGAGAAACTATAACTTACAGAAGTTAAGTGACCTGGGGAAAGTCACACTGTTATTAAGGGTGGCGTCAGGACTTGAATCGGATCTGCTTGGCATCAAAGTTTGTGCATCTAGCCACTAAGACATACCAGCTCATTGATATGTATGAGATATTCAGTTTTTAAAATGTGTTCTGCATCTATGTACAAAAGGCTATTTGATACATATTTATCCACAAAATGGAAAAAAAAATATCTACTTGGAAGTGATTTATTGAAGGGGTATATATTCAGCATCTATTTTCATAAAACACTTTGCTGATTATGTGCGCCCAGTCTCAGTGTCTGGAATCTTAAGAGGACAGCACTGGCGCTCCCAGAGACGGCATGCTCCACTGTGCTTCATCTGACACCTAAGGAGTCACTGCAGGCGCACCGCTGCAGTCCAGCCCATCTGCAGAGGTGACCGCATTCAGCCTACAAATCGAGCACGCTCTGAAAAACGTGATGCTGCTGAGGAAAGCTATAGGACTTTCACTGTTTTCAAAATAAAAGACGGATAGATTCTTACATTGTTCTGGAGAAGATTAATGCCAAAACCAAACCTCGTCTTCTGAGTTCATTCCTCTGATCAGCATGTATTGCACTCCTGCCAGAGGAATAGTAATCTCACTATTAATAAGAGTCAGTATTTACAGAGCTCTGTGTGCCAGATACTGCCTGAGTGCTTTCCATGAATCCTCACACCAACTCCTCATTATAGATGAGAAGACTGAGGCAGAGAGAGGCTAAGAGGCTTGCCCAAGATCACAGTTATATAACTAGTATGTAATTCTACACTATATACAACTATCTACCTAGAGTTAGTGAGCCACAGGACTGCGGTGGGAACCAGGCAAGCTGGCTCCAGTTCCCGAGTTCATTACCATCCTCTTATTATTTACCAAGCACTGTGACGGGTACAGAGATGATAAAGGTGAATAGGGTACAGCACCTCTGGAAGTGGAGAAGCACACCAGTCTAATAGAGCTAAGATAGTGAGAGCTAGTTTTCCAGGTAGGTTGAAAGGACTAACACTTTGAAGATTAACCTAAAACTGTCAATAGAAATGATCAAGAAAGGTTCAATCTGCTAAGAGTACTAACTCGTAGGAAATGGCCCCCTGAGAAGCCAATCAGCCCCACTGAAAGTGTGAATATGGAGAAAGGCGGAGGGCAAGAAGCCGATGCGACCTTGGGATGCAGCTCCGACTCTGACTCTGACCTGGGAGGCTCTTCCCAGGCTGCCTGAGAGCTCACAGTGCAGGGTCTCCAGGAGGAATTATGTGGAAATGAACCTACCAGGTCTGGCATCTAGTAGGCAATCGTGGATGAATGGTGATACTGGGCAGGAAGGACTGAGAGGAAAGAGGGTCCTATGAGACTAGAGAACCAGTAGGCAGGACCAAGAGGGCCCATTAGCTTAACTAAAAAAAGGATTCCTTCCTCTTAGCAAGGACAAAGGCAGATGTCAGGCCAAAGCTAAAAGGTGGGAAAGATGGCAGGGGAGGGAGGAGGTGGTACCTGTGAATTTGCTTTCAATGTAGAGGTTGCAAAACTGTCAACTCAAGGACTAAATATATGTTGTTTATATTTTTGATCTGGATACTTGCTATGTTAAAAATCAGGAAACTTTACATTATCTGGATTTCTAACTTATCTCTTAAAAATTAGAAGATGTGGCAACACCAAGCTTGGACCCCCCGTAGAAGAGGCTGGCACTGCCCTGTTGTCCACCAGCCCTGCCACTTCCCTCCCCCTGGCCCTGTGCATGCCCCCATCTAACCCAAATATGCACGCGAGTTTCCAACCCACAGTTCGGATAGTAAGAACAGGCAGTAATAAGACTGCTCTGCGAGGGAGTCAGGGACACACTTCACGGTAAGGGGAGAACTTAATCACGAAGAGACCTTGGCAGTTGTCTGATGGGGGAATAAAAGACCAGAGAGGACCACTGGCCAGTAAGTGCTTCCAGCCCATGCCCTGCCCCACCACCTCCAAAAGCAGAGTCTTACATGTCTATAAATGTGTTACTTCATAATTCACATGCAATACCTCATCTAACAATATGTATTAAAAACATATGTTACGTCATTTAAAAACCCTATGAGATAAATACTATTGGCCTTTTTTAAAAAATGAGAATATCAAGTAATTAGCTCAAGGTCATAAACAGAGGTTTGAACATGGGCAGTCTGCGTCCAAAGCTCATGAACTTGAAGGAGTCTGGGCATTAGAAGAATGCTAATAGATGCTTTCCTTAAAAGGGTTCCATAGTCTGGGCACCTGGGTGGCTCGGTGGTTGAGCATCTGCCTTTGGCTTAGGTCCTGATCCTGGGGTCCTGGGATCAAGTTCCACATCAGACTCACCACAGGGAGCCTGCTTCTCCCTCTGCCTACATGTCTGCCTGTCTCTGTGTCTCTCATGAATACATAAATAAAATCTTTAAAAAATGGGGAGGAGGGTTCCATGGTCAAACAAGCTTGGGAAACGGTAGCTTCAGGTTTATTGTTTAAGACTTCTTAGAACCCTTAAAACACTAAGGGGCTTTGTGAATCTCCAAGTAAGTGAAGTCATATTTAGTTATGAAATCTTCTTTCCGCAAGGAACACAGTATGGAATATGCTGTAGTGACTAGGATATGTTCCAGAGCCACGTGAACGAAACCTCATCATAATGGGATGAGCAGTATAGATTTTCTGAACCAAACATTTTTTATGCAAACCTCTATCTTTGAAAATAATATTTCATTTACAGAAATCGTTAGCTTATAATCTCACCTTTTCCTTGCTAACCTGGAATCTCAATTGAGAATACATCTTGTTGCTTTGATTCTATTAATCTGCACTTCTATTAGAAAACCATTCTAACACATCTATAATAGGAAGACAAAAAAAAAATAACCTTACACATACAGGATATTTTGACACTGTTTTACTTCAATTCTGCTTTTGTGAAATAGAAATCACTGCATTTCCATTTTAATTATTTATTTATTTATTTATTTATTTATTTATTTATTTATTTATTTATTTATTTGAGAGAGAGGGAGAGAGCTCCAGGGAGCATGTGGGGAGGGGCAGAAGGAGGAGAGAAGAAGGTTCTCTGCTGAGCGGGGAGCCTCATTAGGGGCTGGATCTCACAACCTTGAGATCTTGACCTGAGCCAAAATCAAGAGTCAGATGTTCAACTCACTGAGCCACCCAGGCACCCCAATGCATTCCCATTTTAAAGATGAAGGAAATGAAGCCTGAAGGGGAGAAGGGAATTAATTGACAATGGTCAAAAGGGTATCAAGAAAATGTCTGTTCACCTGTTCTTCCCCGGAGGCACATCATAAACTACTACCAGATGTGAATGGACTCATTAAACATTATGTTTTTATACTAAATGCATTTTGGTTTCTTATTTATCAGTTATTTTTACATTAGTCATTTAGTTAAATTCCTACAGCTCCCAGTTAGCCACACATTTTGATTAACCCCATGCCTCAGTGTGGTGGTTTACAGAGAATATATTATAACAAGGCTTCTAAATAATGTGGCTTAGTCATGTTATGACTACTAGGACTTTAGTACATCAAGGAGCCAATTTTAAAGACTAGTAGCCTTTAAAAGAGAAATATTTCCATATTCCTTCCGGTTATTTTTATTCTATAAAAAAGTAAATATTTATTTTCCCCACAAATCTAAAGACCTCTACACCAATGTTTTGCTATGAAAAAGAATATGGGAAGAAGGGTATTACAATAATAAAAATAATGCATTTTTCTTCCCTCTGCTGCCTCTTGTCATTTAGTTTCCATGTAACCTAATTCTTATTCTGATCAGAGAAGAAGGAACTGGAAACCAAGATTTTATTAACACCATCGATATCTACCCACGCTCAGGCACATGCAGAAACACACTCCTCTGGTTTCTAATTATGCATTTTACAGATGAGCTTCACTGGCTGCTCTCCCCACAGATGATGAATAAAGTAGCTTTTGTTTTTAGAGATTTATTTCAAAGACCTCTTCATTAAATGCTATTTGGGGGCAGATACATATCTATAGAAGGTTTGAAAAAAAACATGCTGATAAAATAACCATCAAGGAAATGTGCCACTCACAGAACCTAGGACAGTCTTTCTCCAAAGGACACACTTAAAATACAGCCCCCCAAACATACACATCAAGGAGGAAGTTTATTACAAAAAGGCTTTTAAAGCCTCTTTTAAAATATCTGAAATTCTTATGCAGAGAGTAATAAGCATTTAGAGATATGGCTGGAAAATGGATGGCTGCTTGTTTTCTTGTTTGTTTGGATAGTAGAGGAGGAGGGAGGAGACAATGATGTGGCAAAAATTGCCCCATTTCTTTGAAGAGTCTGGTGAATTCTGCTATTTCTGTCGTATAGCCTGGATAAATGAGTGTATGAAAGTACGAGGAAGGGGGAAAAGCAGAACTCTGATAAGGGGTGCCATCCATGCCAGAGAGGAGGCCCTGACCCCTCCTCTGTCTCACCTGGACCTGCATAATCTCCGGGCTGCTCCAGCTCCCTCACCTGCACACTCAGGGGGGTGGGGGAGGGGAGGCCTACATCTGGCAGCTACAACAAAGCAGAAATGGAGATGTCTCCTGGAAAAATCCATCTTGCTGCTTTTGAAGATTTTATTTATTTATTCGAGGGAGGCTGAGAGAGAGAGAGAACGCGTGCACACACACATGCATAAACAGAGGGAGGGGCAGAGGGAGAGGGAGAAGCAGATTCCCTGCTGAGCCGGGAGCCTATAGCAGGTGGGGCTCCAGCCCAGGACCCTGGGATCATGACCTGAGCAGAAGGCAGGCTCTTAACCGACTGAGCCACCCAGGCGCCCCTAAATCCATCTTGTTGCTTTTGAATTTCACCACAAATTGGATTTAAAAAGTCAATAATTTCTGAGGCAGCAGCAGTAACTTCCTCAAAATGCCTCACATCTAGGGACACAAAAGAGAATCCATCTAACAAAGGCCTCCTCAGTGAAAAGAGCTATTTGCCTGTGCTACAAGACAGACCAACCTGCATGGTTATCACATGCACTCACTAAGTGGATGAACCAGACTGCCTGCATTTAAACCTGGTTCTCCTACATCCTGAGTGTGTGGCTGTGGCCTAAGGTGCCTAGAATAGAGCTGGGGAGTATGATATAAGGATCTGCTATGCAAATAATTATAAATACAGGAGCTAGTGAGCTAGTAAGAGAGCTGGTTTCTGTTACTCATCAGTTAAACGTACTAATTTAATGACATCTATGTTTCACGGGAAGAGTTTCAGTTGTCATAGAAATGAAGTCCTCTAGAAGTGGAACCATCTTCATTCATTTTACAAGTGGGGAAACTGATGCACCAAGCGGGCATACTTAAACATACAGAATTCTTCTGCAAGTCCTGCCCAGTGCTTCTCATCTGTCTATATCCACAGTGGGTGCGTGCTAAACAATGATGGCCTGAACTGAATTTCCTGAGGTCTGAGACCTAACTGGAAATGTAACAGAGCTAGAAATATTCTTTATTTTCATTTCATTCTGTTTACAGATTTTAATTGTTGAGGAAGAACAGTGATATATTTGGCATGCTGAAACATTTCATTTTTAGGATGTTTTTTTTTTTTTTTTTAAAGCATGGGAATTATGTATCGGGTGTGCAAAGCATTCATTCATTGGTAAGATATGTAAGATGTTTGTGTACGGAGTGTCACTGTTCTAATGATGAATGAAGGAGGGCTGGAAATATCAGACATGCAGCATATTTATTTCCTAAACTCCATCAAGCCTTGGCTGAACACTCAAAAAGCTTCAAACATCTCTAGGTGAGCTTCACTAGGTACCCTACTTTGAAAAAACTCAAAGCACTGATATACTACATCACAGAATCTGCAAGGCTGAACACTCTTATGTCAGCAATGACATCATAAACCTCATTATTTAGTGACTCACACGTTTAACAAAAGGATCATTCTATTTTGCAGAAAGATAGTACAAAAATTTTTTTTGGTACAATATTAGCATCTGGTTCTGACGTCGCCTTCCCGGGGTCAGTCGGAACTGCAAGTGTCCTACTGGAATCAGGGTAAAGTGTACCGGGTAGTGAGCACCCAGCCCTTCAGAAGAAATCCTCCCACAGCACCACGTGCACAGGCAGGACTCCTAACCATGCCCTTCCTTCTCCTCTGTCCCTTGTCTGCATTAATAGCAGTGACAGTTTTCAGAAAGCCGCTGTCAACGGCAGGAAGTTTCCAGAGCTCAGAGCAAGGAGCAAGCCTGAGCTCTGGCACACACCTGGCTGGGCTCCCACCTGCTTGTTGCTGAGAAATGGTACCCTGGGGGACCCGGCTCAGCAACAAAACTGGCTGCGGCTGCGGCAACGGCAGCAGTGCTGGCAGGCTGGACAGATGACTGGCTTCCTTTGTTTTTCTAGTAAGAAGCAAAATATAACCCATATAAAGGCTTTCCGAGATCCACTTCTGTGCCCACTACGGCCTACCCTAATTACTCCTTGTTTTTTTTTATTTGTTTTAACTTCCTTCTGCATTCTTAGCCAGGAGAGCACTCACATGTTTCTGAAATTGCTTCTCAAGCCTTGGTTTGCTCTCCCCAGCTCACATGGGTGCTTTCTAAGGCGGGAGCCACCCCTACTGCTGGGCACATACCAGGCTCTCAATAAATCGATGGTGAATAATCGATGCTGCACATCCAGGAGTCAGCACACTTCGGCTGCAAACCTTCAAAACAAAACCCACATGGGTGTCTGGCTTCCTATCAACTCTGCCATGCGGCCGTGGTTCATTCCAAAGACTTGACTTAATAATTTTATGCACACTGAGAGAGATCTTTCCAGAACCAGTGAATAAACAACTTTCCCAGAGGTTCTGCTTATATCCTTCAAACTAAACAAATGTGGGTCTTGGCAACCTATGTTTTCTACTAAGTGTACATACCGAGATACATATAAATCAGCCAGTCCTCTAGTTGGAAGTGAACAGGACTACTTGACCTTAAAGGTGAAGTCCTCCCCCTGAGAACAGGCTTCTCAATTTTCATAAGATACAGAAGGGTTTCCAGAAGCATAGTGATAACTTACATCTTTATAGCACTGCCCAGTACTATCCTTGTACACAAAGGGATTTCACATGCAAGGTCTCACTACTAAAACGTAGGGGAGTGGGGGCATATTATGCCCATTTTCCAGAAGAAACCAAGGTTTAGAAAGCCTATGTATGTATGGAGCGCCTAGGTGGCTCAGTTGGTTAAGCGCCCGATTCTTGGTTTTGGCTCAGATCGCCATCTCAGGGTCATGAGATGGGAGTTCCATGCTCAGAATGGTGAGTCTGCTTAAGTTTCTTTCTCCCTCTCCTCTTCACTCCTCCTCCCTGTTCTCTCTCTCTCAAATAAATAAATAAATCTTAAAAAAAATATATTTATTTGAGAGAGTGAGCACACACACACAGGGGGAGCGGCAGGCATAGGCAGAGGGAGAAGCAGACTCCCCACGAGCAGGGAGCCTGATGTGGAGCTTGATCCCAGGACCCCAGGATCATGACCTGAACCAAAGGCAGACATTTAACCAGGCACCTCGTAAATAAATCTTTAAAAAAACAAAAAACAAAAAAACAAAAACAAGAAAGCTTAGGCATGTAGCAGCGGAGCCACATTGTGGACAATGCTACTGGCCATTTGGTTATCTGTGCTTTCGACAGGCAGAGCTATTAGGACAGGGCCACTTAGTTTCTGTGCGGTTGTTGTTCTGGACCACAATCTAGTAAAAATATGCCTTGCAGCTTCAGTTTTAGCAAATGAAAAAACAGGGATATCACAATCCAGAAAACCAAACTCTCTTAAGAAAATTCCACCCTTTCTTCCTAAGGGCTCTAGGTTTTAGCAAAGAAAAAGCATATGAAACCAAGAGCGGGGGGAGGGAGGTTTGGGGAGACAAAGAAAGAAAGGACAAGTATTTGATCTCAAACGGGAGAGCAATATTTTTTTAAAATATTATTTTATTTTTAAGTAGATTTGCAGGTACATAGAAAGCTTACTTCCATCAGCAGTGAGTGACGGTGCTGCCATAGTGATTACGTATCTGTTTACAGAAAAGAAATAACCACAGAGAATCATTGGTGATTCAACAAGACATGCGGTGCCGTTCGCAGGCTATCAAGTGCACACACCTCCTCCATACAGGATGTGAAGAATGTTTGAATGGGCAAAAGTAAACACTGGCTTGGGGAAAAACAACTTGCTCCTTCTGCTGAACTCAGAGAAGAAGGTATTAAAATCTCATTTTTCTTTTTTGTGGGTAAAGTCATTCTGGTAAAAAGTAAGAGCCCCCCCCCCCCCAATTTTTTTTGATACATTTACTCTTACCTTAAAATAGATACAGTAACTCCTAAGAGGGTCCAAGCTGAGGATTTTGTACACAAGCACTTAAACTCATTTAAAAACATTATTTAATATAACACAGACATTTACAGCTATAATAGTTGAGATGAACATAACATTTAGCATATGTCAGGCACTGTGCTAAGGATTTTACATATATTTAATGGATCAATCCTCACAACATTACCCTATAAGTAGAAACTGTTATTATTCTCATTTTACAGGTGAGAAAAAAAGCCCAGAGATTTTTTTTTTTTTAATACCTACTAGTAAGTAGTACAACTGGGACTTATTCAGGCAGTATGGCTCCAGAGGTCATATCTTACCACTATTTTGTTTACTTTGTATCTCTCTTCTAAATTTTTCTTAATTTTTAAAAAAGACTGACTTTATTTTAGAGAGAGAGAGAGACAGAGAGAGAGAGTGTGTGTGTGTGTGTGTGTGAGCATGGGGAGGGGGGGTGCAGACCAAGGGAAAAGGAGAGAGAACCTCAAGCAGACTCCCTGCTGGGCAGAGTGTTCAACTCAGGGCTCGATCTCCTGACCCTGAGATCATGACCCAAGCTGAAACCAAAAGTCAGACACTTAATTGACTAAGTCACCCAGGCGCTCCCTAAATAACGTTTATTTTTACTTATCTATTTATTTATTTTACCTGTAAAGGTAATGAAGTTACTTCCTCCTACCCTGTGCATGCAGGCTTCTTTATGGCCATTTGCACATGGAGTGAAAGGCAGGAATCTGAGCACAATCTCACCACAGTCCAGAGTTGCTCCCCAGGGTGATGGACCCTCTGCCCAGGGAGAATGGGCCATAGCCCAGGCTGCCATTAGTGGGCTGGGGAGTAGGCTGGGGCCCTGGCTAAATACTTGCTCTTGGACATTGGCACCAAACATGCTGAGAAGAAGATACTGGGCAGCCACCAGAGGACTTAACCACTATTTATGTCTATGAATGGAATGGAAGTGTTATCAGATTTCAGGAAACAGTAACTAAGATTAATAGCTGCAAGAGGACACTATGAAAGATACAGTGCAATCAAATTATTTTTTCTTCCAAAGCTACTGCTAGGTATCAGTAGATTCTGCTTTCTGAGTTTATGGTTAACAAAGGATCCATGGTATTACTTTCCTATAGATTTAGAAAGCAGTTTAATGGAAAAAGTGATTATAATTCAATCCTTCAGAAATTATTGTGAAGGAAAAAATATATAATAAAATCACATCAAGTTCAAGGACATATTCCAGGCCCATCTCATAATCTCCCTCCTCTGACCATGGATTCAGTCATTTTTGACAAAGAACCCTTCTTCCTTTTAAGGGAGAATTTAGGGTATTTAGAAACTAAAATCTGAGCACTAGGTCCAGTCAGTGCTACTGTTAATATCACTGTTTCTAGGCCCTATAAGTAGGCAGAGGTAGAGACAGGAAACACACACATGTGGACACACAATTTATTTGAACTATCTAAAAAATCCACTGGTACCTCTATTTGAATCTAGCAACCAGGGTTCACTATGGCCTTTACTCATCTATTCTTCCTTTCTTTAACAGTGAGAAACCTGGCACTTATTATCCTCAGGATTACTGACTCCTTTGCTCAAACTAGAATAAAAAGGAGAGAGTTCAGAATTACTCACCTATAGCATTATATATATAAAAGAGACCCTACTGACTAGAGTTCAGCACTTTTTCATTCTTTTTTTTGTATGTGTAAAATATAAAGATAGTGAAGTGCATAAATTATAGAAGCACATTCTTAGAGCCCAACTGTCAAGATCTAGGACATTTCCAATCACCTCAGGTAACACAAAAGTTGTCTAAGAATCATAGAGACACACCGAAAGGACATAGGAGGCAGCCTAAGTGCCAGATCTGGGAAAATGAGAGTTTTTTTTTTTTTTTTTTTTTTAAAATGATAAAAGACTGCTCATTGAATAAAATAATAAGCCACAAGCCCTTTTTATAGAAGTAATTGAATGAATGAATGAATGAATTAATTAATTAACCAATCAATCAATAAATGGGTGACATTTTGATGAGACACAAGAAATTCAGGGTATCACCCCATAAATAGATTACTTACTACTTTAAAAGGTAGAGAAACATGATGAGCATTACCTTAACCTAGTGATTAAAACTATCACCATTACTGTGAGGGCAAACAGACATCATGTTCCTCCACACATCAAGGACAAAACATCACTTCTGTGGTATTCCTGTGAAAAACCCACATTCTGAATCCAGTCATGATGAACCTTCAGACAATTCAAACTGAGGTCATTACTATACAGCTTGTTTTCAAAGAATGTCAAAGTCAAGAAATATAAACCAATGCTCAGACATTATTCCTGACTAAAGGTGACCAAAGATATATAACAGCTAAATGCAAATATTAACTGTGTTGGATCCTGGAGCTGGGAAGAAAATAGCAACAGAAAACATTATTGGGAAAGTTGACAAACTGTAAATATGGGCTGTGGGTAAGAGGTTGAATCAACATGGAATTTTCTGACTTTATTAATTGTACTGTGGTTATGTAAGAAAAAGTTCTTGTTCTTAGAAAATACAGGAGGAAAATTAATTTTCTGAGAAAATTTAGGGGGAGAGGGCATGTGTGGGCCACTTGATCTCAAACCAGAGGGTATATATATATATATATATATATATATACACACACACACATATTTGTGTGTATATACACATTTCTATGCACATAAATAGTATGTATTCAATTCTCATTTCCTGTCTCATAAAAAATACAATATAAAAAAGATACTATACTGTATATATCATACTATTGTGTGCTATATATATATGTATATATATATGCTATTACATATTATAATACATATATATATTCCATCCTCCTTATTATTCAGGTTCTGTATTTACCCCCAAATCAATACTTACAGCATTTGCATGGTCATTTGCAGACATGAGCACACTGGTGACAGATTAAAGTTGCCCAACATGCACACTCTCAGCTGAGGTTGAACAAAGCCACACTGCTGTCTTGTTTCAGCTCTCACGCTGTAAACAGTGTCCTTTTTGAAATCTATTTAGTGCCATACTTTAGGCTCTTTTCGTGCTTTTTGTTGGTGGTTTCGCTGCTTAAAATGGTTCCCAAGTGCAAGGAGGCTGTGATATGTCTTATGGAGAAAATACCCATGTTAGCTAAGCTTTGTTCAGGTATGAGGATGGTGCTCTTGGTCGTAAGTTCAATGTTAATGAATCAACTATATTAAATCAGAGGTCTTAAGCAGAAATGCCCATTAAACAAGGTTATGCACTGACTGGTTGATGACAGAGTTGTGACCAGAGGCTGGTAGAAATCTAACCCTGTACTTCTCCAAGAGGTGTAGTTTGGTATTTGGTGTTCAAGTCAAGTGTATAGAACATAACTACTACAAATAATGAGGATCAATTGTCCCTACACATACAATTGGTGTGCATACAAGGTATTTGAGTGTTCCTTGTACTATTCTTATAACTCCTTAAATTTGAATTCATATGAAAATTAAAAGTCATCAAAAAAATCACATCAAGTATAAAAACAGCCAAAAATGTGATACATACACATAGCGAATAAGTCCAATATTATAAAAGGGTATTTAGTAAAAATGATGTCTTCCTCCTAACCTAGACCTTTTGCCCCCTCCTTCTCTCCAGATGCAACCACTACTAAGAGTTTATGTATTCATTCTTCCAGGGGTTTTCTGTGAATACACACATGGTGTATACTTTTATTATTTTTGAAATACAAGTGGAAGCATGCTATAGCTACCGTTTTTCATTTTTATACAGAGAGCTACCTTATTCTTTTTCACTGCAACATAGTGTTTCTTTTACAAGCCATCCATAATTTATGTAAACAGCCTCTTTTTGATGGAGGTGTAGGTTGTTCTTAGCCTTGTTATTACAAATATTATTGCTCAATACATTACACCTATTTTTTTGAAGATACTGTCCTAATGATTTTAATAAGGTAGCCGAGAACCACATGCAATGAACAGATGCATTATGGAGATGCAAATGGTGCTACTGAAGTGTTCCTGGGAAAAGTTTGTGAGCCTTTATCATGTAATATTTCTCTTATTGTCACCATGGTTTTAGCTGCACAGACTACAGAAAGTACATTTTAACTGAAAATGCTCTGCTTTCCTTAGATCATTCGCTGAACAGTACCGAGTGCTGCTGTTGGCCCACAAACAGTGTTACGGAGAAAACCAGCACTGTGTACTGAAGAGAAAAGGAATAAGACTTGATCCATGGCACTTAAGGGCCTCCTAAACCCAGAGGCACAAAAAAGGCAGAACCAACCCTGGCAAAAGTGGAACATGCTATACTTAAGCCCATATGGAAAGGTACTTAAATTCTGTTGATGTTTACTGAATAAACAATGTGTTTAGTGGAAAACTAAAGTAAAGGAGGAGGGGAAGGTGTGGAGATGGGAGGATGACAGAGTGGGTGTACTGTCTGTCACTGTCTGAAGGGTGAGCAGCAGAGCACATAGAAGGAAAGTTCAAGCTCTGCAGTCGGAAGGTCAGGGAGTCACATCCAGAGTCCACCTGATTCAGCTCCGGGACTCTCTAAACTTCAAATGCCTTCACTGCAATATGGGGACTCCAAGATAACAGTATCTATGCCATATGACCGGAATTAAATAAAATTATACATATAGAGAGACAGATATACAAACACAGACAGGGACATAGAGGAGAAAGGGGGTAAAGTGGGAGGGCTGGCTAAAGCACACTGCTTAGCCCATGGTCAGCACTTAATAAAGGTTACATATTGTTTCCAGCAAGAGAAACAGGGAGGGCAGGGGCCTTTCAAAGAGAAACAATAGATTTAAACATGACTGTAATCTCAGGGCAGGGATGTCTTGGTCAGAAACCCAACGGCTGAATGCAGAGCTTGATCACAGCAAACTCAACAAGTTGTGGAATCAATGAACCAAAAAATGACTGATTTCAGAGAACAGAAGTCCTATGTAGTCACAAAAGTCAGAAAGTCAGAAAGAAGGCATGAGGGAGGCAGGAGGAGGAGACAGGATAGGAAGGGACAATTAGTGACCAAACAGCTTGGACATCAGCCGAAAGAGTTCAGGATCCATTCTCTAAGCAATGCAGAACCACTGAAAGTGTTAAAACAAGATAGTAACATCATGCTACATGGATAATGGCTGGAAAGGGGAAGAACCCAGAGTCATGGGAACCAGTTTGGTGGTGATTATGAGAATGCAGGCTAGAAGTTCTTAGGGTAAGGCACCTAAGAACCACTGGGAGCATGGTAAGCAGCAGATTTCTGGATCCTGTCCCCAAAATATTCTCAGTAGATCTAGAATGGATAAAAAAACTATTAAAAAAAAATCACAAGTGGAGCAGAAGGAAGATGAAGGATTCCATGGGCGAGGGCCTTGCTTTTCTACAGTGATGAAATGACATTACTTGTTAAAGGCTAGGGTGAGGGAATCTGTGGGATGAATCCAGGGCTCCCAATTGGAGATCAGACATTTGCAGAGGGGACAATCAGTTCCGCCCTGTTATTATCTTGTAAGTAAGGCCTGTCCAACATGGAAACAACATGTTCAAACAGGAGACCTGGGGGTTACCACAGGATAGGGGTCTGCTCATATAGGCTGGCAGAAATAGGAGGGTGCTGGTGGGAAGACAGTAGAAGCAGTGGACCAGAAGCTCAGTCTGGGTGTGGTGGAGCAAGAAGTAAGGCCAGGGGTGGCAGGGGCAGGCAGACTGGCAGCCTGCTTCAGCGTCTGCCTCTTGGTTTTCAGCTCAGGTCATGATCTCAGGCTTCTGAGATTGAACCCTGCTTCAAGAATCCATGCTCAGTGGGGAGTCTGCTTGAGGGTTCTCTTCCTCTACCTCTCCCTCAACTCGCACCTACACATGCTCTCTCTTAAATAAATAATAAATCTTAAAAAAAATAAGAAAAAAGAAAAAAGAAATGAAGTAGCTGGAAGGACAGAGGATTGTGGTAGGACAGGCATATGCAGCACAAGACCAGGGGTTAGAAGATCCAGATGCACTGTAAAGTAAATCTGTGGGGTGGAGATGCTTTTTGGGTGATTCACAGGAGGCCAAATAACTGTGACATTGCTCCCAGGATGGCAGAGAGAAGCCGGCCAGGTGTTAGAGCTTCTCATTGACCAGGAGGGTGGATAGATGACAGCGAGGGGAGTGGGAAGGGTGTTGCTACCTGAGGGCTCCAGGTTGTCATCTCTGAAAATGCAAAGCAGGGGGTTCAAATCAAGGTCTCATGGGGCCCTCTTGTTAACTTCGGTTGCTTTGAGGGCAGGATTCTCTACAGGCTTCTGTGAGGCTTCTTTTTTTTCATATGATTCAACAATCTATTCCATTACATTATCTATTATTATTTAATAGCTTTGTAAGCATCTAAGCCATTTTGAAATGAAGGTATTATACCTCATGTCACAAAACGGGCATGAATGAAGTCAGACCAAAATGAAACGGACACGTGTTTGTATTAATGCAGGCCTCCCACCCGCAGTTCTAGGCGCTCCTATAGGCTCTCCTCTGATTACAATAAAACTAATTAGTCGATAAATAATGTTTGAGGCTCTACCTCATTTGTTCAGTGTCCAAGTTCAATTTACATACTAATGGCTGTGTATTTGCCTTTAATAGATACAGTATGTGAAAGTAAGTATAATAAATGAATAACCATTTAGGTGTAAAGTAACCACATCTTCATGAGAAATCTGAATATTAAGCAGCCAGTGGATCTACTTATTTCTTCTATACTATGAAATAAAGCTAATCACTGGATGCGATGATAAATGAGAATTACTTCAGAGAGGCATAATAATGAAGGGGTCTCTTTCAGAAAGAAATGTGTAGAAACTGATGGAAAGAAGAGTTTATTCATCAGGCTTGATCTCTGTGGACTGGAACGGAAAAGGCCCAGCTGCAGGGAGAGTGCAGACATTCTGTTTAAAACAAGGGACCTGCCAACGGTCTTTCTTGCTCTGGTCCTAGAATCTGTGAAACAAGCAGGTTCTCCCCTTCAGTAAGAATGTGGAGGCTCTACACCCAGAGGCTGAATTAGCCAATTAACAAAGCATATTTTCCATTCTATCTATTCTCTTTTAAAAGGTTAAATGGCACAATATAATTTTCTGTGCAGCAGGTGTGCAGCTAACAAGGTGATAATTGGGAAACTGGGTGAGAAGGAAAAAAAAAAAACCCTAGAAAACTAGATATGCACAGTATCTGGGAAGAGGGCAATTGAATTACCTTTAAAATATGCAGAAGTGATGGTAATACAATGCTAAAGAAGCTGAAGTCCTCAAAAAAAAAAAAAGAAAAAAAGGAGATGTTACGGTTTTAAACAGCCCACCAGAATTCAGAGGGCATACAGTAATATTCAAGATCACTGAAGCTTTGAACAAATAATACAAGCCAACTTTCGATAGCCTCTCTTCTCATTTCCTCACATTTCCAACAAAATAAACACATTAGGAAGATCTTCCAAATATTCAAATGTGGATGGCATTGATTAGAATATTTGATTCTATATTTTTCCCTTCATTTTGGTCAAGAAGAGAATATTTCCTGCTTCCCTTACAGAAACATTCCAGAAGAAATCTCCAAAAGCTTAAAACAATCATGATTTTTTTCGTGTGTGTGTTTGTGTGCACAATAATTTAATGTTGACCTTCCATGATGATTAGCATTTCTGTAACTGTCCTTGAGTGAAGGCGCATTGGCCTGAAGCAGGCACCACAGAGGAACTGTACATCTGACCCGGCAGTCCCTTCTCTATCCCCACCCGGCCTCTGATACCGCGTCCTCTGGCCTGGAGGAAGCTTCACCAGTATCATACTTCACATTCTGTCCTCTGAGCAGCAATTCCCCAGCACCAACCTTCATGCCGGCTCACCAAATTCATCTCACTTGGTGACGATGTGCACACCCGTCGTAACCTGCCTCAGTTCTCTCCCAAGAACTCAGCTCTGCCTCAACTATCCTGATTTCTAATTTCGATCCTGGCCTGAGTGGTCACTTGGGCACCACCACACAGCTCCTGCTCTCCAAAGTTCATCATACATGAACTGAGGACTTGCCTGTGACAATTAGAACAGAACAGCAATGACAAAGGCCACCATGGCAAAAAGCAGTGCGTGCAAAGGTGATACCAATATATCCTAAGCTTCAATTTTTTCCACTCCTGTAAATTTCTCAAATCTGATTTTTCTCGTCTTCTACAGCCAGCTCCAAAAGCTTCTCACTTGTCTTTCCCCTCGGTGTTTAAACACCCAGGTTGCCCAGGTCAATACCAGTTTGCCTGTGTAGCAACTCTCAAAGGGAGCCAAACCTCAACTCAGATGCTAAGTGTATGGTCACCACACTCTGCTCATACCAGGCCCCAAGACCTTTCAACTGTGTCTCTGAAAATGTCAGGAGCCAAAACCTTAGCTTCTCGTCTCTCTACGACTGGCCCCCCCTCAGCCTGGCCTGGCCTCTTGGCCTCCTGCCCCAGCCCACCCTTATATCATCAGGACTGTGATCTATCTAAACTGAAAATTTGATCATCAATGTGTTGTTTTGCTCACTGCCTTCCAGAGAAAATGGAAAACCGAACTTTCATGTCCTTAAGATTTGCCCTTGTGCACATTTCCTCTCTATCTCAGCAAACTCCCCTGTAAATACCCTAAACAAAATCAGAGACCACGGCTGGATGGTGCCTCTGGGCCTTTGTCCTCACCTCCCTCTCCCCACTTTTTTGGCCTACTGTCTCCCTCTCATCCAGACTCCCACAGCCTACCTTTATCAAAGCATGGACCCATATTAATGTCCTCTCCACTAGTGCATGAGCACAGGAGCAAGGGACTATGCTTTCCTGCATCCCCTGTGTCAGGCACAGTGCCTGGCACAAGAACTGATGCTCAAAAAGTTTTCTGAATGACTATTTGGTAAGGTTCTTATGCTTGGGATAAACCCTGTCATATTTCATCTATATCAACTATGGTCTCAAGAAGAAACAGCAGGGGAATAACTCCCTTGGGATCTCATGCAGCCTGGGACAGTTTTCCTCTTTGCTATGTTGACCACCTTACTTGGATCAGAACCACACAGTAAAAGAGTGACAGGGAGTAAGAGAAAGTATGACATAGAAAAAGACAGCGAGAGGAACAGAGACAGAGAGATGTAAGTACAGAGACAGACCAGAGACAGAAGGGGGGCCACGATGAGGCGGGGGGGCGGGGTGCCCCTGAGGCTCCTCAGTAAATGGTGTCTCTGGAGGAAATGATTTAAAAAAGATAAAGATTGGGTTCTCCTTAATTCCAGATTACGGTCTTCTTTTTGCTCTTTTTGACCTTAGAATCCAAAACCAGCTTAGAGGTATTTCTACCATCTGGGAAGACTTTTCTGAGGGATACGGGCCCAGGCACAGTCATATCTTTCTATAATCCATGTTTTTTGTTGTTGTTGTTTTTTTCTTAGCTGGTAAAATGAAGTCAAAATGAATGTGAAGTATAGCAATTTAATCTGAGGTGGGCAGTAGAGGAGACAAGGAAATCCTACTCACTTTCATAGCATCACAGACTATGGGATGTACCTTGGAGATAGACGACTAGACTTATTCCACCAGTGTAGAGAATTAGTGACATTCTATATATTACATATTAGTTATATATAATATATAAATATATATAGATACACACACAAATTGAAGTGGAGGTTATCACTTGCATAAAAGAATGTGTTGGTTGTTTGGGAGAAGAAAAGGTAGAGCTACTAATAGCTCAGAGGCCTGGGTACATCTCTGGAAATGGGCTGTGCCAAAGCACTGTCAGGGAGAGGAAAAGGCTGAGTGTAGCAGACAGACACATGCCATATAACGTGGTTTCTGGTGAACAAGGACAGAATCAACCAAACTAAATGTCACCTCCTCAATAGGAAGCTGTGGGCCTATGTAAAAAAAGAGAGAAGCAGATCCAGCCTCTTGATCAAAGCTCTAACTTGGTGACTATATTTTAATCAAGAGGTCAGTACTCTAAAATGCCATTATAAGACCGGTTGTCTCTTCCAGAGCGCAGGAGTGGTCACAGGCCTACCATAATGCAGAGGTGTGTTTCTGGGCTCCTCTCTGCATCTGATGGCCTCTCTGTCCACCCTGCACAGGTGCCACGCTCTCAATCACTGCAGCTTTTAAAAAGGACTTGGCATCAGATTAAGTAAGTCCTCCTACTTTGGTTATCTGGCCATTCTTGGCCCTCTGTATTTCTATACACATTTTAGAATCCACTCAAATTTCCCATAAAACCTGTCTGAATTTCTATCTTTTATCTATTTTGGCCACTAATATGCATTTTGAAGCAATCCTACAAACTGTTTTAGAATATATATAAATAACATGAAAGTGGCAGGCATCAGTTAAAGTCAGGGGTCACCTCTGGGTAGGACAGCAGGAAGGAGAATGTCATCGGGAAGGGTTAGGTGTGTCAACTGCACCTCTGATGCTTTCACTCTATATATGAATCTGTGGCAAAATCCTAGCATATCTGGGAGATAGTGGCTTTACTGGAAAGAGGGCACACAGTCTTATGTTTGTAGAACATTGAATCAAGAAATATATGTTTACCTACCATTTGCTTTGACGTGAATGGAACTGGAGGGTATTATGCTGAGTGAAATAAGTCAATTGGAGAAGGACAATCATCATATGGTTTCACTCACATGTGGAATATAAGAAATAGTGAAAGGGACCATAAGGGAAAGGAGGGAAACTGAGTGGGGAAAAGTTAGAGAGGAACACAAACCATGAGAGACTTCTAACTCTGAGAAACTAAGAAAGGGCTGCAGAAGGGGAGGGGGATGGGGTGCGTGGGTGACGGGCACTAAAGTGGGCATGTGACGTGATAGGATGAGCACTGAATATTATACTATATGTTGACAAAGTGAATTTAAATAAAATATTTTTAGAAAATAATAAAATAAAAAAAGAAATATATGTTTGTATGTTTCGAATATCTATTTTAAAAAACAAGTAAAAATAAATATAAAATAGTTACTTGGTTCTCAAACAGCAGGTAACCTGGAGTTCAAAATCTGCCAAGTGGACTCTACAGGGGTGATGTATTTCTCATTCACTATCTTTGGTAGTGAATTACGATCTATAATTGTAATTTATAAAACTCACAGGGAGGCCCTTCAGAAAATAAATTCTTCCTTCATATTGAAAGAAAACATTTGATTCATTACTCAGCCAAGTGGTAGAAAGAATAATTAAGCTATCTACTATATAAATTACTGCTTACTTTAACTATTCTTCATTTTCAAGATCACAAGATTACAGATCCAGAATACCAACCTAAAGGCACAAAGTGTGAAAAGCAGTGCAATAATGTGATCACAAAGAAATTCTCATTTCTCTATCTAAATACTGGCTGACTTTAAGTCCTAACATTTCAGATGAACCCAAATGTTCCTCCTGTCGTCTGAGTGAAGGAGCAGCGCCTGCCTCTAATTGGAACAGTGAAGAGATTTGTTTTTCCTATTGCGCAGGATGAGATAAAGACATGGAACAAACACACTTACCTCTTGACTAAGAATCTAGTAAGGCAAATTAGTTGGCTTCAATTTGGTTCCCAGAACATTAATATAAACCTTGAATTTTTCCATTTGAATTGGCTCTAACCAACACTTGTTTAGTCTTTGACAACTCCTAGGATCTCAATCCTAGGTTGAATGGCTTTCAGGTTAGTGTTTCAGCCCTTTTCTCCGTTGGCTAAGATAGTTAACATAGTCAGATATGCCACACTGATGCTGATTTCTGTACTCAATTTGAAATAGAGACAAAAATGGCCCATAACCACATACATCTGCAAATCCCATCCAGTTGTCCTAGGAAGGTAGGCACAGCATGTTCTAGGAAGAAGGATATATCACATTGGATGAGAGCTCCAACTCTAAGGGATGGTTTCTAGCATTAGCCAGCAGAAGGTAGGTTTCAGCTTCCCAAGCAGCCTCCTCCTCCCATTTCAGAAGTGACTGTTTATTCATACAAATGGCTGTGGTAATAAGAGACAGCATTGCCACGGGGCCTACTTGTATGCATCCAGCACTACTGGTAGTGAAATCACACAGAATGAACCTTGCTGACATGAGCTCAGTATAAATATCAGAAAACAGCAAGCCACCTTCACAGACCATTCCTACCTTGAAAATCAGGTGAAGAGACCCTGCTGAGGACTTCTGGAAAACTTTCCCTCACACATAAAAAAGGAAACAAATGTGTTCTGTTTCCTGCTTCTGGATCCTGTGCTCCATCCTACTGTTGCCATTTTTTCAAGGCTAAGGGGCAAAAGCGTTCAAAGTTCTAGAGTCCTGGCATCACTGAGTGATGCCTGCTATTGCTCTTATTTAAACTATTTTGAGTTGGCTTTTTCTTGGTTGAAGCCAAAAGCATCCCTACTGCAATCCTGTAATAATTACTTACAATATTCATAGCAGGAGGAAAAAACCCACTCACCTACTCAGCTTTGTTTAATTGACATGTTCTTTCTTGCCATGACAATTCCTTCAAAACTGTCTTTGTTTTTGGTCTCTATTCTGATTATTTCCTTTTAAAACTATAACTTTTTCTCCCCAGCTTTATGAAGGTATAACTGACAAATCAAAATTATATATATTTTAAGGTGTACAGTGTGATGCTCTGAAACACATATACATATACATTTTTATTTCCTAAAACTATAACTTTTAACTTTATGATCTATCAACTATTGTTTAGATGACTCTAGTATTAACATATCCCCCCAGTTCCAGAGATAGAAATACCAAAACCTCCTCAGGGTGCCTGAGTGGCTTACTGGTTACGCATCCAACTCTTGGGTTTCAGCTCAGGTCATGATCTCAGGGTCATGGATCAAGCCCCATGTTGGGCTCTACACTCAGTGCAGAGTCGGCTTGGGACTGTTTCCCTCTCCCTCCCCCTACCCCACGCATGCACGTGCACTGTTTCTCAAATGACATAATCTTTAAAAAAAAAAAAATACCAAAACCTCCTCTAGCCAGGTAGATAATTTCTAAAATATATTGCATAAAATTTGTTAGATTTTATGAACGTTAGCAAGATTCAAAGTTTAATGTTATTGTCTATAAATAGGAAGTTCTGTACATCTCCAAGGTTAATAGCCAAGAAAATGTAATATGGATATTGAATGTGTGTACATATAAAGGTCACATAACACACATCCTTCTAATCGACACTACAAGAAAGCTGTGGAAGAAGACACTGAAGATCTCATATTTTTTTTAAAGTGCCTTAAAAAAAGACCTGTGGCAGCAATTTTTGAAATATGTAAATATTTCACAAGATCCTCTGCCTTAACAAAAGAAAAATCAGTCATAAATCCACAGGCCTCTAAGGATAGAGACTCCAATACAAACATGGGGACACAGTTCAGAGGGCTCCACAGACTGCAGGTCAATGAAATGTCCTTACATCTTAAGAGTGAGGTTATATAACACCAAGATTGGCAAAGCAAGCTAAAAATGGAAATTATGGGCAGGGAAGGCCAGGAATCAGGAGGACTGTAGCTGCTACGCTCAGAATAGTTGTTTTGGAGTAGTTATGGTGGTGGTGGTGACAGCAATAGTAGTGGTGGTGGTAAAAATATGAATAACAGTCAATCAGGGTGAGACACTTTCTATGTGACAGGTTCTGATATAAATGCTTTACCTATAAGCACTATTAACGATTCCTAATACAAATTTGTCCATTCTCTTGCTCATTGCATTTCTCCTCATTTTGCAGTCAATGATTAGAGAGCACATACAAAAGGTTCTGTAGATGGTCATCTTCCCCACATCTTCCTCCACCTCTTTCTAGGACAGGTTCATAATAAAGCAAATATCACAATAAAGCAAGTCAAATGAACTTTTTGGTTTCACTGCATATAAAAGGTATGTTTTCACTATACTGAAAACATAAGTCTATTAAATGTGCAATAGCATTATGTCTTAAAAAGAAATGTATATATCTTACTTTAAAAATCCTTTATTAGGCAGCCTGGGTGGCTTGGTGGTTTGGCGCTCCCTTCAGCCCAGGGCGTGATCCTGGAGACCTGGGATCGAGTCCCGCGTCTGGCTGCCTGTGTGGAGCCTGCTTCTCCCTCTGCCTGTGTCTCTGCCTCTCTCATGAATAAATAAATAAAATCTTAAAAAAAAAATAAAAATAAAAATAAAAACCCTTTACTGGTAAGCATCATCTGAGCTTTCAGTGAATTGTAATTCTTTTCCTGGTGGAGGGTCCTGTCTCCATATTGATGACTACTGATTGAACAGGTTGGTGGTTGCCAAAGGTTGGGGTGGCTGTGACAATTTCTTAAAATAAGACATCAATGAAGTTTGCCATGTTGATTGACTCTTCCTTTCACAAATGATTTCTCTGCAGCATGCAATGCTTGTTTGATAGCATTTTACCCATAATAGAAATTCTTTCAAAATTAGAGTCAATCCTCTCACCCCCTGCCACTGCTTGATCAACTAACCTTATGTAACATTCTAAACCCTCTGTTGTCATATCAACAGTCTTCATGGCATCTTCACTAGAAATAGGTGCCATCTTAGGAAACCACTTTCTTTGCTCATCCATAAGAAGTAATCCCTTATCTGTTCAAGTTTGATATTGAGGGGCAGCAGTTCAATCACATCTTCAGGCTGCACTTCTAATTTTGCTTCTCTTGCTGTTTCCACCACATCTGCAGTTCCTTCCTCCACTGGAATCCTGAAGCCCTTAAACTCATCCATGGGGGTGGGAATCAACTTTCAAACTCCTATTCATGTTGATACTTTGACCTTTTCCCATGAATCACGAATGTTCTTAATGGCATCGAGGATGGTGAATCCTTTCCAGAATGTTTTCAATACAGTCTGCCCAGATCCAACAGAGGAATCACTATCTATGGTAGTTATAGCCTTATGAAACATATTTCTTAAAGAATAAGACTAGAAAATCATAATTACTCCTTGATCCATAAGGTGTAGAATGGGTGTTGTGTTAGCAGGCATGAAGACAACATTCATCTCATTATACATCTCTATTAGACCTGCTGGATGGCCAGGTGCATTGTCAATGGACAGGAATATTTTGAAAAGGATCTTTCTGAAGACTCAAAAGAGAGCTTAAAATATCAGTAAACCATGACATAAATAGATGTGCTGTCATCTAGGCTTTTTTGTTTCATTTACAGAGCACAGGCAGAGTAGATTTAGCCTGATTCTTAAAGGCCCTATAAGATCTTTGGAATAGTAAATAAGCTTCGGCTTCAATTTCAGCTATAATTGCAGTCAGCAGCTGCCTTAGCCCCTGACAAGAGAGTCAGTCTGTGCTTTGAAGGCAGCCATTGACTTCTCCTCTGTAACTATGAAAGTCCTACATGGCATTTTTTCGCAATAGAAGGCTGTTCAGTCTACATTGAAAACCTGTTGTTTCATGCAGCCACCTTCATTAATTATCTTAGCTAGATTTTCCGGATAGTATGCTACAGCTTCTACATTAGCACTTGCTACTTTACACACTTTGTACTTGATGTCATGGAGATGGCTTCTTTCCTTAAACTCCATGAACCAACCTCTGCTAGCTTCAAGCATTCTGTCTACACCTTCCTCACCTTTCTCAGCCTTCACAGAATTGAAGAGTTAGGATCATGCCCTGGATTAGACTTTGGCTTGAGGAAATGTGGCTAGTTTTCTTTTCATCTAGATCACTAAAACTTTCTCCATATCAGCAATCAGGCTGTTTTAGTTTCTTATCGCTCATATGTTCACGTTCACTGGAGTAGCACTTTTAATTTCCTTCAAGAACTTTCCTTTGCATTCACAATTTGGCTAACTGAGGCAAGAGGCCTAGCTTTTGGCCTGTGTCGGCAACTGACATCACGAAGCTTAATCATTTCTAATTTTTTAGAGTGAGAGATGTGCAACTCTTCTTTTCACTTGGACACTTGGAGGCTATGCAGGGTATTAACTGGTCTGAGTTCAATATTGTTGTGTCTCGGAGAATAGGGGCACCTGAGGAGAGGGAGAGAGATGGGGGACTGGCTGGTCGGTGGAGCAGCCAAGACACACACAACACTTTCCCCCTAAGTTTAGGGTCTTGGATGGGCTTGGTTTGTGGTACTTCAAACAATTACATTAGTAACATCAAAGATCACAGATCACCTAATAAATATCACGATAATGAAGAAGTTTGAAATATTGTAAGAATCACCAAAACGTGACATAAAACACAAAGCACGCCAATGATGCTGGAAAAATGGAGCCAACAGACTTGCTTGACACAGGGCTGCCACGGACCTTCATTATGTAAAAATGGAATATCTGTGAAATGCAATAAAATGAAACAATAAAATGAGGTATGTCTGAAGGCTCTTGGGATAAACATCCCTTTTATAGAAAAAAATTATGTGTTTTATGCGTGTATGTGAGCTGGGAAAAAGCGCACATGGAAATACTGAAAAAAATCCGAGGTTCATTCATATCATTGCAACACAATGAAGCTGATGGGATTCTCACAGCTGGATTTATTTGGGAATAGAATGAAGAAACCCTGCATAATCCTACATTAAGTCTCTATCAGACAACATTTATGATAATGACAGCAGAACTAGATCTAGGAGCTAGTCCAAGTCATGGAGATTAGCAAGTAATCACAGGCTCAAGTCCTAATACAATTCTGGAGAGACATGGAGGGATTTCGAGAATTAGACTAGCAAAAAAGGATTAAAAGTAAAAAAAAAAGGAAGAAGAAAAATTTGACCTCCACATGCACTGGTCAATGTCCACAAAATTCTACACACACCTATACAGCTCCATTATTTACTTCTTTATTTCTTTATAATTATCTCTTAATAAATCTGTTTCCTCTTCCAGACTGGAAATAATGTGATGTCAGGAACTGTCAATGTCATCTTTCTGACTCCAGAACTCCTAGTGTTTCAGTCTAGGCACAACAGAGTTTACTAGTTCATCATTAGGAGCTCTCTGCAGTCAGGTGCAGACAAAATCCTAGGTGTCACTTACTTCAGTAAGTAAGAGTAAGTAACTCTTGTGGTGGAGTTACGGGTGGTTCCTAGCCTCGGTTTCACTATCAGTAAAATCAGTTGACAGCACCCACCCCATTAGATCGTAATAAATGAAATCCCTAACATGGGGAAAGTATTTAGTCCAGTATCCTGCACCCAGCACTCAACAAATGGCAAGTATTATAAGGTATTAAACAAATTAACATGCAACACAAGAGCCAGTGAACTATGATCGCTGAAAGACATCAATGAGGGAAAATGGACAACCCTGGCCTCTCGAGACTTCTAGTCTTCACATGACCCGGCATACCCCGCTGATGCTTCATACTATATGGGGAGCAAGGACAAACTGACACACTGTCCCACAGGAGTCTATCCTCAGAGAGGAATTCACAGTCACCATCCTTTCAGAGGTGTGCACCACATTCTGTGCACATCCAGCCTCATCCTTCCTATCTCTGCTTCTGTTTTTTTCTAAATAAATGAAGCACACAAACAAATCTCTGACTTAAGCATAATGTTTTAAATATACATTTAAATGGTAGGAGTTTACTCACACAGTCCCCTCACACTGACAAATACAAATGAATGAATGAATGAATGAATGGACAAGAGAGAGGGAGAGAGAGAGAAAGGAAGGAAGGAGGGAGGAAAGGTGGAAGGGAAGAGGAAAAGAAAGAAGACCTTTGGCCATAACAACAAAAGTGTTATAGGATTGCAACTGAAATTCTTGGTAACAAACTCAGGGGCAAGAAGAAAGAAGAGTTTCAAGATTGGTTCAAAGAGATCATAATTCATAGATCCACTTATTGTAATAGTTATGATGTGTGAAAGATGTTATGGCTTAAAGCTGACGGCCAAGAAAAGAATTGTTGAGACGTCTTTAGTGCAAAAAGGTGGTTTTATTAAAGCTCGGGGACAGGACCCACGGGCAAAAAGAGCTGCATTGGGGTCATGAGGA
Source organism: Canis lupus familiaris (assembly GCF_011100685.1). NCBI lineage: Eukaryota > Metazoa > Chordata > Mammalia > Carnivora > Canidae > Canis > Canis lupus. Next base: position 7,000,595 of record NC_049256.1, on the reverse strand, counting down.
GTGGCCTCTTATAGACTTTCAAGTTGGGAGGGGGTTAGGGAGACCATAAATCTTTAAGGAATTTTGGAAGCAAGCTTTCCAGCACCTTGAGGGGGCCAGTTACTGTTGGGAAAAGGTCATTTATTACCGTCTAATAAAACCTGCATCATGAGACCCTTTGGATGGATTTCTGTGGATCATAAGCTTGGGGGATGATTGTCAACATGTATCCTGGAGGGGTAGAGATAAAAGAAGTTTCCAAATGAGTTTTTATATGTTAAAGTAGACTCACAGGCTCCTTAGGATCGGGCTTAGATTGCCGGTTGTTCTCAGCAAAGTGTTAGCATCAAGGCAGCTGAGTTCCTAGAGGAAGGTCACTGCCTGTTTCAAGGACTTGTCAGTGGGATGTAAGTAGGAAGGAAATTTAATAACTTTTCTTCTGCCTTTGTTTCCCACATTGGTTATACTAAATAAACCCAAACCTGAAATACACCAGGAAGAAGTGACTTTAATCACCTGGTCAGATCATCTCACTTTATCATCTCATTTTACAGATGAGCCTCTGACAAGTAAGATGATTTTGTCCCTCTTTCTGTAGCATCACAGTGTGGTCCATGGACCAAGAGCATTGGCATCATCTGATAGTTTGTTAGAAACACAGAGTCGTAGGCTTTGTGTTAGTCACACTAAATCAGAATATGCATTTTAACAAGATCCTCAGGTGACTCATCTCCACACTGACGTCTGAGAAGCATTAATACAGGCAGTTTGTTACCAGTGAGTCAATAAACTGGATAATTTTACTCAATGCCTTATTTTTCTATAAACTATACACTAAATCTTTGGATCTGTTAAGAAAAATTTAAATCCTTTGGCTTTGAGTAATCAACTTATGGATTTATTTTTTTCTTTTTTCTTTCTCCCTTTATTTTTACTTTTTTTTTTAATTTAAATTCAATTTGTCAACATATAACATCCAGTGCTCATCCCATCAACCTATGGATTTTAAACTCAGGATAAAACTTTAGGAAATGGCTCTTGGAAGCCCTGAATGGACCTGTGGTAACACACAACATATAGTGACTACTCAGTGACCATTTCCCCATTTGTAAAGTGCAAAGAATAATTATACCTAAACTCAGAGGGTTATTAAGAGGACTGCATTAAGGACTGTGTGGTATTTAGAATCCTGAACACAGCGTGAGGCCTAAATGAGTGTTATACGCTAAGTGTGATTGTTGTTATGCTCTTACACACAACCATAAGCCTCATGAGAGGCTCGCGGGTCACCGCCCATCCATTGTCAACTATTCCTGCTGCAGTGACAAGAGTTTGAAATAATATTCACGATTAGCGATAAATACAGCCTGTGCCCACAGAAGAGAGTCAGGAGAATTCCTTACCTGGGAGAAGAGTACAACCAACACTGCTGAATTCTTTCATCAAATAGGACTCACATGGAATTCACAATGTTTAAGTAAAATTTATGTGAATAAAATTTATAATACTGATTAATGAATGATTTTCAATAACAAGAATTACTCTCTATAGGACTAAATACTGAATTCACAATTTAGGACTGTTTAAAGAATTCTTCAGAGATGAACACAGCTTGGATTGTTGAATATTCAACTCAATGTCCTGAAACAGTGACATCCTACCTAGGGGGGTTGGCAGATAGACACACAACAAGCGCCCAAACGCCAGAATAAGCCCAGTCAGGGGATACAGAGTGGGGGACAAAGATCTCTTGTGCAGAACAAGATATCATTCATCCAACAGCTTGTTCATCCATGTATTTCGAGCACTGATCGAGGTCGGGTAAAGAGAGCTACAACAAACAAAGCACTTAATTCAAACCATGTAAAATAGAAACCAAAAATCAAAATCACCTTATAACCTGAGTTTCCTACTTACTAGATGCAAGCAATGGTTTGAAGGTATTCAGGGAAGAGTGGCATAGATGGAGCCTTGGGGTGATACAAATCAGACTGTTGCTAGACCCTAGAAGAGAGCCAGCATAGTGAGACAGATAGATGGATTTATAAGACTATGGAGACTGTGCAGAGGAAGATGCCAGAGAGGCCGAGAGCCTAAAACATAATCTTGGATGGCCTGATAGGAGATGAAAGAAAAGAAATTTCTGCTTCCTGCCAGCCCTACAATTCCCAAGTGGCTCCCAGAGTTTCCTAGCCAGAGAAGCCATAAACTCACAGCTGCCAGCAGACCTATTCCCCTACATTTCCTACCTTCCCCTCTGGCGAGGAGTCTTGCATCATATTATGATCATGTTAAACATTTGTCTTAAGATAGACCAGCAACATTAAGTGACAAAATGAGTCTCATTTCCCGCATATATATAATGAGAACCATTTCAGTCCAATAGGTTAAAACTGCTAACACTCTAGTACTGTCTGCATTACTTATACCTAACCCACAAAATCTGCTCTATTATACCTGTCATGATAAAAATAGGGTATCTAAAGGTATCTGTGATAAGTGAATAATGCCCTCCCCACAATCCCCAAGATACCCATGTCCTAATCCCTGGAAGCTGTGAACAGGTTACCTTACATTCAAAAAGAACTTTACAGATGTGATTAAGAAAGGATCTTGGGATGTGGAGGTTACCTTGAATCATCTTGGTGGGTTCCATGTAATCACAAGGGTCCTTTTCTTGCAAAGCAAACAAAAATTCAGAAAAGACGATTTGACCACAAAGGGAAGGAGAGAGAAAAATGCAGTGTGAGAGGAAGCCATGATCCAAGAATGAGAACAGCCCTACAAGCTCTCACAGGTAAGGAAACGGATTCTCCCCTTGAGCTACTGGAAGGAATCTGCCCCACTAACACCTTTGCTTTAGCCTAATCAGACTGATTTTGACCTCTGGAACTATAAAATAATAAACGATGTTGTTTTAAGCTGCTTGGTTTGTGGTAACTTGTTATGCCAGCAATAGGGAACTAACCCAGATTATCATCAATAAATACTAATTATAGGTGCATAATTAGGAAACAGCTCTCTGTGATCTATAATTTACAAAGTATTTTATAGACAGACATTATTTTGGTGATTAAATCCTAACTGCTCCATCAGACGTCCTTAAGTTTATTACCCAAAGACAGCCATTTAAATTATATTATAGTGCAAGTATGCATACATTGATTTTGAAATGTGAAGGCAGAAGAAATGACAAAAAATGACATGTAATACAAGAAAACCATAGTCTCTTTCTAGGTATCTTTGTGTCTCCTAAGAGGTGACAGTTAAAGTGCACTTAAGATTGGACTTATGCCACTAACTCATGGTAGCAAATATGTTAGTTATCTGTGAATATTTCACGAGCGCTGAGTGCCTGTTCTGTACAATGTTGGCTGGTGTTCCATCAATGTTTACCAATTCAATAAGTGACTGAAAAAATGAAAAAGTGAATGAGAAAAACTTAGATTCTTAGTCAGGTTTTACTTTTGATCATTTAGATGGAGTTTTATTCTAAATTAACCTAGAAGGACCTGGTGCTAGAGCAAAAATAAACAGCTTACTTAAAAAAAAAATCACATTTTTTTTTTTTAAAGCCACTAAAAGTCAAACTGAAAATGTGAATAGGTTGTAGAAGATTTTTCCACCCTTGGTTAGGATGCAAAAGGTCACAGAAAACCAATGTCCCACTGTAACGATGAGAAAACAATAAATTTAGAAATCTTATTTGTCATGCAAAATATTGAGGAGATCTGGACACAAGTCTAATCGAGCAGAATTCCAGAGGGGGGTGTGCCCTTTCTGGGGTGGACAGACATTTATGGGTGCTTCACCACTGGTGCATTAGTAGGCAGAAAAGCTAGCCTGCTTTTGGTAAAAGAAACTTGGCTGGAATAAGGAGATATGAGCCAAACTTTGATCAGCCAAGCATCGACTAGTATGGCAGACTGGATAGTGGAGGAACAGCTAGCCCTCACTGCTAGCCAATGCTCCTTCATAATACTTTTGCCTGGTAAGCACCGGTGGCAGAAGCTGGCAACCTGGTGGAAAGTAGAGAGATCTCATCTCCCATGCAGAGATCCCAAACTCTGCTGCTGGGGCCAGATCTCACCATCAAGGGGAAATCAAATGGTGATTTGACTCCTGATTAGAACAAAGATATCTTGCCTAGTCATCTTCATCTTACCTGCCTGACAGTGGAAAGGGCAAGGCTTTCAGAGGACAGGTATTATCTACTTTGGCATCTTTGTCTTTTTATACACAATATAAAAGTGAGATAAGTGAAAAAGCAGGAAAAAGATGACCCATAACAAAGAAGAAAAGAAAAAAGAATAAAAGGAGAACAATAGTAACAAAATGGTTGGAATTAACAGAACTGAAAAATAACTATTAAGAAGACGCTAAAGAATTTAAGGGAAAATGTACAAAATAGGTGAAAAGATGAAGAATTCACCAGAGTAATAAAAACTCTAAAAGAGAAGCAAATAGAAATTGTAGAACTGATAAGTACAATATGAATTCACTGGAGGGGCTTCATGGTTAAATGGACAAAATAGAAAAGGTTAGCAAACCCAAAGATAAGAGAATAAAAACTATCTAAAATAAAGCACTGAGTGAAAAAAAAAATCAGTAATAAAAAACACACCCTGAGAATCAGAGTACTATGGCATAACTTCAAATGGTCTGACATACATGCAGTTGCAGCCTGAAAAGAAAATAAAGAATAGAGTATGCTTGTTGGAAGAGATATCAGGGTTTCAAGGATGGTTAAAGGGCATTAATCCAACCCAGTGAGATCCCAAGCAGGAAAAGACAGAAAAGCATACGTAGGTCAAACCACTGAAAACCACAGTACAAAGATAAAGACAACGAAATGACATGTTTCAAGAGCTGAAAGGAAAACACACACTCACTTGCACAAACACACATATGTGTGGGCACACACCCACAGGCACACACACACCTACACATCCATACACGTGTACACAATGTCCACATGCACACACACATACATGCATGTGTGCACACAAACTGGTAACCTAGACACCTATATTGGTAGGAAATACTCCTAAAAAGTACGGATGAAACAAAGGCATTTCCAGACAAGTAAACTGCGAACTTTTGTGCTACATTACAGGAAAATATTAAAGGAAGTTCTCCAGACCAAAGGGAAATGATCCCAGATAAAAACCAAGATCGGCAGAAAGGAACGATGATCAGTGGGGTAATATCAAGGTGGATATAAAACAAAATAGCTTTAAGTCTCTTTAAAAAATAATTGGCCATTTGAAGCAAATAGAGTGATAGACTGTGGAATTATAATACATGGAGAAATAAAATAAGAATATTAAACTCAAGGAGAGTAAGCCAATCTACACTATTGAAGAAAATTAAATGTCTCATGAAGCTGTGTAATAGTTACCATGGTAAAGGGTGATGGGATTAATTACGCACACTGTAATCTAGAATAGCCACTTAAAAATACAAAATGGAGAGTGCCAGGATGGTTCAGTCGGTTGAGTTACTCTTGATTTCGGCTCAGGTCATGATCTCAGGGTCCTAGGACAGGCCAGAGCTGTGCGTAGGGCTCCGTGCTCAGTGGCCAGTCTGCATGAGATTCTCCCTCTCTCTTGGCCCCTCCCCCCTCTTGTGCTCTCTTTCTAAAATAATAAATAAATCTTAAAAAAAAAAAAACAAAATGGTGAGATCGAATAGGATCAGGGTAATAATAAAATGGAGGAAAAGAACAAACAAACCAAAAAACACAAAACCTTAGTTTCCAAATGAAGGAAAAAAGAGAAGGGGAAAATAAAAAATGACAGAATTAAGCCCAAGAATCTCCCATGTAATTACAGTAAATGTTAAGAGGTATTCAACACTCCATTAAATCCAGGCTTAAATAAAAAGACCCAACTCTATGCAGTTTACAAGAGGCACACTGAATATAAGGACCTAGAGTGAAAATAAAATGAGGACAAGGACATGCACTGCAAACACTAATCATAGGTGTCTACTACGTTAGTATCAGAAAAACTAAACTTTAAAAGTATCATCGGTGATTAAGATGGCTATTTCATAATGATAAAATGATCATTAACGAAGCCCAAAGTTAGTTCTTTGCTCAGACTAAAAGCTTAATAAATTTCTTATTTTTTACATACAATTTCTGACAGTTTATGAACTCCTGTGTGATTATGGACCTCTACTTAAGACTTCTTTCCAAGGGGCACCTGGGTGACTCAGTTGGTTAAGCGTCTGCCTTCAGCTCAGATCACGATCTTGGGGTCCTGGGATAGAGCCCCACTCCCTCTACCCCTCCCCTCTGATTCATGAATAAAAAAAATCTTTAAAAAAACCCCACTCTTTAAAAAAATACACATTATTTATTTTTACACATTATTTTTAAATTCCACAAGTTTCCTTTCAAGTGTATGACCCCTTCAGTTCTTAAAAACTATTATTATTATTATTATTACTATTATTATTAGAATCTTCAAGTCATTTTACCTGAAATTTCACCTTCTGGTTGATATCTGACACGCGGAACTGCTTCAGGAAACGCTCATCCTCACTCCAGAAGAGGCGGATGTCAGGGATGTCATAGAGGATCATGGCCAGTCTTTCCAATCCTAGACCAAAGGCCCAGCCAATTCGATCTTGAGCACCAGCTACGATAGGAAAACAAAACAACTGACTTAAAAAATATAAAGGCTTCAAGGTGAATACTACTTGCTGATAAGTGACCAGTACCACTGTTAAGTGCCTGTTAAGGCACTGGGGAGGGGTTGTGGAGAGATCCACGAGGGTGCCCCATCTTATGTTTCTCATGCTTCCCACATTCCTTACTCACGTCCCTCACTAAAGCACTCTGGAGTCATGCTGACTCTAGGATTGCCTTTCATGTTTTATTACATTCCAGGATCTTTTAAGCCCTGGCTCCTGCCTCTTTGCCCTGATTCAAACATTTAGCCTACTATGTGCAGGTTACAGAGAAGAAGACAGAAAAGATCGTCTCCGTCCCTAGGTGGCCTAACTGGACAGGCAGGTATATTTGAAACATGTCACAGTGGACATTAATATTCAGGAAGAACCCTCCATTTCATTAAAACAACTTTACCCTTAATAAGAGCTACCTCAGTAACACATAGGGAGCAAGCAAGCAAAGATGAAATGCTCATTTACTACCACTCACTCCAAAGGTAAGATGTGTTATTTATTTACATTATGGCAATGCCATGAACTTGAAGGGTTTATTTCGCTTATCTGAAACAGGAGTAAGACCAAAGACATAAAAGCACTGCGTGAAGAAGGCAAGGGAGTAATTCACATGACTGGAAAAGCTTTCAGAAAGGGCTCATGAAAGGAACATAATTTCAACTGAACACTAAGGGTAAGTAGGATCCTGGACAGGCTGCAATGGCCTCAAGATTTCATTCCTAACATGTGTGTCCTGTGTGGATCCCTCCCTTTGAATGTGAGGGACCCCAGGAACGGGATGGAGTTTTACCCATGATTAGGTTACTTTATATGTGGGACCTTCTGAGCAAACCAGCTTACAGAAATGAGAGGGCCCTGTGGCCAGGACCTGAGGGAAGCCTCTAGAAGCTGGAGGAGGCCTGGCAGTCAGCCAGAAATGAGAGTCCTCAGTCCTACAACCTTAAGGAAATGAATTCTCCCAACAGCATGAATGAGCTTAGAAGAGGACCCTGAACTCCAGAAGAGTGTGCAGCCTTGCTGACATCTTGATATCCACCTTGAAGACCCTGAGTTGGGGACCCAGCCAATCTGCGCCTGGACTTCTGGTGCAAGGCAAATAAATGCGACATTCGTTTATGCTGTTGTAATTCATTAAGTATGAGGTTAATTTGTGAGCTAGCAAAAGAAAACAATCATGCATCCAAAATGTGGAGAAAGGTAAAAGAAAATCTCAGACTGAAGGAACGTCTTCAGTAACAAAGGGGTGACAGTACAACATGGAATGGTTAGTAGTGGATTCTGGAAACACAGATGGTTCAACGTTGAGACAGGTAAGAGAGAAGAGAACCCATTTCTGCCTAGCTACTCCTACCACCATTGTTTATGAATAGACAAGGATAAATGTGTAATAGAAGCTATACAGAAGTATGAGCCTCTTCAAATGGTTTAAAAGCTGAATGGGGACGTCTGGGTGGCTCAGTGGTTGAGCGTCTTGCCTTTGGCTTAGGCTGTGATCGCGGGGTCCAGAATCGAGTCCGCGTCAGGCTTCCTGCATGGAGCCTGCTTCTCCCTCTGCCTATGTCTCTGCCTCTCGATCTCTTGTGAATAAATGAATAAAATCTTTAAAAAAAAATAAAAAAATAAAAGTTGAATGAATTAAAATAGTCAAAATGAGATCACAAAAGAAAAAGATAGAGAGAGAGAATGGCTCAGTAGCAGGAGGGAAGGTGGATTTTGAAAGAAAAGCAAGTGGTTGGCTGAGTGCACCCGTCCCTGAGTAAGAATGAGCATTCAGATAAGGAGGAAGGGAGAGGGGTGTCTAACCTTGCAGACAGTGGAGTCACCAAAGAGTGAGCACAATCCCTGACCCAGTGACCAGGTGCCTAAGAGAGCAGTTGAAGAGTGAGGCCAAATATTTTGGAATAATTCATACTGATGCAATCATTCATACTGAAAAATGGTTGGCCACTAGTTACAGACATGAAATATCATATAATCATGACAGAGTTTTTAAATCTATTTAAAGAAGATTTCTTTTTCTTTAAATGAAAAGGGAAAATTGCAGTCCTGGTAAGGTGGTCATTCAGAGTCCTCATTCACTGCCGGTTACAACACATATTTCAATAACAATTTGGAAATAACATGGCAATACATATAAAGTTTTGCCTTAAAAAATGTTCAGTCTTTATTCTTATAGGTCTACTCAGAAATTTGTCCTAAAGAAATAATCCAACAAAAGAAAAATATAAATGAAAGAAGATACTCAGCAGTACAACTTATAAGAGCAAAAACCGGGAAACAATCTGAGTAGCCCAAATTAGGGAATGGCTTAAAATTATAGGGACATTTTGATGCAGTCATTAAAAATCATACTTACATAAATATATATTTAATAAGTGACAGACTATAAGGAATTATGAAAAATATCTATGATAACATGAATATGTACTATGATACCACTATTTAATATAGATACAAAGGACTGTACTGTGAAAATATAAAAACAAATTGTGGTGTTCAAGAATTACAATGGGTAATAGTTTTTAAACAACTTTAAAACATTTTCCTGTAATTGTTACAGTCTTTTCAAATAAACAAGTAATAAAGATAAGTAGGGACGTTAATGCTGCTTTGTGACTTAGGTTTTTTTCCTTAATCTTTTAGATTTTATTACCAATTTTTAGATATAACCAACCACTGAAAGCCTACTTTCTGTAACTGAATGAGCCAGTCAATTTACGGCATGATTTTATTTAATATCTATTCTTTCTTTTAGTATCTTAGTTTTTCCTCCTTTCAGCTACCCACAATTAGTTCTCCAACCCCCAAAACTTTTTCTAAAGCAAAAACAAGAATAACAAAGAGCTCCTCAAAGTAGGTAAGAGCAACAATCTAATTTTTTTTTAAGACAGTTTTATCTATTTGAGAGAGGCGGGGGGCAGAGGGAGAGGGACAGAGAGAACCTCTGGCAGACTCCATGCTGAGCACGGAGCCCAACATGGAGTTCAATCCCATGAAATTGAAATTATGACCTGAGCCAAAATCAAGAGCCAGATGCTCAACTGACTGAGCCACTCAGGTGCCCCAACAATCTAATTTTTTAAATGGACAAAGAAAATCTAATTTTTTAAATGGATATTCATAGAAAAGGGAAGAAAAATTACCCTTAAGCAAAAGAAAAGCTTAAGAAAAATGAAAAGTAAAAATGCACAAGTTACCGTATTTTAGTTATCAGAATGGCTGAATAAACACATCTGATCCCATACTTTATAGCAAAGCCAAGGGAAAACAAGCACTCTCTACATTGCTGGTAGGTTCACAATTGGGTTTTTACCCTATTGACCTAAGGACCATAATATAGCAGTAGCTATCAACATTACAGGTGCATATACCACCTTGTTACTTTAGCTACTAGAATGTAATCCTACTTATGGGAAATTATGAATGTGTAAGTCCTCTTGCTGGAGTATTGGTTATAAGAGCAAAAGATAACAACCTAATGTCCATCACTAGGGAACCAACTAAATAATCTGCTATGTCCATACAATGGCATATTATTATAAAAATCTCTGACAGATTTCAAAAACTTTGATGAAAGCAGCAGCTGCCTGGCTTTGTTTTGTTTTGTTCTTATTTTGGGGGTGGTTGGGAAAGAACTGAGCAAATGGAGGACAAAAATGGGAAGACATCACACTACATACCTTTTTAAATAAAGACAAGAAATATTTCAGATAACAGAGATTTTTGTTACTAGATAAAATAATTTGTCTTCTGTTTATTTTTAAGAGATTATAAGAACAAAGTATTCCTCTCATGTTACATGGGGGCCAAACTTTCAGGATAATTATAATTAATAAAAATGGATTCCTATGTCCTCCTTCTAATAGCCAGGATGGGTCTCTTTCCTTCTATAAGACCCAATGCATTTCTAAGCCTGAAATGTCATTATTGGTGGGGCTTTCAAAAAAAAAAAAAAAAAAAACTCACAAATTCCTTCATACCTTTTTTCTTCAATCTCAGTGGGTTGTAATGTCTTCAGCTAATCAACTATAGAGGAAATGATGCTACATGACTTCTGAGGTCAGTTTATTTATTTTTTTAAAGACTTTATTTACTCATGACAGACACAGAGAAAGAGAGAGGCAGAGACAGAGGCAAAGGGAGAAGCAGGCTCCACGCAGGGAGCCCAATGTGTGACTTGATCCCGGGACTCCAGGATCATGCCCTGGGCTGAAGGCAGGCACTAAACCACTGAGTCACCCAGGGATCCCCCCCTTGGTTAGTTTAAAATAGCCATACAACTAACATTTGGTCTTCTGTAAATGCTTGCTCTTCACACGTTCCTTCTCACAATTCTACCTCTAGCACATTCTCTCTTGAAACCCAACTGCCATCCTCTGAGAAGGCAGTAGCATGGAGACACCATGTATAGGCACTCCAGTGGACGGTCCTAGGTGAATCCAGCTTTCAAATCATCCTAATGCTGACAGCAAACATGTCAGTAAAGGAGACTTAGGAGGGGGCCAGGCCTGGCTCTCTAAATCACCCCAGCTGTTTAATCTTCCCAAGGCTCCAGCCACCATGGATGAGAGAGAAACTGTCCCCACTATGCGCTGTCCAAATTTGTGACCACAGAATAATAAAACTGTGGCTCTCTTATGCCATTAAGTTTGGAGAGGTTTGTTATTCAACAAGGGATAACCAGACATTGTTAAATCACCTGCATTTTGCTTTGTATTATAAACATTTCCAAAAATAAATAAATAAAAATAAATAAGCATTTCTGATTATGGTTAAACTAAGGCTAACTGAACTACTGATGTAAATTCATTTATTTGAGATATAAGATGATGCAAATAAAGACTAGATAGTGTTTCACTTAGGAGAGATTCGGAATTAAGCTTTAAGTAAGATGAATCCACTATATTATAGTATCCTGTATGTCATAGTATCAATTACATCCTAATATCGCATCTATATACAAAGGCCATGCCACCCCACATTATTCATTGCGTTGTTCATCCTACATAGAAACAAAACAGTCCTAGGCCAAAACTATGTAATACCCCTTCTCCCAACCAACTACTGCTTTTCACCTTATTTTTCTACTTTGTGATGAATGGATCATCATCCATCTAGTTATTCAAGGCAGAACCCTGGGAGAAAATTTTAACTCTAAATACTACCTCATTTCAGATATAGACATTTAAAGTATATCTCAAAATTTTTCTCAAAACTATCCCTTTATTCTAGTCTAATTGCTACTACCGATTTGTGCCTTTAACAAATATCTCTCACCTGGGCTCTTCTAAGAAACACCCAAGTAGTCACCGTCTGTCTCCCTATTTGGTCCATCTGTGATATTGCCACCAATTCTCCTTATAAAACATAAATTTGGACACTGTCACCAGTATAAAAGGGAAGAACAATGAATGACTCATCTCTAAGAACCATATTTGTTCTTAATCTTATTTTGCATTTATTGTCTTTCTAAAACACACACAAAAAAAGCTTAAAATTATTCCATAGATCCCCATTCACTCTAGCTAAACTTGAATACTCAGGGAACCTCAAGATTCGATGTACAAGGTCCAGTTGGGAAAATGCTTTACTGTAAGTTAAATACTAGCATCTCTGTTCATTACTTGGCACCGAGGCAATCATAAAGATAAACAGATGGGGTGCCTGGATGATTCAGTTGGTTATGCGTCTGCCTTTGGCTCCACTAGGACAGAGCCCCATGTTGGGCTCTCTCCTCAATGGAGAGCCTGCTTCTCCCTCTCCCTCTACCTCTGCCTGATGCTCCCCTTGCTCATGTGCTCTCTCTCTCTAATAAATAAATAAAATCTTAAAAAAAAAGTGGAAACACAAGTATTCAGCTATGTTACAGATAGACTGAGAAGGAGTAGACTGAAAAAGTTTGAAGAACTTTCAAAAAATTTTTCAATACCTCACAGGTTGTTAATTTTGTCACATATAAAATTATGCCCATGACATTGCTCAACAACAGAATTCACTTTTTTTTCAAATGCAGATGGTTCATTTGCCAACACAGACCATTTTCAGAAACACAGAAAAACCCTCAAAATACTTAAAAGGATTGACATTTACAAGGAACATCCCATGCCCAAAGTGAAACTAAATCAGAAGTCAACACTATAAAAATATCTGAAAATTTCCCAACTATAGGGAAATTAAACAACATACTTTTAAATTATCCAAGATTCAAATAAAACAAATCGCAACAAAAATTAGGAAATGCATTGAAATAAATACAAATTAGGATGCAACACATAATAATGAATAGAATGCAACTAAACCTGTGACTCAAAAGAAACCTGTAACATTAAATGCTTATGTCAGAGAAGAAGGTGTCAAATCATGACTTACTTTACAAACTAGAAAAAGAAAATTAAGAACTAAGTAAAACAAAGAAAAAATAAAGAAAATAATTTAAGTGGTAAAAAAACAGAAAAACAATAGAGAAAATTGATGACACCAAAGCTGGTTTAAAATAATTTTTTTAAACTGGAGCATAGTTGATACACAATGTTACTTACATTAGTTTCAGATGTACAACATAGTGATTCCACAACTCCGATATGTTGTGGTATGCTCACCAAAAGTGTAGCTACCATCTGTCACCATAAATTACTATTACAATACCATCAATTATATTCCCTCTGCTGTGCCTTTAATCCTGTGACTTCTTCCATAACTGGATACCTGTATCTCCCATTCCTCTTCACCTGTTTTGCCCACTCTCTCACCATCTTTCCCTCTGGCAACCATTAGTTTGTTCTTGGTATTTATGGGTCTGTTTCTGCTATTTGTTTATTTATTTGTTTTCTTTTCTAGATTCCATATTTAAGTGAAATCATATGGTATCTGCTAGAATCAAGACAAGAAATAGCAAGTGCTAGTGAAGATTCAAAAAGAAAGGAAGCCTTGTACATTGTTGGTGGGAATGTAAATTGGTGTGGCCACTGTGGGAAACAGTATAGTATGGAAGTTCCTCAAAAATGAAAAATGGAAATATCATACAAGTTAGTAATTCCACTACCGAGTATTTACTCCCTCCCAAAGAATGAAAACACTAATTCAAAAAGATATACGCACCTCTATGTTTATTGCAGCATTATTTACAACAGCCAAGACATGGAAGCCACCCAGGTGTCCACTGATAGATGAACAAAGAAGAGTGCTGTGTGTGTGTGTATATTATATATATATATATATATATATATATATATATATATATATGTGTGTATTAAATATACGTATTATATATACATATATGTATAATGGAATATTAGTCATAAGAAAAAAAAATTTCTCTATTTGAATTATTTCACCTCTGGGTCCATCCATATTGTTGCAAATAGCAAGGTCTTTTTCCTTTTGAGGACTGAGTAATGTTCCATTTTACATGTATACCAAAAGCTGTTTAAAAAATTTCAAAACTTGATAAACTTCTAGCCAAACCAATAAGGGTAAAAGAAAAAGAGGAGGTACAAATTACCAATGTCAGGAATGAAATATAGGGCCTCACTAAACACAGATCCTAGAGACATTAAAAGGATAATGGGGGGATATTATGAATAACTTTATGCAAATGAATAAAACTATTCAACAATCCATACAAAATGGAAAATTCCTCCAAAAAAAAAAAAACCCCAAACTACCAAAGCCTATTAAAACGAACAGATAATCTGTATCAATTAAAAATACTGAATATGTCATGAAAACCTTCCCACAAAGAAAACTTGAAGATCAGATGGCTTTAACTATGAATTCTATCACAATGTTAAGGAAGAAATAATACTAATTCTATAAAACTCTCCCAGAAAGTAGAGAATAATGAAATTTTATGAGGCTAGGATTACTCTTATACCCAAACCAGACAAAGACATTCCAAGAAAAGAAAACTTTAAACCAATATGCATCATGAACAGAGAAAACAAACAAACCACCTTTAACAAAATATTAACAGACTGAATCCAGCAATGCATGAAAAGGACACAATGTCAGGACTGGATTTATCCTAGGAATGCAAGTTTGCCTCAACATATGAACATCAGTCAATGTAACTCATCATATAAGCAGATTAAAAAAAGAAAACACATGATCATTCAGTAGATGCAGAAAAAGCAATTAAAAAAATTTACCATTCACTAATTATAAAAATTCTCAGCAAATGAAGAACACTGGGCATTTCTTTAATCTCATGAAAGATACAATAAGAAATGAAGAGCTAATACAATACCCAGTGGTGAAAGACCAGTTGCTTTCCCTCAGGGTCAGCTTGAAGACATCTATGTCCACTCTATTTCTTTTTCTATTAACCTGAGTTCCAAGCCAGTTGGGCGGGGAGTGGGGAGTGGGTGAGGGGGAGGGCAGGAAGCAAAAACAAAAATAAAAGCAGATCAACAGATTGGAAAGAAAAAAGTAAAACTGTCTTTATTTGTAGATGGCATGACTGACTACATAAAAATTCCTAAGGAAAATATTTCAAAGGTTACTGATACGTGACTTTAGGAGATCATGATCTACAAAATTCCACAGAATGCATGATTTTGGGGCATCTGTTTCACATGTCAGTGGGGAGTAGCGCAGACACTCTTCTGAAGATAGGAGACTGGCTCTACTGGGAGGACCCAATGCGAAGACCAGTGAGGCAGCCATTGCATCAGGCACCTGGAATCCCAACCACTTCAGTTATGGATGAGATCTGGGGTAGAAGCAGGGAGCAGAGGGCCTCTAGCTTCCTTCCATCACACTCTGAGTCTTACAATTATTCTTATGGAAAGGCCTACTTGGGACAATCCATTACTGTGGAGGGTTGCAAGAAAGGATGTGGCATCTGTTTGCTGAGCTGTATCAAATTTTACCTTTGAAACACTTTTGCTTTGGTCCCACCTAGAACACCTACTTCTTCTGAATTGCACCCCTCACTGTGCTATCTGGCTAGGACACTATTAGTAAGACACCAGGCGCTCCCATCCAGGATGCGGATCACTGTATCACAGTCTTCTCTAAGAGATGCCATTAAATAAACTGATCTCAGATCTAAGAAGATGGAAAATGCTTCTTTCCCCCTGAACAACTGGTTGTTTTTCATTTTAACAATACCACAAGTTACATAATTGATCATAATTCTCTCCTAACTTTGGCCCCATAGAAGCTTAGAGCCAACCTTGCAGGTCACCTCTACAACTGTACAAGTGTTCAGGGTACATTTCTCTGTGTGACTCTTGGCCCAGTTTTATTTTCTTATCCTTATTTCCTCTTTGTCCTGATTATCTCAACTATTTATTTTAGCCTCTTGTACATACTTTTATATGGCACTTCAAATTCTTTATGGAAGAAAGTGAGCCATAAATAACTAGACACTTAAAGATACTGTCAGCCAAGGCAGGTCTAATTTTCAGGTCTTTGGCACTCCTCAGCTGTAATTTGTTGCCAGGTGCTCAAGGGCTGACAGGGTTTTAAGGCAGTATATTTTTTTCCCTATTCCAATAGTAGAGAGTTCCAGTAAACTAGAGTCCCCAAAGCAGAAAGCTGACTGCAGAGAAACCTCCTCAATTAAACAGAATATTCAGGATGGGAAGCAATTAGGTAGGTATTCTGATTAACACGGCTTTGTGCTGAATGGAACAACCCACACAGGAAAAATTGTTTTTGTTGTTGGTGCTGAAAATCATCCTAAGAAGGTCAGCCTATATATAGAAGCAAAATAATGTGAGAGCCCAGAGATTGGAAAATTAAAAAGAGAAAGAAAAAGAGGAGGAAGAGGAGGAGGAGGAGGAGGAGGAGGAGGAGGAGGAGGAGGAGGAGGAAGAGAGGATGCCAACTGAAAAGAGGACAGTAGGAAGTCTTCAGCGTCAAAGTGGAGAAACTAAGTGGATCCTAGAGCCTAAAGCCATCTAATCCCATAAACTGTCCCTTCTACAGCAGATGGCTGTCCAAGCTCTGCCTCAACAGCTGCAGAAAGAGAAGCTGGAACAAGAGAGAAACCAAAGCACTGCACAAGGCTTGGCACATGGCCTCTGGTTTGGCCCTTCCAAGCACAGACCCTGGGAGCATGAGGCATCTCAGAGAGACAATGGCTCTCCTGGCTATGTGTCAGGATGGGGACCAAAGAGCCCTGAAGAAAGACCAAAACTGGCTGCCATGCTTTTGAAAGCAAAGGCCATCTGTGCCTTGAGTGGAAGGTACCAGGGGTGGTGGGTAGGGATACTTTTCAGACCTCCATTCCAAAAAAGTCTTTAGAAAAATCACTGTGCCATGGAGAAAAGATTGTATCACCAACCTGAGAAAAGGCTGAGAATGGAAAGTTGTTGACCATGAAACAGATCTACACACAAACACACAGTATTAAAGCTGCACCAAGACAAGAGAAGCCTATGTGCCTTCATCTCTATATGTGATGATCTTGAGCCACAGAGAGACAGTTACAGAATAAATTATATTTTGTCAGACAATGCAAGAAGATGAGGAATTTGGGAGAATTGGGGGGGGGCAAGAAGCAGAGAGAATTATTAGGGCAATGAAAATACTCTATATAGATACTATAATGATGGGTACATGTCATTATACATTTGTCGAAACCCACAGAATGTACAACCCCAAGAATGAACCATAAGGTAAACAATGAATTTTGGGTGATAATGACATGTCAAATATAGGTTTATCAATAGAAAAAATGTAGCACTTTGATAGGGGATATTGATAATTGGGGAGCTATGCATGTGTTGGGGCAGAGGGTATATGGGAACTCTGTTTGTTACCCTCAATTTTGCTATGAAACTAAAGCTGCCCTAAAAAATTAGTCTTCACTTAAAAAAGGGAGGTGAGAGTGGAAAGAAAACCCACAAAATGGAAGAAAGGTTTGTTAAGGGTTTACTATCCAAGGACGTCTGGGTGGCTCAGCGGTTGAGCGTCTACCTTTGGCTCAGGGTGTGATCCCCATCCTGGGATACAGTCCCACACTGGGCTCCCTGCAGGGAGCCTGCTTCTCCCTCTGCCTGTGTCTCTGCCTCTCTCTATTTCCCATGAATAAATAAATAAAATCTTTAGAAAACAAAAGAGTTTACTATCCAGGATATATAAAGAACTCCTACAATTCAAAAAACAAACAACCCAATTTAAAAATGGACAAAAGATTTACATAGACATTTCTATGAAATAGAAATGTCTATGAAATAGAAATAACCAAGAGGCACCGGAAAAGATGCTCCACATCATTAGTCATTAGGGAAATGTAAACCCAAACCATAGTGAGATACTACTTCACACCTACTAGGCTGGCTATAATATAAAACAAACAAACAAAAAACTGAGAAAACAAGTGCCAACAAGGACGTGAACAAATTGGAACCCTTGTGTACTGTTGCTGGGAATGTAACATGGTGCAGCTGCTGTGGGAAACAGTTGGGCAGTTCTTCAAAAAATTTAACATAGAATTACCATATGACCCAGCCATTCTCTCTCTCTCTCTCTCTAGATCAACTGATCTATTTCTATCTGTATGTGTGTGTATACATCTGTGTGTGTACATATGCATACACAAAACCTATAGACGTACAGATACATAGATATACATATATCCAAGAAAATTGAAAAAGGGACTCAAAATAACTGTACACTAATGTTCACAGCAGCATTATTCACAATAGATGAAAGGTAAAAAGAATAACTCAATGTCAGAGAATGAATAAACAAAATGCAGTACGTGTATAAAATGGAATATTATTCAACCCCTAAAAGGAAATGGAGTTCTAATACATGCCATAGGATGAGTGAACCTAAAGAGATATGCTAAGTGAAGGAAGCCAGATGCAGAAGGATACATACTGAATGATTTCACATATGTAAAATATCTAGAATAATAAATTCATAGAGATAGCAAGGTTAGAGGTTATTAAGGAGTGAGAAGGAGGGAGGGACTGTTTAATGAGTAGTTTCTACTTGAGGTGGTGACAACATTTTGCAAATCGATAGTGCCAGTGGTCGAACAACATTGTGAATGTAATTAATGTCAGGGAATTGTATACTTAAAAACGGTTAAAATGGCAAATTTTTTTATTGTATTCATTTTACCACATAAAAATAAAATTTCAAAGGGGCTAATACCATTTACCAACTTTGAAGGACATTTCTGCATGTTCTTCACTTTCTGAAAAGATTTTCTTTTTCTCATTACCACATCCATCTCTGAAAACACTGAGATTTACCAATTGAGCCACTATGCAGCCAATTATTTCAGTGGACCACAGCTGCTTCTCCCATAAAATAAAAGAACAGCAATAATACAGCATCTCAAGTTCCTTCCAGCTCTCAACAATCTAGGATGTGGCTCAGTTTGAAGGAGTTAACTAAGGTCTACTCTAAAAAAGCTTTCAATGAAGTATAAAGTACTGCAAAATAATCCTGTTTAATATTTAAGAGCATAACAAAGGTCTGTCAACTGTCCTCTCCTGTGGCCATCTCGTCTCCCCCCAACCCCCCCCAGAAATTCAGGTACACTCAACTTTGCTTCCCTTGACAGGGCAGCTGTATCCACTGAAATGGTCTTTTATCCCACCTGTTTCAGGTCTCTGTTCAAATGTCACCTTCTCAAGGAGGCCTCCCTGACCACCCACTTTAAAACTATATATATACATCTATACCAATCTCCACGTACAATCCCCCTTATTCTGCCTTGTTTTCTTCAGATAATATCCTCTTCAAAGATACTACAACCTTTCGTATCTCTTTTACTTATTTATGGTCAGACTGCTGCTAGTCTGTAATCCACGAGGGCAGGATCTTTGCTGGTTTTCCCTATTAATGCATCCTGAGGAGCTAGGACGGGGTGTGACAAGTGCTCAGATATTTGCAAACTGAGTGAATGGTTTGGAGGGAGAAGTGTTGAGCCTTTTCTACTTTTTTAAATTACTTGTTTCTCAAAGAACTGCAGGCTTAAAAGGAAGTTTTCAATACAGTGACTAATGTGAGAGATTTTATTTATCATATTATGAAGACAGACGTACATCTATCATCTGTCATATCTATCAAATCATAAATTTCATACATGAAATATCTATCATATTTAACAGTGGTGATATTAGAAAGGAGAGAACTGGAACACAAAGAAGGAACAACAGGAAAAGATGAATATTTTAACCAGTCATCCCAACCTTCATCTCTATTCATTGAGCTGACTTCATACAGTTCAGCTGGCAGCAGGTCACAAACCCCTGAAGTCTACGTCCTGCTTCTGCTTCTGCTTCAGGATTTTTTCTGTTTTATTGTATTCCTCAGTGGCTGAACTGTTGAGATGTAAAC
The DNA here is from genome assembly GCF_011100685.1 of Canis lupus familiaris. NCBI lineage: Eukaryota > Metazoa > Chordata > Mammalia > Carnivora > Canidae > Canis > Canis lupus. The sequence continues at coordinate 6,980,612 of NC_049256.1, read as the reverse complement.
AGTCCCTGCATCCTGAGCTTCCCTCTCAAAATGTTTTGTGGCAAAGCCAACGATCAAATTAGAACTTTAAACTACCACACTGAAAAACATTTTTGTATATATTTTTCCCTTCCTTGTCAATGGGGGCTAATTTTTTGACTTAATGAATTCACGCTTTCCCAAAATAAATGCTACAAGAAATACTGGAACAACCAAGCAATTAACATTCATATTTTATAAAACCTTATCAATTAAAAAGCGTTTCATCAATATTATCTTGATTTTAATCCTCACAATGATCCTAAAGGGAATGTCAGAACTGGTATATAATGAAAAAATAAACACCATTTAAGCAAAATCACAGACAATGGGACTCAGACCTGTTTTTTTTCCCTTCAAGTTTGTATGTCCAAACATTATCTTAGAGGGGCTGTGTTCAAACTACTTCAAGCCATCAGAAAATTCCACTTATGCCTGTGTGCTTTCTGCTTTGTAACTGCCAGTTTCCTGATTGACTTTATCATTATTCCATGAAAGCTAGTAGAGTGACCTGTGTAAATGCATGCTCAAATCTATCAGTAGATTTTTCTGAATTTTGGGTTTCATCCACTATACCAAACATGCTTTTCACACTGAATTTGACTAATATACACAGAGTGAGTTGATAGGACTAGTTAGCAGTGGTATTGGACGAAAGCTTCATCTTCCCTTGATCATTAGTTATGTTGGCAGTCACACAAGAATAAAAGCCCCATAGTAGATAATAATTAAAAAAAAAAAAAAAAAGCCCCATGGTATCCCCGTGCAACACTGTACCTCCAGACTCAGGTCTAGAAAAAGCCAGAACAGCTACATAAATTCTGATTTCTTCTCTTCCAACCACAGACTCAGTCCTTGATCCCATGCTTTCCAGCTACAACTCTTGAATTCCTTAGAGACTTGCGACTGGATGATTGACTTCTCAAGCTGTGCCCAAAGATCGATCTCCTGCCTGAAAAATTTCTCTAGTTGCGTATATCCTTGGCCCCACACAATTCTGTCAATAAGTCCTTCATACAATCCAAAGGGAGACCTCTTTTAAAAGAACCTTTCGATGGTGTGGAGCGGACTATGGATCAGATTCTGTAAGCTGTGGAGACAGTAGTCCTTAATACAATCTGAGCTAGACTGCATTCGAGTAAACTTAAAACAACAAACCCTTCAAAGCCCATCTTAAAAAGCTCACCTTGGACCATCTTCCTTTCTTTCTTGCGTCCTGGATTTCAGTCTTCTATAGTTTAACAAAGGGGAAAACAGTTTCTGGTGCACGTCCTAATAACAGTACATGAAGCAATTCCCAAAGGTTTGTCTAGTACAAATCCTTCATATAATGTCTCCAGCTTCCCTTAGGGGCTTGCATCCTAGGAATCTGCCCCCTTCTGCTCCTTGAGCCTTTAATCTGGGTATGGTGGACCCTGTTGGTTGCTTTCCCAGCAGCCATCCTGCTTTCTCTGGAGTTTGGGCAGCAATGTACCTACCCTCAGGGGAGGGAAGGAGCACTGTTTTCCAATGACTCATTTAGGGGAGACATGGCCAATGAGATACATGGGGAAATTTCTAGTATGCTCAAAGGCAAGATACAGGTCTTTTGGAACTCTTCCTATCTTCCCTCTTGCATTAGATGTTACACATGAAAATATGATGCCTGGAGTTGCAGCAGCCAACACATGACCAGAGGGCAACAAGTTGGCAGATGAAAGCCACTGTGCTGAGGAAAGAGATGAGGATGAGTGAGAAGGGCCTGGACTTCTCAAAACCAGCCCTACAGCCTATACATTAGGACCTGTTCATCTTTGAAATAAATTATAAAATTTGTAGGACCTAAACTACTGTTATCTATGGTTTCTGCTTCTTGCTGACAGATACATAAATCCTGATATACCAAACATCAGGAAGAAGACCATCTAGAGCTATTGGTAAGAAAGATCCTGTTGGGGAGACAAAGGTAATTTCAATGCAAGAAATCTGGCCTTCTTAAAGCCTTCTCTCAGGACTCAAGACAAATAACAAATTTCAGCCTTTATCTGGGTTTAGGTTGCCTTTTCTAAAGTCTAACCATTACACGTCAGTGGGAAATGTGTAGATCCAGGCTACCCAGTCTCAGTGGCATGAAACATGGGAATTGTGATCTTAGTAAGGTTATGAACAAGCTAAAAGACCAATGAGAGTGGATCAAGAACCCTATGAAAATTCCAGAAAAATGAAACCAAAGGATGCCCATAGGAGATTCATCCCCCAAATGCCAAGAGACTAAGATATATTTTTCCTGAACTGCTGGTAGAGAAGTATGACTTCAACTTTTATCAAAGCAAGGAAAATGGCTCCGAAAAAACAGATAACTCTCCTCAGCCATTTCTTCAATATGTCCAACAAATAGGAAGTGCAGTAGTCAAGCCTATATCAGTATTGTGTAGGCATCTCTTCATGCAGAGTTAGTATTGCCACCCGAGTCATGAAAGGTGTTAACACAGCTCTGCCTAGTAATAAACTTCCTTAAGAAAGAGAAGTGATAAGCTTGTCGCAGTCCCAGTGCTCCAATGAGAGGGCACAAGAAACTAATGGTGCCACCAAGTTAGAAGTGCATACAAGTCACTGTAGGTTATCACTCAAAAGTCAGAGTAAAGGGACTCTAAACTTCCATTAGTTATCACCCTAATAGGAGAACACAGCACACACAATATCTTGATATCAATAATTAGCAACTTTGTGATTTTGGTTCGCTCTTATAAGCTCCACAGCGCGCACATGTTATACTCACGTTATCTGAACATACCAAAAGGTACAATCTACAGAAGAGTGATCACACTCACTAAAAACTTAAAAACACTTGCTAAAACTTCCCTCAGTGTGCCAGTAGCTATACCAGTTATTTTACATTTATTTACATATTATAATTATATAAATATATGTATTATATGTAATGATTTATTGAGCCATTTAAGAATTGGCCCCTTAGACCATGCTCCTTCAGTCCATAAGACTTCCATGTATATTTCCGAAGAACAAAGATACTATCTTATGTATCCATAGCACAGTTAACAAATTCAGGAAATTTCACATTAATGTAATACTCTTATCTAATCTGTAGTTCATCTTTAGATTTTGTCAATTTTCCCAGGAATGTCCTTATACGCTTTTCTCCCTCCAGTACAGGATATAGTCTAGGGTCACATATTGCATTTATGCACCATGTCTCTTTAGTCTCCTTTAATCTGGAGCAGCTAGTTGGCCTTTCTTGGTCCTGTAAGACATTGACATTTTGGAGAATTCTGACCAATTATCTTATAGAATTTCCTCCTCAATTTGAGATTCTCTGATGTTTCTTCATGATTAGATTCAGGTTCCAGAACCCAGCTGGAATACTACAAAAGTTTTATGGTATCCTTCTTACCTTCTAGGCATTCCTCTAGAGACGCACAGTATCTATCTACCCTGTATCAGGGGTTCCCAAGAACATCCCTATGCCACTTATTTTTTGCTGCAAAAACTTAGTAATTTAAGAAAACTTCTCACTTAGCTCAATACTGGTTGGCACTTTGGTAAGAAGAGGTTTTTCTGTTCTCAATTGGGTTTAGCTCTCACATGTCTGGTGTTGGCTGCCTGATGGCTAGAACACCATCATCCAACAAGCTAGCTCAGGCCTTTGTACACGGTGGCTTGCAGGGACCTACTTGCAGTAAGAGGGCAAGTCCGAATATGCAAACACTTTACAAGCTTCTTGCATCAAGTCTGCTACTATCCCTATAGGTCAAAACAAATCACATGGCTAAGTTACATTTTAAGGAGTAGAGGAAGAATTAATGAGAAGGCTAGAATTTATGGCCATTTTTTAGCCTACTGTAGTAAGGAGTCTGGTTGCCCAGAGCTGCTTTCCAAAAAGTTCTCTCCCCTAGCTCTATAGTGATTATTAGATTAATTCCTTCCTCACTGTCTACTCAGCTGTTAACAAGTCTATGGAAAGCTACTATAGTAGCTAGTCTTGCAAAGTCTACTCAACTACTTTAATAGTCATTTAATTCACTCATCAGATATTTATTGTGGCCTATATTTGTATAAAAACATTCAATACATGCTTTCTGATAAACAAGATTATATGAAGGAAGGAGCCAAAAGAAAATTATCTGCTTACCGTGTGTCAGAAAAATACTCTCTTTTAATCCTCATATCCACTGTTAGGTCACTATTATTAGTTCCATCTTATAGATAAGAAAACAAAAGTTTAGAGAAGTTACTACTTTGTGCCAGATTACATACTATCTGGGAAAGTTTCTGGCTGTAAGCCACAGAAGATCTTATTACAAGCAAGTTACAGGAAATAATTAACATTTCATTTCTATAACTAGGATTCTAGAGGTAAGCATTTCCAGGTGCAGTACAGCAGCTCAAGGATATCCTCAAAGAGCCTTGCTCTCTGTTTTTTTGTTCCACCATCCTTGGATTGGTTTTCATTCTTACTATACTCCTGTCATGACTGTAAAATGCTTGTCCATTTGTAGTCATCACATTCTACTAAAGGAGGGAGGGTGTGCCTACCTTCTTCTTCGAGCCCCAGACTTATTTTCAAGCCCCATGTAAGATTTTAAAAATACAATCTTAAAGGAGGAAGAGGAGTAGGAGAAGGGATAGAAGGAGCAGGCAGCAACACGGGCAATTCTAGTGGACATGACTCTTGGGCCTATTGCTTTACAGGGAAGCAAAAGCTATCCCAGAAGGCCCCTAAACTTCTTTCATTTCACTGCCCAGAACTGTGCCACTTAGCCACCACTACATGTAAGAGATGCCAGGAAAATGAGTGCCTGGTTTCTTAAACTCTAAACTAGGATGTATCCAAGGAAAAATGGGGCTGGGAATGGCGTTGGGTTAGCCAAGCAACAATGATTAGGTGCTAGATCAAGAAACTGAGCATAGGCATGTGTAATTAATTCCATAGTTTATGTATACTTTCAGATCAGAGGGAGAAAAACCTATGGACACATATATGATAGGTCCCATGAGTAACAGAGGCTAGGTTCTATGGAATCACAGAGGAAGGGGAGGTCTACTTTGAGGCTGGCTTAACAAGAATGTTTTGGAAGGGTTAGATGATTTTGGTTTAAATGATATGTAGGGTTTAAAAAGATAAAGATCTTCCAATAAAGGGGAAAAAGAAAATCAAACATATGGAGGCTGAAATGTGAAGTTCAGTTGGTCAAACTGACAACAGTTCAGGGTAATTCAGAACCATATGAAAATGTAAAGGGAATGGTTTTACCTTGCTTTAGCATTTATAGAGAGAAATATATTGACTCCAAAGTAATGAATCAAGGATTCATATCCCACCTCTTATATCTCCAACTAGCTGCCAAAATATAGTATTTATATTACTGTTCACCCCTTTCCCTCACATTTCAATCTAGGATCCTAGAACTCAAGGAATTAAGTACTGCCATAGTACATTGCAAATAAAAGTTTCATTCATTCCTGGAGCACCTGGGTGGCTCAGTTGGTTGAATGTCCAACTTAATCTCACCTCAGGTCTTGATTTCAGGGTCATGAGTTCAAACCCCATATTGGGCATGGGACTTATTAAAAAACAAAAACAAAGTTTCATTCAACAAAAGTTAGCCTTCCTGTTTACTAGTCTTCAAAATTTTCCATTTTTGATATAGAAGTTGCTTTTGTCATGTTTTGTCTATAATTGCTTAAATTGCAGACAGAGCTTCAGGTAACAATGTATTCCCAACATTTACAGGGAGACTTATGAAAAAACTGAATCACATTTGTAGTGCACTAGCAGGGTCATTAGTTAATCACTTATGGATTCTTTATATATCAATTTTTTTAAAGATTTAATTTATTTATTCATGAGAGACACATACACACACACAGAGAGAGAGAGAGAGAGAGAGAGAGGCAGAGACACAGGCAGAGGGAGAAGCAGGCTCCATGCAGGGAGCCTGATGTGGGACTCGATCCCGGGTCTCCAGGATCAGGCCCTGGGCTGAAGGTGGTGCTAAACCGCTGAGCCACCCGGGCTGCCCTATACATCAATTTTTATAAGGGGAGTCCTTATAAGGTATTTGAGGGAACACCATCAAATACTATACAGAGTTGTTAGTTGGGATATATTTTTACTTACTTCAAATGTATCATTAAGTTTCCTTATCAAATAACAAGAGTTATCAAAACTGAGCCACAAGTAAAAAAGCTAGCTAGAATTGAGTAGTCTTTCAGGAAGAAAGGAGCAAAAATGGAAAGTGATTCTGTAAATCCCCTGAGCCAAAATGACAGAAGCACTGTGGTCCTAGGGGACAGGCCTTTGGATGGCAAGGTCAACATGGTCCTTCCAACTGATACCAGTGGCCCTTTCTTGCTCTGATTCCATTTCCCATGAAACACACACTTACAAGGGTCAGCTCCAACTGGAGAGATTAATTTGGCCCAGCCCCTTGATGCCAAAAGGGCATCTTTGCTATGGAATTTACATAAGTACCATAGAGGAATGCTTTCTTTTCTTAGTGTGGAACACATAAAAACCCACTGATGTACCTTCTGAACAGTTTACTCCACTGTGAAGATTCCTGAGGTTTTAAGTTAGATGTACTTACCAACTTCTTCCTGTTATAGAACCAAGGAATAATACTTGTCTGCTCTGCAGTCTGAAAAAGTGTGCTTTCATATCTCTATTAGAAAAATTGCTTTCCAAAATAAAAGTCAATGGTGCTCTATTTCTTGTCACACTGTTATAATTTTTTAACCATGAAAGGAACTTAATTTAGAGTAAGTAATGCCACTGTCACTTAAATATATGAATGATAAAAGAAATGTCAGCTGTTCTAATTCCGTAATTCCCAAGTAACGACAATTAATGAAACACTCTTTATTAGTGGGAGTTGTTTTAAGCAATAGATAAAGGAGCCACTGAGCCTTTTAAGATTTACTCTCATAACCAAATTGCATCTCTCTTCATCATTATCCAAAATATAATTAAAAGATGACATTTAAAACAAACAAAAAAATCCAACTGCATCCCACCCCCAAAGGAAAAGCAAGTGAGAAGCACCTCTTTACCTCCACTGAGAGTTGACACAAGTTCTCAGATAAACTCCTACCTCTAACTTCAACCTTTCCTGCGCATCTGTCAACTGAGAGCATCAATCTCCCTTGTCAATACACGAAAAGCTGGATAATATTATCATTGTTACTGGATAGATATTAATTGGGTTGTTTCACTGCTGTGGAAATATTCCTTGACCTTTCCAAAAAGAAAACAAATCAATATCTTATAAAGGGTTCTGTTTTCTTCCCTAGTTTGATCCAATAGTCTAAAATTTATTAAGGTACATACTCGTGGTCTTTACTATTTTAGGTCATCTCATTTAACAACCATCTACACTTAGAGAAAAGACATCCTTTAATGTTAGCCCAAACACACAAGCCTAGATAACCTCTTGGCTGAAGCCAAGTTAATTATCATACACAAGAGAACATTGCTGAGCAAATGCTAAACAGCTTGATTCAATCTCTCCCCAAATATCTTAAGGACAAATGAACAAAAACTTTCTTGGCAAGCTCTTTGAACCACTTTTTCCTTCTTATTTTTAAATCTTAACTCCCCATTCTCCGTCTCCTTCTTGCACTCCCACAGTTTTCTTTACACAATGTAACTCTCTAGTCTAACAAAGTATTTGTGACCAAGGCCACATTCCTTATGAAGCCAAAGTAACCAGGGATTGATTGGAGGCCTGGAACTAAGATCCTCACTGGAATTCTTCAGGGCTTGACCCTCCCAGTTGTATAAAACCAATTATTACAAAATCTGAAAAAACATGGATCATGCCCTAATACCTTCCCTTTAACAGGCACTGCTCATTCACATTGTAAGGAAATGTATCCACAGCTAATAGTGTTATAAAATGTTAAAACAGAGGCTAGGTTCATCCACAAGGTCAGCAGGGATGTAATAGTAACTCACAATAATAAGCCTCTACCAGTATGAAAAATACCCTAGATGTATTTTTTGCACATCAATCCAGAAGTTTTTGATCTGTGGATATGGTAATAAAATGAGATCAAGTTCAAACAATTACTAGAAGGCCAATCTGTCTACGACCCAAGAGGTCAAAAGTGAATATACCACATATCCTTTGGCAAGTGAATGGTTAAATTGGTTGAGACATCCATATACCACGTAATGCTAATCCATGCAATACATGGAACTGACTACTGACAGAGGTAACACCTGGATAAACCTACAGTGAATTATAGATGCCCTATGAGAAGCGCCAATCTCCAAAGGTACTTCTCCATTTTAGAAATGGAGAAGAGATGAGTGATTACTAGGTGTAGGGGACAGTAGATAGAAGAGGGGGCAGGTACAGTTGTAAGAGGACAACATGAAGGATCCCTGTAGTGATGGAACTATTTTGTACCTTCACGTTTAGTGGTAAGTTTACTAATCTACACATGATAAAACTGTATAGAACTGAATATACGCACGAATAAATGAATTTAGATAAAACTAGAAAAATCTGCATAAATACTATGCTATAGTTTGGCGAAATGGTAGCATCGGTGGAAATGGGATAAAGTGTACACAAGATCTGTTTTTACAACTGCAAATGAATCTACAATCATCCCCCCAAAATCAATTTTTAAAAAAGGCAAGTGCAAGAGCACTTGTGTAAAGCAAAATCCTGACCTCCTTCTCAATAGTAGTCTGATAAAACTCTTCCTAACACAGTTGTCTATAACTCCTACAAGTCAGTAAACCAAGAAATCCTCCCCAGGACCCTAGAAACTCCCCTGGCAGAGGGATGTTAGCGCACCACTCTGTAACTTCTTCTGCTCTCATTCTTTGTCCAGTTTTCGCTTCTCCATTAAACCTACTCAGTCACATGCAAATATTAATTCCATACCTAGATGCATTATTAACAAATGGACACTTCTAAATGTGACAAATAGTACTGATTGGCTCCCTGAATGCAGTTATTTTCATGCTCTTTTTCCCCAATGTAAAAAGCTCCCTTGGGGAATCTGCTCTTGTTCCATCCCCTTTCTTTTTCTGAACATTTCTGGAATCTGAGAACTTGACAGAGAAGAAGGCAGGGCACAGACCTATTTCCTCGATCAGGACAACATCTGTGTACAAATAGGCAAGAAGTTCTTTTGGGGAGGAGGTTGCTTGCTAGGAATAATACGGAAGTTGAACAGAGATAAATCTCTAAGTAAGTAGAGGCCTGGTGTTCCTTTTCTTAAAATTCCCCATGAGAGTGTGTGCGCACAGGATGGACTGCTGGCCCTCTGTATTCCACAAAGGCTTGCTGATTGGCCATTCTTGCTCAGAGGCTCTCCAGCCCCACTCAGAAGCAGCCCCCACTCTTTAGAACTGCACAGAATCTCAGGTCAGTGAAGAAAGCAGCTGCCAACTAACAGGGGCTTGTCTTCTTCCTCTGAGGAAAACTGGACTCAAAGTAAATTGCAATCTTCTCCTATGGACTTAGCTTAGTCACATACTGTTAATCTAAATAGATAGATTAAGAGCACTGACCCTGGATCCAGACTAGTTCTGGCTGCATCATTTATGAGCAGGGTGACCTTGGGCAAATTATTTAACCTCTCTCTGACTCAATTTTCCCATCTGTAAAGTGGGCACAATTAATAGTACCTATGTCATGAAGCCACTCTGACACTTAATTAGGTTATTGGGGGTAAAGGGGTCAGATGAGGGCCTGGGACACAGAAAGGGCTCTGTGAGACCTTATAATGATCATCACACAGTTCTGTGGAGATGTACATAGAGAGAGGAGCGATGAACATGCTTCACTGGGAATTTGTGATTTGGGCTAACCCTTCGCTGTGAACAAGCACTTCATATCAGATAAAAATACATCCTCTCATGTTCATATGGGTATCCTGGCTGTTTCACTAGATGTGAATATGAAATATAAGGTAAAGTGGAATATTTCCTTTTGTCAGTGGGGATTCCAAAGGCTAAGAAAGATATATGCTCAACATGGTCTGAGAAAGTGAGATAAGCTTGCTTATCACCTGCTTCCATGATACATTAGTACAAGCTATACATTCACTGTGTTACTAGAGAAATGCCCTCTTTGGACAGTTACCACTGGATAGTTGCCTTTCTCTCTCACTTAGGGGAAACAGGGAATGACTCCTTGTCAAGGAAGTGGGGGGATTTAGGGAACCATTTAGAGAACTTGGCACGTATCTACCTGGATTTGGGGGACCCAAAGACTACCCTTCACCCACACCTGAAAAGCTCTAAAGGCTGAAGATTGAATAGAAAAGGCTGTAATAGTGGAACAGAAAAACAAGTCTGTGCTAGACCACTGGAGAACTGTGGGTTTTCTGTAGCCTGGATGGCCACTCAAGCCCAAGGGAGCTGCCTATCTACTGCCTTGAAAAGCACTCAATCCATGGGTAGCCTGTAATGGATGAGTTGACTTCAGCATTAAGAGCCTATAAATACACCAGTGTGCCTATAAATATACCACTGAATACAGTGACCCTGGGGTGGCACCTAGCCATTATCCCGATATAACATCACCCATATGGGGCCTTCAGTAGGAAGTTACTAATAGGAGGGGGCGTCTGGATCGATTAAGCATCTGACTTCAGCTCAGGTCATGATCCCGGATCATGGGATAGAGCTCCACATCCAACTCTATGCTCATTGTGAATCTGCTTGAGATTCTCTCCCACTCCCTCTGCTCCTCTTCCCACTCTCTCCCTCTATTAATAAATAAGATCTTAAAAATATCAATAATAGAAATCTCTAAAGAATCCATAAATGTATCCCATGAGAAGAAGTTATTAGCATCCTGATAGTGGTCACATCCAGAAGTCACCAAAGCCAGATTCCAAATCTAACAGTAAAAAGTCCTTTGTTGCCTCTTGACTTGCTTCTGTCCTTCCTACCCAAACCTCTTCACCCTTTGCTTCCTGCTCCACCATTACCACTCTTTGGGCTTCCACACTGTGCCCCTGTTCTGAGCTGAGGGAGGAGAAAAAGCTTTAAAGTAGATGGAAGATGGAAGCTTTGCTATTAGACTGGACTGTACTTGAAAATAGCCAAGAAAGCTATGGGATCTACTTGAAATTTCACTCTTAATGAGGGAAGAATGGTAAGGACTTGTTGGAGGCCATGGTGTGAAAAATAAACTATTTTAGAAGTTTACCTCTAGTGAGTCCAGCTCACTGAATGCAATGTTATAAATACATTTTAATTTAACCTTCCCTATCCCCTCCCCTCATCCTAAACGGCCTCATTCACGTCTCTCTTCCTTTGTGCTTCCCACTGTCTCATACCTGCTTCTCGTCTCCCAATGCCTCTGGGTTAACAAATACATACATGAAATATTTAAATATTTTACTGCTGACTGAAATTAGAATAGCATAAAATGTTAAACAGAGTATAAATGGATAGAAAAGGAATAGAAAAAGGAACAGAAGAATATGGACTGCATATTGCAACCAATTTTTTCATTCTTATTCCTATATCTTGCCCCAATTCATCCATTTAGTCAAGAAAATTGCTCACTCTTCCCAAGCAAACCCAATGCATTTTTTAGCCATGACTATGGAATATAAGAGATAAAACAGATGGAGGGGAACTTAAAAGGACATGGGAACAGACTTGGATAAAAATAAGATATCGGTTGGCAAAGCTAAAAACACAATTCCACGGGTCTAAGCACATGAAATTTCTGTATCATGATGTGTTAATCAGACAGACCAAATTGGCTGAGTTTATCTTGGAACAATGGTACAGATTGTCCCTTTCATCAGCAAACTCTGTCAATTCACATATAGGCCAGTAAGAATAATCTATGTGGGAGAAAATGCTATGTGAAAACCAAAACCCTGCTTCATTCTTGTCTTTCTGGAAATGAAGGCAAGTCTGTGTCCTCTGATCCTTCTTGCTGAGAAACTGAGGGTCCTGTGACTGTGCTCTTGCTAAGAGAAATCTAGACAGACAGGATGTGGGCCCCTTCTCGATCTGGCCCTTGGAGACTCTCCAGCTCTCTCTTTCCCTGCTGTGGGGGACTACGGCAGTCACATGTTCTGATGCTGTCAGTATGGATGGACCCCACGTTGGTCAATGTTACATTCACTGTCTTTGGACTTTCAGTGGATTAAGCCACTGAGATTTCAGGGGATTTCTCTGTTAGTACAGCCTGACCTAGCTCATCCTGACTATGAATCAGCCCTAACGTCCTGACAGGTTGGAGAAATCTGGACTCCCTAAAGAATTGTATAACCTGATTGGTACCACTCTTAGAATCAATACCACTTCTCTCTGTACTATAAAAATAATTTTGCTAACTCAGAATAAGCATTTCATATAAGCTCTAGAGGAAATTTTGGAGAGTCAACCACTTACATACTATAATTAAGAAAATGATGTTCGTACACTGTGCAAAGGCTCAGTAAGCAAGAACTTGGCTAAAGTGTAAGAAAAGGAATTTTTCAATGTCTAAGGAACTAAGCACTAAAACAGGTTACCCTGAAAGGCTGTGTAATCAAGAGTTCTGGAAATATCTATAATTAAGATTGACAATCACCCAGTCGCCTGTGTCAGAACTTCAGTCAGCTTCTTGCCTTGCTAGAACTTCAGGTCTTGGTCAGAATATCCAGAAGGGTTTCTCCAGCTTTACAAACTTTGTTCAGGATGGGGCATTCTATTATAGAAAGAAAATTAAGGAAATTCTGGTGTGTATTAATCTACCACCTATTTAGTGAGTCCTGCCAGGGCACCTGCAGACACTGCACCAAGTACAGGGTTGGAAGGGAGAGTGGAAGAGACCCTGCCTCTCTCTTCATAAATTTATAATCCAGCAACTGTATAAGATATCCCCACATATTTCTGGTAGGACAAGATCAATATCATATGTGGAACACTGCTTCTCAACTCCAGTGGCAACTGTTACCCTGAATACTGCAAATTACTGAATGTCGTCAATGCACAGAAAATTTCCCACTGCCCATCGTCACCAAAACCCAAAGCTGAAATCATCAGGATCTTCTTCAAACCTCCAGGATCCAATCATTTCAGAAGTTTTTACATTCAAAGTGAAAAAACAGAGAGATGGAGAATGAGAGAGAGACAGAGAGAGAGAGAGAAAAGCAGACAAAACAGAAATACGAAAATAATTACAGAAGGAAAAGAAAGATTTCTAAGAACTCTTGAGTGTACATAAAAGTAAAAGCTTCTAACAACCAGAGCTCATGGTTGGTATGATGTTATCAGGAAAGAATAGGTACATGGCTATCATAACCAATATCATCAATAATATCTGTCAAAAGAAAATCTACCCTGACTCCCTTGGAGGAAGCAGCCAAATCCATCATTCAGTAACCGATCAAATTCCAACAGAATATTCTGATTTACTAACATACATATATGTCGATATTTTCTCATTTTCAATTTTAATAAATTTATCATGAATTTTTAATTGATATTTTACTTCTTTTGGGGGCTGTATTTCTCTGAAAACTTATCCTCCCTGTGTTATCTGTTCTCAGAAACTCCAAGGATAACTTGAAAAATATGGTTTCATCGTTTTTGACTCATCAAATTGGCCAACATTTTAGCCTGACAATGAAAACTGCTGGACCAAGAATGGACAAAAAAGACATTCATACATTGCTGCTGGGGGCAAGATGGGGTGCAGTGGGCTTGTGTTGTATCTGTAATGTTTTCTTTCATGAGCTGTTGATTTGAACAGAGATATATTATTCTCCATACTTTGTGAAATTCTTGTAATTTTTCCTAGTGATGATTTTTAGAACATGTCATGAAAGGGCAGGGACAAATGAGGTCACTTCTTTCACATACTGCCCATTATGAAGAAACAACTACGCAAGTTTAGTCTAAGGGAAACAAGAGACACAAGTACTTTTGTAACTGGTCAGTTTTGAACTGGATGTGGCTACTCCCAGCAAGAGCCAGAACCAAGGCAGGAAATGGGAATATACTGACACAAGCTACAATCACAGCTGCTTCTTAAAGACCTGCACTCAGGCCTCACACGCCTAGGAATAAAAATATTCTGTAACAACAACCAGTCCAACATTATGCTTCATCTTTGAACAAACTTCATGATCCTCACGTTCTGCTCAGCCTAGGGTACAGCAGTGTCCTCTGGCACATTTCTGTTTTTGTTGAAGAGGAAGTAAACACTGATGTCCAGCTCCCCTGAATTCTGCAAATAGCATGGCATTGTGGAGAATTAATTGGTTGGGACCTTTTGGCAGGAAGAACACAACCTTAGTCACTCTATTTGACAGGAAGCAAACTGAATTTTAAGGAAGTCACCTAATCTTATAGCTCAGACTTCTATGCTTGAATTATCATTTCTAATCTCATTTGGTGTTTCAAAGCAACACAACAAAATTATGAGTAGATAAATCATGCGCTTTCTCAACATAGCTCAACCGCAGTAAGACTACACCGGGTTCTATCCACGGAGGCAGAAAGGCAGAAACACTGTGAGGGCAGTGACAACCAGACAACTAAATCTGATAACACAATGGGCCCCTATTTTATTTTATTATGTCTTAAAGTTACATAGGGGACAGGACTCACAGAGTCATATTCTTGTTAAGAGTAAGGTGAGGGAAAACACTTGGAACACAGAGTGGTTCTTTCATTAGATAGGTATAGGTCTCCTTCCTTGGCCATATGGGATGTGTGTGATTGATAGAGAAACTAATGGCATTATTTTCATTCCACACCCAAGCTTCACCCAGCAAACTGTCCAAACTCATGACCCCTTTCTCCAACCAATCAACATGTTTCAAATTCTTCCATCAAAACCCTCCATGACCTGCTTCTAAGATGTTTTACTTCTTCTTTTATTTGGCTTCTTCCCTTCTGGACAAGTTTCTTGAGAGGGTAGTCTACACCCACTGTTTCCACTACCTCAACTCCCACTTATTCTCTGGAGCAAAGTTAACTGTGATCTGGTTTCCACCACACCATCCCATTAAGATTACTTTCACAAACACAAGAGCCCCTATGTGTCAAATTTAAAGCCACTTTCTAGAGCCGACTGCCTTAGTTCAGGTTGCTTAAGCAAAAACACCATTCACTGGGTGGCTTATAAACAACAAAAATTAATCTCTCACAGTTCTGGAAGCTGGGCCGTCCAAGATCGAATACCAGCATTCAATAACTGCTGAGGGTCTGCTTCCTGCTTCATGGCCTGTCTTTTTTCTTTTTCTTTTTCTTTCACTGTGCCTTGCATAGCAGAAGGGGCATGGGAAGTTCTCTGGGGTCTCTTTCATTAGGGGCTTAATGCCATTTATTATGGCTGAGCCTAATCAATTCTCAAAGGCTATACCTCCTAATAACCATCACGCTGGGGATTTCAACACATGAATTTAGGGGATGCAAACATTCAGTCCATAAGAACAATTTCAGGGGAGCCCGGGTGGCTCAGCGGCTTAGCACCGCCTTCGGCCTGGGGCGTGATCCTAGGGTCCCAGAATCGAATCCCACATCGAGCTCCCTGCATGGAGCCTGCTTCTCCCTCTGCCTGTGTCTCTGCCTGTCTCTCTCTCTCTGTGTCTCTCATGAATGAATAAATTTTTTAAAAAAGAACAATTTCAGAGCAAATTTGCTGCATAACATCCTTCTTTTTGAAGTGCTGCATGTTCATCCCTTGCAATGGGCGTTTTCTGAGGTTTCACATAGACAAGTCGGCTCATACACCCAATGTGTATGTGCCAGCAAACATCTTGCTTATTGCCATCTATTCATAGCTTCTGGACAAATCTCCCTACGATGCTGTTCATCAGCTACTGTATTCTGTATGTTATGTACTATACCAAAGGTTATTACATCAACAATTTATAGGTAAACTTTTACCTTAATCATTCTTATTTTGTGCAAATATTCCTTAATACATTCTAAGAATTACATCAATTTTTATTAATCTGGAAATCTCCTAAATATCCAGCAAAACTGCAAGTGCTGATATTATAACCACTATAAAGCTCTTGTCTGTTTCAAAATTCTTAGATTTGATTAGGATCTCATTTTGTTAGTAATATTAAAAAATTAAATTTTATTAGGAATACATTATTGATAATACATAATTGTAAAAATTATTATCAAATAATCAAAATATACATTTCTTGCATGATGCCAACACTGATACTACTATCAAAAGAAATGCCACATTTTAACATTAGTTATAGTAAGATTGGTGATCCTTTTTGAAATCAATTATAAGCATATATCTTCATATATTATAAAAGCTTTATCTATTCCTGTATTTTATAGGAATTAAGCTTTATCTATTAATTAAAGCTTTATCTATTAAAGCTTTATCTATTCCTATATTAAAGCTTTATCTATTCCTAAATTTTTCTCTGACCTATGCTTACCTGTTGGGTGTTCCTCAGGTAACCATTTCTGCCTCTTACGCTTCTCGGTCTATGGTCTCTCTAGGTAATTACATAGAATTCCATTGTTTTATCTACCAGCTGATCACTCTCAAATCTATTTCTCTAGCCCTGCCTTTCTTCCAGAGTTCAGATTCACCTACCCAAACACCTTGTGAATGGGGCACAATCAAGTCACATTAACATTTCCAAAACTGAACTATTACCCGGCCCCCTGCCTGATGCATCAAATCTTAGTTTGTGACACAGGTGCCCATCAGTCACCTACACCAGAAACCCAAGAGTCACCCTTAACTCTTTGTCCTGAAACTCTCAATTCCTGATCTCCATAGTTAATGCCACTGCCCTTACACAACTTCCATATTTATCCCTCTGGATATGCAGCAGCCTTCTGGCCACTATCCTAGCCTCTAGAGCCTGGCACACCATGATCCACATAGCTCAGAGCTAACTAAAATGCAAACAATGACCTTGTGACTCTACTGAACTTTTCCAGTTTAGATAGTTAAAAAGTAAGCTGCTTAGAGACCAACACCCAAGACTCTCCAAACCCTGACTCCCGCCACCCTCTGCATCACCAACTGCCACATCTTCCTTTACAAGTTATGCCTTAGAATAAAACAGAAATCACAACTCAGCAGAAATACAATTCAAGGCATATATGTACTATTAAATATTTTAGTAGCCACATTAAAAAAAGGAAAAAGAAACAGGTAAAATTATATATTAATATATTTTATTTAATCTAGTACATCTAAAATGTCCATTTCACCATGTAATCAATACTTTAAAATGTACTAATAAGATAGTCCACATTTCTTTTTTGAAGCATTTGAAACCTGTGTATATTTTACTGTTAAAGCAAATCTGAATTTGCCATCTTGAGTGCTCAATAGCCACGTGTGGCCAGTGGCTACCATACTGGACAGTACAGCTCTTGCAATAACAAGATGCTTGATACATTTCCCTATTTACCATGCTGTTTTTTATGCCTTTGTTCTTCTTTTCCAAACTTTCTCATATTCATTTTTTGAGATTCAGCTCAGCCAGCCCTTCCTACCTCCCACGCTGTACCAAGTACAGACTCATATTTCATGAATTCTTGTGCACACCACCATCACAACACTTTCCAAAGCACACTGAATTCATCTATGTCTGTCTCCAATGCTAGAATACTGGTTCCTCCAGACAAAATCCTACCAGATCTACTCATTTATATCTCAAGCACTTATTAAATGACTGTATTTAGTAGCAGACAATTAAGTCCCCTTTAATTAAAAAGATTCAGAGTTTTGTGTGCCCTAAATCAGTTATAAATTTATATTCTGGTTCCTAAGTGAACATCTTATAGTGGGCCTTTGAACAATGTGGGGGTTAGGACCACATATAATGTTGATTCTCCTAAAACTTAACTACTAATAGTCTACAGTTGACCAGAAGAAGTGTTACTGATAACATAATCAACTAATACATATTTTGTAAGTTACATATATTATATACTGTATTCTTACAACAAAGTAACCTAGAAAAAATAAAACGTTATTATGAAAGTCATAAGGAAAATAGATTTACAGTACTGCACTGTATTTATCAGAGAAAATCTGCATAAAAGTGGAGTTGTGTGATCCAAACTCGCATTGTCCAAGAGATCACCGCACATCCCTGGTTAATGAAAAATTGCAAAGATATATTGCAGACATACACAATTCCTGCAGAGGTTCTCTTTCCATGCAGAGCTGACTTACAGAGACAGTATACCTGTGGTACAGCTGGGGTAAAATACAGAAATTTAAAACTGGAAGTTATAAGGAATGTTAGATACGACCTAGGTATTTCATAAATGAAGAGAAAAGAGGTCCAAGAGTTACAGTGACAAATGCAAATATAAAAAATCAACTAATGCAGAAGTAGCCCCATAACCATGTGTCCAGGTCCCTTTAATTTTCCATTACAACAGCCTGGATGTGTGGTTCTGTCAATTATTCATATTAAGCCAATAAAATTTATACTTAAAATCCATTTAAAAATAGAGAAAATGTGTACAACTGAAAGTCTATTTGTTATTATTGCTGTCAACCTTTCAAGATGGCTCAGCAGATAATATACTGCTCAACAAATATTCCTATGCTACTCCTTCTGGTTCTACTACAGTTCCATGGGGCCATGTGACACATTCTAGCCAACAAAACACGTGGAAGAGGCACATGTCACCTCTAGGCTGAGGCATTTCAGAGCTGGTGTGCCACCTACATATTCCTCTCCCCAGATCCTAGACCCAGCATGCAGTGGCATTGCTGCAGGAAAAGGCCTACTCTGCTGAGTTACCAAAGGCAGAGGTCAGCCCCCATTACAGCAAGGAATAAACTTTGGTCATGCTAAGTTATTGAGATTTTGAGGTTATTTTTTGGTGGCATCAGCTCATGCTTCATTACCCTGAATTATAACCAATAGGAAACTAAATTACATTCCTAAGGACCTATATCTTGAAATGGAGTACCTCTAGCAAATGTAATTAACATTACACTAAAATACTAAATACAAATCCACTTAATTTAATTAAATTAATTTATTTATTTAAGTAGTGGGCACGGAGCCCAATGCAGGGCTTGAACTCACAACCCTGAGATCAAGACCCAGACACTTTAATGGACTGATTCACCCAGTCGCCTCAATACAAATCCACTTTAAAATATTTTCTGCTACTTCTTTTCTTTTAAAATGGCATAAGAAACTATAAATTTAAGATCTATCAGGTACAAAAAAAAGATCTATCAGGTACAAGTCTGGCTAAAGATTTATGAAATCATCAATGTTGAAAACACACAGATGAAATCAAATGCTGAACAGGATTTCACCACGTGGTAAGGTTTCTAAACTTGGCAGTATCCTCACAAAATGGCTATATCACTGAAGGTAACTTTGAGTCTAGGATCTAGAATCTTCTTTTCACGTGGGCTATCATTCCATAAGAAATTCCTAATGACAGAATTATCAGGGAACTTCAAGCAGGCTTTGGTCATCTTATGATGACGATCTTATATCAACTTATTTCTGAAACTCCAAGAAAAAGTTTTTATTACTGTCAGATGTACCTCTTTAAATTTTACCAGCTGTGATTACTTCCCTACCTATACATGTACATTATATCTTTAATTAAAAGCCACTGATGCCATTTTAGGGAGGATTAATGATGTATAAATTCTATCTCCTGAATGTACATACAGGGATGTCAGTATAAGATTGTATTGGAACATTTGGAAAGAGTCAGAGTTGGCATCAATTGTAGAGAAGATAGTCTTCGCCAGGCAGAGTGGCTCACAGCAATAGTTATTTTGCAAACTGAAAGCATGATTACCTTGTGTTTCAGCCAATTGTGGGGTGAATTCCCTGAATGTCTGAATTTTAAATTCATACTGAAAAACTTTTAGACATTTAGAACAGATTTCATAGATGCTTACACTTTTAAATGTTGCCAAGCCTTTCTAAATAATGAATTAAACTAGGTAATTCCCAATTACTATTATAGAATAACTATGCAAGGCAAGGCTACCCACATCTCTGAGATGATCAAGAGTTTTGTCTTTTTCCAAATAAACATTACTAAGACTGATGCCAAGGAGATTACTGCCTATATTTTCTTCCAGGATTTTTATGGTGGTCTTATACGCAAGTCTTTAATTCATTTTGAGTTAGTTTTTGTGGATGGGGTAAGAAAGTGATCCAGTTTCATTCTTTTGCATATAGCTGCCCAGTTTTCTCAGCACCATTTATTGAAGAGACTATCCTTTCCCATTGCATATGGTTGCCTCCTTTGTCAAAGTAATAAATCAATAATAATTAATTGACCAATTTTCCATGAGTTTACTTCTGGGCTCTCTATTCTGTTCCATTGATCTTATGTGTCTGTTTTTATGCCAATACCATAATGTATGATTACCACAGCCTTTGTGGGGTAATTTGAAATCAGGGAGCCTGATATCTCTGCCCTTTGTTCATTCTCAAGATCACTTTGGCTATTCAGGGCTTTTCGTGGTTCCATACAAATCTTAGGATTATTTGTCATAATGGATTTTATAAAAAAGATAAGAAATATCAAGTGTTGGTAAGAATGTGGAGAAAAGGGAACCTGAGTGTACTGATGGTGGAAATGCAAATTCATGCAACCACCTTGGAAAAACAGTATAAAGGTTTCTCAAAAGAATTAAAAATAGAACAATCATCCGACCCAGCAATTCCACTTCTAAGTATCTATCCAAAAAAAATGAAAACACTAATTCAAAAAGATATATGTGGTTCTATGTTCATTATAACATTACGTACAATAGCGAAGACATGGAAACAACATGTGTCCATCAGTGGATGAATAGATAAAAAAGAGGTGATACACACACACACAACTGAATACTACTCAGCCATAAATAAGAATGAAATCCTAAAAGAGGGGGCACCTAGGTCACTCAGTTGGTTAAGCATCCGACTCTTGACTTTGGCTCAGGTCATGATCTCAGGGTCATGAGGCTGAGCTGGGTACGGAATCTACTTAAGATTCTCTCTCTCCCACTCCCTCTGGCCTACCCACACACTCCTTCTCTCTCTCTCTCTCTCTCTCTCTCAAAAAAAAAAAAAAAAAAAAGGACTGTCACTGTAATAACAAGAATGGACCTAGACAGTAGTATGCTAAGTGAAATAAGTTAGAATAAAACAATGCCACGTGATTTCACTGAAAACAAATCTAAAAATCAAAAGAAACAAAACAAAATCCAAAAACAGAGAACAGAGTGGTGGTTGCCAGGAGTAGGGGAGTTTGGGGGAGCTAGAAATGAGTGAAGGGAATCAAGAGGTACAAATTTCCAGGTATAAAATAAAAAAGTCAGGGATGGAAAGTACAGCATGAGAAACACAGTCAATAATATTGCATCAACTTTGTACAGTGACAGATGGTAACGAGACTTAGGGTGATCAGTTCACAATGTATACAAATGTCAAATCACCATGTTGTAACACATAAAACAAAAATAATATTGTATTTTAATTATACTTCAATAAAAAGAATGATTGTACTACTTACAAATAGTGAAAAAAAAAAGATTTCTGTCTTTGTAATGTTAGTCTGAAGTACATACAGTTCCTTACATTAAAAATGTGTACTTGGTTGGAAAGAATTTCATTATAATTCACACAACTTGTTTTAACTAGATGGTTGGCAGATTACTTGTGCTTCATTTAAGAGTTTGGCTGAATACTCATGAATTTGCAATACACAGACTTTTCTTAAAATCAAAACACATCTGGGACATTCCTAGATTCACTTTATCTTATATTTTTCCCTATTCCCCATTTTTATTTTATTTTTTTCCTACTTGATGACTGTGTCCTGTGTTTTACTGTAAGCATCCTCATACCTCTCTGCGACACGGGCGAACATAAAAAAAACAAAGAGATAAAATATCACATCTGACCTATCAGTGGAGTTTTAAGAATATAAAATATACCTCATGGAGCCATTTTTTCTTGACTCTCAAAATTTATAATGGTTTAGAAAGCCTTCCCCATCCTAGGGACCTGACTGGGGCCTAAATGACCAGTTAGGCAATGATCAGCTCTAAAGCCTCTGTGTTCATGTTCCAGGCCGAGAGCTGCTGACACAGATTGGGACAAGAAAACTGCTTCATGAACAGCAGTTACTAGGGCAACCATTATCATTCTTCTCACCCTGGCCAACCCAGCAGCAACCTAGCAGATGGAAAAGGCTAACGGGAAAAGCCAGGAATGGAGAGGGAACTAAAGCAGCACCCAGAACCAAAGGCAGGCAAACCCTACATGGAATTTCAGAGTCATGTACAAATGTATCACACAGCTCTACTCCCTCTTTCCTGGCTAACTCCCAGCCATTCTTCAACCTTAGGCTAAATACCACTTCTTCGGGGTGGGGTTGGGGTGGGACCTCCCCTGGATTAGGACAAATTCCCTTTCATATACTTCCACAGAAGTGTGTATTGCTCTTTTTGTTATATTCAAGTATTCACTCAAAAGATATTTATTGAAACCTTACCATATGCCAGGCACTGTTCTAGGTAAAATGGATGCAACGTGAACAATATTCTGCTCCTTTTCCCAGAGTTTCAATCCCTTAGCGATCTCACCATTCACCTGGATGCCCAGAATCGGTCTTGACTCTGTTCCTTCCCCCCTCCTCACATTACATGAGTCACTAAGGCTGGCTGGGTTTGACCTATGCATTCTCTCTTGAGTCTAGCTTCTTTCTACACCAACCACCACTGTCTAGAACAACTATCTTTCCTGGGAACTATTCCCACAGCCTGCAGTCCCTACTCTCTCCAACCCACTACACCTCTACAACTGGAGCCCCTGGAATGCAAATCGGATCATGATGCTCTCTTACATCAGACCCATCTAGGGCTTCTCCAATGTGTCTGGTGATTTGATACTGGGGGTTTCCCTTGGTTCCCATATCTTCTCTCATGTACCTGGTACTTCCGCCACTTTAACTATTTGTACTTTCCCACAAATGTTCTATTCTTCTGTGCCTACCAGTGACATCTACCATGGTTCCTGGCACCTACGACATGCTTACTACTTATGTGTTGATTAAAAGAATGAATAAATGAAGTATTCATGTTTCTACACTTATTAGACCTTCTGCATGAAATTTCTGCTATCTCCAGTCATCAATTTTCTTATCATATCTGCATCTCAAATGCCTAGCACAGCATCTCTAAGCTAGGAAACACTCTACCATTAACACTTGTGGAGTAAATGGAGGGACAAATGATTGATGGACAAATCACCTAGCCTAGCCAAGGACCCAAAATGGAACACAAGCAAGTAGTGAGCAGCGATTCTATCCTTCCTCAAGACACCCAAAAGCCCTTGTTAAGTTTCCTTCAGGAACAGGAACTATGTAGGTCTTGAGAGGTAAAATCAGAATAACCTATTATAGTGACCCCAGGGAGGACACATGCCCTTCTCATTTCATTTTTCTTTGAATTCAGCTGATATCGATTGAGGTACCATGAAGGTAGCACCATGTAATAGAAAGAGAATTGCCCTGGGAATCAGAGGACCTGAAGTAAATTTTAACACTGGCTCTACTTCTAATTAGCTGCGTGACCTGGACCCAGCTGTATCAGAAGCCAGCCCACCCTGTGGACCTCCCACTTATGTAAGCATCTGAAATCCTTTTTAGTTGGATTTCTGACTCTTGAAATTAACAGTGCTGACTAATACCCCATTCTCATTGTCTCTTGTGGTTGCATCACTGTGTGAATAAGCTAAAAAAATGCCATAGATGAAGCATGCTTGGATATAGCAAAGCACTTGGCTAAAGTCTCTTAAAATATCCTCATGAAAGAGAAAAGAAGGCTCAACTGTTCACTTGGATGGATGTGAAACCTGTTGAACCAATATATGCAAAATGTTCTGACCAAACAGCACGGATGGAGAGAGTTCACCAGTGTCCTCAACAGGCCCCTGAACGTGCTCTATTCTATTTAGGGTTCTCAGCAGGCACTTGGAGGAAAAGAAGGCATGCTTATCAGATTTCTAGGTCTCTCAAGGCTGGAAGAAATAGTTAATATACTAGACGTAGGAGTTGAGATTCAAGAGCCTAAAGAGGCCCAGGAGAATGAGTTTAATTAGGAAAACAGGGAAAAGGGCCATTTAGGGCCATAGATCTCTGAAATAACTCTTATCTTCAGTTTTCCCCCAAATACATTTGGAGAATGTACCTAGCCTAGGAAATGAGACTCTATGTTTTTCTTTTTGGTTTTTATGCCTTGTAATTAAGGTTCTTGTATATTTGTGCATTTTTATTCTACTTCCACAGATAGGGTATGATTTCTTAATTGTGACTGTTCTTAGATTTATTTGGGAAAGTTGCTCATTTATGATTAATGAGCTTTTTGATTATTTTGTGTGTAAGAGCCTTTGGGCCTTTAGGCATATGCACCTGAAAATTAAAATGTATTAACATTAACATAATGAAATCAAAATGATTTTATGCTATTTCGTGATTTATATTGATTTGAAAAGTTATTTATAGGTTACTTCTCACCAGCACAATGGCTTTTATTCCCCTCATTTTCATCTGCAAGAAAGTCTCAAGATTTCTCAAATCCCTTCTCTTGTAAAAACTATTCATCTTGGCTTCTATTATTCTTTCTTTCTTTCTTTCTTTCTTTCTTTCTTTCTTTCTTTCTTTCTTTCTTTCTTTCTTTCTTTCTTTCTTTTTTTAAAGATTTTATTTATTTATGAGAAAGAGAGAGAGAGAGAGAGAGAGAGAGAGGCAGAGACACAGGCAGAGGGAGAAGCAGGCTCCATGCAGGGAACCCAACGTGGGACTCGATCCTGGGTCTCCAGGATCAGGCCCTGGGCTGAAGGCGGCGCTAAACCGCTGAGCCACCCGGGCTGCCCTCTATTATTCTTTCTTATTATGGCTTCCATCCTTCTTATTTTCCTCGTATTTACTGGTTTTGGCCAGCAAGTGCAGCTGGTCTGCGGTGGGCATGTAGAATAGCACTTCTGCCTCCAGGCCTTGTGCCCACTGTATCTTTAGAGTGAAGGGACCTTCAGTCCTCTCTGAGCCCAGGGTAGGGTGCAGGGAACAATTCTGGCTCAGATTCGCGTCCTCACTGCACCAGATAAGGGGAACTCATATCAGATTCCAACTGCAAACATGTGTATTAGAAAAGGCCTGTACAGACACTGGGTACGGGGCAACGGGGGGTTCCTGGACATTTGCCTAGGCATCAGCAAACCGCTCATTTTTCATATGGCTATTAACTATTATTTTTGTGAGTTCAGCTCCACTGGGGCAAATCCCCAAGAGGAAACAAGGATGGTGGCAGGTCTTGGGAATAGGGTTCAGACCCATTCTACTGTATATGCAATAGGCTTATCACTTCGTTTTATCATCCATGAATTCACTGATTCATTCAACAAACTGATTAATCTGCCAAGCTGTCTACTAGGCACTGGTATTACCAAAGTGAGTAAGACACAGGCCCTGCGCTCAAACCACTCAAGTTCCCCATTCATTCAAAAAACAGTACACTCCTACAAAGTGCAGGGCCCTGCACAGCATGCATCATTCTGGGGGCCTTCGGAAGCTTAAGACTAGGAGAAAAGACAGGCTCTGCTGTGGTCAAGGAAAGGTTTAGAGAAAGTGCTCTCTGAAGTGTGAATAAGGAGGAACTGCTTTAGCAAGAGGGTTTAAGGAAAGGAAGATGGACAGGATGGCATCCCACAGGAAGAAGGCAAAGGACCAACTAGAATCTCCCCTAAGTGATCACATACACATCTGCCATCCCTGAAAACAGTAATGTTTCACTTTTTAGATAACCAAAGAATGGTTGAATTAGGAAAAAAAAAAAAAAGAGAGAGAGAGAGAGAAAGAGAAGAAGGAGAGAGGAGGAGGAGGAGGAGGAGGAGGAGGAGGAGGAGGAGGAGGAGGAGGAGGAGGAGGAGGAAAAAGAAATGAGGCAAAATCTTTGCTTTAAAAAAAAGGGAGAAAAAGACCCAAACAACCTATCCTTTCTGCCCCTGTCAAATTTGTGGTTATTGCTCTTCCCTGCCATCTATCTAAAAGACAATGTCTGTAATCCCCAACCCCGCACTGGCAGGCCTCACAAAATGTAAAGCTAAAATTATAGTTAACACCACCAGACAGAGCTCCACATTAAATTAGAAAACAAAATTGGGAGACATAATGTATTTTGAGTAAAAGGAAAATAAAGCAGAAATGATGTGTATATATAAACACATCAAGGAGTATACATATGTTATGTGTTGGTATATATAGATGTTGTATTGTGGATAATGCTCTTCCCACTAACCTGTTTTTTTAAAAAGCAGTGCACTACAGCAGGTATCCACATAAAGAAACCACCCACATTCTGAGAACAGTCCTGATGCTCTTCCCACCCTCCTTCTGCCCCATCACTTTCCAGCTCCAACATTGAGCTTGACTTATTATCCTCTTGACATCCTTTGCTTGCTCATCGTCTAATGCTTGGAAGTCAGTCCCTTACAAGTCCCAAGGACACCCTGCCTTATCCTTAAGAACTCACCTTCCCTGTACCTGAACCCTTCGAGACCATCCCTCATTTTCTGAGCTGAATTGTAAAAATCTGGGCCAGTTTTGTTCTACTACAATGAGCTCATTTTGCCAATACGCTCGCTGAAATTTCTTTATGACACTTCATCAGCTACATCACGTAAGCAAGGACCCATTTACCACACAGAGGTGTATCTGACGCAGTGGGTCATCCTGCAGTTCCAGGCTACAGAAGGTTGAAGTGGGTAGAGGTTGGCAATGTTGGAATGTTTAGGATCTCAGGAAGAAAGTGTTCATAACAATTTTGGTTCACAGAAACAAAATCTCAGTCACAAGATTACCAATTTGTATCTAATGTCCATTTCTATTCCCTAAGGCTAAATTTTTTTCCCCATCCATGATATGAAGGGGTTGGTGAACCATGGGCTGTTGGGCCAAATTTAGTCATGCATATTGTAAATATTGTCTGGAGACCAGCCCACACAGCTGAAAATATTTACTTTCTGACTCTCTACAGAAAATTCTGCTCATTTCTACCTGAGATTTATCACTAAGTATCACCTCCTAATATCACTGAATATCACCATTTCTTCCTCCAAAAGGCTCTTCAAGTCGATTACACCACAATTTCCAATGATCGTACTATGATCCACTGCTCTCCACGTCATGGTTTGAGGTATCTTCCTTCTCTCCTACCCATCCTTGGGATTGCTTCAGGCTGATCTTCCAGTCACCATTTGAATCCTTTTAACCCATGCACAAAGACTTCTATGCTCTTAATTGCCACCAAAGCCCATTTCCCAAGGGCCCCCAGGTCTCACTTCTGCCCTCTGCCCCATGTGGCTGGTGCCCTCCCCCACTGCTTGCACACTTCAAGCTTTCCTGCCCTACTGCGCACGCTTCTGTCGGCTCCTCTGCCGAGCCCAGACCCAGCGCTGCTCCCGATTCCTCCAGAGGATCTTCTCCTGACGGCCTGTTAACCTACTGGCCACTCCACATTCTTTTTTTTTTTCAATTCATGCTGCCAAGTATTCATTCACTCCCTGTCATTTCCTGC
This sequence comes from Canis lupus familiaris, assembly GCF_011100685.1. NCBI lineage: Eukaryota > Metazoa > Chordata > Mammalia > Carnivora > Canidae > Canis > Canis lupus. The sequence goes on along the minus strand of NC_049256.1, from coordinate 6,953,052 downwards.
TGAATTATCTGCTCATCTTATAGATTCCGATGGTGAAACAAATAAATTAAGACAAAGATTACAAGGGAGATTCTGCTGAGAGGAATTCATCCGGGGGAAGATCCTCTCTTGGATGTGGTTTCCAAAACTGTACCAGATCTCAACATGCAAACCACCTACGCTCGAGGTACATTATTATACTTAGGCTTTATGTCACACACTTTACTGTTTTCAAGGTATTTCATATTTTTGCCTCTTATCTCCTAAAAAAGATTGGAGTATGGGGTACAGACTGTAGTGCTAGGTAATAAGTAAGGGGATTAAAAAAATAAATAAATGTGAGACAGCACTATACTTGGCTTTAAAATGTTCAAGACTTGTTTATTTTCCAAATCTTCATATGAAAAGCCAGAACCCTTAAATCACTTGCTTATCAGATATAGTGAATTTGGGAAGAAAAGGAAACTCCTCCAGCAGAGCATATGCTCTGGTCTCAAATACTCATTTGAATGATCAGGTCTTAAAAAGGCTGAATATTTATAAATATTCTGTTCTAGAACTCTTGTACTTTCAACAAAATAATATAACCTTGCTATGAAATCCCTAAGAAAGAGAGGCTAGAGGATTTCCTCCCCTGATGTCTGCTTTTTCTTTGTTCCTCTGCTCATCTTAGTCCTCTCTTCATTGCCACTATGATTCACCAGCATCACCCTCTCTATGTGACCCACTAACTAGCCTACAGGTCACCAGCTGTCAAGTTGGGCCACTGGGCAATGATCATAATGCAAAATGTTAGCTCACATGACAGTTCTTGCCTCTCTTGAAAGCTATTTTATTTTCATTATTCTCTTAAAATCATCACAACCCTCCCGCCTTCTACCGCAGGCCACCAATTACCCACTGTTGTCTGGGAACTTTCACTTCTGCTTTTTTCAAACATAAATGAAAGTACTAAAAATTAACAGCTAAAAGAAAAGATGAAAAGTAATACGCTTCGAATTCATTTTTAGCCATTATAGGTCAAAAGGAGCTAAATGTCAGCCTTAAAAAAAAAAAAAAAAAGGAGCTTCCTTTTTATGAATTGGTACAACACACATAGGAGATGATGATACCCCAAGCCCCAAAGGGGTTTTGAACACAAACATTTAAGTTGTGTGCCAGTTTCTAAGTCAATGTTAGCCAGCGCGGCCACACTAAACAATAGGAAAGCCAGTCAGGCAGGGCAGAGGTGAGTAACCACTACTGTCAACCACACTGCTAATTTGTTAGGTGCCATCAATTTTTTGCTGCCAAATTCTGAAACTTTTCTCTTTGAAAGGCTGTGAGCCACTGCATTCACAGAGAACGTAGGTGGCAGAAAGGGGTTGGAGAGGTTAGGTGTCTGTGTGAATCAGTTTTTAGAAAGATCTGAAACCTGAAACAGCAGTGTGCGTGCACTCGAATGTGCAAAACTGGAAGAAAGTAATCCTGGGTTGAAAAATCAAAGCCATTTACAGTAGACACACATCCAGGAAAGGGGGGCAGTCTTTAAATATATAGTTAGCCTTTTAGCCTCTCTCTGTGGAAAACTCTGGATTGCCAGAGAAACTGTCAGATTTCCCCTGCTATCTTATTGTTCATGAACTTTCAGAGTGATTTTATATCTAGCTGTTTTCACAAATGCCTTAATGATCAACCACCTCAGCAGATGGCTTTTCTCACCCGTAGTCTCATCTATTAGCTAAATCTGCTCTGCCCCCCCAGGAGCAGATCCTTTCCAGGTCCAGAGCATCACTAGCAATGTTATCAACAAGTATTAATGATTCCAGACTGCCATTTTTAAATGCTAGTCTTCGGTAGACTGATACATATTGGGAATCTTCAGGCAAAGGTGGGAGGTGCTAGAGACCAGTTAGGAAAGCCTATTCACTGATCCCGCCTAGGGACGGTGCTCACAAACAGTGCCTTAAACAGAAAATAACATGACTGTTAAGACAGCTGGCACACTATGGACTGGCTGGATAGTCCATCCCAAAGTCACACCCCAGGCCCACACCCTCTAGCTGACCACGCGAATACTGGTGTTCATTAATCTTGAGAGTTTCGGTTCAGGTTTTACTTCAGTCTTGTGGGGTGCTGTCCTCCTATCTGCTGGCCTTTGAGTTTCCAACTGCAGAGAAATTTCCAGTAGAGCAACTATTCTCACCTCTTCCTCTGCCTCTTACTGAGTGCTTATTGAAGATGTAAGTTATCTGATGGGTCCATCCTTCTGAATGAGGTAGAGTTGATCTATTAAAAGACCTCAAAGAGTGGAGATTTGTTTTCCATGCTTCTACCTCAGCTAGATGAGAGACTATGCCAGTTATGTGTAATTCCACCATCCCTTGGGAGTGGGGGGAGCTGGAGAGGAGAAGCAGAGGTAGTGGGAAGGGAGTGAGGTGGGCTCCCTAGATGGCCATGGAAAGCCAGGCTGTCCAATCAGCTTAGGAGAAATAGAGTTGACATTCTGTTTCCTCTGTCTACTTAGATGTCTTATTCTTAACTCGCTTTAAACTCAGGAGAGGAAGAAATGACTCTTCTGGTTGCAATTGACAGCAATTAAACTTGAATTTACAATAGCAAAAGGTTAATTTATTATAAAAATGTTCAGGTGACTGGTGAAACCTAAGGGGAGCCTCAGGAAAAACTCACCTGGGAAATTAAATATTATCCTGCCTCTCGTTCTCATCTGCTTTCTGCTTTTTCTCTGCTCTAAAGTCCAGAGTATGAGACACATGGCCATCTCATCAAATGTTCCCCAGCTTCACAGCTTCTAACTTCAGGCACTGAAAAGAGACTGTATTGTTTGTTGCCTTAAATCCACAGTTCCTGGGTGGCCGTCCCAGCCTGGGTCAGGGGCCCACTCCCGCCAACTGTCTAGTTGGAGCAGAGCTAATAATTAAGGAAGGGAGTGAGGTAATGCAGTACAGCTAAAGTACAACCAGACTTTGACTACCAAGCTGCATGGGTGAGGGAATGAGTCTCCAGGGCAGCAAACCCTCTACAACCTGATTGGAACATTCTTAGTTCTGCTGTTTTAATCCTAAGATTCATCAAAACTATTAGTGAATAAGATACCCACATAATTTATTATTCAAGCCAACACATTTTTGAGAGTAAAAATGGATGTGGCAAATTATTAAAACTATATTCTTCTTCGAAGCATTTACTTGTTAACTAGTTTTCTTATATTGATAGATCTACAGAATCACTTTATTCAGAAACTATTTCCAAAAATTTTTTAGAAAAAAAATGTTAATGTATATTAAAGCAAAATAAACGTCTTTATATTCATTTTATGAACACTTAAAAGCAGTATAAACAGTAATAGGTCTTAGCATATATTTACAAACCTTGATCACTTTTATAACCTTTCCTTTTAAATTCTATCCCTGGTATTTTTCTAAAAGTACATGTTTTTAAATATGACCTTGGTATTTTACATTTTTGTCATGAAATTCCCTGCAATCTTCTTTGAAGTTCCATTTTGTGCAAGTTGAGATTGTTGACATCTTCAATGGACCCTTCTGTGAAGACAACCCTATTTTGATTTTTTAAAACACCCCCTAAGGGTATGTGATATGCTCAGAACAAGTCCTATTGAATGGAAAACATTCTCGATTCTATTTTTTATTGGAGTGTGTAAATATTTCAGCCACAATACTTCCAAAGGAAATGCGTTTCTGCTTCCATTCAGAGTATATGGGTCTTTAACAGCTATATTAACAAGAACAAGCTCTTCATAGAAATTGACTTATTTATGATTCTGTTGAATGTTTTGCCATATTTTAATGATGCAATATTATAGAAGTCATCTCAATTTAGTGTCACAGTGCTACAGCTTAAAAATTTACGCAATTTTTTTAATAAAGATTTTTTTTCAGATTTTATTTATTTATTCATCACACACACACACACACACACACACACGCACACACACACAGAGGCAGAGACACAGGCAGAGGGAGAAGCAGGCTCCATGCAGGGAGCCTGATGTGGGACTCGATCCTGGGTCTCCAGGATCAGGCCCTGGGCTGAAGGCAGACGCTCAACCATTGAGCCACCCAGGCATCCCAAAAATTTACCCAATTAAATACAGAAGTTATATTTAAGAAATCCTTTCCATAATAGAGTTATACTAAATCAGAATTACAAAATTAAGTTTTGCGTATCACTGGGACCTCATCGTGTGTTTCTTCTGTCCCTGCCTTCCTTTTGTGAGACTATATTATAGCACCTTCTAGTTTTCAGACCTTGTTTTTAATAACTGCAACGCTCTAATAGCTTAAAACACTGATATTTTTGGTGTTCCATTAACTGAATGCTTTAAGATTTCCAATCGATTTTGGGGAAAGAAATATAGCCAAACGTAAAGGATTCATACATTCAATAACATTATAGAATAGTGAGGGAGATACAAATTAGTTTTTCAAAGGCTGAGCCAGTGCTAAAATTCTACTTCCAACAGGCAGCAAGGATAGCAGGCATAACAGTTCTTGCCAAACCAAGGTGATTTTTATATTTAACTCCATCTTCATTACAAAAATTTTATAGTTATCTATCTATCTATCTATCTATCTATCTAATCTTACAATCAATTCCAAGTATATTTCTGATCTACTTTTCTAAATTTAGTAAGTTGTTTTTATTAAAATACTGTACGGTACAAAATTGTAATAGGTTATCACTACAAAATTAAATAGTTTGTCCATAAATGTTTAACTTTGGGACTGGATTTGCAATCACAAGTACAATAATGTCAGATGTGTTTCCATGGACAGAATGAATTTCCAAATATTTTCCTTTAATCTCATGAAATGGGTGGAAAAAAATGTGAAAATTTATTGGAATTATTTTAACTAATTTTCTACTTGAAGTATCTGATGAGATGACACTGATATAAAATTGGCATGATCATCAACATCACTCATCATCAGGGAAATGCAAATCAAAACCACAATGAGATATCACCTCATACCTGTCAGAATGGTTGTTTTAAAAAGACAAGAAATAAGTGTTGGTGAGGATGTGGAGATAAAAGAACCCTCGTGCACTGTTGGTGGGAATGTAAATTGGTGCAGCCACTGTGGGAAATAGTATGGTGGCTCCTAAAAAAATTACAAATAGAACTATCATACAATCCAGTAATTGCACTACTGGGTATTTATACAAAGGAAATGAAAACACTAATTTGAAAAGATATATGTGCCCCGATGTTCACTACAGCATTATTTACAACAGCCAAGTTATGGAAGCAACCTAAACATCCATTAAAAGATAAAGAAGATGTCACACACACACACACACACACACACACACACACACACACTGGAATATTACTCAGTTAAAAAAAGAATGAGATCCTATCATTTGTAACAACAGGGTGGACCCAGAGGCTATTATGTTAAGTGAAACAAGTCAGACAGAAAAAGAAAAATACTGTATGGTCTCACTTATATGTGGAATTCAAAAAACAAACAAAGAAAATCATAAATACAAAGAACAAATTGGTAGTTGCCAGAGGGGAGGTGGAGGCGGGTAGGCAAAACAAGTGAAAGGTATTAGGAGGTATAAACTTCCAGTTATAAAATAAAGAAGTCATGAGAATGAAAAGTACAGCATAGGGAATATGGTCAATAATACTGTAATATGTTGCATGGAGACAGATGGTGACCACAACTACTGTGATAATCAAGTGTAATATACAGAATTGTTGAATTACTATGTTGTTTGTACACCTGAAATCAATATAAAACTGTTAAAAAAAATTGGCATGATCACTTAACTGTTTGCAAAGTTCTTTTGCTAGTGGAGCCAAGACATGAACAGCTACAACTATATTTTTAGTGTGTGTAGAATAAAAACGGAGCTCCAAAAATGAGTGAAATTAACTTAAAACAACAGTTATTTGATCTAAATGAAAACCTATTTTTCAAAAATAATATGTAAAATTGCTGCATGTGTTAAACTCTCACTTTTGGATTTTAGGCTAGATAAGAATGTTTCTTCAACAGATTAATTTCTTTGGGTTTTATTATGGTCAGTGATATTGTTAGGCCCCTCATGTGAAGGTTACACTTTCAGTATCAACTTCCTTGAAAAATGGAAATGCAGTCATTCAGTTTCTCTTTTAAAAGGGCACTTTTTGGGGCCAGGGAGGAATAACTGCTACTAAAAGGGTTTACTGAAAGATAAAAATCATTACCAAAAAGTGAAATAAATGAAGAGCTTCAGATTTACATGCTATGCCATGTGATAAACCCCTGTAGCAAGAGCATGCAGACTCTTCTCTATAGGCACAGGCTCTACTGCAGAACCTTGTTGGCCAACTTCCCCACATATTTCAATGGATAATTTGTTATAGTTCTCACTGTGCAAGCTGACTGAGGGCCAGTGGCTCATGTCCTAGAGGATGTGGAGTGGGTCCTAGGACAGCTGGCCAACAGAGCACGTGGCTGGCAGGGGAAGCAGTACCCAGGGCTTTTCCCACCACTGCTCTGGACTGGGAGGAGTTAACTGACCCAGCCCAGCGCCCGTGTATCAGTGTCTCTGGGAGGCCATTCCGCATACCATCCATAAAGGGTTAGGGTAAAGGGCAGTGTTGTTCAAGCTGCTTTCCGAAAGGCTTGAGAAAAGAGAGGGAGGTCACTGCTGATCAGACTCAGATTTCACCGAGAACCGTGTTCACTGTACACACTTCTGACATACTACTGGAGGAACAGCAGGGCAGAGCTGGAAGTAAATGCAAAGGAAAGATCTATCTAGGTCATCCTGTTTTATTTTATTTTATTTTATTTTATTTTATTTTATTTTATTTTATTTTATTTTATTTTATTTTATTTTATTTTATTTTTTTTATTTTTTAATTTATTTTATTATTTTTATTTTAGATTTATTTATTTTAGAGAGAGAGCATAAGCAGGGGGAAGGGGCAGTGGGAAAGAGCCTCACAAAGACTCCCCGCTGAGTGCGAAGCCCAACTCAGAGCTCCATCCCAGGACCCTGAGATCATGACCTGAGGTGAAACCAAGAGTCTGAGCCACCCAGAAACCCCTAACCCATCCTGGTTCATTTTAATGCAACCACTAATAATGACAGTTTATTTTAAATGTGAGAAATCTGAGACAATGCTAATTTGGAAGGTATAAAGGCACAAAGGGGGACTGTCCTAAGCAAATTGAAATGTGTTTGGGTCACTCATGAACTAATGACTTTGCTAAGAAAACACACTTAACATGGTCAACCATCACCAAGTACTCACTAACCACGAGGCATACAGCTAGGAGCTTTTTGGGTATTACCTTTTTCAATGTCCCAGTGAGCTTATCTATGAAATAGGTACCGTTTCTTCAACAGACTTATTTCCTTGAGCTTTCTTAGTTCAAAGCTGAGGTCCTCGAGGCCCTGCCCAAGTCTGACGTTTTACCTGAGATTCAGAGTAAACTACTGAGAGGCAGGATTCACTTACATGATAGATGAACATGTGCTGGTTAAGTCTGCAGAACAGCCTCAACTGCCTCTTTTTTATTTTTTTTTTTTTTAACTGCCTCTTCTACATAGAGTAGACAATTTTCTTTGGGTGAACCAACCTTGTCTATGTTAATCAAGACAGCTCCCTTTCCACCCACTCCCCAAAAAATGCAAGGTAGGGCCCATCATTTGTCTCTTAAGGATTCTGATTTTTTTTTTAAAGATTTTATTTGTTTATCTGAGAGAGAGAGAGAAAGGGGGGGAGGAAGAGAAAGAAAAGAGAAGGCAGGAGCGGGGGAGGGGAGTAGGGGGAGTAGGGCGGTGAGGCAGAAGGAGAAGCAGACTCCCCACTGAGCAGGGAGCCCGATGTAGGACTTGATGCCAGACCCCTGAGATCATGACCTGAGCCACAGGCAGATGCTTAACCAACTGAGCCACCCAGTGCCCCAAGGATTTGGATCTTGAATGAAAACTCACAAGGACAGAAAATGCCTTATTTCAAATCATTCCAGTGACACCACCTTAGAGAAGCTGTCCTGGACTCTACAGCTCCCTTGTGCTTCCCTCCCCTTTCTGAGGGTTCACTGTTTGAGGCCTCCACAGTTCTTTGACTCGATGTCCTTTGAATATATTCTAACCTTTCCTCTCCCTTTTAAACTGAAGTTAGCCAGAACTGGTTTCTAGAGCTTACAACCAAAGCACCCTGAACCCTCAAAAGTGAACTCCAGGTCTGACTTTAAAATCTGTGCTCTTAGCCACAGAAGCCTGGGATCTTCCTCAGCCACCACCTGGGGGGCTGCCCTTGGCTGTGCTACAGGGGGAATACTCTGGAAGGAAACTGCACACACCTCTCCTTGGGAAGCCTCTACCTGCCGCACCTGGCTGTGCTCCACTCCTGGCCGCTCCCGCTGGCCTTCATTTCCCTGGGGCTGTCTGTGATAGATACTTCGTAGTGTGGTATCTTCCTCCTCAAATCCTATTTAGTCTGCATTCTGCTTCCACAGAATCACGGGCAGCTGTGAGCAGCCTTGTGAGAAGCAGCATTTCTATGAATACTTTCCAGCCTCCACATCAGCCTCTTTTGCAAGATGCTGAAGAAAAGGCAGTACCCAAGTGGCCAGAATTTCTCACTGTACCACACACATTCTTCCAAGCTGGGGGAGAGGAGGGAGGAACTGGGCAGCAGAGCTAAAGAGCAGGGACTGGATCAGATACTCTGTAGGCTTTTTAAACACCATCCAGTGGGCAAAACTGCTGACACTAACAGTTGTATAAAAAGTATATCTTCATAAAACAACACATTTGCAAAGGACACTGCCCCTGGAACTGCTACCTCAGCTTCATACAACTGGTATTTGCTTCTGCCAAAATTCTGGATGCCCCTTACAATTTCTGTGGAGGGAGGAGAGAAGGCACTGAGAAGGAAGCAATCACACAGGGAAGCAGAAAACTAACACGAAATGAACAGGAAATATAGGCCACTGCTACACCCAGCCTTTAAGTAGTTAGTGACTACTATTTGAGTCAGAGTTTCTCAAAGCAAAAGAGCAACATATGATCTCATCAAAGATATTCTGGTGCACAGAACTGGATAAATGGCTTTGTGCCAGTTTGCTATTTCTGCACGCAATGACATCACCAAGCCAAAGGGATCCAAAGTGGGAGAAAACGCTCTCAAAGTTTAAGCTCCAGCAAACACTGAGAACCCTACAGGGAGCTTCTGAGAACAGCAGTCATTAGCTATCATCCACTTAACTCACTCATCTTATGGATGAGCATGTTGAGGCCCAGAGAGTCAATGACTTGGTCCAAGGTCACAGACCCCATTAGCGACAGATCTGAGATTAGAAATCAGGCTTTCTAATTCCATTCTTCACCACATCGCCCTAGTTCACCAGAGTTAGGTCCGAAGCACTCAAGTGCAATCTTCATCTCCTGAAGGACAGACCTGGCCCTACCTCTCTAAGAAAACCACCAGGAAGTCCTGCACCGTACTGCTTCACCTCTTTGTCCTCCCCAAACACTACATACTGTAAAAAGGTGTTTGCTCCAACCTCTCAGGTTCCCTGGGGTTCACTTGGGCCAGAGCCAGGTGACAGAACTGCCAGGGCCAAGCTGGGTGCAGCCGTCATCAATGCACACCCCACACAAGACTCCAATGAGAGAAAGGCACTGCTTGCCTCACTGGAGACGCAGCTGTCACATTTAAATTTCTAACATCCTGGTTCATTTATGCTCCAGGTTCCCCCCGTGCAACTGAGATGCTCCTCCACATAACACAGCGATCTTAACCTCATCATCCCCCTGTGAAGAGATGGTGGGGCGGGGTGGGGGGGGATTCACCCTGAAAAATGATGAAAGTGCTGTAGTAGTTGCAGTGAGAGCTGCTCCCAGGAGGGCTGGACAAGTAAGTTGTAGGCAAGCAAAGCCAATTGACAAATGAATTCTTCGCAGAAAGTGAAAACAACAACAACAAAGACTAAGTGGATCTTCATCTTTTCTAATTCAACAATCAATTCAGATGAGGTCTACTGAGTGCCCAGGGTGTGTGTCACTCTGCTGTTAGAGACCCAGGAAGAGCAGATTCCTCCTCCAAGTGAGAAACAAAAAAGTCAAAAGATTTAACACCTTCAGCTTTCTGAGAAAATCAGACTTCTTGTTGTCAAACAGTTAACTCGGCCAATCTGATTTCCATCTTGGCATTTCTTTTCTCCCATTAGTGCTCTTGAATAGTGACTCTGAAAAATGAAATAGCCAAAAGCCTGGTGACAAGGACAGGAAGAAAAAAGGGGAGCCCCAAATCTCTACCACCCCCAAAAATATATCTTCTAAGATAACCTAGAACCTATTTATGATCAGAGGAAGTTGGATTTCCAATATGGAACTATGAAATATGAAAAAAAAATTAAAATAATTTCTTCTCCTAAAAGATTTGTCCTATATTTCATTCAGTGAAACTGCCAGTAATATCAAATTGCCTAATGCAACAAATATTTAGGTCCTAAACACCCCCAGGGAGGCTCTCTTACCCCCAGGAGTCCCCAGTACAGGGTGCGAAAGCAGCTGTGTTTGGAAGAGATTTTTATCCCTCTCAAAACTGGCTCCAGAGCTATATAATTAGCTATCTGATCCCTAAATTATAGCAATGTAAGGAAAGAGGACTGAAAATTATTTGTTTATTCACAATGAAAGATAATGTAAAACACTCCATTGGCTTCAAATGCTCCAGCTCCTATTACAATGAGAGGTTAATGGATTAACCTTTTGGGATAAAGGGCAATAAATTAAGGGATTACATTTTTAGAGCAGACATTTTCTAAAATTCTACTTATTATAAAACTAAGACTTATAAAATCACCCACATCTATAGCTCTTATTCACAGTAACACTGAGGAAAATATTTAAAATATACTTAGAAAACTCTAAAGAGTTTGAAGGACACTATCAGTGTTCATTGTCAACGTTAATACTTTATTTACTATGGTAATAGCATAGGCTCTTGACTGAAGGTGTGAAATAATGTTTAGTGAAACATTTTGATTTCCATTATTAAGAAAGGAACACAATGTTCTTTTTACTCATTTTTTTTTCTGACATTTAATCCATGACAGTCAATCATTTCAGATACTGTTTAGTTCGCCCTTCATCTGACATTAAGAATTTCATTCTTAACAGGCTTGGCAAAAAGATTCACTCTTTATAACTGCTCAAAACTCAGCAGAGTTGCAATGACACAGGCTGCCTGCCTCTGTCTCCAGATTTTTATTTCCTCTTCTGCTTGCACTAGTTTCTCTGGAACTCTGGGAAATGTAATATAGATTCAAACTCTTTCATTCCTCATGTGGATTCAAAAAATGTTTCAAATAGCATTATCATTTTATATTATAATAATCATTATATTTACTGTCATATGTTATATACAATGTTAATGACATTATTATTAGTGAGGATTTGGAGTTTTCAAAATCTTCACACCCAAGATTTTATTTAATTCTCAGTACCATCCTATAAGGGAGTTATTCTTAGTCTCCTATTTCCATTCAATACTATTCAGTCAAGGGATTAGAGTTTATTCACCCCCTGCTAAGGGCTGAATTGTGCTACCTCCGCCATTCATATACTGATGTCCTAACCCCCAGGTACCTCAGAATGCGACTATTTGGAGGAAGGGTCTTTAAAATGATTAAATGAGGTCACTGAGGTAGACCCCAATCCAGTAGGACTGGTGTCTCTGTAAGAAAATATTAGGACACAGGCAGATACAGATGGAACATCGTGGGAGAAGGTAGCATCTATAAACTGAGATTGAGGCCTCTGAAGAAACCAACCCTCTTAACATCTTTATCTTGGATTTCTAGTCTCCAGAACTGTGAGGGAATAAATTTCTATTTAAGCCACCTTTGTGGGTTTTTATAGCAGCCCCAGTAAACTAATACACCCCCTACATCCACTTAATGCTAGACACAGATCTCCAGCTTTTAGGTAGAGCAAATACACTAATTTCACAAAACTCTGCCTTTCCTGAAAAATATTCTAAATACCAAGCATCTCATAAAGTTTCACTTTTAATAATCTTTGATTCCCATAATACCAACACCAAAGTCAACATCTAAAAACACCTAAGTGACGAATGATCCACTGAAGCAATATGTTCTGCTACAGAGCAACCAGAAAACATGCAACATATTCAAAACTGAGTATTAGAATGAATTTAAAGATTCCTCCTTAAAAAAAAAAAGAGAGAGCAAGAGAGAGAGAGAGAGAGAGAAAGAGAGAAGGTAAAGAAATATATAGTTTTATGTGATGTGGCCAAAGTAATTGGGAAGAAAGTCAGCAGAGGAATTAGCTGGTGGGGGAGGGGGATCGGCACTGGGAGAGTAATTTGGGAAGTGAGGGATGCTGATGATTTTAAGTGTGTTTTTTCCCATGTGTAGACAGGAAGGGAAGAAACTGAACATTAGGCCAAAAAGTGCCTTCATTTAAGAACAACCCCTTTGTTCTTGTAGGAAAGACATGATCTTGAGAGAAACACAGAAGCCTTCATGCTCTGTATCACTGTGCTAAGTGAACCAAACAAACAAAGGACATGGTGTTAGTGAAAGAGCTAACTATTCTGGAAGCTTCCCAACATGTCACAGGAAGTCCAGCAGACAAACTCCCTCCTCACATGTGTTTTCATGTGATTGCAGCTGACATTTCATTAAACAAAAAAACTTTTTCTTTTCTCCTTTGCTGTATTTTTGAGGCTATTTTGCTGTTCTATCGTATCCACTTTAAAGTAGGTAGGAGATTAAAAAGGTGAAACATGAAAGAAGACTTGAGATAACCAACCCTCTAGCCGTTTATCTGAAAATCTACTAGCAATTCTTAGAGTTTAAACAAAGCTACTAGAGAAGGAGCATGAGGCAGATGCTCACAGATCTGTTTATGTCATCTCTTCACCCTATCCCTGCCTCCCCCTCCTATAGGTTAAGTGTTCTGTGGCTTTTGTATTAAATCAATTTTATGTCCAGCCCATCTCTAAATGGAGGTATAACAAGTATCTAACTTTAGAACTTGCTGAGTAAAGTCAAAACATTAAAACTAGAATGCTTCAAAGATTCTCATTTCATTCATTCATTCATCAACACCTATTGAGTCTTTATAGTGGGTAGGGCACACGTCTAGGTGATAAAGATGTGGTAAAAAGACAGACATGCTCCCTGGCCTTGCAGAGCTGAAAGTCTCATCAGTGTGCAATGCAGTAGTTTCAGAGTTTAAGGAAAAGTGCTATCACAGTGAAGGGCTGGATAGCTATTTTGTCTGAACAACGCTGCAGTATTTCAATGGGCTGTCCAGTCCAGTCAGTGCACAGTCCATAGCCCTGCACTCCAGGACACCAGTCATCTAGGGCTGATACAAGAGGTATGCTCTATTTACTGTTCTGGCTTAGAGCATGAAAATTTAAATAAAAATCTCTCTCAGTTTCAAGTAGTTCTATGTAGGTTTCTGTTCTCGATTACTTCACATGGCAAAATAATTCATGTGGATGAAGCCAATCAGGAGCAACATGAACCGCCACCTCACTACTACTGGTTTAATTTTGGATAAAACCTAACAGATGATCTTCTGACCCAAATAAGAGAGCAAATTTAGAAGAGATAACACAAAAGCTTAAGGGTTTATATTCCATTAGGAGCCTTTTAACCTGGATAGCCTGCTTCCATTTTCTCCTTCTACCTCCAGATTCTTTTTTTACACCTTTTTGTGTTTCTATTAGACAAGACCCCAGAAGCAATGGTAGAACAGAGGCAGTGTTCACATTCCAATTCACTTTTAATTATAGAGAACAGTTGGCAAAATATCAAAACCCCATGTACAATTTCTTCTGGTCCCATTGGGAGCAGAGGAGTTTACCAACGGGAGGGAACAGCAGGGAGAAACAATGAAGTTAGAGAATTATGACAGTGCAGGAAAGGAAAAAGAAGACGAAACGGAGGCAGAGAATGATGACAAATCTACATCTTCTAGCCGGCACACTACCTGGGATCAAAAGCTAAAAATGTACGTCCTAATTTAAGGTGGGTACAATTTTCACCAGGCTGAACCTGAGTCACATCTTTGACCTCTACAGTTGCTATAGTTGGAAAAAAAGTATATGATTTGAGAGGGGAGAACAAAGGCCATGGGAGGGAAAATAATGCAGTTCACCCCTGCCAACCTTTGTCACCCAAGATGCATAACCTCACAGCTAGTCATTTTAGGAAGTGTGTTCCCAAGAGAAAAGCAATTACCCCTTAAATGGGCCAACATGCTCATTTGTTTAAAAGGGTCAAAAAGTAGTAAAAGATTAATCTGAACTAGAAGGAAGCATCTAAGAAGTTATTTTCTGCTGCTGTTTCTTCACCTGACTTTCTTTTTAGACCACTGAATACCTTGAACACTTGAGCTCTAGGGAAAAAAGGAAAGTATATAACCTCTCAGTATTCAGCATATTTGAAATTTCAGTCATCAAACATGGGAACTCAGGCAGGCAATATGGCAAGGGAGACACTGCAAAAGTAAAGAAGGATAAAATGTAAGAGATAGAAGAGAGAACACCCCAAATCAAAAGGACAGGTAGCAGGAAAAGAGAAAAGATTAGCACGCATACACCTACTCAATGGTGTGCCCATTTATGAGAGGACTGCCTTCCCCAAACACATGAAGTAAGTCTTGTACAGTGCAAACCAAACTACTTGACTCACATGAGTAATGGGAAGACACAAAGGGCATGAGAACATGCCAAGGACATCGAAAGAGAGCAGGAGCATCAATGTGTGATGCTTGTTTAAAAGCAAAGGTGATGTAGAACGCCAGAAAACACAGGCAGATTCTAGTCCTGCAGCTGTGCAATCTCAGGCAGGCTTCTAGAACTTTCTGAGCCTCATCTGTGAGATTAAGGAGGGCTGGACTGTATGACTGCCAACGTGTCTTCATTTAAAAATGCTATAGTTCTAAAACCTACAACTTTACTTTTTAAAACCAAATTTGACTAGAATAGGAGTCACTAACTACTGAGACTTTAAGTATATAACCCAGACTTTTAAACTATCGCCACAAAGACTACTTATAACACAGAAGAAAGGGGGGTATAGGAGTGTGAGAGTAGGTGAGAAAACAAAACCTAGAGAAAACGAGCAGTACAGGAAGGACTGAGTTGCCCTCAATGATGGACCAAGATCAACTTTTGACATGAGTTCCCACAACTGCCCCTGTGTCTAGGCCTTCCAGTCACTGTTACAGATGGCATGGCCCACTGTATCTTCCAATTAAAACAGTACTTTCATAACACAGAGGGTATGTCACTGATGTCACCAAAAGTAAATAAATAAATAAATAAATAAATAAATAAATAAATAAATAAATAAAAGGAGCAGTAAAATAGTGGCCTACCTTTATACTTTATAAGTAATTTAATTATCATTACATCTCTAGTGCTCTATAACAAAAATGTTGTAAATAATGCCTTAACTGCCACATGAGACTCCTCCCAATATCTGTGCCTTATTTCTGTTAATCCTCAAAACAAAACTATGAATAAGTAATATTCTTACCTACGTTTCATGGTTGTGGAAAACTGAGGCTGAGAGACATGAAGAGAAGTGCCCAATGCTGCGGAACCTGCTAGCGGTGAGGCTAGAAGTCAGACCCCCGAGTCCGGGCATGGCCATCTGCTGGAGACATAGCATCATCCCTGGAGAACATGATGTTGCCTACTCATCCCCTCAAAGGTCAATCTAATTCAGTTGTGATGTAGCCACATGACAAAAGCCATTTATTCTATCAATATTTCATCAGATTCTTCTTTCGTTTAAAAAGTAGCTCTTAAATACTGTTCTGTACCAAGTACTGTGCTAAAAGATATGCTGATTTCCTACTTTCAAAAATATGAAAATCTTACTGGAGAAAGGAGGAGCAAATGAAGCAAACGAGAATTAAAAGCAACTATCCAATAAGTAAATAACAAGAGAGCAAGATAATGCAATATGTGGCTCATTTCTAAATGAGACATATATAGAATACAGGACCACAGGAGAAAAAGGCCAGAAAAGGAATTTGTAGGTGGCTCGGTGAACCATTGAAACCATAATGATAGAAAGAGGAGAGGCAAACACTAGACTTACTCCATAAAGGCACACTTTTAATGTTGAAACCTGTTAAACTGGTGGAGACAAGACAGGAGTATGATTTGCTGAGTCTAATGCAGTGCAACCCGGTGACAGTCGCTAAGCCAATTACATAAGCAAAAGGTTGCAGGGAGAAATAACAAATTGGTTTAGCATTACAGAATTTATCACATTAGAAGAAAGTATCTTTTTAGGCTACATTAATTTGAGCTCCAATTATACAACAAATACACTGAAATAATCAAATTGCATAGCCTCAAATGCATTTAATAATCACCAAAACAGAAAAGAAAGATGCAAATGCACTAATATAACTTAGGTCAATGCTGAGATAAAGGAAAGAACCTGGAGTCACGAAAATAAAATAGAACAATGTCTGATACAGTCCTGTCCCTCGAAAACCTTGTCGATTTTTTATGCAAACGGCACTTCGCTTCCCACAATAAGGATGGAAGAACATACAGGAACGTTTTGTACTCTAGTTCTCAAAGACACTTCTGTGTATTGCCTTATCCTGCACATCCCAGAACATCCTATACTGACTCTTACCTTTTGGTGAACTCCTGCTAGCCCTTCAAAATTAAGCCCCAAGGTTACTCTGCAGGAAACCTTTCTGGCATCCTCAGGCACAAATGACCTCGGGCTTGTGGGGAGCTGCCTCTGTGCTTTGCCCAGACATTTCCTAATTTGTGCAACATCACCTCATGGGCCTGCCAGCCTTCATGTCTGCTTCTCTGAGAGCTCCTGGGCTATAAGATTCTTGGCTTATTCATTTTCATATATCTACTACCTAACACTATTTAGCACTGTGCCCAGAACATGGGTTTAATAAATACCTGTTGAATAGAAAATAAATTAAAATCCACAGAAAATATGCCAAGTGGCATTTGGCATTTACAGACCCAGACTAATCCTTAGCATACTGTAGATATTCAATAAATATTTGCTGATATGATTCTATTGCTGGTAGAATTTAAAATCTCTGCTTAACATAAAGCTGTGAGGAAGTGCCCCCCATTTAAACAAGGCCAGCCGTAAATAATAATATTATATTGTTTATAGAATGCATTTTACTTTTTTGGAGTCTATTCTTTAACTCATGCCTTAAGTTAGGAAAGTCAAGATACACACTATCTTATAAACCTTTACAGCAACTTCATGACGTGGATGTAATAAAACACTGCTAATCTGACTGAAGACCATTCTACTAGCATTCTCTGTTATTTGTAGTTAATTTGAAGGTGTCAGAGAATAAGATTGGTCTTATAACATCTGGAAAGTACAAAAGCAGTGAGTATCTACGGCAGTAGTGAAAAAGATGAGCTCATGGTGGAAACAAAAATTAGGGATGACTGTAATGTATGAATCGGGTAAGAAAGTGATGAATGTTGCACATGTGTATGGAATGAAGCAGATGCCAAGAAAAACCATTCTAAAGGCAGAGAAGGCATCGTGTACCATGGGAAAAGCTCTGTATTTATGCAACTCTCAATAACTGGCAAGAGACAAGGAGAAGTGATTTAGGATACAGAAAAGGTCTTGAATGGTGGCCACAGAATTTGCTTCAATGGTGCATTATTTTTAACCCAATGTGACTCCAGGAAAAAGCAAAGAGATTGAAAGCTTAAGGGTAAGTATGGTCAAATTGCTCCTAAGAAATGCTATTGCATTTCTGCTCAGCAACAATTACAGAGGCCATGACTAGAAAGGATTCTTATCTCCCACAGAGATGGCACAAGAGATATTCAGGGCAGACTTAAAAAAAAAAGAAAGAAAGAAAAAAGACAAGCCAATTTTAAAAATGTGCAAAAGCAGGAACAGACACTTCACAGAAGATATGTAAATGGCAATTTAAAACATGAATAGATATTCAACACTACTAGTAATCAAAGAAATGTAGATTAAAAACACAGTGATACCACTACACACATACGAGAATCACAAAAGTTAAAAGACTGACAATGTCAAATGTTGAAGATGTAGAGAAACTAGAATTCTTAATGTATCTGTTACCTATTGCTATGTAACAAATTATTAAAAACTTAGCAACCTGAAACAACAAACATTAATTCTCTCACATAGTTTCTGATGATCAAGAATCTAAGAGCTCAGCCACAGTAACTTCTTGCAAGATACATCCATGAAGGCAAAAGAAACAAAAGCAAAAATGAACTATTGGGACTTCATCAAGATAAGAAGCTTTTGCACAGCAAAGGATACAGTCAACAAAACTAAAAGACAACCTACAGAATGGGAGAAGATATTTGCAAATGACATATCAGATAAAGGGCTAGTTTCCAAGATCTATAAAGAACTTATTAAACTCAAAACAAAAGAAACAAACAATCCAATCATGAAATGGGCAAAAGACATGAAGAGAAATCTCACAGAGGAAGACATGGACATGGCCAACAAGCACATGAGAAAATGCTCCGCATCACTTGCCATCAGGGAAATACAAATCAAAACCACAGTGAGATACCACCTCACACCAGTGAGAATGGGGAAAATTAACAAGGCAGGAAACCACAAATGTTGGAGAGGATGCGGAGAAAGGGGAACCCTCTTACACTGTTGGTGGGAATGTGAACTGGTGCAGCCACTCTGGAAAACTGTGTGGAGGTTCCTCAAACAGTTAAAAATAGACCTGCCCTACGACCCAGCAATTGCACTGTTGGGGATTTACCCCAAAGATTCAGATGCAGTGAAACGCCAGGACACCTGCACCCTGATGTTTCTAGCAGCAATGTCCACAATAGCCAAACTGTGGAAGGAGCCTCAGTGTCCATCGACAGATGAATGTATACACAAGCTGCGGTCTATGTATACAATGGAATATTCCTCAGCCATTAGAAACGACAAATACCCACCATTTGCTTCAACGTGGATGGAACTGGAAGGTATTATGCTGAGTGAAGTAAGTCAATCGGAGAAGGACAAACATTATATGGTCTCATTCATTTGGGGAATATAAATAATAGTGAAAGGGAATATAAGGGAAGGGAGAAGAAATGTGTGGGAAATATCAGAAAGGGAGACAGAACATAAAGACTGCTAACTCTGGGAAACGAACTAGGGGTGGTGGAAGGGGAGGAGGGTGGGGGGTGGGGGTGAATGGGTGATGGGCACTGAGGGGGGCACTTGATGGGATGAGTACGGGTGTTATTCTGTATGTTGGTAAATTGAACACCAATAAAAAAATAAATTTATTAAAAAAAAAGTTAAAAAAAAAAAGAATCTAAGAGTAGCTCAACTGAGTGGTTCTGACTCTGGAGTCTCCTGTGAAGTTGTGGTCACAATGTCCACCAAGGCTATAGGCATCTGGAGGTAAAACTGGGGTGGATTATCTACTTGTAAGTTCACTCACAGAGGTATCAATTTCTAATAGGCTGTTGTCCAAAGGCCTCAGTTTCTCATCACGTGGGTCTCTGCACAGGGCTGCTTACAACACGGCAACTGGTGTCTCTCAGGGTGAGTAATTCAAAAGAGAGTAAGCAATCAGTCAAGATGACAGTTGCAGTGTATTTTATCATCTAAGCTCAGAAGTAACATACCATAGTTTCTGCTATATTCTACTGTTCACTCAAACCAATCCTGACACAATGTGGGAGGAGACACTATGCAGGTATGAGCCTCAGAAAGCAGGGATCTCTGGGGACCATCTTACAGGATGGCTACCACAGTAATAGAGTGTTGGTGAGAACACAACATGGTAAATCACTTTGGAAAATAGTGTAACAGTATCTTATAAAGTAAAGCAGTTACCAAATGACCCTTCTTTCACTTTCAGTCCTGTTTACTAAAAAGAAACCAACACAAGTATCCACACAAAGATGTGTACTTGGGTGATCATATAGTAGCATTATATATGATAGTCCCAAATGGAAAGCAATCCAGATTTCCATCAGTTGATGAATGGATAAACAAATTGTGATATAGCCACTCTATGAAACACTACTCAGCAATTAAAAAGAATAAAATATTAATATATTCAACATTGATGAATCTCGAATACTTTGTAAGTGAAAGAAAGCAAACACAAAAGTCTATGCACTGTATGAGTCCATTTCCATATGAAATTCTACACAAGGCAAAGTACAACAGAAGAACATATCTGTGATGGCTTACAGCTGGAGTGGGAGAGAGAACAACTGCAAAGGGCCGTTAGGAAGCCTTTTAAGGTGAGGGAATTTTCCATGTCTTGACTGTGGTAGTTACACAATTGTATATATTTACCAAAATTCATCCAGCTACATGCTTGAAATGGAGGTTTTATTTTATGTAAATACTTTAATGAGAATATTATTATGTGCATGACATTATTGTCTGCTTCTCAACTCTGAAGATATGTTACTATACATAAAATGCAAAAATGGTTTTATATGCCAATGACGACTAATCAGAAAATCATATTTAAGAGAGACTAGTGACTGGTGGGCTTATCTGAAAGTAACAGAACTGTGCAAGAGAGGTGGGGAAAGCCCTGAACTAAAAGTAATGGTGTGATGAAGAGAGAGAAGGAAAAAGAGCTGGAAGCCATATTGCACAGGTTGAACCGATTCAATTTGCCAACTGATTGGAGGTAAAAAAGAATCAAAGGGGACCTTCACATATTGGGTAATTGGGAGGATCATGATACTATTAAAATGTCAAATGCCACCTTCGCAGTGAGGCATCTGCTAACTGTCCTATTTAAACTGAAATACCTTCACCAACCCCTCCAATCTAAACTTCCTATCCTCCTTCCCAGCTTCATTTTTCACTGCATCATTTATGATCTTAGGACAACAGGTAACGTATTTGACTCATTCGCCTTGTTGTTTATCCACTCCCACCAGAGTATAAGCTCCAGAGAGGTACAGTTTTGTCCTGTTCTATTCGTTGCTATATACTCAGTACCTAGAAAGGTACCTGCTACATAAGAGCTCAGTCAATATTTGCTAAAACATTAAAAGAGATTTTAAAACTTAGGAAAATTAATGGGTGTGTATGTATTGTGTTTCAGGAGATGAGGAAGAACTGATGGACTTAGATTTGAATATGCAGAATGTCATAGCTAAAGAACAACCCGAGGCTGCTGTGGGAAAAGTCGGGGTTGGTGATTTTTCCAAAGATAATGGCTGAAGCTCTGGAAAAATATGAGATCTCTGAGGCACCTCAAATTTAGTAAGTCCATGACTAACTCTTAGGCTCCAGTAAACTTGCTCTCCTTCAACAAAGGGATCTAAGGCACACAAACAAAAATCTAAAATATTTTCCTATACACTGTCCTTCCCTGTGCTTTGTGAAAGCTTCATCCTTGAACAGAATGGACACCTTGTAATGGCGACTTTGTGCTTCATTGGATATCATTAACAGAACACATAATTCTGTCCATGGAATCAAATGCAAGCAAGTAAGGTCAGCATAGGCAGTGCAATAGTAGACATCAACCCTACTAAATCTTTTTTCCCTAACAGACCAGTAGAGGTCTAAGTACTTAGTATATACAAAACCAATGAAAAGATTTTCCTAACAGACTGACTAAATTGAATATCATCAAAAACATGGTTGCACTTTTGTTCTTCAAGTTTGAGCAATTCAACCGCCATCATTTTGAGCAAGACTGTGTGAAGATGGGGACAGGATTCAGAGAAATAGTTAAAGAAACGGGGCCTAACAAAAAAAGCTAACAATTGACTCCGGGGATAGAAAAAAACACATTTGTCCCAGGATGCAGCTGACCTTAACACCTAGTTCCTAATGAAAAAGAAAATCCTGAAGAAATTATCCTCAAGCATGATGGATACTGTCTCAAGGAAATAATATTCTGAGATTCAGATTCATTACTGCCCCTAGAAGGCAGCTCCCATGTCCCTGCCAACATGGAATAATAAGAGTTTAACTCACTCTTTCAGTATCTACTGAGCCTTATCGTGTGCCAGTGTGTGCACATGCTGTCATGGAGCTCAACTCATAAATGAGTAAAGGCACTGAGGGAAGACTGGTCATTCCAGGACTTAAAACATTCACATGTCCCAGGAACCTACTGGAGAAGACATGCCGTCCTAAAGCAACCACAGCTATCAATGACTGCAGGGACTTTAGAACAGTCTAGTCAAACCACTCGATTTCCAGAAAAGGAGACGAGGCCCAGAGAGGTAGAGCCATATGCTTGCATGGGCATGGTCAGTACATGGCACAGCAAGAAATGAGAGCACAGGATCTGCACAGGACTCCCTAGACTTGAACTCAGCTCCCCATCAACTAACACAAGTGACTTTGGGCAAGTTACCTTCTCTCAGTCCCCACTTGGTCAGCAGTGAAAGGGAACAGCACCAACAGTGCCTAAAGTATGGGGCTGTTGTACATATTGAAGGAGGTCATTGGGGTACATTTTTACCATGGTGCCTGGCCCAGAGTTCCTGAATGCTCAATGTTAGTAACTACAGTGCTCTGTCTGGTCTTGTTACTACTCTGATTCTGTTTTGTCCAGTGAGTACTTGGGATTGGTTCTTATAAACTTTATCCCAAGATTTAGAGTCAATCAGTTATCGTGCTTAACACACTTCACCAGCCTGTTGGTCTTGATACCTTAAATTTCTAAAAGGTCAGCACCCCACCTCAAGTGCCTTGTACCAGAGGCCCCATTTCTGGCTCTCACCTGTCAACAATCAGCACTCCTCCACACTACCTCACAAGGCAGAGTACACCACCTGTCCCATGAGGCCAGAACTGTCCCAGTGGGGCCCCTCTCAGTCGTGGCAGCAGCTTGCTCATGATGAAAAGGAATCCATCCAGGCAGTGAATGTAGAGGCCCAGGCACACAAATAGGACTGCACATCCCGGGGGGGGGGGGGGGGGGGGGGGGGGAACCACAAAAATGTCTTGATGTGCAAATTGAAAAACAAATAACCAAGATGCCTTCTCTGTATAAGCATGGTCATCTCAGCTGAGGATTGTCTTTTTATATATACCTCACTTTGTAACTTCTTTGTAATAATCGCCAATACCCTGGACATGAGAAACCAATATCCAATCACCTTCACTTCTGTCAGTGATGGGACCCTTTTAGGATTCTAACAGTATGATGTATGCAGAACACAAAAACAAAGGATTGAGTATATAAAATCACACAATTCAACTGATCAAAGTTTCATTTGGAATCACTTAGAATGTTACCACTATCAGCTGATAATATTAGCATGTGAAGATCATGATCCCTCTTCAGCAAGGATGGAGATAGATCATTTTGCACAGAAAGACAAACAGGTCAGCTCTTAGTGGCCTATTTATACATTCACATGATGTAAGTATGGCTGACAGCTGCCCACAGGGGAATGAAAGAAAGTGATGCCAAGCTTAAGAAGCCCATGACCCCACAAGCTGCCCTCCTAACATCACATTTGGCTCATTACAACATATAAAAGAAGTCTTGTTGCTCAGCAACAAGTAATATGCTGGCATTGAAGGAGAGACTAATCAATACAGTGTTGGGTAGAACTCCTTCACAAGCAAAAGTAAAACAATAATTTACTCTGAAATCCTGATCGCAGAGTACACTCCCCTGTGAACTAACCTTTATGCCTACCACACCACTAAGCTAGGCAAATATTTATCATGGATTTTTTCACAAAATTACTATAGGGTGAGTACTAACCTGAATCGAAGGTTAAATTGAAAACAAGTCATAGGAATGACAGACAAGAAGGCACCTGTTAGGGAATATGGTCAATAATACTGTAATACGGTGGTGAGCATTTCGTAATGTATTTAACTGTTAAATCACTATGTTGTACACTTGAAACTAATTTAGTATGTCAATTATACTTCGGTTAAAAATAAAATATCTTTAAAAAAAATAAAATAAATAAAATAAAATAAAATAAAAATAAAAAGACAGACAGATAGCACCTGTTCTATGTGGTAACATGGCTCCAGACTTAAAGAAGCATTCTCTTTCATTGGACAACTACTAAAACCAAAACCAAGGTAATCTTGTACTTTACAAGTGTCCTATAAAAAGACATAATAATCTTTTTTCCCAAAATATAACATTTTAAAAAGTTAAGCTTTATTAACATTACCAGTAACAGAAATGTCTACTTTTATAACATTAATAGTTTACAATTACTGAGTATGGCCAGGCTCTGTGCTAAGTACTTTATATTCATTGAATCTTTACCACATCCTTGGGAGAGGTAAGGCTAGAATTTCTACTTTACAGTTGTGCAAACAGAATCTCAGAAAGGATAAATAACTAGTCTAAGTCCATGAGGCTAGTTAGTGGGAGAGCTAGGATTATACTTGAGTGCCCAATAGAACCGAATGCTAGAAATGCTCTGTATCTGGGCTGTCCAGTTCAGAGCCATCAGCCATACACGGCTACTAGGCATTAGAAATGTGGCTCATGTGACTGAGGAATTAAATTTCCCATTAACTTCAATTTACAAATAGCCACAATACAAGAGTGGCTAGTGGCTGTAACACTGGACTGCACAGAACAGCTCTAGAGCTGTGGTCCTAGAACTATAGGCTGTAAACCAAATCTGGCCAGCAGCCTGTTTTAGCATGGCCATGAGCTAAGAATGTGTTTTATGTCTTTAAAAGGTTTTAGAAAAGCAGCAGTAGCAGCAGAGACAGCATATGGCCCACAAAGCCTAAAATATTTACTATCTGGTATTTTACAGAAAAAGTCTACAGCCCCCTGGCCTACAGCTGTCCTCTTAACCACCAAAATCACTGCCCCTGGGAAAAGAGATTTCACACCCAGTCTCCCAGTTTAAATCTTAACTGTATGAGGATGGCATTAAATATCATGCCATGTGAGCATTTTCATATTTTCCCTTATAGTATTTAAGTGATCCAAGCCTGAGCAAAGGCAAAAAAGTGCTGACTAAGATATGCCCTAATTAAGTTCTGTACAGTCAGCTACCAAAATACCATTTCACATTTACAAACTGCTTTTACATTCATTACTCCATGTTTTATTTAAAACGACCTCATGCGCAGGACACCCATTTCACAAAGGAGAAGACTGAGACACAGGGCTCAGTGCTACACTGAAGTGGCAACTCCAAATCCACTGGCTGCCCTATGAAATAAGATTTCTGTAGAAGCTGAAGAAAACAGTATGAGTATGAGCATCCCACACATCCGCCTGATTTAAGGAAAACAGCTAAGGCCACAGGTTTTCTCCCTCTGTGGGAGAAAGAATCTCTATCCTTCTATTAGATAAGTGGGTGCAGAAGGAGAGGTGGGGAATGGGCTCATCCAGGGCTTTGTCCAGTTTCTGGAACAGAAACAGTCTCTGAAGGGTAGAGTGGGTTTTTTTTTTTTTTTTTTTTTTTTTTGCAGAGTAGCTGGGAGACTAAAAATCAACAGAAGCACAACTCTCAAGAGTCAGGGCCCCTCAAAGTCAAAGCAGCTTTGCCCTCTTCTACCTGGCCATCAGGCATGCATGAAGAAGGACACCGCTCTTATAGCAACAGCTGAGGTACCTAGAAAACTCATCGTGCCCTTCGAAATAGCCAGCAAGTCTTCTCTCTGACATCCTGTGTGATACTCCTGCGACTCTTGAGACCTGAAGAGCCTCTGGAACTTACAGTGTGGTGAACTATACTTTTTTGTCCTGGGCCCATTGATAGGCCTCAGATTTTCCTGTAGGGTACACATGAGCCTTTGGTATTTTGATCCTCTTCTTATGCTCTACACAGCACTGTCCAATAAGACCCAACAGCTACATGCGGCTATTTCAATTTAAACTAATTAAAACTACAGGATATTTAAAGTCTAGTTCCATGGTTGCATTTATGTACAACTCAAGCACAATAGCCACATGTGGTTAGTGGCTACCACACTGGACAGCATCCAGAACACTGCCATCATATAGATGTTATACTATATGTTATACCAGAGCATGCTGCATTCCAAAACCACATATTAGCAGAGACAAATATGTGACGAGAGAGATGATGCTTTTTTGTTCAACTTGTGATTGGCAGGACACCTATGCCACACAACTGTTGCCAAATTATTTCTAGTAATTACTAATTAAAGTCCTTCACAGCACCGTAACCATTCACGGTCATTTCTGAACACTTCTTTTTATACACTCCCCTCTGCCCATCTGACAATTACATCATTAATTAATGTTTGCCTGGAAGTTTTACTTGGCAATTTGAACTTCCAAATCTCCTTTCTCAACTGGAGTATTCTGGCCTTGATGATGTGCACTAAACCGACTGAGACTGTATATTACTGTAGAAATCACGAAAGGCTTAGAAGTGCGTGTATTTACCTATCTGATTAGTTCTTTGTTGCCCCTCTCTAACAGCCTTTGACTTACCCTCTTCTTCATCTCCTGGACCCCCTTTGTTGGCCAGTTTTATGGTATATTATAAATCTCAGTGGAGGATTTAAGTAATTACTATAAAAATAATTTCAGGGCAGCCCTGGTGGCTCAGTGGTTTAGTGCTGCTTCAGCCCAGGGCCTGATCCTGGAGACCTGGGATAGAGTCCCATGTCAGGCTCCCTGCATGGAGCCTGCTTCTTCCTCTGCCTGTGTCTCTGCTTCTCTCTCTCTCTCTGTCTCTCATGAATAAATAAATCTTTAAAAAAAATAAAATAAAATAATTTCAGTAGTCAGTTTGGGCTGCTCCAAAAGCAGAGCCTGAAGCAGGGACTCTGTTGCAGGTGGGTTTGGTGAGGGAAGTTGATCCCATGAAGCTAGAGCAAGGGTGCAGAGCGACTGATGAAAGGAGAAAAGCTAAGAGAAAGGTGAGCTATGGGGTTGCTAGTGTTCACAGTAGAATCTCAAAGCTGCCATATGGAAGACTCGGAGGAACTGTCAGCCTGGGGCATCTATCTATCCACTAACTCCCAGACCCTTAGCTGAGGGCTATACTTCGAGAAAGCTCTCAAGCAAGGGCCTCATGAGTGCCTACAGCCCCGGAGGCAGAAAGTAAAACGGTGGGCCCTGGCAGCAGAGGTGAGTCTCAGCTCCTGTGATTTCCCCGCTGCTGTGCCTGAACACCCAGGGCTGGGCCAAGAGGTGCTGAGGCAGCTTCTCTGAACATGAGAGCAAGCATCATTTCCCCTTCTGTAACTTCATAAGATGCCAACTGTGAACTTCCCTTGCTAGCTTTTCATCATCCTTTAGGGCTTGGCCTGAGTAGCTTCCGCCCTGAAGCTCCTGCTGCTCTGCTCGCCCCCGATGGAGCTGGATGCCTTTTCTCTGGGCTCCCCCAGCACCCTGCTGCACTCTTCACAGTCACTTGTAAGTGTGTGTTCTCTCTCTCTCTGCTAGACTCTGAATTCCCCTGGGGGGAAAACTGGCCTTCACCTGTAGGAATGCTGCCCCTAGCATACCACCAGGGGTACTGGTGCTCAATACCTATCTATCACTGCAGTGAATGGAAAGAAGGAAAAGAGGAAGGAGCACAGCCCATGCACCAAATAGGAAGCATGAAGTCCAAATCTCTATCCATCTTCATGTTCTCCTTTAATAAAGCATGAGATAAAGGGCCCAGTGCCAACAAATTTAATAGGCATTCGTAGAACTTTGTACTCTTTGTGCTACTTCATTTAATCCAGCAACAGTCTTGGTTGGTTAAACTATGTTTCATCAGAAAAACAAACAAACAAACAAAACTATGTTTCATCAGACCTGAGACATCATTGGTTATAAGATGCTACATTATTTGATTTACCTTCAGGAAAGAAAAAAATACTGCCAAAATAAATGAAAGAGGATACTGATTGTGAGACAAGTACTGACTTCAGAAATCTAAAAAATGCAGGAGAAAGAAGCTTTGTACTTTCTAGAACTTTTGAAATGTGCCATTTATTTCCCATCCCATTCCACAAAAGATCTAAGCTGGTAATCCTGAGAGACAGATATTATTATCTGCATTTTACCAATAAAAATAAATATTTGAGAATTCTAAGGAAGAGAGTCTATGTTTCCTTGGTATTCTTCTCTGTCCACTTCTTGAGGCCCACTCCTCACTCTGGCAAAACCTCTGCTCAAGAAACCTTTCAATGAACTTACTTCATTGAATGCTGCAAAGGACCTTATAAGGACAGCCTTCCAGAGACATCTATGGATATTTGTACTTCTTACACTTGCAACAGAGGAGCGAAAAACCATTGATTCACGGCTGTACCCCACAGTGAAAACCTAAGCATCCCTCTCAGAATACATGTCAACACAGAAATTCCAAACTCCTAGGGAAAAAAGATTGCATGGGTGGTAATAAGTAAGAAATGTAAAAGAAAGTTCTTGTGCACGGCTATAGGAAACAGCCAATAAGACTTGGAGTCTGAGAGATGGTGGAACTGGTGTTAGGAAACAACATCCCTATTCTGTTTTGTTCTGAAGAGTCAAGTGAATGTGTACAGATCCTGGACTCCCAATGACAAATAGCGAGTCACCTTCCCCACTCCCCAAACCTAAGTATAATGAACTTAGGGGGACCCAAGAAGAGGAAGAATGAAAAGAAACTGGTAGTAATTATAACTCGCACTCTGTGTCCAACTGACAGCTTGCAATATGCCCTGTGCCTTTTATCCTTCCCTCCTCATGCAGCAGGCAGCCGTAACCAGCTAATGAACAGGTGACAGTGGCCCAAGGGTTTGTAACGCGCCAGCACTTCCCCTCCCCCCAGTGGGCTCTCCCCTTCTCTCCAGCCTATTAGCAAGTAGGCCTGGCACAGTGTCCACGTTACCATGTGGTGTGCCTGGGCAGGAACACACGGAGGGCTCCCCTGGGCTCTGGAGGCAGGTGGTACCCGTTCTAAACAGAGATGACGAAAAGATGCTTGTGCCAGAATATTTTTCTTTCCAGGGCGAAGAGATGGGAATTGAAAGGGAGGTAGGTGTAAGACATGCATAAAGGACTGTCTTTTCCCGCTGCCAGTAAACACTATGCTGCAGGCTAACTGCAAAAGGGAATTTTTTAAAGAGTGCTTTCATTTTTAATTTTGCAAAATGGATTCAACCAACAGACTAGCCTGTGTGTGCACACAATGTTGTTTTCATTTTTAAAGTCCTCTATAGAGCTTGCAGAAGCCTGTTTTACAGAGAGAACCATTAAAACACTTCCAGTTCACCCAACTGCTAAACATGGGCAGGGAAGGTTAAGAGACATAAACATTTCAGTCAGTAAAGAAGACATGCATTTGGTAGATCTGCTTTAAGTATCAGAAGTAGCAGAGGCTTTAATTTTAGGGTAGGAATAGGGTGGCAGAGTGTCACCCAAAGGGCTGGGCCTTCTCTAGATTTTTAACACTTCCCAAGATGGGTTTTGAAATACTCCTTTCTCTGTTTTGAAAAGTTTATCCAGAAGTTATAGATCTCACTTGGCAATTAAGTATTTTCACTTAACACATGAAAATGGACCTATCATTTGGTGATATTTGAATTCTAGTGTATCTAGGGTAGAGAGGGATTATTCAATACAGCAGCCCAGATGTGATCTGCTCAACATTAATACTTCCCTTGGACTGAACTCTGTGCTTCTAGAATATCATCTACGTTCCCATACATTAACTCGTACTGAATGTGTGACAAATGATGTCCTCTACTTCTCCCCACCCTGGAGTTGTGTAATTAATTTTTTAAACCTAATTTAAAGACTTTATCTTTCCTATTTTTTACCCAGTTATTTCTGGTGTATCATTTTAGATGATCAAGATTTTCTTGACTCAAGATCAAGTCACTAATCACATTATAGCTGTCCCTCCCAGCCTTGTGTCAACTGCCAATTTGATAAACGTGTCTTCATCATAGTCACTGAAAAATTATGAGCAAGACAAGTCTGAAAGCAGAGCTCTGCACAGATTCACTATAAATATCCCTGCAGGTTAATATTAAACCGATAACCCACACTCTGGAAAGGTCTGTCCAAATACATACAAATGTATGATTCTTCTGCCCTGCCCACATTTCTCCATGTTACTTGTGAGGGCCTCTGAGGATAGTTTCTCAAATGCTTTGCGGATATCCAGATACACAGTATCCTATGTGGTCTCTGTCTGCTATTAGATAAATTTAGGGTACTGAGTTCAGTGGAAAGAGAGATGGGAGGGAGGGGAAAGAGGAGTTTTCAGGCAAGTCTTGGCAGCACTATGACCCTAACAACTGCCCAGGCATCCCCAGTCCCAAGGAAGTAGTTAATAAACATAACTCTCTTTTTAACCAGAACTTCATCCTCCACATCAGGGAATGCTAATATGATGGCTTGTATGTGCCACTTACCAGAGGTCTGCATACTGCTACATTAAAAACCTGAGATTTCAGCATAGGAAACAGACAAAGGCAAAACCTGAAATTAAAACAAACAAACAAACAAACAAGCAAACTACCTCGAACAATGAAAGCATAAAATTCAAGCACCTGCCAATGTCTCTCTCCCCATGCGCTTGAGATGCTACCCTGGAAGGAGCATGGAACTGAGTCTCAGAAGACATAGCCCCAGAGTTGCCAGTAGATGCTCTGGTCCCAGTATTTCTATTACCTTATCTGTAAATAGAGACAGCTGTGCTGAGTCTCCCCAGCCCTCGACCCTCTCCAATCCTGCACAAACCTTTACTTGCCCTTGTGCAGCTGAATGCCCTTTTTTTTGGGTTGGGGGGCTGAGCCCAACCTGCCAGAGACAAGAAAACCTAACACTGAGTGCGTGTGCATGTGCATGTGTATCCCATGTATGCCTGCTTACTCTAGTGGAGAGGTGAGGTGGAGGAACCACATACGCAAATTTGAGAGGACAACCTCCTGGTTCTCCTCCAGTCACCCTTTCTCCTGTCCTGCACTAAAAGAGGGTGCACCAAGATGGCCAGCCGATGTCTGCCTGAGACTGGTACACTCGGGCATGGCTATGTAGTTTTGGCTTAACTGCCTTATAGTGGTTAGTTAACCTTTAAAATTAAGTTGTAAGGTGGTCAATACTATTAGCTCAAAGCAGAATGGTTTTTTTCTAACTACTCTGGAATTTTATATATACAATACCACCTAAACTGGGTCATTGCACAAGGCTTTGGAAATTGTTTTATTATGCAGAGATCTGAGCTGGAATAGCATTTGTTCCAAGATGCTATAACGTTTATAGATATATTATGCAAAAGGAGAAGTTGGGAATCAGAAAGATGAATAAAATTTAAAAGATAAACAACTGCATATTAGAAATGGTTTCATCGGGGAGACAAACCTACATGAATATGTGGAAACCTTCCTGTTCTCGGGGTTTCAAGAAGAGATTGCCTAGGAGTAACGCTTCATGACACCAGAGGAGAATAACTTAATCCCTGGTCCAGAATCCTAAAACATAATTCTATGTCATGTTGCCTCTCTGCTGGTGGTCCCCACTGGAAAAAAAGATAATCAATTTTGAACAGAATGAGGAGAATACAGCTATGCCAACAAGAAAAAGCAGAAAAACCTACCAGATTTTGTAGGCAACACGCTAGTTGCTTGCAGCGTGCTGGACTATACAAAAAGGAAAAACGTATCATAAGTGAAAATATCTGTATATAGGAGCCAAACATATGCCAGGAGCCCAGACTTCCAGGTAAGAGGCATCCCCAAGTGTGTCTAGGAAATGAAGACTCACAGGTGAAGCACACTGGAATTTTTAAAAGCCACCATTTCACTACAGGACACATTATGTTAGGTGCTTTTATATATTAAAATAATGTAAATATAGGATAGTGCCAATAATACTTGTATATTTTATAGTCAAGAAAAGACAGGAGGCTTCTAAAAATATTTACTATTTGGACTTTGTCTTACTCACCCAGGGGACTGAGCACCCTCTCCTCTGCTGAGAACAGGGACAATCCTGGGAAGCAATGCCACCTGGCCGCCAAAAGTAAAGGATCAAACTGCAATGACCTGGTCATTCACAGTTGCTGAGAGTAGGTCAAGAGGCCAAAATAGCCCCAATATAGGGCAAAGGTGGGAAAGTTACCCTCGGTGAACTAAGTTACTTGCCACCCAAAACAACCACATGGTTGTTTTCCATTTGCAAGGTGGGAACCCTCAGTCAGCATGAGAGAACTACGGAGGCCTGAATACTTTTCTCTAGCCTAGGTTTCTGGGTATTTATTCTACTTGGTGTTGGTAGCACAGATGGATTAACAGATGAGCAGCTCCAGCCAGGGTCTAGGAAACAGAAGCTCAGGCTCATGCTTCAGCTATTCATTACTAGGACACTGAACCACGCTATCCCTAGGCTTCTCTCCTCATAAAATGGCAATGATGTTCCCGCGGTCCCTTCCAAAAACAGACTGAGATAGGAGAGTAAGAAAATCATCTGTAAAACCACCTTACAGATGTAAAATATATTATCCTCAGCTAGAAAATTATTTCTCTGTCTCACCTTTTAGAATTTTAAATAC
The DNA here is from genome assembly GCF_011100685.1 of Canis lupus familiaris. NCBI lineage: Eukaryota > Metazoa > Chordata > Mammalia > Carnivora > Canidae > Canis > Canis lupus. Next base: position 6,920,561 of record NC_049256.1, on the reverse strand, counting down.
AATAGGAAAAAGCTACCAATGGACAGACAGGTTAAACACGCCTGGTCACAGAACAGATCATGGAATTAACTGAAGCCCCCACCACAATAATCAATAATATGTGTTCTTGCGATTGGAGTCCATACATTTTTTTTTTCGTATTTTCCTTTTTTGCTTATTTATTTTTCTTTTCTTTTTCCACAGCATGTTTAATGTGGCATAAGTGACAAATAAGAATGATACATATTTAAGACATAAAATATGATGTTCTGATACACATGTACCTGTGAAATGATCACAACAAAGTTAATGAACATATTGATCCTCTCATGGTTACTGTTTTCTCTGTATGTGAGAGAGAGATGAGAACAATGAAGATTTACTCTCTTAGCAAATTCCAAGAGAATTTAAAGTAAAGAATAGAACAGTAGTTGCCAGGGGCTGAGGGGAGAGGGAAATGAGGAGATGTGGTCTGGGAGCACAAAGTTTCAGTTAGGCAAGATGAATAATTTCAGGGGATCTAATAATATACAGCATGGTGACAGTCATTAACAATATATATTGTATTCTTGAAATTCTAAATATAAATGAAAACAGGCAACGTTTATTTTTCTGTGTCTGGCTTATTTCACTTAGCATGTTGCCCCAAATGTCAGGATTTCTTTCTTTTTAAAGGCTGACTACAATTCTAGTGTACGCATACATTCCACATTCTCTTTATCAATTCATTGACCAATGGACATTTACGTTGTTTCCATATTTCAGCTGCTGTGAATAATGCCGCAATGAACATGGGGATACTGATTTCATTTCCTTTGGATATACACCCAGAAGCGGAAATGCTGGATCCCATGGTAGTTTGATTTTTAATTTTTTGAGGAGCTTCCATACTGTTTCCCACTACGGCTGCACCAATTTACATTCCCATCAACAGTGCTTAGGGTTCCCTTTTCTCCATATCCTTACCAACCTTTACTTTTTCTTCTTTTCTTTAATACTAGCCATTCTAATAAATAGGCGGGGAGATCTCATTGTGGTTTTGATTTGCATTCCCCTGATGAGCAGTAATGTTGAGTACTTTTCCAAACATTTGTTGGCTGCTGTATGTCTTCTTTTGAGAAATATCTAATCAAGTCCTTTGCCCACTTTTAATCCATTTTTTTTGTTATTGAGTTGTATGAGTTCCTTATACACTTTGAATATTAATCCCTTATTGGAAATGAGGTTTGCAAATATTTCCTCCCATTCCATAGGTTGCCTTTTTATTTTGTTTCCTTTGCTCTACAGAAGCTTTTTATTTTGATGTAGCTCCACTGTCTTTTACTTTCGTTACCTGTGCTTTTGGTGTTATATCCAAAAAAAGTCATTTTCCAGAACAACGTCAAGAAGCTTTCTTCCTATGTTTTCTCCTAATAATTTTACAGTTTTGAATCTTATGTTTAAGGCTTTGATCCATTTTGGGTTGATAGTATATGGTGTGAGATAAAGGTCCAAGTTCATTTTCTGCATGTGGATATCCACTTTTCCCCCATACCATTTATTAAAGAGACTATCTCTTCCACGCTGTGTGTTCTTGACCCTTGTCAAAGATCAGTCAACTGTAGACACACAGATTTATTTCCGAGCTCTCTTTTCTGATCCATTGGTCTTTTTTTGTTTGCTTTTATGCCAGTATCTTATTGTTTTATTTATTGTAGCATTGTAATAAAGTTTGGAATCAGGAAGCGTGATACCTCCAGTTTTATTCTTGCTCAAAAATGCTATGACCATTTAGAGTCTTTGTGGTTCATTTGAATTTTAGGATTTTTTTTCCTATTTGTGTAAAGAATCCCACTGGATTTTGATAGAGATTGTACTGAACCTGTAGTTTACTTTAGGTAGCATGGGCATTTTGACAATATTATTTCAATCCATGAACAAAGAATGTCTTTCCATTTATCTGTGTCTTTCTTAATTTTATTCATAATTTTTAAAAATAACTTTCAGTACACAAGTCTTTCACATCTTTGGTTAAGATCATTTCTAAGTGCTATCTATGTCAGTCAGTTTTAACCTGGCACATGGATGCACTCTTTAGGATTTTCTAAATACATGATCATAACACCTAAAAAAAGAGATAATTTTACTTCTTCATTTACATTATTTCTTTTTCTTGTGTGACTGTTCTAGCTATCAGTAGTAGGCTGAACAGAAGTGGCAAGAGTGGGCATCCTTACCCCATACTGTATCTTAGAGGGAAAGCTTTCAGTTTTTCCCCATTGATTATGTCAGCCCTGACCTCTAAGGAACAGTACCGGAGTGCCTTCATATGCCAAGCTAATACTGACAGCGCTGTATGTGGGCCAAGGCTGACTAAACATATGAATTAATTCAATTAATCCTCAAAAGATATTAAATTTTGCATGTGTGTGTATATATGTAAGTAAATTGTGGATCTATGAAAATTCCGTGTAAATTATATATAATACGTAAAATTATACGTAGTATAACACACACACACATTAATTCACAATACTTAGTAAGGCTTAGAGTGGTTAAGAAATTTGCCAAGGTTGCCCAGCTGGTAGACAGGATTCAAGCTTGGGTAGTGTGAATCCAAAACCCATGCTCCTAACTATTGTTATATATCCTGAAGATGCTGCAGTGAGACCTGTTCTTGTGAGTCAAACGGACAAAGAGCTCTTCAGGAAACTGGGAAGTGTTAATAAGAAACTAAGTGTGATGGGATAGAGAGTGTCTGAAGGAGGTCTGCCTTGTGGGCAGAAACCATTTCCTGGGAATCTCAGAGCACCACAAACTAATCTTCGGACGAGTTCTGCTTAGCCCTGTTAGAACTAAGCACAGTCAAGGCTTTCATTTGTTTTTGTCTCAAAGAATTACGTGCAAAATATTGTGATAAGCACACACACAGGGTTTTGGACTATAAACTTGAGTTGGACATGGACCCCACTTTTCAGTCATGCATTTTAACTAGGAAAGAAAAGGTTAACTACCAAGCCTAATTAGAAAGAAAGGAAGGCATATTTTCTTTTGATTATAAAAGTATTCTATCTCCATTCCCGATTTTCAGCCACCAGCTAGAGAGGGCTTCATGGTGATGCCTGACACTTTTTTCCTACCTGTTTTCCTGTGCCTGCTCTGTCATCTACATCCCCTATTCCTCCCAATAACCCTGACTACTAGTCTCAGGAGAAAATCCAATGCCCTCAGTCAGTTGCCAAGTCCTGTTTGGTCTATCGTATCCTTCTTGTCTGGCCCTGCCTCCACTACACCCCCGCAACCAAGGAGGAGGGTCTCACTGCCTCTTTTATAGAACTTCCACAATAGCCACAGCAATAGGTTTCCACCAGCCATCTCTAACCCTTCTCCATGATATTTCACACAAGGCTATGTTAACCTCCCTCCCTTACTCCATTCATTCAGCCAATAAGTATTTACTGATCACCCACTATCTCACCTCACTCTGTTCTAGGACTTGTGGAGTCAATAGTCATAAGACAGAGAAGTACATATCCAAATGAAACTTAAATTCTGGTAAGGAAGACAGATTATAATCATATATAAATAAACAGAAAAACTCAGAGTGATAAATGCCATGAAGAAAATAATTCTGCAGATATAAAAGACAGCATATCAATTAGGATGCTTTGATTCAGGTAACAGAAAACCCAACTCAAGGGACTTTGAAAAAAGGAATTAACATCTCAGGAAACAGGAAATCTAAAGTGGAGAGGTTCTGGACATGCTCCATCAGGATTCTGGCTCTTTGTAGTTCTGGCCCTGCCTTCCTCTGGGTATTGGTTTTGTCCTTAGGCAGTAGACCTCTGTATTGCCATTGGATATTCAACTTTCAGGGAATGAAAAAGAGACCACGTCTTCTGGAGACACTTTCTTAGTAGAGAGCATAGTTTTCCCAGAAGCCCCTCAGATCTCATTCATCCAGCCCTGAGTCATGTGTCCAGAACTAAACCAACCACCAATAAGAAGAGAATTACAATGAAGATGAGATGAATCAGGGTCTACCCTTGGAGAAGGGATGGGCATCTTCCCCTCAGTTGCCAAGGCTCAAAATGACTATGTGAGCAAAATCAGGGGAGAGAATGAAATCAGGGGGGCAACTGCCAGTGTCCACGAGGGCGAGCCACTTGGTGTTATGGTGTAGAGAGGAGAACTGTGGGCTGGGAAATAGGTAAACAGTGAAAAGGGGATTCTCCCAGCTGTGACCTGATTAATAAGAAAGAAGTAGCCATGGCAAGCCAAGGGGAGAGAGTGTTTCAAATAAAAAAAAATCAGTAAGAAGCAAGAGACTCAGACAAAAGCAAGATCAGCCTGTTCAGAAAACGGAAAATAGTACAACTACAATAGAGAGAAGGAATGAGAAAGTCTGATGAAGCCAGAGCAATGGGCAGGGGCTAGACATGCATAGCTTCAAGGTCTTGGATGGGAGCTGCCATTCTACCTGCAGTTTTGCAGGAAGCTTTCAGGATGTAGTCAGGTCTGGTCTGAAACATACATGTTTCGTGAAGTGTCCTCTCATCCTCTTTGATGATTACTCAATTCATCAACTATTAAAAAATAAAGCACAAACTCCTTGGCTGAGCACTTAAGGTCCTCTATGATCTGGCTGCAACAGGTTCCAAATCATACACTCAAATCACATTCTGTTCCCTTGTTATATCCTAAGTAGTACTACATACACATTCTTGTGAATATACTTCTCTTCCAGCCTACACATCCACCTCCACACTTTTAAGAAACCGAAACAAGAAATCTAGTCTTTTGACCACTGGCTATGAGTGCATTGGGAACTTCTTCAAAGACCAGATCAAATGACAAAAAGCTGTCCAATTTTCTGAGAAAAGTCATCTCTCCCATCTGCAAATCACATCTCTTCCTCTGGTTTTCCTCTTGTGGGCAATTGCCAATTTTTACCTTGCATATGGTTCTTTTCCTATATGTCTTATATTTATAACACTATCAGCATAAAGTATATGTTTGTGAGTCTCCCCAACTTCTACCTTCACCTTCACTTCAATTATCCGGAATATGTCTGGCTTTGACTGGTATATGTCACTTGTTTGGTAAATAATAAATATATGAATTGCTAAATTCACAAACAAATGAACAAACAGTGTTGGTTGGTGCTGACAATTAAAACTCCAGCAGAAATAAACACAGGTAGACAGTGGCATGTGCCATTACAGAATATGAATATGAGATACTGACTCAAGAAGTATGCAGTTACTCTAGTTTGGTGGGTATGAAAGCTATTTCATGAATGGAGTATCTTTTCCTAACTTCATGTAAATTCCTGGCAGAACTGAAGGGCTGGGTCCTGGGAGGTTGACATAGAAAGCACAAATATGGCAACAGGGTTGGGATCCTGACGTTCCCAAATCATCCACAGCCAGACTCAGTTTCTTGGTTGGTGCTCTAAAATGTGGTGATACTAGCAATTAGGGATGCACATCTCTAGGGGGATCTAACAGGGCAGCCTGTGTGCTATGTCACCTATGCAGTAAGATCTTTGTTTGTGCTGGTCATCTGCTTTTACTACTACTGTGTTGAAAGACACTGCTGCCCACATCACAGATCTTCTATTTTTATATGCCTATGTAGATCAGGTGAAAATGCAAATAACAAAGATAACTCACTTTAATGTGCATATAAAGAAAAAAACCTGAATCTTCTACCAAATTCACTTTAAATAAGAACAATGGAATAAACCTAAGGAAAACTGAAAGAAGAAAAACTATGTATTTAATATGTAATTCAGTGTTTTCTAAAGCTTTCGATGCCCTTTCATGAATTAGGAGTGAGGTATTCTTAACTCACACATGCATACAAAGCTCTTGAGTTACAAAGCACGAGGCTTTGCTTATGCTGGTTTGTACCACCACCTCCTTGGCATTATTCAAATGTAGTGTTTTGCATAAAAATATGAGTAACATCAAAAATAACATGTAACCTGTATTCAAAATAAGAACAGTACATACTGGTTAAAATAACCCCACATATCAACATAACCATGGTCTACAAATACCCTTTTATGCTGTGAATATAGATTTGCAGACAGTGCATCCAAATATTAACTTTGGTTTTCCTTGTGCACAAAATTCTATGTGACATATACCGTATTTGTGCCCCTCTTATTTAACAAAGTTGTGTGAGTGTGTGTGTCTTATTTCTTCTACCCAAATAAACAAGCAGATTGACATCACAAGGCTTTTTTACTTAGGCAGAATATTGAGCAAACAAATATTTATTCTGGGTTACTCAGCTGTGATACATATGGGGATTCATGACATGCTATGTCTGGTGCCTGCTTAGCTTTTACGAGATAATTGCACCTTGGATCACCTAGAACAGCACATTAAGTGAAGAGACCCGATTTTAAAATGCAAAAAACATGGAATGGTCAGAATTTAATCAGTCATGCCTCCATAAATTAAGGGAGATATAAATAAATGGGCAATAGAAAGGTGCAATAAAACTGGGATTAATCAAACTGTGATTAATTCAAAATCAGATTAAAACCAATAGCGCCAGCTGTATCAGATCCATTCTGCAGTGTTATTTTCTCCTGCTCCTTTTTGTTACCCCTTTTTTCCTCCTCCTCATTCCCCTTTGCTCTCACCCCTAGGGCACTCTCCTTGGTGGATAAACCTGCAGGAGAGTTAATTGTCACATACATGGATTTAATCACATTGTCCATCACATTCGGGGGCCCTGCCTTTAGCGATCCGTGACTAATTGTTGTGGTAATTTTTCAATCATTAACAGCAGCGCATATGCTGCAGACAAATCCCAAGGTGCCTACTAAACCCCAGTGACAAGCGGCACAAGGGCTCCAGAAGGGCCGCACACGCCTTGCCCCGGCCCCCACCCCCAATCCTATTAGTCATGCACCATCATTAATATACATCGCTTCCAAGGATATGCCAGGCTCTGATGAGGTGGCAGGGGCCTGAGCATGCTTTAGAATACAGCCTTGTTTTCAATCTATTCTTTGAAAAAGGAAAAGGAGAGGAAAGGAAAGGAAATTAAAACTCCGTGTGGGACAACTAGCTGAGGGCCTATTCTAAATTCCGCTTGTTTCTTATTCATTTTCAGGCAGGCTCCTGAGCTGCCGCAAGTGCCCTTTCTTTGAGTTTCAGCAGTATTAGTGATCTCCATGGCAACCACTGGTGCTCATCTGCTGCACCACACTGCAGCTTCCCTGGGCTCAATTCTCAAGTCGCCCTGGTGTCAGACGGGGCATGCCATGTGCACTGGTGGGATGAGACCTTGCCTTGGGGAATCCTCCAGCTGATTGAAGCCTGGCTCTAATCACCACATAATAAGAGCGAACAAGATCACATGGAATATGATCTGCCTGCACGAATTCCAGGAATGCTATTTATTTTTCATTTTCCATTTTTTAAGGGTCTTTGTTGGCTAAAAGCAAAGAGCCACAAGAATAGCTATCTTACAAAAAGGTTTAATTTTGAAATCCCTTGTGGTACAGTGTTGTGGTAACTGATTTACTTAATGCATGCATCTCATATATCTTGCATTAAAGGCAATACTCAGGAGAAAATTAAAACTCCTGGGTTTTACCTTTGGCTCTTTCTAAATAAATGAAGGAACATTTGGTATCCTGGCCACAGTAGGGAGAAGCAAGAGAAAGACTCCTGGATCATTAATGAAATTCTGACTCTTCCTATGGAATCTTAGGAAATACCCTCTTACACACAGTTTCCCCAAGATTAAAATAAGATCTACTTATTTTAGGCATTTAGCACTGGATCACTGAACAAGGTCTCCGCAAGACTTAATTAATATGTGCAATTCATTTTTAGCTCCTCAAATGAAAGATGTTTGGTGCAGGCTCCATTATGATGAAATGAGGGGCTGAGCGCCCTCTACTGCTGCTTCTGGGTCAGTCTCTCAGAGTCTGAAATCCTGTTGTTGGGGTTCACTTATTGTTAATAAGTATTCTCACACTCTGGTTTAGAAGGCATTTATTGATAAGAAAGAGCAAGAAGAAAGGTACAAAGGGAGGAGGAAGAGAAACAGATAACAAAAGGTTGGCTGTTATCGCTGGAAGAGGCTTCCACCAAGAGGACTTCCTAAGCTTATTTATTACAGCAGTGAGAAAGGCCCAGAAAATTCACTGTGCTCAACTTTGCATCCTGAGCAAACATTAAAAGGACAAAAAAACAAAAGAAGTGGGGGAGGATATCTTTCTTTCTGCTCACATTGTTCCAGGACAAGAAGGGAAAAAAAGCAGGGCATCAATAGGCTCTTAATTGCTCTGTTTTCTAGATAAGTCAAGTGAAAAAGAAAACCTTGTTTTTCTTGGAATTCTTAACATTCACAGCACTAGTTGTTTCCAATTTTGTTTCTGAGATTAGTTTGCATAAACCCAGACCCATCCTCCACAAGACTGATCAGAACAAACCTACTCTTGAGCCTAGATTTACTTATTAGTTATCATAAAAAACGGAAAGTTATACATATGACAAAGGAAAACAGTTTCATCCTTTTCTCCATTATGTAAATGACCCTTAAATAACATTTAAACAACTACAAATATAAGTTCAGCTGAGAGCTGAAATTGGACAGCATTTTGAAGAAATCCTGCTTCTGTATTCAAAGTTCACTCCTTCTGGAAAGGCGTTAATAACAGTAAATAATATATTAAAATCTAATATTCATTGAACTGTTTTTCTGTGGCAGCAACTATTCTAAGTGCTCTCTCTGTTACATTCTTTAATTTTTACAACTCCTCAGGGTCAGTACCAATATCATTTCCATTTCTGAGTTGAGGAGAATGAGATACAGAGAATGGGTACCTTGTGCAAGGTCACACAACTGACAAGTAACAAAACCAGATTTCAAATCCAAGCCATCTGAATCCTAAGCCCCAAAATTAACCCTGAGGCAATAGTAAAGAACACTGGGTAGAATTGAATTCTAAGGAGACTGGACTTAAAAAAGCTGTTGATCATGGAATCTACATCTTTTAAAGAAACATCAAAATTATAAAAGCTCTATTTATCTTAAACATTTCCACCTCCAAACCCGAGCCTCATCTTTTTAGAAGCAAAGACCACATATTTTTCTATCACTTTTAATTCTTGATGGGACATCATCAGTTTACCCTTGAACTGAGACAGTGTCATGGACAGAAACCCAGCTCCAGTAAGGAACACCAGGGCCAGTGTCCAGAATACTCCACGTGCCCCAATTTCAGGGCCAGCAGATGGTCTGTGAGTTGCTACAGTGGCAAGTAACAGTGAGCTGCTGGATTCTGATCACGCTGGAGCAGGGGAAAGAGGTTTTCTCAGCCCTGAGCAGCTGTCTGGGGAGAGGGACAAGAAAGTATGCATCAGCAGGATTAGCTACTTATCACCCATGATCCTGAGTGTCTTCAGCTAAGGCCAGGAGGGACTCAGAGCAGAGGAGGAGTCTGAAGTGTGAGTGAGGATCAGAGATGAGGAGGAGAGGTTGGGCTGGGAGATGGCATAGACAGAGCACAGCTCTACACTGGAAGGAGCCTCATTGGGACAGCGGGTGCTGACGGCCCAGGGGGGACAGCAATACAGCTGCTGGATGGGTAGCTGACCGTGGGGCTGCCCCTGAATACACCCCAGAAATGGCCAGAGTGGAAGGAGCAATGGCTAAAGATGGGTTTCCATCAAGACATTTGTGCAAGAGGTTAACATGGATCTCTAGCCCTTTTCAAGAACATGAATCCCATCAGACTAGATATGACCAGCAAAGTGAGACAGTCAGGAAGTCCTATTTTCACATTTTTATGGATGTGTTATGGATGCCTAGCCAAGTGCACATCTACATTTGTATCTTACAGATACAAATTCCAGATACAGAAATCCTTAACTTTCATCATTCTGAGCCAAGGATAGACTACACAAGTTCATCTCCCATACGGTATCCTCTAAAGACGAATGAAATTATCTTTTCATTCTTTTTTTTTAATTTTTTTAAAATTTTTATTTATTTATGATAGTCACAGAGAGAGAGAGAGAGGCAGAGACACAGGCAGAGGGAGAAGCAGGCTCCATGCACCGGGAGCCCGACGTGGGATTCGATCCCGGGTCTCCAGGATCGCGCCCTGGGCCAAAGGCAGGCGCCAAACCGCTGCGCCACCCAGGGATCCCTATCTTTTCATTCTTATCTCATGATTACTTTCCAGTAAGAACAGGAACTGACTGAAGCATCTCAGGCATGCCATTCTTCTGTACAGTGTGAATAATTTGCTTTTAGGAAATGAAATGGTTTACAGGTTATGCAGGGATTCTATAATCTATTCTGTAGACATAGGATAAAGATCAAAGATCAAACACTAGTACTCAAAGTAATGTCATCATTCCATTTCATGAATGAAATGGCTTCCTTTGACAAAGATTTAAAGATTTCTGGTCAAACTATATTTTAGAAACTGAATTTCTTTCTATAATGTTAGGATTATCCTTAAATAGTTCTCTCTTTAAATATGAAATGCTTGATGAATATATGAAAGCAATTCAGTTATTATAATAAGATACAACATTACTTCCCCATCGCACAAATCCTCCTCTTTCATTATATAGCTTAAGAAAAAAATTTTTTTTTCTATTACCAGCCAGGGGGGAAAAAGATCTAATTGGCATGCTCTGAAATATTAATCTAACTTTGGAAACAGATGTACAGTCTTTCAGAGCTTAAGAATATTATTTTTCAATGCATTTCAGGATGAGAAATACCACTAAAGAAATCACTGGCTTTGATGTTGCTGATACTAAGGGTCATAGCTCTTAAAGAAGCTGATATTGGGCAGCCCGGTGGCTCAGTGGTTTAGCGCTACCTTCAGCTCAGGGCCTGATCCTGGAGTCCCTGGGATAGAGTCTCATGTCGGGCTCCCTGCATGGAGCCTGCTTCTCCCTCTGCCTGTGTCTCTGCCTCTCTCTCTCTCTCTCTCTCTCTGTCTCTCATAAATAAATAAAATCTTTAAAAAAAAAAAAAAAAAAGTTGATCTTGATGTGTATAACATGTGACCAGAAATCCTGGGTTGAGAACATCACAGACTTTCTGCAGAGGATGAATGAGACGTTCTTTCAGTCCCTTTCAGCCTTGATATTTGGTGATTGTAGGTTTTTACCACTGGCCTCAGTCTCTCGATAAGGAAAATGGATGAATTCCCTATTTAAGGGAATTCTGAAGTAAATCACAATATTAAGAAAACAAAAGTCTTGAAACATGGCTTAGCATTCCCTTTGGTAACTTTCTTAAGGCAATGTATAGTTACAACCATCAAAATGCATATCTAAAATCACAGAACTATAAAGATAAAAAGATAACGGCATAAGGAATCTTAGAAATAATCTTTTAGTACAATCCCATTTATTTCACTGATGCGGAAACTGAGAAGTCTGGAGAAATATACTAATAAAAACAATACTACTACTACTACTACTACTACTACTAATAGTACTATTATTATTTCAAACTAACATTTACCAGAAGATAGATAGGTGCCTACATCTACTCTGAGTGTTCCCACATATGACCTTTTTAAGAATCTGAGAGATAACCACTAATCTTACCATGCCGAGTTTACCAAATAAGAAAACTGAGGTGCAAAGAGGCTATCTCGGGAGTCTAAGTTTACCCCATGGCTGGACAGAGCAAGATGAGGACCAAGCAGTCTGACTCTATAGCCCGGCTCTTTAACCATGAAACTGTGAGAAACCACAGCTTCCCAAATAAACTGACCAAGTTCTTATAGTTAGATTCATGGAATTAACTAACGTAAGACTCTGTATTTCAGGAGTACCATGCCCTGTGCCATGTGCCAGGGGTATCTAGAGAATGAAGACACTGCCCTCTGAATGAGGAACTAAGATAAAATCCACCTAAGGATAAGAGTTCAGAAAATGATGCAGACAGTAAGTGCTACAAGTACGGATGCTAACTCTACACTCTCAACAGACTCTAAAACCCAGGCATAATCTTGAAAACAGAATTGTCTGGCCATTTGGACCTCAAAAGCCATGGAGGGTTTAAAGCAACTCACCTAGGGCATTCTGGAGATGTGTGCTTACTGCCAGGCAGATGGGGAGCAAAGGTGAAACTGATATGTACTTGCCCATAGCTACTATCTTCAATACAGTGAAGTTACCTTTTCCCTTCTGGTATTCCATCTCATTGGAAGAGCCCAGAACACCATGTGAAGATTCACAGCCTCCAAACTAAGAGTAGAAGGCACTTTCATCATCTGAAAATGAGAATGCTTGGCCAAGAGGTGGTTATGATGTGGTTAACTGATTTGCTAGATGCCTCCACAGGAGAGACTGGAAGCAACTGGAAAAGATTAGGTTGCTCAACCATAGCATGCAGCATGTCGGGGGAGAATAAGCCTGTCAACACCAAAAACTTATGTTTTGATGAACTGGCAAAGGAAGTAGATATGCAGCAAAGAAGACTGAGAAAAGAGATCACGAAGAATATTTGATTACCAGCTCACATCTACTGTATCTTCAGCATCTTAAAAAGCCCTCTTGGATAAACGTTATTAGCTCACACGCGGCTAGGCGTGATTTCAAGGACTCTCAATATTGTAATGAGGAACTACTTATGCAATGATCATGAAGAACTTCTCGGAAATGGAATAGCCCCTAAATTAGGGCTTCTGAAACTTCAAAACTAATTCTTCCATTGCAGCAAAATTTCTTACATAAATCTTAAAGTATCCATTTAAGGATTGGTTAATAATAGGTAACTACCTGGGGAAAAGAATCACTAAATGTATACAGTCAAAAAACTTAAGCCACATACAGAAACATCTCATTTAATTTAAACTAATTCTTAATACCATATATCTCAACTAAAAAAGTAGGGAGTGACTATTTACTTATAAAAGAATTCATTACTGGTATCCTATGTTCCTTTTATAAAATTTATATTTATATACAACTTTTCAGGGAAATGTCTGTTGCATAAACTAAGGAATATGTGCCTCTGACCATTCCTGCCAAGAAGGTTATAGGTCATGTCCCTGGGGAGAGAAGCCACTGCAGCACAGGGCTGAGGTGTCCTCATCCTCATGGATAGGGAACCCAAAACAGGAGCCGGCATGAACCAGTCCCAAGCCCGGTGCTTCCCAGAAGATGGCTAACAACTCCCAGCACCAGAATCACCAGGGGTACTGCTTTGGACTGTGGATCCCGGACACCTCACACATGGCCTGAATTGGAATCTCAGTGGACCTGCATTTGTATCACACTCCCAGATTTGAGAATTGCTCCACTAGGAATGGAGTTGTCTTGCCAGCAGGCCTGGAGAGCTCTCACGAGACAGGTGAGTGTCATCAGGGCTATTACGAAGGCTTACCTCCTCTGGTTTGATCTGGAACTGAAATAAAACCTCTGAAATGGAATATAACATACTACCTTACTTTCTTCCACCAAACATTTGTAGATTATATTTTCAGAGTTAAGCCTTCAGGTACAAAGTTGACTAAGACAGTTCTTGCCTTTAAGGAGCTCAAAATCTAGTGGGGGGATATAGAAAAAAAAAGAAAAAAGAAAGAAAGAAAACTCAGAAAGCATTAAAGTATGCCAAAAGCATGGGAGAGATGTACATGGGGAGTTTTAGAAATACAGAGAAAGGCCCCATCTTGACCAGGGGTGGAGACAGAAATGGAAACGAAGGGGGAGACATAAGATCTGTGAAGACTGCGAATGAGTTAAATGAGGGGCTGATGTTAAATCTTTAAGGACAAGAGAAATTAAAGGGAGAAAATGGGAAAAGAGAAGGGGACTAAGGGAAGAAGAAATAGCATATGTAAAGTTAAAGAGGCAAACAGAGAAGGAGCATTCAGGAGACCACATGTGATCTATTATCTTTGAAAGGAAAGAACTATATAGGAGTTGTGCATAAGAAATGTGCCTTCTAGGGGCACCTGGGTGGCTCAGTCAGTTAAGCACCTGACTTTTTTTTTTTTTTTAAAGATTTTATTTGTTTATTTATGATAGTCACAGAGAGAGAGAGAGAGGCAGAGACACAGGCAGAGGGAGAAGCAGGCTCCATGCACCGGGAGCCTGATGTGGGATTCGATCCCGGGTCTCCAGGATCGCACCCTGGGCCAAAGGCAGGCGCCAAACCGCTGCGCCACCCAGGGATCCCCAGCACCTGACTTTTGATTTTGGCTCAGGGTCATGAGATTGAAGGAGCCCCCACCATCAGGCTCTGTACTCAGCAGGGAGTCTGCTTGAGATTCTCTCTCTCCCTCTACCCTTCCCCTCACCCTGCTCATGCACACACACATGTGCACACTTTCTCTTTCTCTAAAAAATAAAAAAATAAAAAATACCTTAAAAAAAAAAAAAAAAAGAAATGAGCCTTCTGAAGTATGCAGGAGACAGAAAAAAGAAGCAGGGATATCCTGCTAAGGGTTACTTACCCCAGGGTTAATGACATATGCCTAAATTAAGGACAGGATTGATTCACCTACAATGGAAGTATAGACCTGGGGAAGATCTGGATAGGAGTCAATAATTTTAAATTTTTTAAAAGAATATGGTTATGAAGAATATGGACATTTAATTAAATGGACATTTATTTAGTATGGACATTTAATTAAACCTGAAAAAATTTAAAATGCTAATGATGCTTCTAATATGAGAAAAAAAGGAAGGATGTTTCCTAATGCTTGTCAAGAACTTTTCAATGAATATAAAAGACTGAAGGACTGTTTTTCATAGGTGTGCTTACACTGAAATTACTATAGAAGGGACCAGTGGATTGAGAATCAGAGGTGTGTCCATACAGGCAGAGTTAATGGGGATGAAACACATAAATGGAAAGACTTAGTGGGGGTCTTCAAAAAGCCATAAGTAAGAACAGAAAATCAATTGAGGATGTAGTCTGAAGCCAGTACAATAGCTTTGCTACAGAAGCAAGGTGCTGAGCTGATCTGGTTTTGGTTAGAAATCAATGAGCAAAATTATAAATAAATTATAACCCACAGATAAGACCAGAAGGTTGCCCAGACTAGGTTAACTTTAAGTGAATGATAGTCAACATAAAATGAAGAAATATAGAAATAACACATACACACACATAACTCACACTAACCACCTTTCTAACTCTTCTCTTAGAAATGCTTCTCATTGCTTCTACTTTTTCAAAAGACAAGAGACCTAAATGAGATAGTCACTGAAGATGTTGAACACAACAATTTCCATCCCAACACAACTACCAAAAAACCAAATAGTTAAATCCAGATTTCTCCCCCTCTTTTTGCTTTTATATAAATAAATCTGAGAGATACTTAGGCTTAGAATTGTCTCCTCAGAGTATGTTAAATCTATTCCTTTCAGGAGGGCTATATTTAAAATGCCCTCAGAAAGAGAAGACCTACTCACTAAGCCAAAAAGTTGTATATCCCCTTAGTAACTTAGTTCAATCTATACCAATCTCCATAGGCTAGAGGCTTTATGTAGACAGCAATCTCCTCTTGTTTGTAGGAGATACATTCTAAGACCCCCCAGTGGATCCTTGAAACTGTGGATAATATGCAACTCTATATACTCCATGTTTTTGTAGGTCCTTTATATACATACAGATTTATGATAAACTTTAATTTATAAATGAGGAACGGTGACGACAATAACAATAGAACAATTATAACAATATGCTGTGATAAAAGTTATACGAATATAGTCTCTCAAAATCTTTTTATACTGTACTCACCCTTCTTTTTGTACTAATGTGAGATGATAAAGTGCCTATGTGACAAGATGAAGTAAGGTGATGTAGCACTAGACTACTACTGACCTCCTGACTGTGTGTTGACCACAGGGAGCTTGAAACTACAGAAAGCAAAACTGAGACAGGGGTGGGGGGTGGGGGGAAACTACTGTCTCTAACCAAAAGCCTTCATATTGAAGCTTCAGTGATTCCTCTAGTTGTACCTTCAAGACCTCTAGAAAAGATATGTCATCTTCTTTACAGAAAAAACATTTTGTTATTTTCAGTTTGTTCTGGCTGAATCATGTAAACACATGAAGTCACTGACCTCTCTGAAAACAAGTTGTATTTTTGTTGTTGATTGTTTTGTTTTTATTTGTTCTGAATCTACAAAAAGGTACTTTATTGTGGTTGAGAGATGCTGTGCATTTTGAACATTTTCAAGCATTGTGAAAAGCTTAAGGATGTTGCTAGTTCACAGTTAATTGAAAATACCACATATGGTCCTAGTATTAGAAAGGCTTATGAAGCAAAGAGGAAAATGGGTATCTAATAGATGGGGAGGGAAACTGCACATTATGAAGAAATGTTCTCACCAATGGTAATTAAATAAATTGGGTTTGGAATGTTTGAAACAGAAAAGGGACAAAATGACAAAACAAAATGGCAGATTCAACAAAATCTGACAGGGGAGGCTCTTTGCACCACAATATACCCCTAATGAGGAAGAACTGGGGGTAAACTGGAAGATAGTCCAGGACTGCCAACGACTCCACCCAGACTGCCCTGGTGGACTTGAAGACCTAGGCCTGAGAAACAGTCAAGGTCATGAATATCCATCTGCTGGACTGAGGGGCAGCACATAGGTAGAACCAGCTGCTGCCAACCCAGCTGCTCTGCTGAGTCACAGCCCACTTCTCAAGTTTGTTCGGATGGTAACATTAAAAAACTATTTCTGTCTTATCCCAAATGGAATCCTAACCCCTTCACAGAGCTAACTTTTCTTTGCATTAGGAAATAACACACAGCAGGTACTCAGTAAGTGTTGCTAAATAGGTTAGTAAACTGGTTATTAAATTAATGAACAAATGAACAATTGCTAAAGTTAGCCTCCAAGAGACAAAGACACCGGATTTACTATCATACCCCTGCACATTAGATGGGGCACAGCAGTCGGGTATACATGCTTCAGGTCAGAGGCTGAACCTTAGACCATTCCAGTGTGCAGTACAAATTCCCTACACAAGGACACCTTATAAAAGGACACCTCTTTTCACTTTAATATATTAACATGGCTACATGAACTTCTGAAACCTTAGTTAAGCCTCCCCTACTCTTTCCCTTCAAAAAGGCCTTTTCCAATTTGATAGTATTACAGGGAGTGGAAGAAGGAAATCAGTAATATAAACAGAAAGAAAAATGAAAGCAATCTAGAGTTGAAACATGCTGTTAGGGGACTCTATCATGCTGAATCAGGAAAGCAGTTTTCATGTACAGAAACAACAGAAAAATGGCACGTGTGATATACTTTAATCCAGATTCTTTTTTTTTTTTTTAAGAAAACAAATCTCATAAATAGCACATACCTAAGCAACCATACTTTGCAAATGCTATTTGTGTATTTATGCCACAGGCACAAGAAATGAATCTACAGATAATCTGTATTATTAAAGTTTTATCACGCCTATTATTGTTGTAAATATTCCTATGATATTTTCAGCAGAGACATAATAACATAACTGGGCTCTTTTATTTTTCCTTACAAAGACAAGCAACAAAATAAACACTCTAAACTCAAGAAAGGAATTCCTGTTAGTTTTCTTATAGATGACAGGAAAGGCAGTTCAACCACTGGCTGTTAAGTGGACCCAGCCCAAGATATATAATGTGACATTTCATAACATGGAGCCAAAAAGAGTTTCCTAAAAAGTCCTAGGGAATTCACAAAACCTTCTAGAACCAATAAACCAATTTAGCAAGGTTAAAGAATACACAATCAATATATATTGATTAATTCAGATTTCTATTTACTAGCAATAAATAATTTGAGGATGAAATTAAGAAAGTAATTCCATTCACAATACAGTTAAGAAAAAAATATTTAGAAATAAATTTCATAAAATAAGTACAAGATTGTCCACTGAAGACTACAAAACACTGCTGAGAGAAATTGAATATGATCAAGTCAGAGGTAGATAACCTCTAGCCCATAGTCCAACCTCCTTTTTTTGTAAATTAAGTATTATTTTTTTTTGTAAATTAAGTATTATTGGAGCAGAGCCCCAGTTCACTGTCCCTACCAATCCCCCACTATGATAGCAGACCTGAGTAGGTAAGGCAGAGACTGACTGGTCCACAAGAATAAACTGCTTCCTATCTGCCCCTTTTAGAAAAGGTTTGGCAATCTCTGACCTAAATAAGTGGAGAGACACTCCATTCTAATGCAATACAAAGGACTTTTCTTCAAGATGATCTACAGATTCAAGCAATTCCTATTAAAATCCCACCAGGCCTTTTGTTTAAAATTGACAAGCTTATTCTAAAATTTATATTGAAAAACACAGGAGTTAAAACAGTGAAAATAATTTTGAAAAAAAAGAACAAAGTTTGAGAACTATTACCCAATTTCAAACATCCTATATGGCCATAGTAATCAAGACTGCATGGTGCTGAATTTGGTTTTTAATAGAGACATGAAGGCATTTCAGTAAGGAAAGAACAGTTTTCTCAACAAATAGTTCTGGACAAATGGACAGTCATATTCAAAGAGAAGAATTTAGAATCTTTCCTTACACCATATACAACATTTACATCAAAATAGAACATACATTCAGATGAAAGAAATAAAACAATAAACTTCGAGAAGAAAATAGGAGAGAAAATCTTCATGACCAGGATCAAAGAGTTTTTAGGCATAACGCCAAAAGTATGATCCACAAAAGGAAAAAAATGATAAACTGGATTTTACTAAAATTAAAAACTATTCCACTTCAAAAGATATCATTAAGAAAATTAAAAGACAAGCCACTGACTAGGAAAAAATTTATGCAAATCATATAAGATAGAGATCTTATATCTAGACTATATAAAGAACTTTGACAACTAAATAAGGAGACAAATAACCCAATTAAAAATGGGTAAAATATTAGAATAAACATTTCATCAGAGAAGATTAATAAATGGCTAACACACACTACTAATGGATGCTGAATGTCATTATTCAAAAGTAAAACATAAATTAAATCTGTAGTGAGATCCCTTTCCACACACATTGAAATAACTATTATCAAAAAGACAGTACAAAATGTTCATGAGGATGCAGAAAAACTAGAATCCTCATATGTTTTTGGTGGGAACATAAAATGGCACCATCACTTCAGGAAACCAGTTAGGCATCTTCAAAAGTAAATCATTCACTGGGTGTGGTATGCAACTGATGAATCACTAAATTTTACCTTTGGAACTCATTATAGAGTATATGTTAATTAAACTGAATATATCTTAAAAAAAACAAAAGGGGGGTCAATCATGTGCTCACACACAAGCCAGTAATGTTACTCCTGGGTATCTATGGAAAGAAATAAAATAATAGGTTCCCACAAAAACTATATGAAAGCTCACAGAATCTTTATTCGTAACAGGCCCAAATCAAAAATAACCGAAATGTCCACCAACTGGCGAGAGGATAAATAAAACGCACACAATACTATTCAACAACACCAAGGAGTAAATTCCTGAAACATGCTAACAGGATGGACTGCGAAACATGCTGAGTGAAAAAAAAAAGGCACATGCAAAGGGCTACATGATTCTATTTATATGAGATGTCTAGAAAAAACAACTCTATAGAGACAGAAAGTAGAGCACTGGATGCCTGGGGCTGTGGGGGCAGGAATGACGGCTGGCTGCACATAGGCGTGAGGAAACTTTTTGGGATGATTGGAAATGTGCAAAATGATGATAGTGATGGCTGCAAATCTCTATAAATTTACTAAACTAATCCTTGAAATTCTTTATTTGCAGTGGATAATTTTATGTTATGTAAATTACTCCTCAATAAAACTTTCTTAAAAAATTTAAGTTCCAGGGAGAAAAAATAATGGTCACAAATAAATGACTAGGAATTAAATGTCTTCAGAATTCCAAACAGAACACTAGAATCTGTAAGACATTCTTCATCATTCTAAAAGATTTTCACAGAAGCTATACCTTAACACAAATGACTGCAAAACATAAGGACAGAATAAATGACTTTCAGACATGTGAGGACTCGGGGGAAACTGCTTCCCATGGATTCTTCTCAGAAAGGCTCTGGAGGATAAGGTCCATGAAAACAAGAGAACACACACACACACACACACACACACACACACACACACGGCCCCTGTGTGGTATTTATTGTGGTATGGCATTCAGCAATCCTATCCACTTCTATGTATTTTCTTGTACAACAGAGGTAAGAAAACTAAACACTACACTTGTGGCCTTCCTCACAACTGGGTTCTTTGAGTAAATTCGGTTCCTCCAATTAGATGCACTCAAGGAAGATGGGATGTGGACACGGAGGTGATCCTTCTGCAGCTTGGCTCTCTCTGCTGGCTAGCATGGCAGGGGGACTCGTGGGTCTTCCTGCAAGTATTCCACTGTGAAGCTGTCTTCAGCTTCAAAGATATTAGGAGACAGGAGCTGTGACAGGTTCTGATCTTTAGGCTGTGGCTACAGCAAAAGATTTTTAAAGTGAATAATCCTAGGAGTGGCCTTCTGACTTCTTCCCATCCGAATATGGTAGATGATACAGTACCTTTGGCAGTCAGGGTAACTGTGTGGTTCTAGGACATTCCTGGAAGCCCAGCCTCAAGCTCACTCCTCCAGTACTTCCAATAAAATGGAAGACACCTAATCTCTATTTTTGTTTAATTGGCTAGTGTGATTTCTGTATCCTCCAACGGAACCCCTTAATAATATAATACACAAGATGATATAGGAAGCAGTATATCACATATAAAAGAAAGGTATAGGCATTTCTAAGCATATGGCAGAGACAGCAAGAAGCCTGCAAAGTGCCAACCACAGAAATCAACCCATCCAGATACAGAAACAACTTAAATGCCCATCAATGGAGGAACGGATAAGGAAATTATAGTAGATATTAAACACACACACACACACTGGGAATACTATTCATCTGTAAAAAAAAAAAAATGAAATCTTCTCATTTGTGACAAAATTAATGGACCTTGAGGGCATTATGCTAAATGAAATGAGTCAGACAGAGAAAGGCAAATACCATATGATCTCACTTATATGTGGGATCAAAAAAAGCAAAAACCAAAAAAAAAAAAACCCCACAAGCTCATAGATATGGGGAACAGAGAATGTCTAGTGGTTGCCCAAGGCAGAGTTTGGGGAGGGAAGAAACAGGTGGAAACATTTTTTTTTTTTTTAAAGATAATCAGGGAAGCCTTGGTGGCTCAGCAGTTTAGCACCGCCTTCAGTCCAGGGTGTGATCCTGGAGACCCAGGATCGAGTCCCGCGTCAGGCTTCCTGCATGGAGCCTGCTTCTCCCTCTGCCTGTGTCTCTGCCTCTCTCTCTGTGTGTCTCTCATGAATCAATAAATAAAATCTTGAAAAAAAAAAGATAATCATAGTTTACTATTTCACCTCTGGATAGCATTTATACAATCAAAATACCCTAACACAGAATACTAATGTATTCCAAATTATATTCTAACTACAGACAAGTTTGGGAGATACAAAAGGCACCTGTTTTAGTGTTAGGGTGGATACTGCATAGTTAAAAAGAGAATGTTTAAAATGAAAAGAAATCAAGAAGCAGCAGTATAAGCGTGTAAAGTCAGAGAATCAGCTCTAAGAGTTGAAACATGGCCTCTAGGGAAGAGGAAATGGGAATGTAGGGAGAGAAGGGGTAGGTAGAAGAAATGCACATGAGGGATGGTTGGAGTTTCTACTAAAATTTGAAGAACTACTTGAACTCTTTTAAACTGTGAGGTTAATAAACTTTAATAAAAAGGAAAAAAAATCTTAAAAAAAAAAGTGAAGGAAGTGGTAAGGATCCTTCCTATCATCCAGGGGCCAATGCCCTCTGGGTACAGATGGGATACCCCTGTTCTGGGCCCTGTGAACAGTAAGCTCTGAGCATGCTGCCATGGGTGGCATGCAACTGCGTCACAGTGAGCCAAGAGTACAAAAGAGAAGAGAAGCTCGAAAAAAACTGTAGCTAAAGGGATAGCAGATCAGATACAAAAGCAACATCTCAGTATACTGGGGAGCAAATAAAATATCATAAATTCGTTTTCAGACATATAGCATCTGAATTAAGTTTGAGGCAACCACTAGCCACTGTCTCTATCTTAAAGAGTTGTTGAAATATCAAAATTTGAGCTAAAGGTTAATTAGACTGCCTAAATTCAAATTTGCTTCTAGTATCCAAGAGGCATGATTTCCACGAATATATAAAACTAATTCATTTTTTTCCTGGAAGTAGTGTGGGTCTATGAAACAGATCTGCTGACTATTCTCAGAGGAGTCATTATTCTCCTCAATGCTGCCCACATGGACCAGGTTCCACCAGTTCCGTTAAACAGTACGGGTGGTGAGTCAATGCAAAAGTTTTACAGAACAACACAGCCAGCTGAAAGATTCCATGTAGCCAAATTAATATATTTCATTTTTTAATTTATAAACTACCGCATCGGAGAGAACAAAAGAGATTAAGAACCACTACCACCATCTCTGTTAAAATTTATCTTCAGAATAGAATTGTACCATTTATACAGGCACAGCCCTTCTCTCCATGACAGATAAATCTGCACTTGCCTAAGCAAAATTTCATTTTTCCTGCAATCAAATTGCTACCAGCATGTTTGTGAACACTGTAAATCTGCCCATGTTGATTCTTGAAATGAAAAATATCAAGGGAAATAAATAATCCTTTACTCCTTGCCATTCTTAGTACTAAGAAACAACAGACATTTTGACGAGGTAGAAGAAACAATAAAAATGTCCTCACTTAGCAGGCTTCTGGTCAGAGGAGTCAGTCTCAGCATTATCCTCGGCTGTACAACCGCCCAGGGGTAATGGGTCTGATCTCTACATGGGAAGCAAAATCCTATTTTGTGCTGTTAATTCACTGTTATTAGCTATTATTTATAACAGTGAGTGGGGGGCAGTGTGTGAAGGGACACCCAGGTCATCTCTAGGTCTTCCTACTGATGGATTCATGTGACATTTGAGACTACAGAGGGCCTTGATCTAGCTGGCCAAAGAGCTGGAGTGCTCCCCTTTCCAAAGAATAGGGCTCCACAGCCCTGGGCAGGATGGCCAACTTTGCCAGCCAGCCTGGGTTTCTTACATCTCCAGCCATGACAGGCTTCAGGTATTTTACACACCTTGCAAGCCAATTCTTGTCCAGACTCTTTTCCCACCAAGTGAGTCCTGCACTTCCAGTCATGAGCGGCACTCGCTCTAAATGATTGCAAGGGACTAAATGGAGACAGACCCGAGGAACAGAAGGCAGAGTCGGGCCAACCAGAGCCAAGGGGAAGGCGGCCAGGGGCACTGGCAACAGGAGCAGACGCACAAGCTGTGCCCTGGAGCTGATCACGGCCCCCACAGCAGAACCAGGAGCAGAGAATCCATGACAGCCATGAGGAAGCCACGAGGAAGCCACGCCACAGTGATCCAGGTCTCATCTCCACCTGAAATCAGGGATGTCGCTGGTGCCACAGCCAATCCACTCGGTATCCAGAGGCTTTATCACCAAACAAAGCATAATTTGTAGAACAGATCTAAGTGTGAAAAGTAGGAAGCACTTCTTATAAAAAGAGAGATTTGGAAGCTTTTAAAATCATAATGCTCTTTTACTGCTTAATTTCTGATCCCTCAGGTACACCTCCTCAATTTTTAGCCTTGGCTTAGACATCAACTCATGAGTCATTTATTTTTCTTTGACTCAGTTTCCTCCCAGAGAAACAAGAAAGGAAACCATATGCTTAATTCCACCTCTCAAACTCAACTATCTAAGAATTCAATTCTGTTTATTTCAGGTCATTAAATATTCAGTGAGTCCAAGAACCAGGTACTTCAGGGGATAAATAAATAAATAATAAATAAATAAATAAATAAATAAATAAATAAATAAATAAATAAATAAATGAAACACAGGCCCTACCGTCAAGAAGCTCAGATCTAGAGAAAAAAAAAAACCTTAAATAACTAATCCAAACAGTAAACTATGGTAAATACCGTGGAAGAACATGCTCACAGACGGCTCAACAACTTCTGTGGACCTGGTAGGTGCAGCCTTGCATCAGGTACCCGAGGTAAGATCGACAGCAGTCAGCCGGCCCTTCCCTTCGAGGTGCAGCAGGGAGTCTGAGAGAGAGCAACAGCCTCTGATCCCAGCAGTCACGCGTCCAGGAAAGGAGCTGAGCAGGCTACGGCAGTGCGGCCACCCCCCTGCACGCTCTCCGACAGTGAGACAGTGCTGGGAGCCTGAGAAAACTGCAGGACGGCCTGGAGGCTGCAAAGCACGCACCTTGGTGCTGGGGGACACGAGGATGTGGCTCGAAGCCTCCTTGGAAAAGCAGGTGGTTGTGGTTTGTCTGGCAGACAGTAAAGGGTCACTGAGCTTCTCGAGTGTCACAACTGGAATTTCAGTCAGACAGTGGGGAAGCCTCTTACCAAGGCCAAGGCCAAGGCCACGGCCAGTGGGCTACTGCCAGCCTCCCTTTCCTCGCCACCGTGCAGTAGTACTCTTGCCGGAAACAGGGATGAAGAGGAACAGGGCCCGGGAACACCCCGGCCTCCCTGCCGGCCCTTCCTTCAGCACTCTGAGAAATGCCCGGGGAAGTGGATGGGGAGACTTCCACCAGCCAAAGCAGGATGAAGCTGACTTGTCCGGTTCTGCATGGCCAGTGACCCCGCCATCTCTTCACTGACCACAGCCTCCAAACACCCCCTCGCATCACACACAACCATCAGAAACGGGCGCTAGCTAAATATTAAACATTTCAAATGCTCCTAGAGCACATGCACCAGCAGGGCAAGAAGGTTTGTTTGCTTGTGCTCTGCTGTGTCTCAAGCACCTAGAAGAGCAGTGGGCACATAGTAGGTGTGAAATAAGTATTTGTTAAGTGAACAAAATCTGGTGCATGTAGGTAACTATAAATGGAAACTAAAAACAATCGTAAATGTCATCTTTAATCCCTTTTATAGATGAGGAATTAGAGACATGGAGGTGTCAAAGGATCCCCTCCATTCCCACCCGAGTTAATCGTTCACCTGTAAAACCACAACTATTCTCCAGGTCTCCTGATGCTGAGTCTAAGGCTCTTGCCTCTGTCCCGCATTACCCCTGGTTTTTGCATTTTCAATGCCCTCTAATTAAGAGCAATGAAATTAGAAAGCAGCAGTTTCTACATCTCCAAAGAATTTAATTCTAAAATTCTAAAATTGCCGGGCCAGTGCAGTCCCAGCACAAGGAAGACCATGTGCATGCCTGAGCAAGAATAAATGTTAAGGGCCTCCATGACACAGAATATTAAGGTAATAAAAACCAACTGGGAGCAGGATGGGAGAAACATTCTGATTTCAGGTCAATGAAACAAAAGCTCAAAATGCTTTTACAACTCTACTGCTTAAAATTTGAGATTACCTCCCATTACTCTTTGAGACTGCTCAGTAAACTATATCAGACATTACTTCACTAGCACTCTCACACAATCTGCCCTTTCCCACTGGCTCCCCAGACACCAACACATACCCAAGCTTCAAAAATCATCCCCTGGCACTAAAAGTGTATCTATTTAGAAAGGCAACAAATAGTGGTTTGTGTCATCTTTGGAGTAGCTTTTTGGGACCTTCTGCAAAGATTTAAAATCAAAATGCTGCTTGGTAAACCAACTGCAGGGTCAGAAACAAGTGACAAATGAGGAAAACCAAGACCAGAATGAAGAGCAGAGAAGGGAACCTCACAATGACACCATGGTTTCAAAACTAGGGATTTGTGATCACTAGCTCTGCACCAGGCACTGCAAGATGCTGGGGGTCAATGGCAAACGATCCATCAACAGGGTCCTCATCCTCAAGGCACTTGAGGTGCTGAGAGGGGGGCCAGAATCAGAGACATTTAATAAGACACAATCCCAATCATTTCATTGCAATGGCAATGCTCACCACGGAGGGGTGTGCAGGTGCACGTGTCCCACAGGGTCCTCTGCTGGGCCAGGAAGTCCCAGCACAAGGAAGACCGTGTGCATGCCTGAGCAAGAAGGACAATCTGAAAGGTCTGTGTGGCAGGAATGTCTGATGCCAGGGGAATGGGAACTTGGGACATCCAGAGAGGTGGTCAGGACCAGACCCACAGCAGGTACTAACTAAGCCAAAGAATTCAGCACTATGGGTTTTGAATTTCACCCTCTGAACTTTGAGAATCTAAGGATTATAAAGAGATTTAACAATAAAGAAATGACTGCTAAAAGATCATCCCTGGAAAAACAAGTGCTTATGTTTTCAGAACAGTACAAACCATGTGAAATAAAATAATGTAAGATAGTACATGAGGACTGTGAGTTCCGCACTTAGGAGCGACAGTAGAAGAGCATGTTCATGGATCCACGGGATGGAGGGAATAGTTAGTAAGCCCCAGTGGTACTGATAGAAATGCACACTTCTATGGGGGAAAAAAAAGGAAAACAAAAATCAGGGGAGTTGATGTTTCTAAAGACTATCGTAAAATTCAAAATTTGTTAAAAGAATAAACTAATGACTCAATTCCCAATTTACCATATAAACCAAATAATAAAAATTCTGAGGCTCTCATTTAAAAAAGAAAAGATTATTTCTCCTTCTCAAAGCTCCTTGGCCCCTCCAGCCTGCATCTCCATTCACAGACGTCACCTAAGGTCTCACCACGCATACAGCAGTGGGTCAGGCTGTGCTAGCTCTCTGGATGGTTACCTTTTTGGCCAACTCTTGCATTTAACACACTTTGCCTGTGTTGATGCTTAGAATAGAGTGCCTGCAGGGACTGTGTACCCCTTAAGAAATTCCTACACATTTTGGTACCATCCAGGGCACTTGGCAACGTGCCAAGCCCACAGGAGCAGCAAGTACTGACTCATCAAGTGAGCAATTAGCAAAAGACAGAAAATGGGATTTGGAAATAACCTGTGGATTTGGGTTATAGAGATCTTTCACAATTAACTTCATTACATGTTAAACAGAGCAAATCAAATCCTATCTCACTGGTAATAAAAGACTAAAGAAGGTAAAAAAGAATATTATGAAATTCAATTGCTTTAAAGACACAGTGCCTCGCAGACAAGGGGGGATTTTCCTTTCAGCTTTCTGTGTCAAGAACATTGTGCTTTCCCTGCAAACGTGGCCATGTTTTTATCCTGTAGATACCGCAGATAATATTCACTAATTATGTTTCCCTCCTTCCTTTCTATCATTAAGCAGCTAGAGCCAAATCTATGTCTCCTTATAGCAACTGAGATAAACGTGTACTTCTCTGCTGCAACCTTAACTCAGCTTTATATTTTCCTGTACTTATTTTCTCTTTATCTTTGCCCCTCAATATTTCTTTTATCCAGATATATCTATTATCTATAGATGTCACTATCTCATAGCTTTTGTAGAAGCGTGTGATGAATAAATCTAAATAAATTATTAAGCAAAGGATGCTTTAGTGCTCCACAATTCACTGTTATGCATCCTTCAAGGAAAAGAGCTTTTCAAACCAAGGCAATTAATCCTCAGTTAAGCTGATTTCCAATGAGATCTACCCAGAATGGCTCCCTTGTCCCCCAACAAAACACCCAGGGAGTGACAAGGTCAGGTGCATGTCAGGTGTCTGTCTTTCCCTTTCCTCCTCCCCTGGGCTCTTCACAGCACCCATTTTATCTGTTGATCACTGGGCCTGTCAGCTCTACCTCCTCAGGTCCAGAATCTATTTCCTCTCGTGAATTCCTACCACCACAGATATAATTCAAGCTCGCAGCATTTCTCTCCCCGGCTATTGTATGATGCTCCACGCCACTCTCACTACCTCCCATCTCTGCTCCATCCAATCTATCCTTCAGTTCAGAAGTGGAGGTTTGGTGCCAAAATGCATTCACCCATCCACGCATTTGATAAATATCTACTGAGTACCTACTGAAAGTTAGGTATGTGAGAGGCACTGGTGACAAAGAAATAAAGAAACCTGATCTCTCTTCAATAGCTCGTGAATAGAGCACAGGCCGAGCAATAAACAAACTACACGGCAGGATGACAAGTGAGTGCTAGGAATACCTCGTGTCCTGTCGGGAAATACTGAACAGAGCACACCTGGCACACCCAAGAGCTCCTCAGAGCATGGACTGCATACAGGCAAGAGTGGAAGAGAAAGCTACAGGGGCAGGCAAAGCCCAGGTCAAAAACGACTGACGCACCATGCTGATCTCCATTTAGAGATTCATTTAGAAACTTCCAGTGGTTCCCCATTCCCAGCTTCAAGTAAAGGCTCAATCTATCTTTCTGATCTGTTCTCAACTCCTAGTCCTGTGCCACACCCAATGACATCTCACTCCTCTGAGACTCTAAGCAGCTAGGCTCCTGGCCTGACTCCAATCGTTGCCCTAGGGTCACAGTAGGCCCCATCCCATCCCATCTCATCCATTTCTGCCTGCTGAAAACCCCACTCACCATCTCCTCACTAGCAAGTGTAAATTCAGTATGGTTCCTACCCTCTAGGTATGATTCCTACCTAGAATCTGTGGAAGAAAGTGGTAAGCTAGCTGGGTAACTATCACAGAGATTCCAAATAAGTTCTGTAATATGTAAGAGATTCCAACATAAGATATTAATCATGTATAACATTATACTGAACTTTTCTTCTCTTAATTAAGAAAAATCTAGCAAGAATAGTTGCTCGTATCAGCTCTTACCCCTGGGGCAGATGCTACCCATATCTCTAAATACAAGGGTCAGAGCTATAGTAATAAAGTCTCCACTGGTCATTTCCCCATGAATTATAAAGTGAGCTGCGAGCTCAAAATCCCAAATTCTTATGACAGTTCAAGAGCCATAATACTGACTAACTTGAGAATTAAATACTAAGCAGAACATGTTTCCTGGAGACAGGAATAATTGAATTTTCATGAAACGTAATGCAATGTTTGTTCATCCTATGTAAACATATACAGATTGCAAGTAAGGCTAGATTAATTCCTTCAAAGCACACTAGATTTCCACAAACATAATGAAGCTGTCTGTAGTAATAAAGTCTTAGAAGTCAACATTTGAAGACTTTTTCATTTATTTCCCTATACCTGAGGTGGCAGGATAAAAATGAGTTGAAAATATAGGACTTTTATATGTAAATTAATCCAAAAGTAACTTTTCCAGAAAATATGCAAAAAGCTCAGAATGAAAGCAAACTCAGTATGCATCTACAGGAATGAGCAGTGACCTAGAAAGCCCTGGAGTGTTTATAGCACTTCCAATCATACCTAAAATACTACATTACTGTCAGTGGAGCATAAATTTTTTACAAATTCCTCCAGAAGGGACAATCAGGCAAACAAAGCAGACAGTGAGGGAATGATCTTAATCACCTTCATCAGAAATCACTAAAAGTTCTTCAGAAAAGCAGAGATACGATGAAAGAGGTGTCCAAGAAAATCGATCTGGCGACTGCACGTGAGGTAGATTGGAGGAACGGGACCCAGGATGCAAGGAGGCCAGCTGAAAAAAGGATACTACGGAAGCCCCGGCGTGCTTTCTCTTCCCTCTCCACCTCTGACCAGGCTGCTGCTCTAGCCTAGAACAGAAGTCAGCATACTCCAACCCACAGGCCAAAGCTGGTCCCCACTCCCTGTGCATGGCCTGCAGGCTAAAAATGATTTTTACACTTTTAAATGGTTGAGAAATATCAAAAGAAGAATACTATTTCATGACATATGAAAATTAGAAGACATAGTGAGTGTCCACAAATAAAGTTCTCCTGGAAAACTGCCATACTTGCTTCTTTACCTATGTCTGTGGCTGCTGTCACTCCATCACAGCATAGTCTGCTCACTGCCACAGGGACCAGAGGGTCAGCCAACCCTGAAGTGTCTACCATCTGGGCCGTTACAAAATGAGTTTGCTGACTCCTGGCCTTAAAGTGCTTTCCCTTCCCCACTCCCCGTTACCCCTAACTCTCATTCATTCTTCATGTCTCAGACTAGAAGGCCTTTTCGAAGACATCCTCTAAGTCACACTAGACACCGCCTCCTCCCCACCCCCCTCCGCAAGTAGCACAATGCCCTCCCCTCCTCACAACAAGCATCATGCCACACATTTGTCTGTCTACATTCCCCCATCTGATTGTAAGCTCCCTGAGGGCAGGGACCACTGCCAGCTTTATGTTCTATCCCTACCTGGTGTTAGTAAACACCACATGAATGAATGAATGATGAACAAGTGAATCACATGAAAACTCTCCCCTATGCCAGTAAATTCTAGCAAATTGAAAAGACAAAGGAACTCCAGATGTTTATTTTTCTGCAATCTTATATCTCTTGTCCTTCTGCTCTTTCTCTATAATAATTTTCTTATATTATCTTAATTTCATGACTGTTAACAATATTGATAACTCCAAACTCTCTCATATGGCTCACTTAACACTTAAATCTTTTATGTCCAACTATCTCCTAGATATTTTCACCCAGATATCTTCCAGGCACTTCAGACTTAAGGAGGTCCAACGCCTGGGTGCAATCTCCATACCTTCGCTGTCTTCAGCTTGTGAAATGACCTTATGACTCACAGAAGCTAAACCTGGCATCACCCTCAATACCTTCCTTCTGCTCACCCCATCTAATCCACATGCTGGATATGGTTACTTCACCCCAGAAATGTCCTTGAAATCCACCTTCTCTTCTTTCTCTCCACTGTCATGGTTGAAATGCAGACCACCATTTTCTCGCATGGATTAACAGCCTCTATCTAGTCTCCCTGTTACCAATTTTCATAGTTCTAGAATTCTCTCACCAAAAAACCCAGCAAGAACAACAAAAACCTAAATCTGATCACATGATATCACCACAAAAAAAAGGAAAAAAAAAACCTTTAATGGGAAAAAAATTGAGCAAGAGATATAAGCAATGTTCATAGAAAATAAATATATCTCATATGTATGAAAAGATGCTTAGCCCTCACTCATGATAAGTACAAATTAAAATAACCTTGAGACACAGTTTTCCACTTGTCAGATTAACAAACATTCCAATGCTTGATCACACATAGGTTGGCAGGGGTGTGCGGAAGTAAGTATTCTCACACATCACAGGTGAGAACAGAAACAGGCAGCATGACGTGGTTATCTATCAAGTCTATTTGAGAGGCATGATGGCTATAAAAATTATAAATGCTGCTGGGATGGGTGAAAATACGTGATGGGACTAAAGAGTACACTTATCATGAGGAGTATTGAAGAACATATAGCATTGTCGAATCATCTATATTCTTTGTCTTAAGATAATATAGTATGTTAACTATACTAAAATTAAAATATATGTATATATTTTAAAATTATAATTTTTAATATTGTATATACTATTCGACTTAGCAATTTCACTTCAAGGAACAAATCCCATAGAGATACTTGCATATGAAATGTGACATGTATATACAGTAATTCACTGAAACACTGTTTTTAATAGCAAAAGACTGGAAACCATACAAAACGCCCACCAACTCAGCACTAGTTAAAAACATTATGGCTCATACACACAATGGAAAACCAGACAGCTGTGAATATAAATGAGTATGCTTTCTAACTTACAAAGATCTCTAAAGTACATTGTAAGTGAAAAAAACATATAAAATAATATAGTACATTATTTATTTTCAAGAAGGGGAAAAAAGGATATAAATTTGAGTTGCATTTAAAAACTACAAGGATACAAAGAAAAATCAGAAGCAAAAGCAGAGGAAGGAAGAGTGTATACACACACACACACACACACACACACACCTCAAACACACCACATCCTAAATGAATGTGTTACCTAAAAAATAAGGTTACACAGTAAATGGACAAGATTCCTTCTTATATTCAGCTATCCCGTCCGCTCCCAAATAAAACCCCATTGGCTGCAAAACCATAGTTACCAAGCCCACTCGACTTAATTCTGCCAAAAAGCACAACATACTACAGGCCCCTCTGGATCTGTCTCCCAACACACACTGCTCCAATCACATCAAAATTCTCTGTCCTCAAACATTCCAAATTCTTTACATCTGTATCTTTCAACATACTGCCCCCACCCACCTGCCTAGAAGGCCCAACATCTCTTGCTCTGGGGCAAGGTCCTACGCATTCTTCAAGATCAAGGTGAAAAAACACCTCTTCAGAGTAACGCTTCTGGGACAATTGCCTGAACCCTCCTTGAAGCTACTTGCCACCTGGCAGGATGACTTTGCTCTGGGACTATGTGTATGACTTTACCCCTTATTAGACCATTAGCTCCTTGAAGATGGGAGTTCTTGTCAAGCATCTACCCATCCATCAAATGCTACCTGCCTTCATCACTCCCTCCTCCATAAGCATCTGATGAATGTTTTGCCTGTCTGGGTAACAAACTGCACTTGTCTAAATAAGGTCCGTAAGGCAGAAAGCAGTGTTAATCAGAAATTGTCTGATGCCCCCTCAAAATCATACATGTATTTGGTTCTCTATCACACATACCTAAAACTGCCCCATTATGCAATTCTACTTCCTCATATGCAAAGTAGGGGTAGTTAGACTAGATCAGTGGTTCTTATCTAATGAAAATGATAATTTCTTTTGCCATCACCCTAAAATGTCCCTTCATAAACAGATACAAAAGTTGGCATGTACTTTCAGGGGATTCAGAATTAATGAAATCTGAAGTTTCCAACTTTTACTCTCCAAAGGATGGAAAGGTTACAGTAAGGAGAGAAAGAATCTAATACTTCTTGATACACCAAATACTCCACTAAGCATTTTACATGCATTAGTTCACTTGTTCATCAACCCAAACCAAAGAGGTGCATATTATCATTCTCATTTTATAGATGATGTACTGGAATTCAGGAATGTTAAGTAAATACATGTGCTTATCAAAGAAAGTGTACCTTTCTGGCCTAAACCTCCTGATATTTTCTATAGACAAGCATATCTACCTATGATGGCTGAGGAAACCAGTCAGTAGTAGCTAGTACGTACCAGAATAAGCAAGTCCTATGAGATACTGTCCCTTCCTGTCTCCAGCTTCTCTGCATATCTACTATTCCATACACCACCAAGATATTGACAAAGAATAGAAGTATAAATAATGAAGATGCCAGTGGCCAGCACCCTTAATGACTAACAGAGAAATAACCAGCCATGGGCAAGGAAAAAATTGATTTCATTAAACAATGTAAAAGTCCCACAGCCACTTTCCCCACCAAAAAGAAAGTCCCATACCCAAAGAGAGGGAGTTATTCAGGTCTACTCAGGTAGAGACTAATTCTCTGTGCCAGCCAACCAGTGTAGACTATCCATCAACCAGTTACTCTCCAGGAGGGAAATACACTTGGACTCAGAGTAGATACAGAGAGGGACCATCCAAAGAAAGTCTGAATAATCTTCTAGAAGACCTAAGAGCCAACTCACCACATGCATTTTTTCCAAGAGTGAAGACTGGTTTTATAGGGCTCAACACCTACTCAGTTCAGAAGAGCTCCCTTCAAAACAAGAAGAAAATGTTGTTTCTTTAACTTAAGAGAAGATCTGGCTCTGATTGCCACCTCTCTCTTAAAAAAAAAAAAAAAAAATGTCTCCATGATGAGAAAGAAGTTATACTAGTTACTTAGGGCTCAGGCAACAGATAGTAGTACTGGGTAGAGACTGTGGAATTCACTTATTCTCTGCAGGGCATCCTGTGGCAAAGCAAGCCCAAAGGTTCTGTGCATCACTCAGGCCTAGGAGAGGTGCAACCTGGATCCTCAAGTCCATGGCCTTTTCGTCATTCCAAGAACGTGGCTCCCCAGGCACACAAAGCCAGTCTGGCCCCATTCTCTCTGTCCTGCCCCTGCTTCAGCTACCACTCTCATCATTTAGAGTCTAGGCTATTCACCTGGTCCCCCTGACCTTGAACTTGCATTTCTTCAACTCCTTCATAGTAATGCCAGTTTCTAAAACACAGGCCTGATCACATCCTTCTACTTCAAAATCTCTCAATCACCTGCTACTAGCAGAAGGATGGGATGTGAGGTCTTCTATTTCCCCTCCAAACCCTTCCAGAGCTGACCATGACCAGGAGGTGTTCCGTCTCCTCTACCTAGTTCCCATGCCTTTGGTTTTGCTAGTACTCCCACTAACCAGTCTACCCGGAACATAAGGCGCTGCCTCCCACCCTACACATCTCTGCACAAGCGACTCTCTGTAACTATCATCTAACCTACATCTAACTAACATCTAATAAAGAGGACTTTATTGCTCAGGTCAAGCAATATAACCTTGGTGAGGCCTTGCCCAGTCTCTTGAGCAACGGTTTCATCCTTCGATTGTTATCAGAGCACCATGGACATAGTACATGACCTCTCGGTCCCTACCACTGAATTCTAAATCCCTCAAAGGCAGAAATGATCTCTGTATCTGCAGCACCTCACATGGTGCCTGCCACTCAGATATTTAATAAATGTTTGTTGAAGGAATGGGCAGAAGGAAGGGTGATTTTAATAAATGGAAGTACCAAATAATGGATTTCAAGAGCTTTTTCTTCCTAATGTCTCCAAAGCCCCAAACCCCTCAATTTCCAGGGCTCCACAGACAAACAGTGTAAAATGTCAAATGAATGTTCTAAATTATGTATGTTAACATCCGCTGCTTTCCTTCATATTGAAGGCACTCCTCAAGGTAAAATTTTAAAAGAATATCTTACTATACTTCCCCCAAACACACTTTTATTAGCCTCCTAGTTTGCTGTCAACCCCAGGCAACCAAATGCACTTCCCTAAGTGTCCTTCTTAGAACATACTCAACAAAAGGTATTTCATAAAGAGATTCTGTGATCGATTAAGTTTGGAAATGCTGCTTATTCTGTCCCTTGCATGGAGCTTCCTAGCTCGGAAATGCTCCCTGCTAAAGATAGCTACAGGACTTCGTCAACTCATTAATCTCCACATTTAGTTGAATATCAAATCTTTTCTTGTGTGAAAGACCTAAGAATACCCAATGTTCTGTCATACACTTTGAGAAATGTTACACTTGACCAAATCCTAAATTATGTCAATTAAAAAATTTTTTTGAAAAGCTGGTATAAGTTTTGTCTAATGATATTACTTCATTTTATCTGTGGACATAACAAAGCTATTTCGTGAAGGCACTGTTTCTGACCTAAAATAAAAAAAAATAAAAAAAAAAAGAACCTTAAAAAAAATGATACAAGAAAAATAACTTAGCAGATTGTGTTTATCCCCACAGTACCATAAATAATTCCTAAACTTCTAAATTGCCTTTTTGCAAGGGAGAAAATAAAATTGAGCCATTGAGGAGCCATCGCTACCTGCCTGCAAAGCTGCAGTGATCCCATGAAGCGAGAGTTTCATAAATAGTTTAAATAAAATTCAATTATATGAGCATTTTTTTTTTTTAACTCTGAAAATTTCTTTAAGGGGGTGTGGAAAAGAAACCTGATTAACCAACCATATATACCAAAGTCCTGCTGTTATGCAATTTTCCATGTGGTGCTATAAAACAAAGAACAATCCCCTGTGGGTTTTATTATTAAAAATCTCTGGCTTGTTTAAGAGGCCAAGTCACAGGATCTGAGAGCTAAAAGGAAATCTGGAGTTTATATCATTGGGGACCCTTATTTTTACAGATGAAGAAACTGAGATTCTCAGTACCTGCCCAAAATGTCCAGAGCAACGAGTAGCCAGGACTGACGATAGGCAGATCTTCCCAATGTGACCCTGCACTTCCCACTGCACTTTTCTGTTAATTTAGGAACTGGACTGAGCAGCTGAGAGTAGACAGGCCAAGAGCCAGGCTGGGAAACTAGGGCAGTTTCTCTCCACACTTGATTGTTTCAATAAGTCTAGAGAAAGAACAGTTAACATCAAGGCAAGTTGGAGGGGTCCACCCACTCAATATCCATCCTTAATTTTATACGTATACTGAGTGCCTACAATGTGCTAGGCATTGTTAAGGAAATGGGAATACAGTGGTAGTCAAACCAAAAACTTCCCTGCTGTCATGAAGCTTACATTCTAGAGATTTCAGAGTTTTCTGCCTGAGACTGATTGAAGTCACACACCTAGCACTAAAACATTTAAAAGGTTATGAGAATGTAAACACACACATATGCATACACACATACATGCACGCACATACAACCCTCCATATTATCAGCAGCATTTTAAAAAATTCACATAGGGAGAACTTTCCAGATAAATTCCACCCCCAATCACTGTCTGGTTTAGGGAACAACCACAACACACACCAAAATACTAGGAAACAATGGCTTCTCAGGGACAGAGGGATGGGTAGAAAAACTCAAACCTTTTCAACCATCTTTCTCACTAAGTTAGAAAGGGAAGTGGTAAGGAAAACTTGAAAGAAGTCAATCCTGTGAAATGTATTGGAGGAGAGAATCTTAAGTACCTATGAGCCCTGCATAAACCGAGAAAAAATATACAGGACAACCACAATGTACATTTTATCAGCCAGCTACTGCGGATGAACAAACCACTACACAATCGCAGTGGTATACAACCATAACCACACGTCTGTGGGGCTGGGGCTTAATTGGGGCTCAGAGAGTCCAAAATGGGCTGGGCTTCAGCTCCAGGTTGATTTAGGTCCCTTCCACATGCTTCTTCTTCTTACTGTTTTAGAACCAGCAAACTATGTATGTTCATCTCATCAAAAAAGAGGGAAGCAAAAAAAGGGCAAAACTAACTGCTGAGTACATTTCAAGCCTCTTTCCAAATCATATCTACTAATATCCTGTTAGCCAAAGCAGTCACATGGCCAAGACAAAAAAAATCTATTCCTCCCACAATGTGGGAAGTGCTTCAAAGTCATGGGGGCAAAGCGTATGGATACAGGGAAGGGGGACAAACTGGGAATAATGGAGTCTAATGAAAGAAATGACCACTTGCAACAATCCAAACACCAAACTTCCATTTCTTTCTCATCCAAACCCCTTATTTGGAAACTCATAAACTATTCCATCAGCATTAAAAGCTAACAGTTGGGTTGTGTTATTGGGGTTACTGCTGTAGGAATGAGAGAGACAACAGAAAAAAGCAAAATAGTTAAAAGTGGAAAAATTAAGTCCACATCAATGAGGGAAGGGTTGGGAGACTGAATGACAAGTGCTTTATATCTGCCAAACATAGAAGCCCTTATACACTGAAAATACTATACAGGGCAAATTCTCTGCTACCCAGAATTCTACTACATATAGAAATTATGCCTAGGATGCCCCTTCCTCTCTAAACAAAAACAACAACAAGATGGGTGCCTGGATGGCTCAGTCAGTTAAGCATCTGACTCTTAATTTAGGCTTAGGTCATGATCTCAGGGTCAAGAGATCAGGACCCATGCTGGGTGTGGAGCCTCAAGATTCTCTCTCTCTCTGCCTCTCTTAAAAAAAAACAAAAAAACAAAAAGACAAAAAACAAAAGAAGAAGAAAGAGGAGGAGGAGGAGGAGAAAAAGGAAAAAAAAAGAGATTATGCCACAGACAGTATAGGGTACATACTACCACAGCTGCAAAAACATCAGAAATGTACACATACCAAAATTTGAATCAAGTTACCAAAACCTTTACTTTCATCGCAGTAACAGAATTATTGAAGGAGGTGACAAGGATCCTAAGCAGGGCTAGAGAAAACTAAAAAATATACCAGGAAACAAATCCAATTCTGTACAAAAAGTATAACTGGAGTCCCCAAGCAAGCTCCAAGCTACATTCCCTAGTCAAACGAGTGCATCCCAGGGCATACCTTCCCAGCCAGAGAAACTGTCACAGGGGGTGGGACCAAATCTGACAGAACATTAGGAGAGAGGGTAGATGTTTGAAAGTCATTAAATATTTAGAATCTCCATGCTGAAAATGCGAATAATATAGTAATAACATCAGAGACTTAAACCACCAGAATCAAGCATGACAAGCAGAAGGGTTATCGTATGGAATCTGTCAGCTTACACCCACTCACATTCCCTGATGAAGTGATTTTTTTGGA
Organism: Canis lupus familiaris; assembly: GCF_011100685.1. NCBI lineage: Eukaryota > Metazoa > Chordata > Mammalia > Carnivora > Canidae > Canis > Canis lupus. Next base: position 6,882,588 of record NC_049256.1, on the reverse strand, counting down.
GAATGATGTTATATAAAGAAACCTAAAGTTTCTCAAGTAAGAAATATATAGATTCCATTTATGAAAGAGTAACTGAAAAATAAGAAAGAAAAGACACCTAGAGAATACAATTGTTAATACATAAAAATAACAAATGATTAGCATTCAAAATAAAGAATTCCTACCAACCATTTAAAAAAAAAGACAAGCAGAAAAATCAGCCCCATCCCAAAATGAACAAAAGAAAAACTATTAAGCATCAAATAAATATATAAAAAACGTATTCAACCTTAAAGTAATCAGGTTAAGTGCAAACAAAATGATAGTGAGATACTATTTTAAACCCACTAGACCAGCAAAATAACTTGAGCAAGGTCAAGTGTTAAAGAGGATACAGAGCAACAAGAACTTTCACACAAAGGCCCAAAGCAGTATAAATTGGCCCAACTGCTCTGGGAAACAATCTTGTGATGGCCAAGCTATAGATGTTCGTAAGTATTAACTTGGTAAATCCACTGCCAAATAAAATATACCTTAGAGAAACTCTTACACCTAGACATATAGGATATACAAGAATGTTCAGCAATAGCATTTGTGATCGCCAAAAAGAAAAAACCCAAACTGGAAATAATCCGTTAAATAGATGAATAAACTATTCATCCAATGGATTTTTAGTGGAAAAAAAAAATGACTAAACTCAAACTCTACATATAACAACATAGATGAACTTCACAATGGTACATGGAAAAGTAAAATCATAAAAGGATGGCATGATTCCATTTGTAAAAATATAAAAACCAGTGGAAGTTAACCTGTTTGTACAATGTACATAATAAATCTATAATGAAAATCAAAGTAATAACACAAAATTCAAAAGAGTGATTGCTCACAGGAGGAAGGGAAAGAGGGAAGATACTAACAAAAAGGGAAAGGGATACATAGGGTGTTCCACTGCATAATATCCTCTACCAAACGAACTGGTGGATAATGGACTAATAGATAAAAATAAAGGACTGGAGTACAGATAGAAAGATATAGACAGAGAAATGGGCAAGGTATAATGATAAAGATAAAGTATGTCAATGAAAAAAATTTTAAGAAAAAAGTAACTTTAAAAAAAATTAGAAAGACTTCAGTATGCTTATAGTAAAGAATTAATAGATGAAGAACTCAGTTGGAAGCATCACAGTTTCCAATTCTAAAAACTTACCACAAACCTACAGGATTCAAAACAGTGTGGTATGAGGACAGAAATATAGGATAACAGAATAGAACTGAGAGTTCAGAAATAAACACATACATCTCTGTTCAACTGATTTTTGACAGAGCTCCCAAGAGCTTTCAATGGGGAAGGAATAGTTTCTTCAACAAATGGTGCTGGAACAACTGGATGTCCAGTTGTTCTGCAAAGGAATAAAGTTGGACCTCTACTTCACATCATATACAAAAATTAACACAAAATGGATCAATACCCTAAAGAGAAGAGCCCCAACCACGAAACTCTTAGAAGAAAACATAAGGGTAAATCTCCTTGATCTTAGGTTTGACAATAGAGTCTTAGCTATGATGCCAAAAGCAGGTGCAAAAGAAAAAGAACAGATAAATAGACTTCATTAAAATCTAAAACGTTTATGCTTCAAACGATATTATCAAGAAATAAGACAACCTACAGAATTGGAGAAAATATTTACAAATCATATATCTGATAAAGGTCTAGTATCCAGAATATACATATATACATATACAATTCAGCAACAAAAAAGACAATCTAATTTTTAAAATGAGCAAAGAACTTAAGTAGACACTTCTCTAAAAAAGATATACAAACAGTATATGAAAAGATGGTTTAACATTATTGGTCATTAGGGAAGCAAAAATCAAAACTGCAATGAAGTACTGCTTCATACCTACTACGATGCCTATTAAACAAAACAATACAATACCAGGCAAACAGAAAATAACAAGCATTGGCAAGAAAGTAGAAAAATTGAATCCTCATATATTGCTGGTAGGAATGTAAAATGGATTAGCCATTGTGGAAAACAAGTTGGTATTTCCTCAAAAGGTTAAATATAGAATTACTATATGACCCAGCAATTCCATTTCTAGTTATATACTCAAATAAGCTGAAAATAATGACTCAAACAAATGTACATACATGTTCATAGCAGTATTATACACAATAGACCAAAAGTGGAAATAACCCAAATGCCCATCAGTGGATGAATGCATAAAAAACAGTGGTATATATGGACAGAATATTATTCACCCATAAAAAGGACCATAGTACTGATACATGGTACCCTGTGGATATATCTCCAAGACACTGTGCTAAGTAAAAGAAGTCAGACACAAAAAAAATCACGTATTGTATGACTCCATTTATATGAAATCATAATAAATAAATCTAGATACGGAATAATGATTGTGGTTGCCAGGGGTGTAGGTCAGAGAAGGGGGGAGAAACTGCTTAGTAGGTAAGAGGGTTTCCTTTGGAGTAAGGGAAATCCCAGAGAACGAGGCAAAGGCAGTAATTGGCCACACGGTGTATGTAAAATGTCACTGAACTGTTCACTTTAAAATATTAATTTGGTGTTATGTGAATTTCAACTAAATAATTTATTTAAACAAACAAATTTTTAAAAATGAAGGACTAGAAAAGAGTAGCTGGACAACTGAGGACAGTGATGCAGTCGGATTCCCAAGGGGCTATGGGCACAGCAACGCCGCCCAGCCTTGGTCAAGAAGAGGAACTGAGAAAGTGCAGGAAGTCCTGTGATGGACAAGAGGGAAACTGAGTACTTTCACACCCAGAGAAAAAGAAATAAAACAACTGGCATGACATTTTCCCCTCTTACATGCAAAGAGTAAAGACACTGGTAGTATTTAGTGGTGGTAAGTGTGTGGGAACAGAGGTACTTTCAAATACTACAGATGCTTTTGGTTTTTTTTCCCAGTGTGTATCTAGCAATATCATCAGAAACCCTGGAGGGGAAAAAGCCGGTAATTGCAGTTCTACAAACTTAAAACTGGAGAAATACTAAGGCAAGTATACAAGGACACATGTATAAAGACTGTTTATTGTCCACAGCCTATCAATACATAAATGGCCAAAAAGACCCATCCACAGTAGCCATGCAACCATTAACAGTGATGATACAGGTAGATATCTGGCAATACGAAAATATGCTCATGTTCAATTTGTGGTGAAAAGGCATAGTACAAAATAAAATTCAAAGAATAATTCTATTTTTCTGAACTATGTATGATATTTATATATGGATATAGTATATAAATACTATAGAAATACTATACTATTTATAAGTATACTATATACTCATATATACTTATATACTATATATAAGTGTACTATAAATACTATACTATTTATAAGTACAAATAGTTACATATATGCATATTTTTAAAGTTTTACCTAGGTAACAATGGAATTGCTTTCATTTTTTTATACTTTTATTTTCTTAATTTTTTCAGTGATTACAGACTGCTTTCAGTCAGGGGAAAAAAATCTCACCATCTTACTCATTTTGAAAAAGGGATAAAGGACAAAGGCTAAGTAAATATTTGAACAGACAATGCTATTCTGACAGCTTGAAAATATGTCACTGAGAGGAACTACAAAGCAACACGTACACTTGGGGCTGATACATCTTTGTTTGCTCTTCTGAAAGGGCACTAACAGGGCCAGGACTGACCTACAGGATGGGAGGCAAGTGAGGAGGATGAAGGGGAGGCAGGGAGGGAGGGAGAGGACTAAGGAGGGAGGGAGAAGGACTAGGGAGGGAGAGAGGGAGGCAGACAGGGAGGAAGAAGGACTAGGGAGGGAGAGAGAGAGGCAGGGAGGGAGGGAGAAGGGCTAGGGAGGGAGAGAGGGAGGGAGAAGGGCTAGGGAGGGAGAGAGGGAGGGAGAAGGGCTAGGGAGGGAGAGAGGAAAGGAGAGGGATTAAGGAGGGAGAGGGGAAGGAGCCAGAGTTTTCCAGATCTTAGTCTCAGTTGGTTGTTTTTATTTCAAAAATTCACTGCTTAATTTTGATTAATAAAGTCAATGGATTAGGGGCACTGGATAGCTCATTTGGTGACGCTACTGATTCTTGGTTTCACCTTAGGTCATGATCTCAGGTTCCGGAGACATAGCCCTACATCAGGCTCCATGCTCAGCACGGAGTTTGCTTGAGAGTCTTTCCCTTTCCCCGCTCCTTCTGGCCCTCCTTCTCCCCACACCCTCCACTCATGTGCACTATCTCTCTCTCCAATAAATAAACAAATAAAATCTTTTTAAAAAGTAAATAGGGCAGGCCTGGTGGCTCAGTGGTTGAGCATCTCTCTTCGGCTCAGGGGTGTGGTCCCGGGATCCTGGGATTGAGTCCCACATCAGGCTCCCTGCATGGAGCCTGCTTCTCCCTCTGCCTGTGTCTCTGCCCCCTCTCTGTGTTTCTCATGAATAAATAAATAAAATCTTAAAAAAGAAAAAGTAAATAAACTCGATGGATTAAATATACAAGTGGAGCCAATACACCCACACTTTTTTTGGCACCACATGGTTACGTCACACAATTTACCCTTTTACCTGGGGTGTCTTCACAATCCAAACTAGAGTTTGGTCCCATTACAGGTATGAGCTCTCTATGACTCACCTTGATTACAACTTAAATCCCTGAAAAAGTACACACACCCATACACAACTAATAGAGCACTATGAAAAATAAACAAGACAAATTTTGATTCAAAGTCAAAATCTGGGCAGCACGGGTGGCTCAGTGGTTTAGCGCCACCTTCAGCCCAGGGTGTGGTCCTGGAGACAGATCAAGTCCCATGTCAGGGTCCCTGCATGGAGCCTGGTTCTCTTTCTGCCTATGTCTCTGCCTCTCTCTCTGTGTCCCTCATGAATAAATAAATAAAACCTTGAAAGAAAAGAAAGAAAAGAAAGAAGAGAAAGAAAAGAAAGGAAAGAAAGGAAGGAAGGAAGGAAGGAGGGAGGGAGGGAGGGAGGGAGGGAGGGAGGGCGGGAGGGAGGTTGAGGACGACTTACCGTGCCTTCCCGACGTCCCCCCCCACTCACTCCCCCCTCCCTACCCCATCCCCCTCCCTCCCTCCCCCTCCATCCTCCCTCCCCTCCACCCCTCCCCCCTCCCTCCCTCCCTCCCCCCCTCCCTCCCCTCCAGAAAAGAAAAGAAAGAAGAAAGAAAGAAAGTCAGTCAAAATTTGGAGATATGACCTACACAGGACAAATTTCATGTCTATTTCCACCTTGTTTTTGCCCCAAAGATGGGCCCCAGTTGCAGAGCTGTGCAGCATCAGGGGCAGCTGAGACTCAAAGAGAAACCTGTCCTCCTATTTGCAGGGAAAGAGCTTCTGTGAGCTGGAGTGGAGAGAGCCCAGAAGGGGACGCCCTAATTCTACCCACACAAGCATCAGCCTAGCCCCTGGACTACACAGGCACAGCACAGACTCAAGCCAGCATAGCAAAAGCTAAGAAAATTTAACTCAGATTTGAACCATTCAACAAGTTCCAGACTAACCCCTAAGGTACCCGGGTGCAGAAAGGACACAGATCAGCAGAACTAAGACTTACACTGATATTTGAATCACTGCCCACAGGAAGCAAGTCAGAACTAAGGCTCAAACCTCACAAGGTGACCATCTAATAAAATAAAATATCCACAGTTACCACAGGATTAAAACAGGACAGAGTATACACAATTTGCCATTCATAAGGTGCAGCATACAATCCAGTTACTTGACAAAGAACCAGGAAAATGTGATCTATTCTAAACAGAATTCATTTTTTATGTGACCCAGATGTTGAAACTGTCAGATATTTTAAAGCAATTATTCTAACTATGATTCATGAGTTAAAGAAAAACACAACTGATAGGAATGAAAATAGAGGAATTCTCAGCAGAGAAATAGGAACCAATAAGTAAACTTAAAAAACAATTAAAAGGTTTAAAAATAAAAAATAATAATATTGTAAAATAAAAAATCTACTTGATGCCCAAGGCAGCTGAGTGGAAGTGATATAGGAACACGAACACAGATCAACAGAAATTATCTAGTAAGACAAAAAGCAAAAGCTAGAAAAAAGTTAGCAGAGTCTTTGGATCTCCTGGGATAAAATCAAAATATCTAACACAGGTATAAATTTGAGTTCTAGAAGGGGAGGAGGAAGAGGTTGAGACAGAAAAGTTATCTGAAGAAGAAATGACCAGAAACTTCTCAAAATAAGTGAGAAACATAAATTCATAAACATAACATATTCATAAACATAAATTCATTTAAGCTCAGTGAACCTGAAACATGTGAGTTCCAAGAAAGCCACACTTAGATGCGTCAAAATTATGCTGCTGAAAACCAAAGGTAAAAAAAAAAAAAAAAAAAAAAATCTTGAAAGTAGCTAAAGAAAGACAATACTTTATATACAGGTGAATACAGATTGAAATAATTCTACGCTTCTCTGCAGAAATTGTAGAGGCAAATGACAGTGGAACACTTTTAAATTATTGAGGAAAAAGATCTGTCAATCCAGAATTCTATTCTCCATAAATATATCCTTTATGATAAGGGGTAAATAAAGACCTTCTCAAATAAAGGAGAACTAAGAAATTCATCACCAACACACACATTCCATAAGACATGCTAAGAGAAGTTTTTCATACCAAAGGGGAAAAATACCAGAAGGAAACATGCATCTTCAGGAATGAAGGAAGAGCAAGAGAAATTGTAAATAGCTAGGTAAATAGAATAGAAAATGATAGTCTCTTAAGTTCTTTAAAATGCGTATGACTTTTTTAAAGCAGAAAGTCTAACACTGACTGGTGAGGTGTCCGATGTATGTAGACATAATACATGTACTATAATGACATGAAAGTGACTGAGAATACAGGGTAAGCTAGAATGCATATTTTAACATAAATAAAACAGACTTCAAGAAAAAGATTAATACCAAAGATAAAGATGATATTTCATAATGATAAAAGGGGCAATTCATGCAGAAGACATGAGTTATAAAAGCATATACATATAATGATACAGCTTCAAAACACATGAAGAAAAACTGATAGGATAAAAGAGCAAATATACAAATCCATAATCAAAGCAGAAAATTTTAACCTTTTTTTCTGGGAAATTGATAGAACACTGAGACCAAAACAAAACAAAACAAAACAAAAAAAATCAGTAAACATAAAAGAGCTGAACACTATTCAATTACATTGATCTATTTGACATTTATAGAACATTCTACTGCTAGGTTTCTTCTCAAAGGAGATGGAAACATATAGGTACACCAAGACTTTTATACAAATATTCACAGCGGCTTTATTTATAAATAGTCAAAACTGGGAACAACCTAAATGTCCATCAGCAAGTGAACAGATAATCAAATTGGGGTATATCCATATGATGAAACAATACTCAAAACAAAAAGGAATGAATGATGCATACAACATTGATCAATACACACAACAGATTAATCTCATAATCTCATAATCATTATGCTCAGGGAAAGAGGCTCAATATGCTCAATAAAGAATACATATTGTATGATTCCACTTATATAAAACTCTGGAAAATCCAAACTAACCTATAATGACAGAGGTAGATCAGTGGTTGCCTAACGATAGGGTAGAGGGAAAGACATTACCAAAGAGGCACAAAGTAACTTTGGTTGGTGATGGAAATGTTTATTATACTGATTGTGGTGATGGTTTTATGGGTCTATACATAAGTCAAAAATGGATCAAACTTTGTAGCTTAAATGTTCATAGTTCATTATACTTCAACTATACCCCAATAAAATTGGGGAAAATATTCAACCTACAGACAGTTTTCAAAGCATGGTCTGATCATTTACAACAATTTCTTAGGGTGTTTGTTTAAAATGTACATCTCAGTCCTTATCCCAGACCTACAGAAAAAAGATATTTTAAATAGACTCTCCAGGTGATTACCAGCCACATACTGAGAACGACTGTTTAAGGCCAAGTTCAAATGCCACCTCCTTTCTGACACCTCTACTGATCCAACTGATGGACATTGTTCCCTCTTCATAACTCCAGAGCTCCATCTCACAAATGGCACTTATGTTACCATGCTCTAATTATATAGTCTTATCTTCCATACTACACTCAATGTTTTACAGGGAGATGTTACATCTTATGGTTTTTGTGTCCTCCTCTTTGGCTAGCACAATGCCTTATCCACAAAAGATGCTAAGCAGATGAATGGCAAGTCTGCTTATATTAGGGACACATCTTAGTTGATGCCATCTAAAAGGTCACCAACTTAGATTAATAACACTAATGTCACAAGTGTGCGTATAGACTGGAGAGACTGACTACCAATGACAGTAACAGACTGGAAACAGGTTTTCACTCACATAGGAAAAGAAGCACTAGGTATGCCCCTATACAGAAATACACAACAACTCCTTGCAAACAGGAGCCTAACACATTCTGGGACATACATTTCAAATATCCATATTTCCAGCATTCCATCCTGAATGTAGTAACTAGAACAAGGCCTTGGCAAAATCTTCCCCAATCTCTCCTTCTTCCCCATTTTGCCTGCTGTACCTCTGTTCCAAATACTTAGCACATGGTATTGTAATCGCTTGTTTGTAAGTCTGTGTGCACTATGCTATTCCCAAAGCCAAACCATTGCTTATTTTGCTTTTTTACAGCCTTAGAAGGAATTCAAGAAAAATATGACAGATAAAAAACCAGTAACAACAAAGAAAGATTGTTAAAAGTGGACACTGTTCATGTACATATTTACAAGGTTTTCCCAAAAGAAGAGCCCACTTTTCAATTTTAACAAAAGGTAAGGGAAGAATTCCTTTTTTTAAGTTATTTTCCACTACAGGGCTTTTTCTATTCCCTGGCCTATGTACAATCTTCTAAATTTCATAGGGGCTCAATAAATGGTAAATTCCTTTCTGGCACGATCACGGCCTACAGTCACCCCTGGCGATGGTTTTAGATGTTTGTGCTCCATATATTACCTGAAAAGACATTAGCAGCCTGAGTCAGCCCAACGGGAAATAAGGGTGTAGTATTCAGGGATGTGACTCAGTACTGCCCTCAAAACATCTCAAGGAAAAACCAATCAAATCATCATGACAGCAGTCACCACCCACATTGCAATTACTAAATCTAAGAAGTCTGAAAGCAAAGGTGAATACACTATAAATTAAAGAAGAAAATATAAAGTAAAATTCAATAAGCCATGTGGAAGAGCCTTATCTTATTCCAGGAAAAAGAAACCAAAAAACTATGTCTATGCCAAAGTCAACTTAAAAGTGTAATAAAGTGTTTTCACAGACTATTCATATTAGCAATCTAAAATCACTCTTAATTAAATGCTTTCTATCATAGGAGATACCATACATGATGGCCTGGTAACAAATAAAACAGAACAAAGAAAGCTCTGTTTGCTGTTGTTTGTTTCATTTGGTTTCAAATTCTTCATTCTATGTTAGACATAATCATTGCTTTGAAAGGGATTTCTAGACACTTCAAAATCACACAGTTTACTATCTGGGTAGCATAGCATGGTCCCTTTCTGGGGCTTTGTGAATGGCGTTAACAGCAGTGCCTAACATTGGAGCTTTATTCTCAAGGCTAAAGGAAAGAAAGTCTCCAAAGCTTTCAGTGCAGAAGGGTTGCCTTTTAGAGGAAGGGCCATGTGTGGCAGCAAGTTATCACCATCCCATCCCAGTTTCTTTGGTTTCCAGTTAATTCAGCATTTACTGGCACCTCTATGAGACCGGTAAAGAAGGAGATTTACAACCATCAATTTCAGTATATATTGGAAGTTCTATTTTTTTTTTAAGTCGGTTTCACACCCAGCATGGAGTCCAACACTGGGCTTGAACTCATGACACTGAGATCAAGACCTGAGCTGAGAGCAAGAGTCAGACTCATAACTCACTGAGCCAAGCAGGTGCCCCTGGGAGTTCTATTTTACATGGCAGGGGAGGGGAGGGGAGGAGGAGACGAGAGGGAAGGAAATATCAGAGGAGAGATAGTAGGAATGGCAAACAGAACTAGAGGGATGACGTGTGCACAGTCTGCCTTTCTCCAGGCCACGGGAACTCAGAAAACAGAAAATTAGCTGTTCTTACAAATAATGCCTGTGGTTAGTGACTGTCAGGCACACAGTTTAAAATTTAACTCCAGATGTCAAAACACATCCGAGTCTGAGAACACGGAGCAGAACTTTGTCACAATAACTTCAAGTTCAAATAGCAAAGCCCACACAGAATTTCTTTATAAAATCATCTCTTCTCCCTTTTCTTGTCTCCCTCTCTTGCAAGATATTTACATTTTATCTGTACAATTTCCCACCAACTTACAGCATATTCTACCGCAAGTGTGAACCTAACATATTTGCATCTTAGATGTCCTGGTTTGGTTTGGTATAATTTCTTTTTCTTTCGCTTTGTCATTTCCTTCAAGGATACCTGACATGGCTGATCTAATTGTAGAACAGCAGTCTCATTAATGTGCAATAATGACTTGGAGACCTGTTTTAGATAACTATATTCGGCCAATTACTATCTGAATAAACCTCATAAAGACCCATCAAGGATATTGGAAGAGAGACAAGGAAGCACAATTCCTAGTGACAACTGGCATGTGAGCTGATCATCCCCTAACCGGCTTTCTCAGTTCCCACCCTTGACAACACACAATCCCAGGGGCAAGGGCTCCGGAGAGGGGAGCCTGGGATTCCTTCAAATCTTCTAAGAAACAAAACAAACAAAAAAAACACCACAGAAGTATTTGTGTAGTTTTGTTCCAAAGACTTTATTTATTTATTCATGAGAGACACGAGAGAGAGGGGCAGAGACACAGGCAGAGGGAGAAGCAGGCTCTAAGCAGGGAGCCTGATGTGGGACTCGATCCCAGGACCCTGGGGTCACGCCCTGGGCTGAAAGCAGGTGCTAATCCCCTCACAGAAGTATTTGAAGCTAGCTCCTACTCAAGGAGAGATTAAATCTTACATATTTGCTCCCAATATTTTGTATTTCCTACTAAGATGTGTATACACCTTTTAGGCTGATTTTCCTGTTGTCTCTTACAGTTAATTTTCTTTTTCCTTCCTAAACCACTCAAACTAGAATCATGGATACGAAGATAACTGAGATCAAAGAAGTAATCAAGTTCCAATTAATTAGAAATCATTTCTGGGATAGGCAGGACAGCCTCTGTTTAAATACTTCCTTTTTAAGGAGGACTCTGTTGATAAATGGCTCTAATGACTTGGAAAAAAAAAAAAAACAGCAATTAATTTTAGTCAAGATTTACTATGTACCAGACCCTGTGGTTAAATGAGCATGTTACATGTGTCACCTCGATTAACCTCATAGTGAAACTTTGAGGGATGTTTCATTGCATCCATTTTAACTATGTGAAAACTAAGACTTGGAGAGGTTAAGCCCCTTGCCCAAAGACACAGTTGTCAACTGACAGAAAACCTAAGACAGACACTCGAACCCAAACCTCACAACTTTTATTCACAGCCCCTTAACAATGAGACCTCTCTGTCCCTCTTCTGTAGGTCGGTCATTCAAATATTTGAAAAGCATCCAAGCAGCGTTGGCACTGTGCTAGGCGTCCCCCCCACCCCCCACGCTTTCCTTGGCAGAATGGAGAGGAATGTGTGTGCTGAGTCCAGGCCCTGCAGACAGAGGTTACCTATGGGTAAGAAGGGAAAGCCAGGCCTCCAGTTTTCCAGGCGGGACATCACAAATCTTGCACTTCCTGGCCATCTTATCTCTTCTGTCTCACTCCACCCTTAATATCTAACCACCTGACCTTAGCAGTGGTCTCTCCACATTTCTTAGTCACCAAGAGGGCCCGCTCTTCTCCATTCTGATGCCCGAGGCCCTGTGACGAAGCCTGAACTAGAGCCACTGCCCTCCAAGTCCACAGAGCAAACATCCTACTATAGGAAGGGGGGAGGGGCACAGTGGGACCCACATCAGTTCCCCTCTGCTTACAGCTCACAGAGAGCTCCTGCTCACACCCTCAACCCCACTGACTTCCCAAGGAGGGTTTATACTCTGAAAAAAATATTTTTTAATTACATTCAGATAGTGATTTGAAAAAAAAAGAAAAAACAGCTCTGAGGTTAAGTTTAGAAATACTCATTTTTATTAAGCAATGGTCCTGCAGAGAAGAGCTGTAGAGATCTTTCTCAAGTACCTGCAGATACAGGTAGGATTTAATGAGAGGCCTCATTTTCCCACTTCACCTCAGTCAGGTGGTACCGCCAACACTGAGGGCAGCAAACAACTAAACATTGCAGGTCTGAGTATTTTTATATTTTTTTGTCATATTTTCGGAAAAATCTTGAATTTTGGGCACTGTTATAAATGAAATAAGAACAAAAAAGGATTATACATTGGTCTGGTTCTTAATTTGCAAGACAAACTGCACTCATGTGATTTGCATCAAAAGCCTATGGGCAGTTGCAAAGCAACATTATCAAGAAATATAAAATTATAAAGTAGAAGTCCAACACTTAAATGTTAACAAGGAAGATGCCCCCCAAAAAGAAATCTTTGCAAAATTAAATGTGAGAAATTAAGTTCTTCCAGAGTTAAGTGTCAGGGATAAGTCTGCAGGGCAACAGGAGAGAAAGATGATGAGGCTGCCCCTGTAGGGGTATGTAAATACACAGAAAAATGAGTATGGAAATGAACTTCAAGGAAAAGAAAGTCTTTTATAAGAAAGCCTATAAATAAAATGTTGGATTCCTTTTTACCTGAATTTACCAGTTGCTGTTCCATCACTCCACAGCCAAGAACTTCTAGCCATTCTCCATGGAAGTTAATCTCCATCTCGTAGGAAGGATGAGTAAAAGGAAAGTAGCAATCTACCCATCTAATGTCCAGTCCTGCAAAGATACCAAAGAAAAAGAGACCGTGTTAAAAGACACTCTATCCTTCCTTAGATCAAGCCTGCCCTTTGGCTAATGACAACACTTAGGACATTCTGAGTAAAATAAATAGTAAACAAACTCATTTGCAACATGTTAGGGGGAGGCAATAAATCTTAAAACTTGTGAAAAACTGGGCATGTCTTTTCCAATATGAAAAACACTTTGTGCAGCTCCAGGACCCTCTAAAACCAAATCAATCACTTGTCAAATCCCTGCAAACACCTGGCAGAGGGAAAAAATTAGGTCAAGATCATGGGAAAGCAAGTGATTCTGCTAGTTCTATAAGTGAAAATGGTATCTTTTCAGAGTTAAAGAAAAAAGAGTTTTACTATATATCCCGCAAACTTACTTATCAACAATATGACAGTTTAGGATAAGCTAATCAACTGTTGTTTCTATAAGTATGTATATTAATTTTTTAATTAGATTTAGAAGAACGAATAAAACTTAAATAAGATCTATCAGATAAATGTAAGCAAAACGTCCTGAAAGTCAAAACATTTTGTTCTACAGAGGAATGACAAATATTCATACACCTGAAAAAACAAACTAGTACAGCCTAAATGCTAGAATGAATTTCTCAACAAGCAATCATGAACATGGCACTCATAAACAATGATGTTATTAACTAACAAAGGGAAAAAGTAATGAAGTAAAAACAACGCCTGCAAAAAGCAGAAGTCATTACAAACAGGAAAACCAGATGAGAAGGTTACCTGGTAGCTAGATGCCCACGGTGAGAAACACAGGAAAGTGGGCAGCTAACAAATTATCTACAGGCTCCTGCCCATGCTCCCTTCGCTTTGTGTAACGATGTTTCTCTTCTTCTTTAAGCGACACTTCTGATTCCATTTCTCCATGGTAACATTACCTCCTATGAATTGAAAACACTGCCTTTTCTCACCCAAGACTATCTGCATTTTAAACCTTGTCGGAATCAGAATGTGAAATGAAATAAAAAAATAATAATAACAAATTTTTTTCCATTTATTGAGGACTTACTCTGCCTCTGTCAGCACACTTCACAGGTAGGGAAAAAAATGATTAGAAAGGTCAAGTGTCTTGCCCAAAAGGCATACAGCTAGCAAAAGACTAGGCCAAACCCAGGTCAGCCTAACTCCAAAACTGCTTTTCTTAAAAATTAAAATGTAATTCCTACCCATCAAAAGAAGCTATTCCAAGAATCAAAGAGCACATGGGAACAGAATTATGAAACACGAGAACCTCCCTTATGCCCCAGATGACAAAGGACAAGGTAGGCTTTTCTTTCATTGCCTTTATTTTCCTACTTACCTGCTGTCTATAGCAAGTGACAGCTGATTTCTATTACACCAGTAATACAATATTTCCCTCTTGTTATACATATGCTATAACAAACACTACACTGCACATATATACATCCACAACCTGATAAACATTGACAACGTGTATACATCCATGAAACCAACACTATGATCAATACAATAAATATATGCATCACCCCCCAGAAGTTTCCTAGTGTCCTTTTGTAACCCTACCCATTTGCCTGTTGCCCCTATCTCTTCTCCTCACCCCTCACACTCTTTGGCACCTGCAGATCTCCTTTCCATCCCTACAAAGGAGTCTGCATTCCCTAGAATTTTATAACAATAGAATCACAGAGCATGTACTTTTTTTTCTTTTGGCGCGGCTTCTTTCACTCCAGCAGAATGATTTTAAGTTTCAACCAATAGTTCCTTCCTTTGTTTTCTTTTTAAGATTCTATTTATTTATTTGAGAAAGAAAGAGAGCACATGCTCAAGAGAGAGCATGAGTGGGGAGGGGTGAGGAAGAGACAGGGGGAAGCAGGCTCCCTGCTGAGCAGGGAGCTCCACACTGGGCTTGACCCCAGGACCTCAGGATCATGACCTGAGCCAAAGGCAGATGCTTAACTGACTGAGCCACCTAGGCACTCCTACTTCCATCCTTCTTATTAATGAATAGATTTCGCCAAGGTTTTCTAACTGGGGAAAAAAAGCTGATCCTGTTGCAGGCCACTGGAGAAGTGTCTTCAGATCCCCTGAGTCCTTCTGACTTTTCTATATGGAAGCTCCTATGTGCAGAGCAGGTGCTTATCTGCCACTATGTTCTGAGAAGAAAGTAACGTACACCTGTGTGTTTGCCCATCTTTGGGGCCAACAATCCCCTACCAGATTTTTTATTACAAAGCTACAGAGGCAGTCCTGCTGGCAAACGGAAATGTGTGAAGCACTGGGATATATAACTGAGTGCAGACGGACAGGCAGATAAACAATTTTTATCATTCCGTTTTGTAACTCCTGGCAGATAAGCACAAATCACCTAGGGAAAACAATTTAGAAAAACCAATTTTGTTTACATGGCTTGGATCAAATTCTACCAAAAGCAAGATGAGTACTCAGGGCTAACACAATGATTTCCATCATCACATAATTAAACATCACCTGGAACAGAGTTCTGTGAGGTCTACACAAATTAATTTTTCTTGCATATCCTTATTTTATTCCTTTGGACAAGCTAAATACATAGAATTTAGGGTTTTTTAAAGATTTTCTTGATTTATTTGAAAGAGAGAGATAGCGAGAGAGCACACAAGCAGGGAGAAAAGGGAGGAGCGGGGCTCAATCCCAGGACCCTGAGATCATGACCTGAGGTGAAGGCAGATATTTAACTGATTGAGCCCCCTAGACACTCCACATAGAATTTAGTTTATATAGCTTTATACCTCACATCTGTAGAAACTTAAGTCCCCCCTTAGTCACTAGTCAGAGCAAAAGAATATTTCAGATATTACTAAGCCCTGAAAATAACCACGAGTGTTAATTAAAGTTATTCTATTACCAGTTTTTACGAAGCCTAAACTAAATCCCTACTGCATAAGGTCAGTGGGAAGTGAAGCCTGCACAAAGACAGGATTCTCTCTCCACATCCATCTGAGTTGCTGGTGCTGACTGTGTCAACCTAGCACAAGAACTGCCCTGGAAAGTGATGTAAGGATATCACCCTTCTCTGGAAACCTTCTTTTACTGAAGGGTTTAGCACTTCTCAAAGTAGAAAAAATTATAACCTTGGATTAAAATGTTTTTAAATTTTTTTTTTAATTTTTATTTATTTATGGTAGTCACACACACACAGAGAGAGAGAGGCAGAGACACAGGCAGAGGGAGAAGCAGGCTCCATGCACCGGGAGCCCGACGTGGGATTCGATCCCGGATCTCCAGGATCGCGCCCTGGGCCAAAGGCAGGCGCCGAACCGCTGCGCCACCCAGGGATCCCGATTAAAATGTTTTTAATAGTGAATGAATTCTTCAGATAAAATGTCCACATGTTGGTTGCATCAACCCTTGCTCTTTTGTGTTTTAAGACACTGGTCACCCTGGCCCTGGGTTTCTTCTTGCTCACGTCTGTCAGGAGGCAAGAAAGTAATCACTCCACCCTGAAAACTCCACCCGCAGAGTGAGAAAATGCAGGGAAGTTAACCAAAGTACTTATGAATATATGAAGATGATTAGTATTACTCATCTGTGGAGCAGAACCCACTGATGATAATATCACAGAAACTAAGAAAACACAGATCGCCAACGCGACTATAACATTTTTAAACCTCTTCACCTCCTTAGATCATTTGTTAAAAGTTTCCTTTTCAAATCTATATGACCTTGCAAAGAATGCCAAATCCGTACACAATTTACCTTCATTGTTCTTCTTTAAAGAACTTCAGTGCTTCCTTCACAGCAACAGGCAAAAGTCAAAATCTAAGAAACCCCAGTTTTGAGAAGCCTATAACTCTACTTAATATACAAATAGTCTTTATTTCAAAGTAAAGTCTATTAGTTTATGTGTAATTTTTGCCAAAATATCGTATTTTCTATAACTTCTAACAATTTAAATTCCAGTTACATTGACACATTAACAGTATTTTTTTAATCACTGGTAGTGTAATCATTTATTGAATACTTTTATGTTATACTCAAAATATGCTTTTTTTTCTCCCCATAACCTCAAAATTACAGTAAGTATTAATATATTGAGTTGAAAATCATCATCAATCATCATACAGCTTGTATTAAAAGATGTGATTCTGGGGATCTCTGGGTGGCTCAGCGGTTTGGCGCCTGCCTTCGGCCCAGGGCGTGA
Source organism: Canis lupus familiaris (assembly GCF_011100685.1). NCBI lineage: Eukaryota > Metazoa > Chordata > Mammalia > Carnivora > Canidae > Canis > Canis lupus. Next base: position 6,865,509 of record NC_049256.1, on the reverse strand, counting down.
TCCTGGAGTCCGGGGATCAAGTCCCATGTCGGGCTCCTTGCAAGGAGCCTGCCTTCTGCCTGTGTCTCTGCCTCTCTCTCTCTCTCTCTCTCTCTCACTCATGAATAAGCGAATAAAATCTTTAAAAGAAAAAAATAAAAAGAAAAAAAAAAGATGTGATTCTGAATAGCCAGCTAAAATCTTTACTAAGTTTGACTTATTTCACATGCCAAGTATCAGGAGTCAGTTAAAAAAAAAAAAAATCCACTAAAAGCTATGTATTTTGTGTTACATATGTTTTTTTAAGAGTCTATTTATTTATTCATGAGAGACACAGAGAGAGGGGCAGAGAGACATAGGAGAGGGAGAAGCAGGCTCCCTGCAAGTAGCCTGATGTGGAACTCAATCCCAGGACCCTGGAATCACGATCTGAGTCAAAGGCAGACACTGAGCCACCCAGGCATCCCATGCTACATATTAATAGAGGAAAATTTATTGAAAACATGTCCAAATCATATGGATTCATTATGTATTAGGCCAATCTCTTATTGGGATGATAGAGAGAAATTAAACACACAGGTGTTATATATCTAATGGAAAATAATGCCAAAGTTTTTTCTTTTGTTTTTTGTTTGCTTGGTTGGTTGGTTGGTTTGGATGTAATGATTTACTAAATCATATTTATAAGTGAAGCTCAGAGCATTTAAAAATTGCCACAGGACTCTGCAAGACAATAGCAACTGTCAAAAATTATACACCTTAATTTTCAGCTGAAGACCACACAGAAGAAAGAACACCTGAGAAGAAACCAAACCTGATCCGAGTCTCAGATTTCTACCTTTCTCCTGTGAAACAGTAGGCAGATTAATTCACCTCTCTGAGCTTTGGCTGCCTCTTCTCCCCACTGGGTATAATGCTGACTATCTCACCAGGGGTCTTCAGTACAGAACCTATGCGAGTCCAGGTTTTCTCAAAGGCAGAGATCCTCTTTGGCAATCTGCGCACTCACTCTGCTTTCTCTCCTAAATGAGGATGCTGACTTCGTTCAAGAATGAAGAGAGCACGAAGTCTACTGGGACCTCAGGAATGATTAGTGAAAATTCCTTCAGCAAAGTGATGTGAGCTCCAATGGGTAAGGCGTAGCAAGAAAACTAATTCTCTCCACTCTGGTGAGATATTATCTGCCCCAAACTGCCACAGGAAACCAGGGGCCTGGGAAAGGCGACCCTGCATCTCATTTCCTTTGTGTATCAGCCTCACAACTCCTGGATCCTTGGAAAACCACCTGGGGACATAATGAAGGGGGACTGTGTGTGGGTCTCCCCCCACCAATCCCTGCCTGCTATGCATGTTGCAGTGCCTAACCACTCTGAAATGAAAACAGGGGTCATTCCACCTCCAACCCACCTTCATCATGTACCTCATTTAATACATTTCATTGCCCTGACTTATTGCTTCACTAAGGGATTCTTCTTCTGTTTCCCTTACTCCTTATATTTAAAGATGAGACTTTGCTATCAGAACCATGTCCTCCCACCCCCCAAAAAAAAGAACCTCGCCCTGGAGATATGAAAATCTAGATTTTAAAAGGTTGATGGCCCAAACCAGAGCATGTACCAGTGATTTTATATATCCTACCAAAGCTTCCCTCCACTGAAGCAGGTAATTTTTTAAATTGACTATACAAATATGCAATTAATAAGTGCTATTGGGCATTAATTTTTCAGCAGGTTCTTCCCTCAGTTGGCAGCAGAGAAATAGTAGAATATAGCGCTCTGATACCAGGGCTGCTACTCAGGCTTTCTGCACAGGAAACAGCATGCATCCAAGGAAGGAAAGCAGGGTAGGGAGAAAAAGGATGAAAGGCTAAAAATAAATTCTTAGAAAAATTAAGATCATACTATGACCACAGTCTCACTAGGGAAATTACCTGGTCACCACTGTCAAAGTTACCTGACAATTCCATCTTTTCTGTTTCAGTTTAATTAAGACCACAGGGCAGCCCCGGTGGCACAGCAGTTTAGCGCCGCTGCAGCCCAGGGGTGTGACCCTGGAGACCTGGAATCGAGTCCCACATCGGGCTCCCTGCATGGAGCCTGCTTCTCCCTCTGCCTGTGTCTCTGCCTCTCTCTCTCTCTGAGTAAGTACATAAAATCTTTAAAAAAAAAAAAAAAAAAAAAGACCCACAGCCCTTTAAACTGAATACATAGCAAGTAGCTATATAGGCATTTTTTTTTTCAGATTTCTCAATATCTCTCTATTCTAAAAGCTTTCTTTAAAAAAATTATTTTAGTGTGCGTAGGTGGCTCAGTTAAGCATCTGAATCTTGATTTCAGCTGAGGTCATGATCTGAAGGTTGTGAGATCAAGCCCCAAATCAGGCTCCAAGCTGGGGTTGGAACCCGCTTAGAGTCTCTCTCTCTCTCCCTCTGCCTCTCCCCATCCTTCTCTTAAAAAAAAAAAAAAAAATTAGGGCAGCCTGGGTGGCTCAGCATTTTAGCATCGCCTTCAGCCCAGGGCATGATTCTGGAGACCCAGGATTGAGTCCCACATCAGGCTCCCAGCATAGAGCCTGCTTCTCTCTCTGCCTGTGTCTCTGCCTCTCTGTGTCTCTCATGAATAAATAAATAAAATCTTTTAAAAATAAATAAATAAATAAATAAATAAATAAATAAATAAATAAATAGTTTAGAAAGGTTAATAGGTAAATATGTTCATAGGGTTCAAAATCAAAATACTGTAAGAGGATACATTTTATATATGATAGACCACCAGTGACATCATCACAATGATCAAAATTTTGTGACCACGTGAGGTGATGAATGTTAACTAAATTTATCATGGTGATCATCTCAGAATATATACACATCCCAAGTCATTATGTTGTATATGTTAAACTAATACAACGTTGTATATCAATTATATCTCAATAAAACTGGGGAAGAATAGGGCATATGTTAAAGTATCACTGCATCCCTGTCCCCTGTTCAGTCCCCTCCTCTTGGACCCAGGCCCATACTAGGGCTGCCTTCATATCACCAGATATAAGCAAATACAAACATGTACATCTGTTTTCCTTCCTGTCTTATATAAAAGACAGCATTCTTGCACATTATTCTACACCAGGCTTTTTTCACTTAATGATACATTCTGGAGGACTCTCTACCTAAATACACACAGCACTACCTCCTCATTCTTTTCCTTACTCCTGCACAGTGTTCCAGCAAGGGGCTGTGCCATTTATGTAGAAAATCCTTACACTTGAATTATATTCATTATTCTGCTATGAACAATAATGCTGCAACAAAACACTCTGTCAGTCAGAGAGTTAATGCTCTTATAGTTTTAATACTGTCCTCTGTAGGAGTTGCAATATTTTGTACTCCCATCGGCTCAATACTTTTCAAGAGGGCCAAAGCCACATAACTAATTAGTAAAAGAATCAAATTCAAGCTCAAGTCCTGGCTAAATATTCAGGATCTGCTGGATGCTGAGACAAGACTACCCAGGTTTGGCATCCCTGTGCAGCTCCCACATAGCCAACGCAAAAGCAGAGCACCATGAACAAGATTCCCAGGTTCCTGCTGAGCTCCTTGTCCTTGCTATCTGTTTGCATCTCCTATCTCTCCCCTAGCAAATGAGAAGAATATCCTCTGGACTACATAACCACATGGTTGGCAGAAATGAGGAAAAGGAAGCACAGGTAAGGTTTGAAGCATTCATGTGGGAATATGAGTGTTGATTCCATTTCCAAAGCCCACTTCACAAGCAGCATGTCGTCATTCACGATTTACAATGAATTCCCCATCTAGGGCCTTACAAACCTAGCAATGCCATCACTGACTCTTTAGCATGCCATATATATCCTGTGTGTCCACACAGTGACATATCTTTGAGTCCAGGATTGCAGAATGCTAAGTGGAATAAAATCATTCCAACTACACAGTTAATGTTAAACACTACCTTTTCCCTCTCAGAGAGGGAAAGAGGGTAATAAACTTCTCTGGTGTAGGACCTCCACAGCACCCAGCAGAAGCTATTAGCACTATTTCAGCCACAGTGTCGCTCTCTGCTAAGACATTCCCAAAGTTATAGGGGAAAAGAAAAGCCTAGCATTTTCTATCACCAAGAGTGTAACTGATCACACAGCTATTATCAGTCTCCTGCTTGGTGGAAAGACTGGTGTGGTGAAGTGTTGTTTTAGGCTCTTGTCCTGGACAAGGGACACAGGAATCATTTTGACTAGGGCTTGGATCTGAAAATGTTAATATCATCTCTCCACCTCACCATGGGGTAAGAAATGGAGTGCAGCACAATTTAATGGCCCCTCCTTCCAAATCTGGCATGGGGTCAGAGGCACTAGGATAAGTGACTAGCTACAGAGGAAACAGAGGGAACAGCTTAACAGCAACCTGGCCTGGGGTAAGCCACAGCCACAGGCCCTTTGGACCCTCAATCATCCTCATCAACCATTCCCAAAGAATGGTACACAGTCCTTCTAGACAGAAGGCTTACAATCCACCCTCCACAAATCTGACCAAGGAGACATGGGTAGGTGGGTCATAATGTATGGAAAGAGCAATCATAGATCTAGGATCAAATTCCAGCTTGTTTTAGCCATGCAAATTTCTTACCCTCTTTCAAAGTCTGCATTTTGACAGACTGTTGGTGACAATTAAATAAGGAAAAGTATATAAAGAACCTAAACACCAAATGGGTGATTTCTGAATTGAATGTCATTGTAAGTCAGGCTAAAATATCTCTCACCTTTTTATAAAAATGTGAAAAAAAATAAACATTTCTAAATTGCATTCCTAAGGTAGTCAACATTTGCCGTTCATTTACTAGGGCACTATGCTGAATACATGCCTTCTTTAATCTTTATACTGATATAAGGCTGGCATAAACACTGCTTAATAAATAACTACTACTGCTCCCATTTTATAGAAGGAACAGTGATCACAACAGCTTATGTATCTAAGTTTCCAGAGTAAATGCCATTATCAGAATTCAAAATCAGGTGTCAGACAATAAAGCCCAAACCAGCACTCACTCCACTGGAGCAGACAATGAAAACTACACTCACCTGACTTTCCATGCAAAGTGGCCTCACAGGACCAAGATGACACCATCAGACTCCTTGTTTTTCTAACACATTACAACAGGTGTAATAAAAAGGAAAAAACTGGATCCCTGGGTGGCGCAGCGGTTTGGCGCCTGCCTTTGGCCCAGGGCGCGATCCTGGAGACCCGGGATCGAATCCCACGTCGGGCTCCCGGTGCATGGAGCCTGCTTCTCCCTCTGCCTCTCTCTCTCTCTCTCTCTCTCTCTCTCTCTCTGTGTGTGACTATCATAAATAAATAAAAATTAAAAAAAAAAAAAAGGAAAAAACTAACAAGGTATAGTCTACATTCAAAGGTAAGAGAAATAGTTCCACAGGCTAGAAACAGAACAGAAATACAAAACCGTGAAAGAGGAGAAAGCACAATGCTGATGGGTTCAGGGTCGACACTCAGGAAAAGGAGCCCAGAGCCTACCTTCAGCAGTGTACTACTGGCTTGGGATCTAAGGGAAGCTAAAAGCTTAGAGTCAGATGCTAAAATGGAATAAGCTTCATGCTCATAAAAGAAGAGTGACAAAAACTCACCAAATACAGCCTGGGGCAGGAGTTCTGAAGAGCTGTAGACTCAGAGATCCAAGCCATAGGTGTTGGATTGGCCACATCCCCTAAAACAGTGCTGGTTAGTATATCTAACAGATCTCTCTAAGTCCGTTCTGGATTTCAAGTCTAGAGAGCGAGGTGGTACCAACTGCAAAGCCACATAAGGGAGAAATAAGTAAAGCAGGAGAGGACAAGAGGCAGGAAAACAGAGAAAAGGAACAAAACAAAAACAAAACTCCTCCACTAAATAGGAACCTGCAAACCAAAATTCCAAAGTACATGAATAAATCTAATGCTAAGTAACCCAACCAACAAAATCAACCATCAAACATGAATTCACTTCAGATGAGATTAATTTTTTAAAAACAACCTGATATTTTAGGGGTACCTGGGTGACACAGTCAGTTGAACATCAGACTCCTGGTTTAAGCTCAGGTCATGGTCCCAGGGTTGTAAGATCAAACCCAGTGTCAGGCTCTATGCTCAGGAGGGAGTCTGTTTGAGATTCTTTCTCCCTTTGCCCCTTCACCTTCCCCCCAAAATAAATAAATAAATCTTTAAAAAATAAAACAACCTGATATTTTGAAGTAAGTATGTTTCAGATATCTCTAGAGATACAATGAAACACAATTTATTGATGTGTCCTAAAAAAAAATTATAAGGCAATCTTTTCATAAACCAAATCTAAAACAATGCAACTTTAAGATTTTAGTCATCTCCCTATAGAATTCTGCTTTAAAGAAGGAAAACATCAGGCCCCAGTTTCAAAGAATTCCTGTTACAAACATTAAACAGCATCAAAAAAAGAAGCCAAAAACAACAACAACAACAACAAAAAAGAAGCCAAAGAAAAACAAAAAAAGTGATGAGAGAGGTATGAGGAAAGGTATAGTTCTTTTTTTCTTATTTTACAGTCCTCTATTTATGATTGTTTGACTTTACAGTGGAGTGAAAGCAATATACATTCAGTAGAAACCCTACATCTAATTTTGAATTTTAAGATTTTATTTATTTGAGAGACTCCTAACTCTGGGAAACAAACAAGGGATAGTGGAAGGAGAGGTAAGCAGGGGGAAGGGGTGACTGGGTGATGGGCACTGAGGGGAGCACTTCAGGGGATGAGTACTGGGTGTTATATGTTGGCAAATTGAACTTCCATAAAAAAAATATACAAAAAAAAATTCAGAGAGAGAGAACAGAGGGAGGAGGAGAGGGAAAGCTGACACCCCAGAGAGTGTAGAGCCTGATGTGGGGCTCAATCCCAGGACCCTGAGGTCATGACTTGAGCCGAAGATAGATGTTTAACCAGTTGAGCCCCTGATTTTGAATTCTGATCTTTTCCCAGGCTCTTGTGCTGCTGGGCAGTCAACCATGTGATCATAAGGTTAACAACGGATACAGTTCCAACTATTCTATACACTACAACCACTCTGTTTTTCACTTTCAATACAGTATTCAACAAATTACATAATTTATTCAAGACTTTTTTTTTATGAGATAGGCTTTGTGCTAGATGATTTTGTCTGACTAAAGGCTGATATAAGTGTTCTGAGCACATTAGGTAGGCTAATCTAAGCTATGATGTTTGGTAGGTTAGGTGTATTTTTTTTATTAGAGGCAGAGAGAGAGAGAGAGAGAGAGAGAGAGAGACAGGCAGATGGAGAAGCAGGCTCCATGCAGGGAGCCTGACATGGGACTCGATCCGGATCTCCAGAATCACGGCGTGGGCGGAAGGCGGTGCTAAACTGCTAAGCCACCAGGGCTGCCCAGGTTAGGTGTATTAAATGTGTATTCCACTTAGGATATTTTCAACTTAAAATGGGCTTATCAGGACATAATAACATCATAAATCAAGGAAGTTCTACAATTAAAAGAAAGAGTAGTCAAAGTGTCAAATGAAAAAGAAAGACTTCTATGTCTGAACAATCGGGAATAATGAACCAGTTTTACCCCTCCGTGTGAAAAACTAAAAACAAAAACAAAAACAAAAAAATGCCACACAAGACCCTGGGCATTAGGTTACCAAGGGCACTGATCACTGAGAAGTGAGCCCTAACATTTTCCCAACAGAGAACACAGAAAGAGCCCAGAAGTCCTCCCAAGTTGAAGAGACAGAGCTGGAAGTCTGAACAAGTCGGGGTTAACTACAGTTCATAGGACATAGTGAAAGAGAGAAAAGGGCTGTCTAGACAGAGAACTCTGAAGATCTGGAAAAAAAAACAACACCCCTTTAGTATTCAATTGAAGACCATCAGTGCTTGAACCTACCCAAGGCCAGGGAACAGACAACGCAAAAATATTAAAGGGAATAATGCTGGGAGCTCACAAGGACCAAGAATACTGCTAGTTCCAAACAGCCAAGTGGAAAACCTAATAACCAATGAGTTATCCAGTTATGTACTAAAAAGGGTCTCACATTGGTTGGAGGAAAAATGAACTCTGGACTGAAATCCTACATTGGTCTTGCCTAATAAAACCTAGCAAGAAGACCCAAAAGGATTAAGGTATTTCTAAGAATCCTGGAACAAACTTCAGGAATATTATGAGGAATACAAAAATACCATTACAAGGTAAAATTAACACTACTTGGTATTCCATAGAAAATTATCATACAAAGAAGGAAACAACAAATAGGGAAAAATAAAGAGCAATTCATCAACAGATGACACAGAGGATATTAGTAGTAGGAAAAGGACATTAAAATATGTATGACAATAGTATTCAATATGTTCAAAAAGTTAAGGGCAAGACTGAAAATGTTAAGTAGATATAATGAAGAAATAAAAAGACCCTAATTGAAACAAATGAATGGGGTGAATAAGAAAGAAACGGTAGCTAGAAGAGCAGATTAGACACTGAAGAAAAATATAATTGGTGAACTTGAAGATATAGCAATGGAAACCATCAAAAGGAAGCACAGAAGAAAAAAGAACACTGAAAGAAAAGTAAACAAAACACCTGTGAATTGGAAAAAACTTTCAAGTGGCCAAACATAGATGTAAATGGAGTCCCCAAAGGAAAGAATAGAGAAAATACGTGAAAAAAAAATTTACAAAAATTTCTCAAATTTGATGAAAAATATAAACCCACTGATTCCAGCTCAAAAAAAAAAAAAAAAAAAAACCTAAAGAAAACTACACCTATAGAAATCATAACCAGATCCCTAAATCCAATGGCAAAAAATTTCAAAAACAGTCAAAGAGAAAAAACATATTATGTACAGAAGAACAGAGGCAAAAGCAAGAATGACAGATTTCTTATGAGAAACAACATTGAGTGAGAAGAGAGAATATTTTTAAAGCACTTAAACAAAAAATTATCAATCTAGAATCCTTTACCCAATGAAAATATCTCAAAAACAAAGATTGGTAGACATGATAACTAGTTGGATAAATATAAGAATTTTTCTTATTATTATTTAAGGATCTTTAAAATCTAATCTAATGTTTAAAATAAAAATGACCACAATGTGATTCTCAGTTGATAACACATATAAAAGTAAAATACATAACACCTATAGCACAAAGTCCAGAAAGGGGGAAATTAAAGCTTACTGTTGCAAGGTTCTTGTATTTGACTAGTATAGTATCACTTGAAGACAGAATATGGTAACTTAAACATATATACTATCAACCATAAAGCAATCGCTAAAATAACACAAAGAGTTATAGCTACTAAGACAAACAAAGCAGATAAAATGAAATAGTAAAAATTTCACAATTAATCCAAAGGAAGCAAAGTTGAAAAAAAGACAGAGAAAGAACCAAGAAAAAACATGAAAAAAAAATAGCAAAATGATCACTTAAATTCAACCACATCAATAACCACATAAACACAAATCACCTCATTACAACAACTTTGAATAAGAAGAGCAAATTGGAAAGACTTTAAATTACTTCAAGACCTATTATGAAGCTACTGTAATGAAAACAGTTCAATAATGCATCAAGATAGACAAATATTAGATGAATAGAACAGAGAGAGTCCATAAATAGACCCAAACATATATAGTCAGTTGATCTTAGATAAAGGCAGAAAGGTAATTAAGTAAGAAAAAGGATGGTCACTTCAGCATACTGTGCTGGAACAACTGCATATTCATATACAGAAAAGCTATGATCCATAGCTCATTTACACGTAAAAATTTTCAAAATAATCAAAAACCTAAAAATAAAGCTGAAAACTATAAATCTTCTAGAAGAAAAGGGAGTAGAAAAATCTTTATCACCTCAGATTATGAAAGATTTCTTAAAAACCACATCAAAAACACACTCCATAAAAGAAAAATAAATTAAGTTTCAACAAAATTAAGAAACTCTGCTCTTAAGAGAATGAAAAGACAAGGCCCAGAATGAGGGGAAAGAACTGCAAATCATATATCTGATAAAAGACTTGTCTCCAGAAAAACATAAAAAAATTTAGAAAATTAAAAAAAAAATTTAATGAGCAAAAGATTTAGAAAATTCACAAAGAACAGGTATATGGAAGGCCAATAAACACACTGACACTCAGCACTAACAGTAACTAAGGAAATGCACAGTCAGATACAACTACATGCCTATTAGAATGGCTAAAATTAAAATGACTGACCATACCTACTATTGCCAAAGATGGGGAGTAACTTCTACTATCATATACTAACAGGAATGTAAAATGGTTCAAACACTCTGAAAAAGTTTGACAGTCTCTTAAAAACTCAAACATACCCCTCCTATTCAACCATTCCATTCCTACCTATTTACACAGGAGAAATAAAAACATATGCCCATACAAAGACCTGAACACTGTAGCAGCTTTATCTGTAATAGCCAAAACCTAGAAACAACCCAAATGTTCATCCACTTGGATGGATACCATATTGTGAGCTGTCCATACAATATAATACAACTCACCAGTAAGAAGGAATGAAGTATTAATACATGGCACAACATGGAAGTATCTCAAACTTCACACCCAGTCACCTGCATATTCTTTGTGCAACAGACAAGCTTATCCTCTGACAGGAAGGTAACGTGAGACGGTAGTGTTCTAGAATATCTGAGAAAGAGGTCCGTGCAGTGAGCTGACCAGGGAAAAACAGAAAGCATTGATTTGAATATCAATTCAAGTTTAGGTCTTTATCAAGAAAGTAGAGAAAGCAAAGGAATTATAGTGGTTGAGAACAGAGTTTAGATAACTAGCCTTGTGTTGATTATCCATTCCTTAACAGGGGTAGAGCAACAAACTGACCAGAGGAGAAGTGAAAGAAATGAATCAAGAATCTGAGCTATCTATAAACCTACAAAGTAGAGAAGAAACTTTCCCTCTCCTATAAATCTTGATGTTTTCCAGGATGCCTGTATATCAACCACCTATAAGCAGAAACGCTAAGCATTAGGAGCAGTTCCTGGCACATTAGTCATCTTGATTACAGTATCCCTAAAATTTTAAGTACTTTTTTCACTGTACCTTAAGGCCCAATAATTTTATTTACATAAAATCCCAAACAACCTATTCCTTAGCCCCTGCCCAATCGTCACTGAAGTATGGACATTTTAGGCTCCTTAAAAATATTCCAGTTCAGGGCAGGCCCAGTGGCACAGCGGTTTAGTGCCGCCTGCAGCCTAGGGCGTGATCCTGGAGACCCTGGATCAAGTCCGAAGTCAGGCTCCCTGCATGGTGCCTGCTTCCACTGCCTGTGTCTCTGCCTCTCTCTCTCTCTCTCTCTCTCTCTCTCTCTCTGTCTCTAAGAATAAATAAATAATCTTTAAAAAAAATATTCCAGTTCAGTTCAATCATGCCTATCCCAAACTTTCTTCCAAGAGGTTTCCTTGGACAATATCTTTGGATGGGAATGTCAACTCTAATACAAGTTTTCTCGGGATCCCTGGGTGGCGCAGCGGTTTGGCGCCTGCCTTTGGCCCAGGGCACGATTCTGGAGACCCGGGATCGAATCCCACATCAGGCTCCCAGTGCATGGAGCCTGCTTCTCCCTCTGCCTATGTCTCTGCCTCTCTCTCTCTGTGACTATCATAAATAAATAAAAATTAAAAAAAAATTAAAAAAAAAGTTTTCTCCATTTACCAAACATCTTTAAAAAAACTCTGTCTTAGGTCTCTCTCCCCCTGATTTCTAGGTGATGTCATGTTTCCACTGAATATCCCTAGTGGATACAATGCAAGATATTTCATATCCCCATTTCATAGCTAGTGATCGTAAGGCTCACCGAAGTTGACCACGCCGGCCAGTTTTTACAAGTATAGCCTGCTTGGACAAGATCCAAGCCACAGTGAGCACATGCAACTCAACACTGGCCAAATGTAACAAATGGTTTGCTCCTTCACTTTCTAGGAGTACTCAGAGAAAGACAACCCTCTCCAAATCAAACACCAGACAGCCCAAACATGCTGATTTAAAAATCATTAAAATAACATGCTTAAAATTTTTTTGATTCAGTTTTAAGAACAAAATATAACAACTATAAAACTAATTATTCTTCTCCATTATTTTCACTTCACTTATGTTAACAGGTATTTATGGATAGAGAAAAATGTGAGCAGATATGGAAGACATGGGATCTTCATTATCATTACTAACTTCACTCTTGACCTCCTAGGACAACATTCACAATACAGAGCCTAGAATGTTTTGGTTGGATGGGACCATATGTAGGCTCGGTTGGCAAGCAGGTTATTTTGGGAGTATCAATACTTCTGAAGGAAGAAGGCGGCAACAGGATGGGGCAGAAGGAGAAGTCAATGAGCTGCAATCAGGCACAAAAAGCCTTAACCTCACCACAACTCTGGAATTTAGCCCCTCAAAACTGCCCCAGAGTGGTATGGTAGTGCAGTAGGGTCCTTGGAAGGGATACTGAAACATGCACCTCAATGACCTTCCCAAATTTTTTTTATTTTAAACAAAAGGTGAGACATGACTTGCCCACGGCAACTTATCTACTCAAGAGCAGAGTATCACAGCCCATTTCTCCTTCAGGCTAGTTCATTTAAACTGTGCTATGAGGCCAGTGCTTTCTAAATGGAAAGTCCAATGTTTAGCAAGACTGCCAAAGAAGGGCTATAAATCCTGAAGGACAGAAAGTGAAAATAAAACATTAGAAATCCTAAGCCTCCACGTTAGTTGCTCTGAAATAAACGATCAGCCAAATATGATATGAAATATTGGAGAAACAATTTAGGGATGTTAAAAAATGACAGCAAATGCCACAAGCATGAAAACACTCTAAAGGGTTATTTTATTTCTTTCTAATTCTAACCTGGTAACCTCTCAGCCTTAGGATGCTGGCACAATTGAAATGTTAGCAGTAAATAATAAAACTGCTTTGTAGAGGCAGGGGGGAAAAAAAACTGAAACTAAAGCAGCTGTAATAACAACAAATTGCCACAAGGAAATAGCGTGTTCTAATTTTTAATTTTGCCTTCCAAGAACAAAGGAAGATGATACTAATAACAGGAACATCAAAAAAGTAGAAAGCAAGCTTAGACCATAAAAACAAATATAGAAAAGAGTCGTTGGATAATTCTGAGCTCTGCCGAGGCAGTTACTGCTCATCAACTAAAGAAAGATTGAATCTGAAGTTTTAAATGATCTTTGGTAGTCAAAATATAATGTGTATGATGCTGCAAATAGGGCCCTACTGAGAGCTCGATATAGGAGTCAGAGTACAGGGAAGGTCACAAGGGAACACCTAAAGAGAGGCCCTTTTTTTTTTTTTTTTTTTTTTTTTTTTTACATCATGGCTTTTGTAGACCTCAGTCGCAGAAATATTACTGAAATGATTTCTTTCTGCCTTTTCAAAAGAGCTAACCTCTAACCTGAGCGAGGAAATCAGCCCAACGGCACTACCATCAGGGCTCAAATACTTCCCAACTGTGTGATCCTCATGGCACCGCATTTCTCTGTCTAGGTTCCCTTGTCTAAAAAAAAAAAAAAATGGGGATTATAATCATAGACACAGGTCGAAACAAAAAGAACCGAGTGCAGAATTTGACACTGTTAATTATTATATCAGGCATTGTCATTATCATAATTAAAGCTATTATTAAATATCTAAATGACATTCAGAGTGTTTGTACCTGGACAGGTTTACCAAGACATTTTTCAAAAACCAGCACACCTCCTTTCCCAAAAAAGAGTTAAATGACCCTCTGAAATGCCTGAAGTAAGAACATGACACTTCTGTTCAGAGTGCAGAAGAAACAGCCAAGAGTCTTGAGGGAGTTGTTAAGATTCAGTGTGAACACTAGGAGAACACACAGCACCTGTTTCCTATGATACATACCCCCTCGTTCTTGTAGTTCATAAAATGGCCTGGGTTTGGCTCACCTTCCCACCCTGCTTAGTTAGCATCCACCTTGAGAAGCACCTTAGCAGATGTTATATACATGCAAACACACCTGGGGACAAGCTAACACAGCCCTCCTGGTGACAGCTCCGTTGGCGATACACAAAGCAAAGACACACCGGGGTTAGTTAGGCAAAGATGCATCTTTAAGGATTTTCAGGGTATTTGGCTACTGTGTGAATGGGGCTAAAAATAAGCTCATGGCTGGAAGGAAAGAAAAAATAAAAGGTTTTTTAAATCACAGATAGATTTTAGTGCACTGAACATGTATTCTCCAAGCCCGTTGGATTTTTTACTTCAATGCCATTCCACGACTCCGCTGACTCAGTATTACAAACACAAAGTAAATTTGAAGATTTATAACATAGCAACTCTGATCTGTAATGAAATCTGAAATCTAAATGTCTAGGCTAATAGCATTTTAAAAATGAAGCAAATGTTTGTCTGAAATAGGCTACAATTTCACTGCTCTTGCGAAAGGTAAGATTCCTAATTTTTGGCCACGAGCATGCCCATTATGTACAATGGGCACCATGGCCAGAGAAATTATACACTGCAGAAATGTTTTTGTATAAGGAAAATTGTTATCTGGAAACTTTCGCCTCAAAGCACGATTTTGAATGCTATTCAATTACAAATATTAAAAATAATAACATAAAAGAAATCCAGCACCAGATTCAGAGAAATAATCCCCAAGGCCCCTGGGAAGGTTTTAGAGTCTAAACAGGGCCTGGAACAATGTTTTCTTTTTAAAATATTGCTGGTGCTCAGAGAGGACATTAAGGCTATCATCAATACCCACCTGACTGCTGTGCCAGTCTCACAGAAAGACACATCTCATTTCATTAGACAAAATAAAGACAAATCAACTGTAAATTAATGTTCTTTGATTGTATTATATTTCTTCAAAGTTCCCTGTTTTTATTGCCTTGTCCTCATTTCTCTTGTCTTCAGATTTTTCACATTTACACATTTATTTAATATTTTCTCCTTACAAGGTACCTTTCACATAGCTCATTTTATTCTCACGGGAACCAAGTATTATTACCTTGGTTTTTAAAAGTTCAAAAATTGAGGCCTAAAGCACTAATTGACCTAAGATTTTAAAGTGGAGGAAAGAGAACTTAAATTTAATTTTTCTGATTGCACACTACCATTTCTCAGTGGACATGAGATTTTTCTGTTAACCATTTTCTTCCTTCCTCTTCCTTTCTTCATTCCTAAATGCTATATGCTTATTCTCAATGGCCGGTATCAGCTCTGACATCCTCCAACCAGGAACCTATCCTGGAGCACATGCCAAATTTCAGAGGAGGTGCCTCTCCTATGTGCTCCTATAACAAACACTTTGCGTTTCCTTGTGAGAGGAGTCAAGATAGGCTCCTTGAAAACAAGTGATTATGTCTCACTTATTCAATATTGGGATGCAGGCAATGTGCCAGAAATCGAATAGCACTTCCTGCTCAGAAAAATAAAAACCCACCCCCAAAGAGAGTTTAGATAAGCATGTAGAAGAGGCACCTCCTGGTCGGTGGACATCTGAGTTGACACTAGAGGATAAATAAGAATTACCTAGTTGGGGAAAAAATAATAATAAAGAATTATCCAGTTAAAGGGTAAAGAGACTGGGAGGACTAACCAGGTGAGGAGGGGGGAAGAAAAGAATAAAAATAACCAAATAGGAGAAACACAAATACTACTATGCATTTAAAGAAGGAGGCTACCTGCCTATTCAAAACCACTCAGTTATCTAAACCTCACCAACAGCAAATCATTTGATGATAGAAATGTGTTGCAAGGTGTAAAAAAAGAGGGCTCTAAAAACAATTTACCATAGTTTGATAATAGGTAAATTCTGATGATCCTGAATCTCTTTGTAAAGCTACTACTGGAGAAGGAACACTATCTCTCCCTCAACTACACCAGCCCTTCTACCTTGACCTGCCTCGAAAATAGCCTAAACAACACAATCCATCCCCCCATATTCCAGTATTAAATAGATAATAGTACTGCTAGAAATATCACAAATCCTTCCTTTTATCATGAAAGTAAAGAGAAGCTGGCTAGAATAGAATTTTCCTATCAGCAATCTCTATCTGAAACCTGTTTCACTATTAAATTACATTATTTTAATACAAAATATTTCATACCAAGAGACAAACAGAAAATAACAAACATCCATGCACCCACCATTCAGTTTCATGAAATCAGAACATTCTGTCATATTTAACTTTATATCTTTTTAATTTTAATAAAACAGTATGAATACATTTAGAAGCCTGGTTTTATCTCCTCCCTAATATGGCTTTCTGCCTTCTGGAAAAAGACACTAGCATAAAGTTGATGTACTCTTTGTAAAAATACAGGAATATAAAGACTATATAGGATTATTTAGTGGTTTCTTAAATATTACATGAACTATGCATGTTATAATACAGCTGTTGATATACTCTAAAGCCTTGCTAAAACAGGGCAGCAGAGGCCTAATAAACTAGAACAAGAATCTTTGTAAATGCAATTTGAATTCACACATAAGTAGGGAAAACTGGAGGTACAAAAAAATAAACATAAATTAAGAGTAGTAGGTGAGCACTCAAGTTCCAGCTCAAGTTCCACAATAACTGAGACCCCTACAAAGGGACAGCACTATGTATTATGTACTATTTTTCTGTATCTTTGTCAACACTTATAAATCTTAGGTATGTAGGTTTTCACATATGAAAAATGACAATCAGTAACTGACAGTGGTTTTCATTTACTTTTCCCTTGTTACTAATAAGGGTGAACATCTTTTCCTATGTTCATTAGTCATTCTAGCTGCACGACTTGTTCATCACCAAAAGTTCACCATTTCTCTCTTAGGTTGATTTTTGCTTGTTTATTTGGAGGTATTCTTTATATATGCTGAATACTTCTTGGACATACCCATTATTCCCATTAGAATGTCTAAAATTAAAATGACTGACCAGCGGTGCCTGGGTGGCTCAGTCAGTTAGGTACACGTCTGACTCTGGATTTTGGCTCAGGTCATGATCCTAGTGTCACAAGATCAAGCCCTGCCTCAGACTCCACAATGGGCATGAAGCCAGCTTAAGATTCTCTCTCCCTCTCCCTCTGCACCAGCCCCCAACTCTCTCTCTCTCACCTTTCTGAATCAATGAAGGAATGAATAAATACATACATACATACAAAATAAATACATTAAAATAAAAAATAAAATGATTGAACACATCAAGTGTTGTTGAAGATGTAGAGCAACTGGAATTTTCATACACTACTGGCAAGAATGTAAAATGGCACAACCACATCAGAATATAGTTCAGTGGCTTCTTAGAAAGTTAAAATACAACGACCTTATAACATAGCCATTCCATTCCCAGGTATTTACCTAAGCAAAATAAAAGCATGTATCCTTACAAAGAATTGTGCATGAATGTGCATAGCTTTACTTGTAATAGCGAAACACTGGAAACAATCCAAATAACTACCAAAAGTTAGATGAAAAAACAAATATGAATGGGTACATGAATAAATAAACAAACCACGGAATGGAATACCACTAAGCAATAAAAAGAAATCAACTACTGATACACACTACAATATGTATGGATCCTAAAATAATTATAGTAAAAGAAACCAGCCTCCCCCTCAAAAATAGGGTACACACATCATAGGATTCATTTATAAAAATCTGTCAGTAATGACAGAAAGTAATCACTGATGGCCTGGGGTAAGGAGAAGTAATGAAGAGCAGGAAGGAGAGATTACCAAGGAACAGGAGGACACTTTTGTGGGTGATAGACATGTTCATTATCTTGATTCTGCTGGTGGTTTCATAGGTGCATACATATGTCAAAAATCATAGAAGTGTGTACATATGTTCAGTTTACTGAATGTCAACAGCTTGTAGACTTTAAATATGTAGAGTTTATTTTGTATCAATTATAACTCAATAAAGCTGTTCCTTTAAAAAGTTCATAAAAATAGTAAGAAATTGAAGACAATCCGAACCATGCTAGGCTTCTGTCTTCTAAACATATTTTAAAATACAGGCCATGACTTAAAAACAGGCCCTAACCTTCTCTTTACATCCTAAAAATAAGCAAAATAATGTCTTGAGTAAATTAAAATAGTGAGGGGGATAGGCAGCATTAGAGACAAGAAATTATGCTGGAGATATAACTAAGAGTATAAACTGAGAATCCAGGTCTTAAAAAGATTGTTCTTCCTACAGGAAATTCACAGTTAATGTGTTTGCTATTGATAGCAGTAATCAGTATGCCAACATATAAAATTTTCCACTGGTCCAACTCACATGGTTGAGAATCTAGCCCCAACAATCCAAGGCTGACCTAATGAAAATATAATAATAACACTAATCAGCTGTAGGCTTCCTCTCCACTATCTTAATCCATTATCATTCTCATGAAAGGTTGTAATCACTTTTCTTGCTCAAGCTAATTCCATTTTCATGTCCTCCTGCTCAAGTGAAATAAACCAGAAAATCCGTAAGTTCTACTTCATAGAGAGCCAAAACCACTAAGCCCCAACCTAGAAAAAAAAAACCTACATGCAGTTACATACAATTAGCTTCAATGATTTCAGAAAGGTGGTATTTGTTAAGCATTTAAGCCCCCAATGAAAGACAAAAGCATTTAAGTACCTACCATCTCCAAAAATATGTGTCACAAGCCTGATAAGTGTTTGCTTAAGATCAAACTCGATGAGCTTAGTGGCCTCCATGGTATGTGTCTCTTGTTTGTAAGCCGAGCGAGAACTCTGTTCAAAGAGCTGTAGGCTCTCTCCATCCTTTATGCCAGCAAATAACTGTAAACCAAGAGGAATAATATGCATAAATAAAAATAGTATCCTGGACAGCCTACATGAAAAAACATTATGTGGGAATAAATCCATTAAGTCAATGACCATACTGAAATTAACACTCATTTAGTACGGACTTTGAACAAAGCACTATGCTACATGTAATTGAGAGTCTCTAGGGAATTAAAAGATACTGTCCTGATCTTTTCTCATCTCTTCATTTTACTTTGGCTTAACTTACAGTCATTTCCTCAAAAAAGACATTACCCTCAATGCTAGTGTAAATGCCAGTGAATCAAGTTTTCGGACTCTAAAATGTATTCTTGAACATCCTACAGTGTCCTTACAGTGTGACCTGAGACAAAGTAAGAAAGTATATTCCAAGAAATAAATTCTGTAAAGCACACGAAGGCAGAAAGCATGCTGAACTTTGCTTAACCCTGTTATCTCTAAAACTTAGGAAAGAAAATGAAATATAGGTGAACACAAGGCTATGTGTTATGGTAAATAAATTTCAGGTAATGATTTGTATAGTAGAAATAATAACACTAAATTAAGAGACTGTGATAATTAAATAACATATGAAAAGCATAGCATACTGCAATGACTAGATATATTTTAATTATCATCATTATTAATCACATCTCTTATTAGTCATAAGCTGGTTCCCTCACTTCCTTCCTTTAAATAATAAAGTGTACCCATCTTTAACAACAAAGTAAATCTTCACCTGCTAGGAGAGGACTCAAGATGGAGAACTGAGCAAATGAATCTATTGTTCTTAACACCTAATATCCCAAGAATAAAAAAAAATTTAATGTTTTAACAAAAAAAAAATAAGTCAACTGCTATTTCTAGTAATATTGAGCAGAATAATTAGAACCAAGCCTCCTCATAAATCTATTAAAATATACAAAAATTCCTAAAAGCACAGAAGTAATACAATAGAGAGGAATTAAAACTCTACAGGAAAGCACAAAACCAGGGGAAAAAGCATCACATAAGCCAGAGAGAAACACTGAGAATATCTGCATATGCAATGTATCTACTGAAAAGCTGAACATTGGTTATGACAGCTTACCACAGCAAGTCACGGTCAAGTGAAACCCCACAGTGTCTGACCAAATTGCATAATCCAATAAACAGCCCTAAAGGACTTACCCCCATGATAAGGATGAATACAATATTCTTGTACAGACTTGCAGTTAGGAGTCACATTATTTGGGCAAGAGAGAGAATCTCAGGCTGTGAAACTAAACTAAAGCAATCGGAGACTGGTAGCTTCTCTAAGTGTCTAGTAAAATCAAAAGAAAATCTCAAAAAAAGATTCTACTATCCTATAACTCAAACTAGTCCTATTAGAGTGAAGACAATGCAGCTGCCAAAGTCTGTTCTTCAACAACTATTCTAAAATGAGAACAACAAAAAGAGTAAATAAAATTGTTAAATAACATGGGAAAAGGACAATGTCCAAATTTCAAAATGATTATATGTAAAAAAGAAGGAAGGGATGAAGAGAGGGAGCAAGGAAGCAAAGGAGGAAAGAAGGAAGGCATGCAAGTTAAATAATTCCCAGAGAAAAGGAACTATTAAATTCCATCCCACTTTTTACCTTTGAAGTAAGCAAGCACAAGCAGAGAAAAATTGAGGGTAAGAGAAAAAAGGGGAATTGGTGAAGGATTAAGGTTGATCTAAAATACCACTAAAAAGAGTAAGTGACTGTAAGTGTGACAATCCTACAAGTATTCTAAGATATGTGACTAAAGATCACAATGAAGGGACAGCATGACCAATTAAATGTGACAATCCTCAAAATGCATGGTCACAATGGAAAAGAAAAAGATGAAAATAATGAAAGACATCCTTTAGCAACTGAATGGGGTTGCATAAAAATAAAGCAAACCTAAAAACTTAGAGGGTTTATAAAATCATTTCCTTCCCATCTCATCCAAAAAACAAAACAATACAAAATAAAACAAAAAATTCCACTGGAGGCTCTGTACTTTGCTGCACTAACAGAAGAGGGCACCAGGCAACTACAATTTCTTCCAAACCAAACACCCACAAAAAGTAACAGAAGATGATGAAATAAAGCTACATAGAAAATACCAGAAACACTCAGTACAGCTTAACTGATGAAACTCTATTTTCCCCTTTTCCTCAAAAAGAAAGTCAAGAGGCAGCAGCAGAAGAAGGTAACATAATACTTCAAAACCAAATTAAATACACTAAAAAGCATTTGGGGTTATGAATAACTGCTTGAGTCAGAAACTCAAAAATTAAGAACAAAAATGTATGAAAAACAGGAAGAAATGAAAATAAAATTGATTAAACTCAGAAAGGAAAGACAACAAAATTTTCTTGAAATAGAAGTCTAAATCACGAAGTACATGGTAGAGAAGAGCCTCAGGAAAGATTTAATTAGGAACATTAAAGAAAAGTAGGAAGAAAGCAAGACAAGAACAACAAGGTGAAGAAAGAAGAATCTGAGAGAAAGTGGTGGAAATGGAAGTCATGCAAAGAAGGAATAACATGTATATAATTGGAAATCCCTATAAGAGGAGAGAACACCATGAGACCAGAACTAATGGGCACCAGATAAAATGAGTACTTGAGAAAATGTAGCTTGGGAGGACAAAACACAAGACATATTCTGATAAACACTATCAGACTTCAAAGATGAAGAGGAAAAAAATACCCTAGGCCTCCAAGCAAAATGATCAAATAACTTTGAAGGGCAAAGCAATTAGACTAGCATCAGACTCTTTGAAATAACATGCAGCAGGGCAGCAGGGGAGTCACATTTTCAAACAATCCAATAACAATTAAAAAAAATTTTTAAAAAGAAAGAAAAAGTTATGTACCAAGAATTTTATACCCAGCAACACTGGCTTTTGCACATCAGGTCTACAGAAAAAGCTCTAAACATACAACAACACGGGAAATTTCATATTAATGAGCTGGTGTTTTTTTTTCCAAGATTTTACTTATTTATTCATGAGGACACAGAGACAGAGACATAGACAGAGGGAGAAGCAGGCTCCCTGCAGGGAACCCAATGTGACACTTGATTCCTGGACCTGGGATCACACCCTGAGCCAAAGGCAGACGTCCAACCGCTGAGCCACTGAGGCATCCCTTAATGAGCTCTTTTTAAAGAATTCACTAAAGCATAAACTTTATTCAAGCAAAAGGTAACTGAGAAATATTCACCAAAAACCTACCACATTAATAATGAATAACACATTAACACATAAAATTATAGATCTGAGACTAAAACAAAGTAGAAATAATAAAATAAGAAACGGAAGGAGAGGGAGTAGAAGTGGCAAATGAAAAATACAAATTGGGGATCCCTGGGTGGCGCAGCGGTTTGGCACCTACCTTTGGCCCAGGGCACGATCCTGGAGACCCAGGATCGAATCCCACATCGGGCTCCCGGTGCATAGAGCCTACTTCTCCCTCTGCCTGTGTCTCTGCCTCTCTCTCTCTCTCTCTCTCTCTCTGTGACTATCATAAATAAATAAAAATAAAAAATAAAAAAATATTAAAAAAAAAAGAAAAATACAAATTGGTTACTGTATACATGACAGGTAATAGTTAAAAAACACCTTTAAAACAAACTAGTAGGTTAAATAAGAAAATGGTGAAATGAGAGTATTTAAAATGATGTAAATAGAACAGTTACCATTAAAACAAAAATATGAACCTTTCTAAAAGGCAAAAAAAATTAATTCAAAGGCAAAAAACCAAAATAAAATATATTTGGTGGAGAAAGAAATATGCTAAATATAAAGTAATTCATAATTACACAATATTATGACGGAGTTGAGACCAAACATATCAGGCATATCACTATGTGTGAATGGACTTGATTCACCTCTTAAAAGGAAAAAAAAAGAACAAAAACATTAAATTTGATAACAAAGCAGGACCTAACTATATGTTGTTTATAAGAAACACATCTAAGACAATGTTAAAAGTAAGAAACAGAGTATAACAAGCAAATAGTAACGAAACATCAAGCACAGCAATCATGAAATCAGAAAAGGTAAAATTCAAGCAAAAAACAAAAACAATAACAACACTAAACATGAAAAACAAGACATTAATTCTAAAATTTTCAAATCATAATAATATGCAGGGCTTATCAATATTTATAAATCAAATAACACAGTAATCACACTTATTTTGAAAAATCCATAGGAGATGCAAAAGACACACTTTAAAACACTAATACTGGGAGAATTTAATACATTCTTAGGATAAAATCAAGTACACAAAATTAACTAAGAAGACAGAAGGCCTAAACAACATAACTAATAAAGGAAATAATATAAATATCTTACTACTTGACAGTATAAAATACATTTTCATCTCAAGGAGCCAGAAAACATGAACAAAAATTGATCATATATCAGTTTTTAATAAAAAATATAAGTATGTTCCATAAAGAAGAAAAAAGTGCGTCTCATAATAAGAAATAATAAGTTACATTTCTACCCCAATACTACAAACTGAAAGTCATTAACAGAAAAAAAGAAAATATACACGCCCTTCTACATGGAAATTGAAAAGGAAAAAGGAAAAAGTTTTTCAGGAAACAACAGGACAAAGTGACAATTATCCAAATATATAAGGAACTTTTAAGAGTTGACAAAACATCAAGAAAAAAGGGAAACGGGATCCCTAGGTGGCGCAGCGGTTTGGCGCCTGCCTTTGGCCCAGGGCGCGATCCTGGAGACCCGGGATCGAATCCCACATCGGGCTCCTGGTGCATGGAGCCTGCTTCTCCCTCTGCCTATGTCTCTGCCTCTCTCTCTCTCTCTCTCTCTCTCTCTGTGACTATCATAAATAAATAAAAATTAAAAAAAAAAAAAAAGAAAAAGAAAAAAGGGAAACATATATGAACATATAATTCACCAAAAAAAAAAGATAATGACTCTTAACACGTGAAAGATATTCAGAAGAGAAATGCAAATTAAAACAACAGTATGACATTAGAAAAATTAAAACTCAAAACACACTCTTCTGGTGGGACCTGTGAAAACTCATACAGAGATTGTTGACAAAAACACAGAAATTGGTAGAACTCTTTTGAAGGCAAATCTGGCAATAGCTAACAAAATTACATATGCATTCACCTCCTTACTCAATCCTCCCACTTCTATTTACCCTGAAGATAAACCTCCAGAACTAATACCTATATTCAAGGTTTTCATTGTAGCATTGTTTGTAACTACAACATATGGGAAACAAACAAACAAAAAAAATGTCCATACAGAAGAGATAAGTTAATATATGATCTATCCATCATTGGAGTATTTTAGAGATAGGAGAGAGAACGAAAATCTCTCTGAACTGATTCTCAAGGTACATTGCTAAGTGAGAAAAGCAAAGTGCAAAAAAAGCATATATCATTTATCAATTATAAGAGCACCTGGGTGGCTCAGTCAGTTAAGTGTCTCCCTTAGGCTCAGGTCATGAACTGGGGGTCCTAGGATTGAGGCCCCATTGGGCTCCCTGTTTAGTGGGAAGCCTGCTGCTCCCTTTTACTATCCCTCTGTGCAATCACTGTCTATCTTTCTCTCCCCTTCTCACTCCAAAATACATTTAAAAAATCTTTTAAAAAACCAATTATACTTCTTTCATGTAAAAAAAAAAAAAAGAAAATACTAAAACATACACAGATCTGTACATTTGTATAAAATAAAATGAACAAATAACATCAAAAAGATGAACCTAAAGAGGTTGATTTTGTAAAGGAAATCGGGTGGTAACAGATTGAAGACTGAAAAGAATCAGTGAAAGGGAATGGAGTAAAAAGAAGGAGGTGTTGGGAGTGAGGATGAGACAGGAGTAACTTTTTGAAGTAAACTTTTTTGTATACTTCTGACTTTTAGAATCACAGGAATGTTTTACCTACTAAAAAAATTACAAATAATCAGAACTCACCCAGATATGGCGAGAACTTAAAGCAGAATACCATGAGTAAGAATAGAGCTGCTTCTATTCTTAATAAATGACGCTGACACACACTGAAGAGGGTAGGAAAAAATTAACCAAAGTAAATTTGAAAAGTGATATTCTAACTATTTTCTTAACAGAAAATAACAGCAAATATATACCAGCATGTAATTTTTTTCCACAAAAGTATATGTCAACATTTCTGAAACTACTCAATGTTCATTCTAAAACTGAGTAAGGAGAACCAGGTTATTCACTCACAGTCCAAAAACAAAAACATGAGGAGAGCTAGAAAGACTCATGTCATCATGAAACGGAAGTATCCATATAAATTCATATTTTCTACATATACATTGATTAAAACAAATAAAAGTACATGTACATATATTTTCTGTCCATTGAGGGGAATGAGAAGCAATGACATCCCAATAGCAATATTACACTCAAGCCTGGGATTCTAAATACCATTTTTCAATAAAAAAGCAGGGCCCCTTAAAAAAATGAATTGATTCCAGGGTTGGGACGAAGGAAGCACACCATGAACCCAAGATACGACGTGGGACTCAAAAATGATGAAAACGTGTCAAAAGAAACAGGAGACTAGTGGAAGGGGCTCCCACTGGCCAACGGGGGGGGGGGGGGGGGGGGGGGGGGGGGGAGGGGTTAGCTGAAAAGTGAAATAAATAATTCCAGTAAGGCGATATATAACCGATAAAATAATTACCTACAAAGTCATGCTGATATAATTAATTGAATAAATATATGGGAGAAGGTAAAAGCCTTCCTAAAAATAAAATTCTACACAACAGCTTTATTTTTTTTTTTAATTTATTTATTTATTTATTTATGACAGTCACACAGAGAGAGAGAGGCAGAGACATAGGCAGAGGGAGAAGCAGGCTCCATGCACCGGGAGCCCGATGTGGGATTCGATTCCGGGTCTCCAGGATTGCGCCCTGGGCCAAAGGCAGGCGCCAAACCGCTGTGCCACCCAGGGATCCCTACACAACAGCTTTAGAAGAAATGATGGATAAAGAAAATGAACATCTGGCTCTAAAGTTAGTGGGGCTAAATATAATGAGAAAAAGGATATTTACATAGCTTCAAAGTATCCCTCCACAAAAAACGTATTAGTTGCAAGGGGAAGAATAGTTACTTCATGGTGCAGAAATCTAGCAGATGCTATCTTTACCAAGTGATCAAAATTAAAAATTATACGTATCGACACCATGTGGCTTATAATACACAAATAAAAGCACAAGTAACTTATACCATATTACATGAATACAGTCACTGACCCCAAAATAACTACACACACACACACACACACACACACACACACACACACAAAATCAGCATATAGTACTTAATATTCCTATAGATGAAAATAAAGCTGTTGTTTTTCCATAAATGAGTACCACTCTAAGGACACATTAATTAGAAAGAAATGTGGAGAGCTGAACACTAAGGTGAAATGGAAAGGAACATTTCATCAGTAATGGTACAAAGGAAAAAGGAATGTGGTACTCTTCATCAAAATGAATATCCAGGTAAAAGATGTTCTCCTCACAAAATAAATAACTGATAGAAATGTAAAAGCCCCAGGTTCCAAAAGATACCTTTTATAGTCCACTAAAAGTAAAAATTCTATTACATGACCTAGCTGGCTAATAGAAAAGAACCTTTTACTCACAATCATGCATTAAAACAAATGATCAACACAACATCAAGTTATTCAACTAGGAAAAAAAAGTTATTCAACTAGAAAAGGAAACTGGAGCTGAGTGGAATTACTTTGGTGTAACTACCAAAACACATGAAATGGGGGCCCGCAGGGTGACTGCCCTGCTCTGTGTCCACTCCAGAAGATGAAGGTCAGCCTTTTTATATTTATATATTTAATGAGGTAAAACGGGACATACAGCTTTTAGGTATACAACATTATGACTTCAAATATGTATAATTGTGAAATGATTACCAAAACAACTTTGGTTAACATCTACCATCACACACATTCACAAAATGGTTTTTTCTTACGATGAGAAATTTTAAGGTCTACTCTCTTATCAAGCTTCAAATATACTATACAGTATTATGGTCTACTGCCACCAGGCTGTATATAACATCCCCAGAACTTATTTATCTTATAATTGAAGTGGTAACCTTTGACCACCTTTTGCCCATTTTGCCTTACCTCCTAACCCCCCGCCTCTGGCAACCAACAATCTGTTCTCTAGGAGTTCAGGTTTTTTAGATTTCATATATAAGTGAGGTCATACACTATTTGCCTTTTTCTGACATTCCACTAAGCATAATGCCCTCAAGGTCTGCATATGTTATAGGAAACAGCAGGATTTCCTTTGTTTTTATGGCTGGGCGTGTGTGTGTGTATGTATACACATCTTTTTTATGCGTTCATCATCAATAGACCCTTATGGTGATTCCATATATTGACTATCGTAAATAATGCTGCAATGAACATGGGGGTACAGATATATTTCAAGATAGTGATTTCTCTTCCTTTGGGCTAATGCCTGGAAGAAGTGGGACTGCTGGATCATGTGGTAGTTATATTTTTAAGAGAAAACTCCATGCTATTTTCCATAGAGACTATTCTAATTTATATTCCCACCAACAGTGCACAAGGAATCCCTTTTTTCCATATCTTTGCCAACACTTGTTAATTCCTGTCTTTCTGACAGAAACCACTGTAATAGGCATAAAGTAGTATCTCATTGTGGCTTTGCATTTCCCTGATGAAAAGTAATGTTGATTATCTTTAGATGTATCTGTTGGCCATTTCTATGTCTTCTTTGGGGAAATATGTATTCATCTCTTCCTCCCATTTTTAATTGCCTTTCTTTAAATTGACTCTCATGGGATCTTTATATATTTTGGGTATTAATCCAAATTAATATTTCTCTTTTGGATCATTTATTACTAGTGTATAGAAATATAACATTTTTGTATATTGATTTCTCACCCCGCAACTTAACTGAATTTATTAATTAGTTAAGCAGTTTTTTAGTAAGGTCTTTATTAATATCATTTTTTTTAGTAAGGTCTTTATTAATATCATGTCATCTGCAAAAAAAATAGTTTTACTTCTTGCTTTCCAATTTGAATACTATTTTTTGAGTCTAATATTACTGTCTAGGACTTCCAGTAATATAATGAATAAAAATTACAAGAAGAGGGGATCCCTGGGTGGCGCAGAGGTTTAGTGCCTGCCTTCGGCCCAGGGCGTGATCCTGGAGACCCGGGATCAAATTCCACATCAGGCTCCTGGTGCATGAAGCCTGCTTCTCCCTCTGCCTATGTCTCTGCCTCTCTCTCTCTCTCTCTCTCTGTATGACTATCATAAATAAATAAAAATTAAAAAAAAATTACAAGAAGAGTCATCCTTGTCTAGTTCCTAATCTTAGGTAAAAAAAAAAAAAATGCTTCCAGTTTTCCATCATTGAGCATGTTAGCAGTGGGCTTGTTATATATGGCCTTTTATTACATGGAAGACACTCCCTCTCTACACAGTTTGTGAGTTTTGTTTGTTTGTTTGACCATAAATGGATGTTGAATTTTGTCAAATTTTTTTTTCTACATCTATTGAGTTCTTATGAATTTTATCCCATGTTATGGTGATATGGTGCCTCAGTTTGATTTGCAGGTGTTGAATCCTCCTTGCAACCCTGGAAAAAAAAAAAATCCCATTTGGTCATGGTGTATGAACCTTTTAATGTCCTGTTGAGTTCAGCTTGCTAATATTGTTGGAGATTTTTTTATCTATGTTCATCAGGGATAATGGATTGTACTACAGACATTCCTCATTTTTTTTGTGCTTCAATTCCTTGCACTTCAAACAAATTGCATTTTTTACAAATTGAAGGTTTGAACCTTCACTGGAGGAAGTACTATGTGATGGAAACAGCAAATGAACTAGAATTAGAAGTGAAGCCTCAAGATGTGACTGAACTGCTGCCATCTCATGAACTTGAACAGATGAGGAGTTGCTTCTTATGGGTGAGCAAAGAAAGTGGTTTCCTTTTTTTTTTTCTTTTTTTAAGATTTTATTTATTTATTCATGATAGACACACACACAGAGAGAGAGAGAGAGAGAGAGAGGGCGGCAAAGACACAGGCAGAGGGAGAAGCAGGTTCCATGCAGGGAGCCTGATGTGGGACTCAATCCCCGGACTCCAGGATTACGCCCTGGGCTGAAGGCAGATGCTCAACTGCTGAGCCACTCAGGCATCCCAAGAAAGTGGTTTCCTGACATGGTACCTATTCCCAGTGAAGATGCCATAAAGACTGTTGAGATGATAATGGATGATTTAGAATGACATAACTTAGTTGTTAAGGTAATCAATTGTGAAATCAATTGTTAAAGAAGAGTCCACTGATGCTGCAAACCTCATCACTGTCTTACTCTAAGAAATTGCCACAGTTACTCCAACTTTCAGCAACCACCACCCTGATCATCAGCAGCCGGCAACAGTGAGACAAGACCCTCCACCGGCGAAAAGATTACAACTCACTGAAAGTTCAGATGGTGATTAGCATTTTTAGCAATAAAGAATTTTTATTTCGGGTATGTACATTGCTTTTTAGACATAACGCTATTGCACACTTAACAGACTACAGTATAGCACAAACATAAATTTTACATGAACTAAGAATCCAAAAAATTCATTTGTATCACTTCATTGTGACATTCACTTTTTTGTAGTGGTCTGGAACTGAACCTGAAATATCTCTAAAGAATGCCTGTAATTTTCTTTCGTTGTATTTTCTTTTCCTGGTTTTGGTTATCAGGGTAATTCTCACCTTGTAAAATGATTTTAAAAGTGCTCTCTCCTCTTCTATTTTTTGGGAAAGTTTGAAAAGGATTGGTATTAATTCTTCTTTAAATATTTAGAGGAATTAGCCAATGAAGAAGTCTGGTTGTGGGCTGTTGTTTACTAGGAGGTTTGTGATTACTATTTCAATCTCCTAATTCATTACTGGTCTGCTTAGATTTTTTTCGTTTAAGTAGGCTCCATGCAGAGCATGGAGCCCAACACATGGCTTGAACTCAGAACACTGAGCTCAAGACCTGGGGCTGAAATGAAGAGTCAGGACACTTAACCAACTGAGTCACCCAGGCACCCCAAGTCTGTCCAGATTTTCTAGCCCTTCATAATTCAGTGTTAGTAGATTACATGTTTCTAGGAATTTGTCCACTTCTTCTAAGTTATCCAATTTGTTGGTATCCAATTGTTCATAGTAGTATTTCTGCAGTATCAGTTGTAACATCTCATCTTTCATTTCTGATTTTATTTATACTGTGTCTCTTCACTTTTTCTCTTGGTAAGTCAATCTAAAGATATGTGTATTCTGTTTATCTTTCCAAAAAAAAAAAAAAAACAGTTCTTAGGTTCATTGGTCTTTTCTACTTACTTTTCAGCCTCTATTTTACTTTTTTCCATTCTCATCTTTGTTATTTCCTTCCTTCTATTAACTTTGGGCTTCATTTATTTTTCTTTTTCTAGTTCTTTGCATTGTAAACTTAGGTTGTTTATATGAAAATTTTTAGTTCTTAATTTTAGATGTTTATCACTATGAACTTCCCTTATAAAACCGCTTTCAATGCACCTCATAAGCTTTAGTATGCTGTTTTTCCATTTTCATTTGTCTCAAAGTATATTTTGATTTGTTTTTATTTCTTCTTTGACTTACTGACTGTTCAGTAGCATGTTATTTAATCTCCACATGTTTATGATTTGTTCAGTTTTCATCGACTATTGATTTCTAGCTTCATATCACTGTGACCAGAAAAGATGCTTAATGTAACTTCAGTCTTCTTTATTAAGATTTCTTCTGTAGCCTAACATATGACCTATTGTGGGGGAGTTCATGAAGAAGAGAAGAATGTATACTGTACTGGATGGAATTTTCTGTAAATATCTAGAAAGTCCATCTACTACTGTATAGTTCTAAGTCTTTCATTTCCTTATTGATTTTCTGTCTGCATAATCTGCCCACTAATGAGAGTGAGATATAGAAGTCTGCTATTATTGTATAGCTGTCTATTTATTCCCTTAGTTGGGTTAATATTTATTTTATATATGTTTAGGTGCCCATGTTGTGCATATTTACAAATGTTATATCCTCTTGTTGGAGTAACCTCCTTTGCCATTATATAATGGCCTTCTTTGTCTCCTAGTACTATTAAAGTCTATTTTATCTGATGTAAGTATAGCTACCCCAGCTTTTGTTGGGTTTCTATGCATGGAATACCATTTTCTATTCCTTCACTTTAGGTTTGTGTGTGTCCTTAACCCTGAATTAAGCCTCTTCTAAGCATCATATAGTTGAGTCTTGTTTTCTTTTATTCATTGAGCCACTCTATGTCTTTTGATTGGTAGACTGACATTTACATTTAAAATAATTATTGATAGGTATGGACTTATTACCATTTTTTTAGTGGTTCTATAATTCCTTTGTTCCTTTCTATTTCTCTTGTTCTCTTCATTTGTGAGTTCATGATTTTCTGTATCGGTATATTTACATTCCTTTATCTTTTCTGTATCTACTACAGGTTTTTGTTGTGTGGTTACCCAGAGGCTTACCTAAAATACAGTAGAGTTGTAACAATTTGTTTTAAGCTGTTAACAACTAAAATGCTGAACACATTATAAAGTTCTACATTTTTATTCCCCTCATTTGTTTTAATGTCACAACTTACATCTTTTGATGTTGTGTGTCCATTAACAAATTGCTGTATTTTTACTACTTTTGTCTTTTAACCTTCATGTTAGAGTTATAAGTGATTAACCCACTAACATTACGTTATTCCAATTTAATTGTGTAATTAACATTATCAGTGAGATTTATATATTTTTATGCTTGCCTATTACTAATTAGCACCTTTTTAATTCAGCTTAAGGAAATTCCTTTAACATTTATTTTAAAGTCAGTCTAGATAAACTCCTTCAGCTCTTGTCAACTAAACTCTTCTTCGAATCTAAAGGACAGCTTTGCTGAGTATAGTATTCTCGACTGAGCAGGTTTTTCTTTTGGCACTGGATATATCCTGCCATTCTTGCAAAGTTTCTGCTAAAAATTTTGTTAATAGTCTTATGGAATAGGAGGGTTGTGGAAGTTCTCTTATAAATAAGATTTTTTGTTGTTGCTGCTCTTAAGATTCCATAGGATTCACTCATATGTGAAATTAAAGAAATAAAACAAAGATAAACAAACAAAAAAAGGCTCCTAAACACAGAGAACAAACCAATGGTTGCCAGAAAGCAAGGGGATGGGAGGATGAGTGAAGTAGATGATGGAGATTAAGAGCTCACTTATCATGATAAGCACTGCTCAGTGGGCTGTCTGCTTCTCCCTCTGACCCTCCACCTTCTTGTGCTCTCTCTCTCAAATTAATAAAATCTTTAAAAAGAGATAAAATTTTAAAAAATTAAAAATTGTAAACTCTTTTTAAAAAAGATTTTGTCCTTACTTTCAACTTTTAACAATTTAATTATAATGTCTTAGTATTCATTTTATTTTGAACATGCTGCACTTCCTGGATATGGATGTCTATTTCCTTTCCATATTAGGGAGGTTTTCAATAACGATTTCTTTAAATATGCCCCTTTCTATCTCTTCTTCTGTGATCCCTATAATACAAAATACTCTTCCTGATGGTGTCCCACAGATACCTTAAGTTATCTTCACTCTCGTTATTTTTTCTTTTTGCTCCTCCAAATGGATGAATTCTACTGCCCTGTGTTCAAGTCCACTAATTCTTTCTTCAGCTTCATCTAGCCTGGTGTTGAATCCTCTGTTGAATTTCTGTGTGCAGTTATTATATTATATTTTTCAGCTTTGCAATTTGTTTGGTACTTATATTTTCTCTTTGTTGAAATTCTCACTTTAGTTATGCATTATTCTCCTAACCTTGTGAGCATTTAAGACTATTATTTAAAAAAAATAAATAAGACCATTATTTTGAACACTTTCTTAGGTTAATCATTTATCTCTTTCTCAGGTAAATCATTTATCTATTTCATTAAGGTCTTTTTCTGAGATTGTATTTTGTTTTTTTTATTTAGAACATATTCCTCTATTTCTTCATTTTCCTTAACTCTCTGTGTTGGCTTCTGTGCATTAGATAAAACAATTCCCTCTCTCACTATTGATGGAGTGGCCATGTATAGAAGGTGAAACTTATCATTCAACCCTGTCCCCAGCTCTTGATGGTTTCTCAAACCTTTATCATTGTTCAAGTAGCCTTCTTTGTACTTAATCACTCCCAGTAGTTGAGGATGCTACAAGACCTATTACTGTCCCAAAGTGGAGGATCTCAGTCAGCACCTAGATGTAGGCTGATTAGAAGCCAAAGTGTAAAGCAGCAATTTTCAAAATATGCAAATACACTTCCTTCAAGGGAAGACTGGTAGGTAAGAGGACAGCCAGTTAAGAATTGTTTCTTTCTTTGCTACCGTCCTGTTAAACCCATGAACACAAGCCCCACTGGCCACAAGAGCCAGGACATCAAATGATATGTTCTTTGGGTGGTAGCCATAAAAACCAGGGTACCAGATGAAGACCGCCCTTTTCAGAAGATGTAATACGGTTCCTGTACCACACCAAATATCAAAATGAGTGTCATGGAAAAAGTTAATGAGCATTATGAGAAAGAATCCTTTAATATTGTTATTTAAGGACACTGAATGTATAAAAAACAATTTTAAACTGACTTTTGTATGTATTAGCAATACGGATATTTCAAAGTGACACTTGGAGGTAAAAGCTATGACCACTGCTTCATGTCACTTACAGAAGAAACAAGGAAAATAGCATATTTCTCAAAAGCCATCCAATTAGATATTTCTTAATTGGATACTTAGGTTCTGTGTGAACAATAATATCCATATGGTTTTATTGTAACCTTATGTATATATGTATTAAATTGGCTTTATAGTCCCCTCATTCTAGGGCTTAAATACTCTTTTTTACACCAAGGTCATTACATTACCAGGAACAAATGGAATCCTCTCTCAAATTTCCACTCAAGCAGACAAAATGATATACTTGATCAGTTAGGAATTCAGAGCCTGAGGTCAGAAATTTAGTTCAATATGGTGATTCTCCTGGTTTTCATGGGTCAAGACTGAGGGAAATAAAAACTAAAGTAAATATTCTCTCAACATAATAG
Source organism: Canis lupus familiaris (assembly GCF_011100685.1). NCBI lineage: Eukaryota > Metazoa > Chordata > Mammalia > Carnivora > Canidae > Canis > Canis lupus. Next base: position 6,831,547 of record NC_049256.1, on the reverse strand, counting down.
CAGAACACAAAGCTCAAGGATGTCTCATCATTTCCGCTCCTTTCGTAACACACGCTACACAAATACACTATTGAACAGGTGAAAGATAAGCACCATAATCATTCTCTGGTCTTACCCAAGATGATAGCCCTAGTGTGTATCTCACAAAAGAGAGTGCCCTTCTCCAACTGTGGTGTTCTTGTTGGTAACATTAATCATATCTCATACCTGTAAGGCATATTATCATTTTTTAAAGAGTATTTTTCTTGATCCACTCATTGTTCCCTTCCATTTGTCATAAAAACCTCCCCATCACCTACACATCCTCCCACTCCTGCTATGAACACTTGACACACATGGCATATAAATCTCTCTGTGTCTTGCCCAAGCTTTCAGTTAACATATCATAATTCTGGGAGTCCATTTGTGCACTACAAGTTTCAATTATTCATTGTGGCCAATCTAGTTTTAATAGATCAATCAGAGCACTGCATGTCCATGTAGGTACAGAAAACTTATCAAAAATGTTAGGGGAGGGCAGGGATGGTTGATATATGAAACCCAAAAGCCACCAATGTTTCCCCAAAAGTAGCATTTATTCTTTTAAGATTTAGGGAGATATACAATATATTAATAGTTATATATTAGTTTAATTACGTACTAGAAAAATATGTCACTCCCATATCAAGCCCCTAACTTCAGAGATAGTAGAGAGCTTAGGACAATAAGTAAAAGAATTCATTCATTTTAATACTATCTTTTTAAAAATCACTAACATCTAATAGTATATATAATATAGAGGTATAATAAAAAAATAATTGTAATAGGGACACCTGGGTGGCTCAGTGGTTAAGCCCATCTGCCTTCGGCCCAGGGCGTGATCCTGGAGTCCCAGGATCGAGTCCCACATCAGGCTCCCTGCATGGAGCCTGCGTTTCCCTCTGCCTATGTCTCTGCCTCTCTCTGTGTGTCACTCATGAATAAATAAATAAAATCTTTAAAAATAAAAAAATAATTGTAACATACACTAACAATTCAAGTTGGGAAAATTCTCAAAGAAAGAAAAGCAATAATTTGTAATGCCATCAGCACAATACAACACAAAAGAATAAAACCATGTGAGCAAACCAGGTATTATTTCTAGAGCAAATATGAGTGAAACTGGAAGAGACTTTACAGATCAACAAAACCAACTCCAAGTAAGAAAATGAAATTCAGAGAGGGTAAGATCCACAGAAGCTAAGATCACTGAGCCAATTAGTCACCACAATGGGACTAAACCAACTCAGCTCACCCCTGATTCCAGGGACTTTAAGTGGCTGGCTCTCTCTCTGCTTTATGTTTGAGAGACAGCCACTGATGATGAAATTAAATTTGATTTCCATTAACTGCACACAACAGGCTATGTTATTTGTTTTTCTACTAGGATTCCTTCTATTTCTCTGACATTTTCTTAAGTGTCCTTGCATAAACCTGAATGACCCAGAACACAAATTCCAGCACTACTGCAATTGCTTACAAAAGCCAGGACAAGTAGTTCACAGATGAGAAAAGAATGAATGTGAGAAATTAATTCTAATCAGGCTTAAAACTAAAAGTGGGCTGCAAAAGCCAATTAAATTTAAAATTTAGACAGTCAAAGGGACTTTTCAAAATGGCCCAGATTTTTAAACACACATTTAAAAAGCAAATAAAAAAGAAAAAGGTCAGAAGAATAATATACATCTATGCAAAAATCATAAGTGACCAAGTATAAAGAGGACTTGGATGATAGCAGGACGGAGTTATTCAGGACTGGTCTGTGATGGATAAAGCAGTAGTTTTTCTATTCAGCCATTTAAAGATATCCATTGATCACTGGTTTAATCTATACAGTCTGCCTTTTATAACAATGCTAAATACCCACCATGCCTCTGAATTACCGTGAAATGACCCTATAACAAATTTTGCTGCTGCTGCTGCTACTGCTGCTTGCACTACCACTGGCTAATAGTTTTAGATCATTTACTCTATTTGCTGCCTTACTAAGTGCTTAGCTTACTTACTCTATGTCTCCATTTAATCCTCACAATCCTTATTTTCCCATTTCTCAGAAACCTGAGGTTTGGAGAAGTTAAGTAATTTGCCACTTAACAAGTAAGTGGTAGAGTCCGAATTCAAACCAAAATCAGACTCACGGACCCATCTTCCAGTTTCTGTGGTAATTTCCATGACAATATGTATATTATCATCTCTTTGTCTTCTATGTGGCAAGAATCTATAGAGTCAGGTGGACTGGATTAGGGGATCCCTGGGTGGCGCAGCGGTTTGGCGCCTGCCTTTGGCCCAGGGCGCGATCCTGGAGACCTGGGATCGAATCCCATGTCGGGCTCCCGGTGCATGGAGCCTGCTTCTCCCTCTGCCTGTGTCTCTGCCTCTCTCTCTCTCTCTCTCTGACTATCATAAATAAATAAAATTTAAAAAAAAAAAAAAAAAAGGAACTGAATATAAAACACGAACAGGAATGAGCTGCCACAATTTCACACAGTGATACTGCTTTAGGCACCGTATATAAAATAGTGACAATTTATCCTAATTAAATCATTACTATTGCATGAGGTCCAATAAATCTCTCAAAAAATAATTAAGGTTTGCCTTTCAAATGCATTAATATGTGTAAGTGCATCAATGTAGACAGTTATCTAGGGAAGACTGCTTTGAAACCAAACAGAAATTGCAGAATGTTCTGCTTCATCGACAGGAAGGCAATGTGTGGCAGAGGCCACGTGTACTTCCAAAGGCAGTATCGAGCACAAGGAGGACACTCCTGTAGCACCTACTATGACACCAGTGCTTGATGGAGGTTACCTCAGTGCTTTCCTTCTTCACTAAAGGAAAGCACAGAACCAAATGAAAAGAGCAGTAGAAATGTGGAATTGGAGTGTTTCAGCACTGAGCAAATAAATGAACCTCACAGAGGTGAGGAAGCAGGAGAAATAGTGCTCAAACCTAAAAGTGGTTCAGAAGAAACCCTCCAGAAAGAAAAGACCTGGATTTATGATATTGTTGTTCACTGTATAACACTCTGAAAGATGAAACAGCATAGAAAATAATCAAAATAAAACCTTAGTTCAAGTAGCCCCCGAGGCGATTGGGGGCTCATATAGGCAAGGTCCCTCAAAGGCATCCAATAAGAATGTGTTAGGCACGTGGGATGCGCGAGGGTACATGTTCACTCCTTTTTAACTTCCTCTTAATGCTGAAGTAATTCCACCTTTCCTGCCTGAAATGTCACGCCGAGCCTGATCTCATGGTGAAGGAAAATATCAGGCTCACATTCTGAATAGCCTATACAAGCTAAGGAAGTACTGGAACAAGAAACTGCATTAGTAGCATCAAGACAACTCAGAAAAATACATCTGAAACAGATGCATTATAACATTAAAACAAAGGTATAATGAGGTCACTTCAACAGCATGTGAAATTTTGACCAGCTGGTATACCAATCAGCCGCTAGTACATCACCAATTCGGTTAATTCAAGGTTCCTAAATCAGTCTTTGCCTGAGGTAATACAGCAGAAGTCTAAAGCCCTGTGGGACAGCATTCTTGCTCTGCACAATAGAAATGCAGGCAAGAGAAACATGAGTAGCGAACGTATAATCCAAGATCGTGTTAATGGGAAAGTACTGCCAAGTGACACAGCCAAATAAAACAGTTTCAGTAGAAAGGCTGAGTACAAGAAAGAAATGAGGTGCTAACTAGGAATTCGGGCTATGCAAACCAGCATTTTAATAAAGAGGAAGAGGGAGGAAGTGAATGAAGGGGAAGGAAAAGGAGGAGAAAGGAGAACAGAGCTGGAAGAGGAGAAGGGAGGAGAAAGAGCTTTCAAATCTCAACAACAGTACCAAGATGACATCTCAGTCTGCTGATGTGCTGTTTCAGAATGACGCTACACCTACAGTCATAAAATATTTCTGCAAGCTGACATTTTTTAAATGTTTCATTTAGCTGTATGACTCTGTTGGAAAGGATCTGACTCAAAAGATTACCAGCTTAATTAGATGGGGGGGAAAAAAGTAAAATAACCATTGTCTTTGAGTACCAAGTAAACCTCTTTACTTTGGCAGTTAGAGGGTAGAGGCAATGAGAAGGGAGGGAAGTGAAAACCCAAAGGTGCCCATGGAATACAAGATAGTTGTTAAATAGCTCTGCATGACAAAGATAATTTTTTGATGGATTTTGAAATTTCCTGGAGCTGTGAAGGGGATGCCAGAGAACTAAGTTCTACACAGAGGACCAGCTCAGAACAACTCCATTGACAACAGAAAAAGGAATCAGGAGAGAAGAGACAGGCTTATTCAGAAATTTTCCAAAATGACTGCACTGCCGAGTACATGATACAAATGCCCTCCTCCTTACTCACAGAGTTATCAGCAAATGCCACATTGCTGATATGACTTGGTTAGGATGGGCCTCTTACAGGAACTAAGAGGGGTGCCTAGTTCTGTGTTCTGCTGAGCAGGAGGTGAAAATGGCACACCAGCAAACACAGACATAACATAAACCGGAAAGACTTCTTTATTCCAAATCTTACAGCTTCAAAACTATAAGCCAGTATAAAACGCCATATAGTGCCACCTAGAGGCAAAGAGGATAGAGAACCTTTACCATGGGTGATGGTACACAACCTCTTCAACAACAAAAAAACACTTATCCCCACTGAACACATTTTTAAAAAGATTTTTGTCTCCCAAGTTGCATTTACTGGATAATAATACTTTTTAAATTAGACACATAACTGATATCTGTTGATATTATTTTTCTTTGTAGACTTTTTCACCTCAATTAGATGACTTTTCAAAGACATTAAAAGTAAGGGTTTTTTGTTTGTTTGTTTGTTTGTTTTAATTTTAGGGAGAAAGAGAACGAGCAGGGGTGGGGGTACAGAAGGAGAGTCTTAAGCAGACTCCACCCTGAGCACAGAGCCCGGCATGGGGCTCAATCTCATGACCTGAGCTGAAACCAACAGTAAGATGCTTAACTGACTCTGTCACCCAGGTGCTTCAGAAGTAGGGTTTAAGACAAGACAATCCCAAAGACACAACAGGAAGAACACTCAAACTGCTTGTTCAAGTTTCTGAATTACTGATAGATAAGTATTCCTACCAGTAAGTAATACTACCAGTAATAGCAAAGATAATTGCACAGGCCACAGCAAGAAGGTTTGGAAATAAATATAAATAAATACAGATAATAATATATAAAAATTCGTTCACTAATTGTGACAAGTATACCATACTAATGTAAGATGTCAATAACAGGAGAAACTGGGTGTGAGGTATACAGAACTCTGTACTGTCTCTGCAATTTATCTAAAAAACCTAGAAATATTCTAAAATAAAAAGCTTATTATAAAATTGAATATAGGGACTATAGACTCCTCTGACTGATGTCAGCATGCTAAAAGGAGACTGACTAATGCCCAAAGAGCAATATTCCAAACGCCTAATGTGAAAGAAGATAGGCTACCGTGGTTCATAACCAATTGAAGAGCAACAGGAAAGGCTCCACGTGACCAGGGTGGCCACAAGAATTAATATGATCATCACAATGCCTTGGACAGAGCAGATGCTTATGCATGTCTTCTTAACTACCTGATGAATCTAGAACTGCCTCTATAGGCATGTGCTGAGTTGAGAACCAAATCTTGGAGAAAGTATTTGCTGTTTCCTCTAGTCAACTTCAGAGACTAATCAGGTACATCCCCCCTTAAAGGTACCTGTCTCCCCAACACTTCCACCAGGGGAAAAAAAACTGACCTTTCCTTCTTCCTAAAAAAGAACAGTCATCAGATAGGAGACCCCTCAACTTCTAGCCTCCCATTCCCACTTTTAAATGCATTTGTCTTTGCAGTCATCCTTCAGTCCTTCATGTCCACCTTAGTCTAAAATAAAAAGAAAACGGAGGGGAGAGAGGGGAGAAAAAAGAAAAAGAAAGAACAGAAAAAAGAAAAAGGAAAAGGAAAAAGCATGCCTTCCTATGCTCAGGCTCCAGGCCTTACAGTGACTTGAACATACCCGAGTCCATGACTCTCTGTCTTTAATGTTCTTACTTAGAAATCATCCCATATCTCTTCTTTCTTTATTCTCTTTTCCAGTTTTCTCCTCAGTATAAATATTCAATTGTTCCCTTTAAACAAACAGCCTACAAAAGACCCAAAGCTCCCTTTCATCCCATGTTACACTACTACAACCCACTCTCCTCTTCCCAAGAAAATTGGTCACTCTTTCTAGATCTTCTTCACAGCTTCCCTTTCCTTCCTTTCCTACCAGTAAATATTTGTATTCCACAGTCCTTGTTTTCAGCTTCGCACACTTCTGACTCTGCTTATGCTCCCCTAGATGACTGCAGCCAAACTCAGCTGCAACCATGGCCATAGATCGTAATTCTCCACATCCATCCTAGGCAACCGTGCCAGCCTCCTGAACACGGTCATCTGCAAATCCTCCACTCAGATGTATACCAAACTAAACTACCTCTCTTGACCCCAACCCCAAAACCTACTTCTCCTTTCCTGTCATCCCAAATTTTGGGAATAGGACCAAGAAATCAGATCAAGAGTTATTTTCAAATACGTTTCCATTTCCCTCATTTGCCTACATGCAGCCACCAAATCCAGTAAATTCTACCTCCTTAACATCTTTCAAGTCCATTCTTCCTTATCTGTCATATCAGTTGTTTCTTTGGTTGGGCTGCATTGGTTTTCTCTCTGATGATTATAAATAGTCTTCTAAACTAGTCTCCTAATGTCCAATGCTGCCTACACCACTCCATTCCATGGGATACCCTGAAGAATTATTTTCTAAAATGCCAATCTGATTGCAATATTCTTAAAAATCATTAAAGACTCCTTAGTATTTTTAAACTAAAGCTCAAATTCCAAAAAAGTCACTCCCTTCATGAAGCAGTTTATACCTCTCTCTAACTTCATCTCCCATCACTTCTCCATGCTCCAACCACCCCACAATACATGGTCCAAGGATTCATCACTCTCTTGTTTCCTCATGCCTTCAAATATGCTACCACCACAACCTGTAATAGAATACCTCTTCTCTGCCAGGATAACTTCAAATATCTCTTGAAGAATCTCTGGTAAGTCTCCTATTATTATCCTACGGATAAACATTTCCTTCTGTGCCTTGGCCATATCTCTTTCACTGTGCTGACTGTGTTGAGTTTCTAGTTTATTTATCTGTCTCCTTCACTAGGCCATAAACAAAAGGACAGCACATAGGTCCTTATCCTACAACTAACCTGTTTCTGATCTGGTCCCTAAGAACACATGGCATCCAAACACAAAGGCAATCTATATCCAACTCAGCTCAACCAACACCTATCCCTAAGTAGATCGCCTCTGAGCCAGTGACCTGGAGAGTGACAGGTAAAGCATATAATTCTGACGAATCCAGCCCCATATATTTGGCAGGCCCAATGCTTATTAATTCTTGGTTCACAGACAGAGAAGTAAGTAAGAATCACTTCTAAAAGGAAGCACGTTCACATATCTTACCATCGAACTCCCAAGCCTTCATTCCCCCTGAATGCAGCAAGCAAATTCAATTACGCTATTCAAATCCAACTAAAGCATTTCGGCAAATATTAAGTATTCAAATCACTTTGGAGGAAGGATTGGGATGTCTTAGTGAGATGAATAGACAGACATATTAAAGGGATAGCAGACTCATCCAAGTGGATTTCAGCTGCTAATTTCCACAGTTTTTAATTTCTTTAAACAACCGGGCCCTAAGTGAAATCTTTTGCTCATCATTTGGGAAGCCTTGCGTTTTAAAGGACCCAGTTAAATATAACTCTGTCCTGGGGTTACTGTGGGAAGTCCATTCCTGTTTTAGCTAATTGATACTGAAGCAGTTTTGTCATTCCCTGGATTTTCTGTAATGTACCACATGCCAATTAATCAAGTTAGATTAGCACAAGAGAGGGAATGCATTGAAGCTCTGCATTGCAAAAGAAGACTTTATTTTCTCTCCTTGCTATGGAACTTTGTGCCAGTGGAGTAATGGGAAGAGATCTGAAACAGTCAGTGTTCTGTGGTGAAAGATGCTACAAAAATACACTGGTAGTGGAAAAGCAACTGCTGCCAGGCAGCTGAACAAAATCCTGGCTGTCAAGGGTGCTCTACAAAACGAGAAGCTCCAGTTTCAAATGCTTTCTCAAGGAACACTTCCCCCCTTCCCCCCCCACTAGACCTTCATTTGCAAACTCAAACAGGTCCCCACTGGACCACACAATCTTTCCAAATCTTCCCTAACTGAAGCCTCCATGAGAGAAAACTCATGTTAATATATATTCACAGAGGCTCTTCACTTCCTTGCTTAGTGACAAAATACATGGTCTTAAGAAGCCAGGGTCAGGAAATCCTCAAAAGGCAGGCAGGCGCCCACAGGACTCCACATAGCTGTTTTCCAGGCACGCGCAGAGGCTGTGCTCAGCAGCAACGTCAGGGGAGCATCATCAGTGACTCCTGCCTCCCTCCTGCCCCCAGAGATGTGGCCAAACGCTTCTGGCTATTTTGGAAATCTGGTCAACGTTTTTGCCTGCTTTTAATAATTCTAATATATCGTGACAGGTTTATTTTTTCAGCACTTTTCTTCTCCTGGGGGTTCTCCTAGGTGTGCCGGTGGGAAAGAGAAGAAAATTACTATTCTGCCAAGCTCCAGCCTAGAGAGGAAACATCAGAAACTTCAATCCATCAAAGCAAGGAGGTTACATGAAGCTGTACACAAGCTACACAAGAGATTAAATGTTTGGACGTGTGGAGGCAAAAAGCAACAACACCAACAAAAAAAAGAAAAAAAAAAAGCCAGTCCTGGTTGAGAACTGGTTCTCGTGACAACACCCATTTTTTTTTTTTTTTTTTTTTTTTTGACAACACCCATTTAAAGGAGAAAGAAACTTCATCCATTCTGCTGTCACGTTTAAAATGGTGATCTCTCGTCATCCTCTTCCTAGGTTGTAACGACAGATAAGCAGAGAAAGAGATTCCATTTTCTTCTTCTGGTGGCTAAACAGCTCATTCTCGATGCCAGTGGGTAAAATAGAACAGGACCATGGCCCCATCTAAACTCTATCACCTACTCTAAAGGAAGATGATAGGAGCCATATTACTAATCAGTTAACAGAAAAGATAGTGGCAGAAAGAAAGAAAAGGAAGAAAAGAAAGAAAAAAAGAAAAGAAAGAAAAAGAAAGAGAGAGAGAGAGAGAAAGAAAAAGAAAAAGAAAGAAAAAGTAGATCAGATCTAAAAAGAAGGACCCAAAAGGTACCTACACATTGATATAGAGCTGGATCTACACTTAAGCCACACAAATAGGGCAGGTATCTATTTTTATGATAATATAAGGGGATGGCTGGGGAGTGAACATTTGCCAGGTACCTCCCACTTGAGGAACATGCTAAGTTCTTTAACCACAACTCAGGAAATGTACTTATTTTATTTTTTTTAAGATTTTATTTATTTATTAATGAGAGATACACAGAGAGAGGAAGAGACATAGGCAGAGGGAGAAGCAGGCTTCCCTCCCTCCCAGGGAGCCTGATGGCAGGACTCGATCCCAGGACCCTGGGATCATGACCTGAGCTAAAAGTAGACACTCAACCACTGAGCCACCCAGGTGTCCTATACTTGTTTTAATTAAGGAAACTGAGGTTCAAAGCAGTGAAGTAATTTATCTAAGGTTACCAGTGGGGAAGTTGCAGAGCCGGGATTTGACTCCCCTCACGCCAGCTCAAAAGGAGGTAATATTTCCAGAATAACAGGCACTGCTACCAAAAACATTTTCCATCTATGATGCAAAGACCCACAAGACAGGCTCCAACAAGTTCAAGTCTTCTATTCAATCCTGAAGGGTGAAAAATACAAAATTTCATACCTTCACACCTTTATGTACAAATAAAGGTTACTTACTAGAAAAAAAAAAAAAAAGGTTACTTACTAGTAATTAAGTCGTTTACTAGGAGTTACTAAAATGTGGAATTCACAGAACAAAATTAAGGACTTAAGAGAATTGAGTAGGGACTTTCAGCATGCCACTACGAACTCTGGCTGCCCAAGAAGGGCGTGATGGTTAATTTTATGTGTCACCTTGACTGTGTCACAGAATACCCACATATCTGGCTAGACATAATTTCTGGATATCTCTATGAGAGTTTTCTAGATGAGATTAACATCACAATTTGTAGACTGAGTCAGGCAGACTGCACTCTCCAATGTGACTGGGCCTCATCCAATCCGTTGGAAGGCCAGAATAAAATAAAAGGCTTAGTAACAACTCTTTCCCCGTGCCTGATTGTCTTTGAGGCAGAATGACAGTCTTCTGACTTTGGACTTGAGGATTTGGACTGGAACTTATACCACTGGCTTTCCGGCTTCTCAGGCCTTCAGACTCAGACTGGAACTGTATACCACTGGCTCTCTGTGGTCTGACTTCTCAGCCTCCATAATCACATAAGCCACTTCCTTACAATAAATCGCTTTATATAAATCATACACACAAAACCACCCTAGGGTTCTGTTTCCAGAGAATCCTGACTAACATAAAAGGACGACACCAAAAAGCTCTTATAGCCCTGGACATATTTGAAAAATCAGGATTTCCACAATTCACAAGGAGGAGATTTTCAGTTAATCTTCAACTGAAGATTAACTAAGTTGGTTGGTTGTAGATTTCAAATGCTGGTAGAGCTTTTTAACAATAAATCACTGTGAGTCCTGTCACTAAGGATATATTTATTGTGGATTACTTGACAAGTGCTATCGTATATACAGATACATGATAGAACCAACATCTAACAACTAAATTTTATTTTTTATTTTTTTTTTTAATTTTAAAATTATATTTGATATTTTGGTTCAAATAAGAATCAATTATACCACTACTGCCAAAGCAGATAGACACATATTCTACATGGTCCCACCACCAAATTCCCTAGGAAATGACACATCATTGTTATCCCAAGTTTTTGCACTGAAAGGTAACAGAGTTGGGGCAACTGAACTGAGGGTTGTTCTTCACCTCTCTAGGAGTCCATATCCTTAAAATATTGAGAAACATGACCTGGATGATAAGGTAACCCCAAATCCTTTTGCAACAGCCTCTTACTCATAATTCTTACAGTGAGAAAGTTACTCTTTTCGTTTGTCTAATGTAAACCCTTCTCTGTTTTGATTTGAGCCTAGGTCATAAACCTTAAATGATGTATGCAATGAATTATCTAAACCACAACACATGCCAGGCCTCCAAGAGTCACCTTTTACTGGATGTGTGCTAAGATCTCCCCACAAGACACATGCCACCCAACTCTGTACCTGAGTCCAACCTCAAGATAGCTCTCTACCTTACAAGCTTCTAAACATACAATGAATATTTCCATTTTTTGAATCTGGAATGGTCACTATGTAGGAAGATAAGGCTCTCAGATTTAGGCAGAAATTGTTCCCTTGGCTTTCCCGAACACATTCAAGTCCCCCACCTATTCCTGGACAGCCTCTGAATCTTAACTCTTGACTTCAACCTTGATCCTCCAATCACTCCAAGAGCCAACATCTGGTCACTTCCAAGTTAGGATGAATTCTCTGTCTTCCTATAGCTAACGTAACCCTAACTTCTGCTGCTGTTCATGTAACCCATCACCAAACACAATAAGCCTGGACCAGATCTCAAAGTGATCCAAGAGAGGTATTATAACGAAAGAGCAGAAGTGGGAAGAGAGAATTGCTAAGGGAATAAAGAACAATAGTTCTTCCAGTTTACTAAAGATGTAGGCTGAGAATTATCAACATGGAGACTGAACTATCTCCTGGACAGTGACTTCTAATCCAGGAGCATATCACACCCCTTAAACTACATACAAAATCCTGTGTGCAGGGCAGCCCCAGTGGCGCAGCAGTTTAGCGTCGCCTGCAGCCGGGGTGTGATCCTGAAGACCCGGGATTGAGTCCCACGTCGGGCTCCCTGCATGGAGCCTGCTTCTCCTTCTGCCTGTGTCTCTGCCTCTCTCTCTCTCTCTCTGAAAAAATAAATAAATCTTTAAAAAAAAAAAAAACCCTGTGTGCATATGTGTGTGTAGTACTCAAATCTCTCAGCAGATTCCCAAATAGTAAAAGAAAGGCTAGAAATCATGGCTATGATGAAATGCTATCAATTATATATACAACATTATAGAAAGTCTCTAGATAGGTGAAAAATAACATGGTCTTTAATGTGATTTATTATAACATGTATAATAATGATATATCTAGTTTAAGAAAACTCTGTTTTATATTTCAAATTCATTCATATTAACTAATTTACAAATTCAGAGACCTACCCCAGGATGAGTCTGGGGGATGACATGAGAAGATGTGAGAACAAAGCTTCAGAAGAAGACACCTCAAGTGCCAGTCAAACAGCAAGAGTATCATCTCTCACATCTAAGAGCAGACTCGGGTATCTGAACTGACAATTCAAGAAGATGTAGGTATCACAGGTTACTAGCCAGTTCTGAGGCTGGCTGGTACAGAAAACTATATCTCCTTACCTTCCCACCCGCACCTACCAAGTTGAAAATGTGAAATTACAACACCCCTCCCATAAAAAGTAGGTTTCTGTAATGTGCACCACATAAAGAAAAGCAGTCTCCAGCAAGGTGTGAAGTCTACTGTGAAAGAGCATAATATCACTGTGAAAATATTTTTGCTACTTTCACACATCACTTCGGCTAGTACAAAAAAATACTGCTACTGTAATTATATGGATTCAGTAAAACCTAATGAGGCCCTCTTGGCCTCCAACAGCAAATGCAGAATATAAATGATAATGATTTTCCTGAGATCTTCAAGGAATGAAATGTGGAGGATATTCATCTGTTTTTCTCCAGATGCAATACTGGCTCAAACTTTTACCCTTCAGAATATTCTCTGTCCTTTTGTATCCATGTACTAAGAACCGGTAACTAGACAGCTTGTCCACAACCTAAATTATGTTCAGAAATTTTAAATTAGAATCAAGGACAAATGTCTGTGCCTCCCTAAATGTGACTTGCCCTAGCAACCCATTTATTGGGTGAGTAAGGGTCTAACTCCATATAGACTTCTAGATATTCAGAAAAAGGAGCAAGTCGGCCATGCCAGTTATCAATGTATTGCCTCTCAGCTGGAAATCAATCCTCCGTTGACTGCTCGGTGAAAACTGAGTTGGGCCCTTCAAATATTTTTCCTTTGCCAGCAGTACAATGTTAAGCTCTGTTAGTAGAGATCTCTGAAAAGACAGGGATTACTGGTGGATCCCAGGTGTCCGGCAGCCTAATAAGCAATAGCACTCAGCCCCCCAGGAGCTCCCACTGTGGGCAGCTGCTTCCTCCAAGATACCACCCCCAAAATAGCTTTCCCTGGAACCCCAAAAAGCAGATTTCCAGCAAATTCCAGAACACAGATATCCAGCAATTTCAGCAGCATGAAACCATTACCACCTCTGTGCCATTCAGTGAGTCACACCTGGGGGGTTGGGAGGAAAAAGGCTCTTCCTTAAGGCATTCAGTGTCAGTCTTAGGGGTAGCAACCGCTCATTTACCCACTAGTTCTATACTCTCTGGAGTTTTCTTTACTTCTTACTGGACAATCCCTCATTGCCCCAATTTTCTATGTTAGAGTTAATAATTCTTGATATTGAGCTTTCCCTGATCCATTATTATGTGGTTTCTGTCCTGCAATCCAGTCCCAAATGATACACCTGCACCTCTGAAAGGCTGGAACATGAGAAATAGCTCTGAGAATGCCCAGTCAGAAAAGCTGACAGGTGAACTGCCATGCACTTAATTAACTCTGTTAACTGCCATCCTTTGCAGAATGGAGGATGGCAGACCAGAAAGAGGGAGACATGGAGCACCACATTTACCAACTGCTACCCTGCAGGATCCTGGGTTGGACAGGAGACATCCTTAAGGAAGCAACCAACCAGTTGGAGACACCAGGCATACACAAACTAAAACTTCAAGGCAGGAAATACTGAATGCTAAGTGAGGGTCATGGGCCACAATGCTATAGGTCAACGACAGGGTCTCAGGCTAAGAGGCTATGAGTTTCTATTTTGTCACAGCAAGAACAAATTACCTGCAAAAGCCTTGTGCCACAGAAAACAGAGACTGGTCTCTCTTTAAGTGGTTCTCCAAACCTCACTTTGTCCTCCAATAACGGGGTATTACTCAAATCCAATATATTGTGGACTCCTGGCTGTGACCAGTTGCCTTTTGCTTCAATGTCAAGAGATATACCTAAGTAAACACTCAGGCTGAGAAAAAGAATTTAAAAAAAGAAAAGCCATTTCAATTTAAATGTGTCTTTAACAGAAGGAGTCCTTCCTAAAAGATTTTAAAGAGGAGATTAGGGAAACATGGTGACTATAATCTATCAAGGCCAAATAAAAACGCCTTCAATAAAGCCCCTCCGCATGAGGCTATTAAGAAAACCCAATAACCGCATGGTGGAGAATAAAACCTTGTCATTCACTGAATGAGAGAAAAGTGATTCGGTGTAGAAAGCAGGAATAAAGAGTCTACCTTTGGCTCACCACAAGAGTAACAGTGGGGAAGCTCAGGAAAAGAAGCCCAAGAACAGGAGGGTTCTAATGAACCATCTGGAAGGTAGGAGAGAATATCAAAGGGAGCAAAAATGAAATTTTCTGATGATAAATGAGAGTGGTTTTCTAATAAGGATGAGCCACAAAGGATGCCAAAGGGGTTGTTCAAAATGAAGGATATTCACTTCACTTGGACTGAATAATTATAGGCAAGGAGCACAACCTATGGGGGGAAACCCCATAACCACACTCCTGCAAGAAAAAATGGGGAATGATGGTGATTATTTTTAAAGAGAAGGCAGTTGAGATGGGACGGGTTATGAATTTGGACCTCTGAATAGAGTAGTATTTCAGTAATATGTTGTAGTCCAAATTATAACAAAGCTTACTTCCCTGTATAGCTTTACTCATCTCTTCTATAGAAACATTCCCCTTTGTTTCTGTGTGAATATGAATGAATCACTATTAATTATAGAATATTTACAAAATCTCCATAATATAATGATGTCTTCATTTATCAAGACATATGTGTATTTACTTAGAAATATGAGGTTACTTTGTATTTTACAGGCTGGTAAAAATCTCAAAAAATTCTAGAAACTAAGATAAGGTTGGCAATGCTTTATTTTGTCAAGTAAAGGCATATTTTTAAAATACCATCACCATCACTCCATAAAAGAATATTTTAATAGTTAAGAAAGTAGCAAGGAAATCATCTCAAGGCAGAGAGTCCTTTAAACTGAACAAGTCTGCATTTACAAAACTTGCTACATAGCTCTTATATCAATAATTATTATCCTGTAAGATCAACAAAAACTTGGTCATGGACCAGGACTTGTAAATACACTCAAGTTTGAGAACTACCAGCCAAGAAGACGAACACAAGCTAGATACACAGTCTTAAAACTTAAAAAAAAAAAAAAAAAAAAAAAGGAGCATTTTGAAATTTTTTAGTAACAATAATAAAGACAGAAATAGGAAGAAAGAAAGGCTCATTGTGAACAATCTTAAAATAATCAGGGGGATATTACAGCTTGTCCATGTGTGTACGTAAGAGAAAAATTGGATAAAACTGACCCAGAGGGAGTAATCGAAGGGGAATGGAGACAATGCAGACACACTGAGGAAACAAAGAGTCTACAGTCCAGAGTGAAGAATGAATTGCAGAGCCTCCTACCTCCTCCACAGCCCCCTCGGTGTGCTCACTGGACTGAGTGCATTCCCAGGAACCATACACAGGGCACAACTGGTGAAACAGGACAAGGCAACTCCAGGGACAAAAGGAAAATAGAGCTTCTTTGAGCACGGTCCAGGTAGGTACTTATTAATTTTTTTAAGTCAGAATAAATAGAGGATTTGTATGGGCTCCCTCTGGTGGGTCTGTCAAACACATGAGATTTGCTTATTCTTTGCAAAATAAATGCCTCACATGTTTAGTAAAAATTTAGTTTTGAAGCAATTGAACAATGGTGCTCAAACTTTTGAGTCTCCCAAATGCTTCTAGGCTCCAAAAAATCATAATATTTGCCATTATTTGCAAACAATGATAATGCCTGCTACCACTCACCTTCTCTTCCCCTACCAGGTAATCAGTGTTCTGATCTTGGTGTTTATCATTCCCATGTATTTTTCTCACACACACCTACACATTTAAAAACCAAAACAAACAAAATTGTGTGACTGGGGGGGGGGGGGGGGGTGGATGTGGAAAGAGAGAAGGAAAAAGAGCTAGAGCAAGTGAAAGAGACAAAGCATAAGTACACAATGAGAACACTTGTTATTTGGGCATATTCTAAAACATCTATTAAGAAAGACATCGTAGGGGCAGCCCAGGTGGCTCAGAGGTTTAGCGCCACCTTCAGCCCAGGGCCTGATCCTGGAGAGCCAGGATAGGTCTGACATCAGACCCTGCATGGCGCCTGCTTCTCTCTCTCTCTCTCTCTCTCTCTCTCTGTCTCTGTCTCTCAGGAATAAATAAATAAAATTTTTTAAAAATTAAAAAGAAAGACATATAGTTTACTAGCACCCGGGTGGCTCAGTCAGTTAAGCGTCTGACTCTTGATTTCAGCTCAGGTTATAATCTCAGGATCCTGAGATAAAGCCCCCTGCCGGGACTCTGAACTGGGCATGGAACCTGTTTTAAGATTCCTTGTCTCTCCCTCTTCCCCCTCCCTGCCCCCCAGCACCCTGGCTCTGCTCTCTCAATCTCTCTTAAAAAAAAACAAACTAAAAAACAGTTTGGTATCACTCATAACTTCTCTCAAAATTGTATTAATTTTATCCATAATGACATAAGTACTCTATGTTAGCTACAATAAAGTATTCAATGTACAAATAATGCCAATTGTCCTTTATTCTTTATACTTCAAGAAAAAAAAACACCAGATTACAGAGCATACAATTTAAAAAAAAATACAAAATATCTCTACATAGTAAAAACTATATGCACTCCCCATAGAATGGTATAAGACTTGTGGTTCCTCTAGACTCTTGCCATTGTCAGGCTAATTAATTTTTGCTATTCTAATGGATTTGGAACAATACCAGGTTCTTTTACTTTTTTGACTTTGCATTTTGTTATTTATTGGTAAGGCCAGTTCTTGCTTATTGGTCAATCACATCTACTGGTAGGCTGTTAATGTTGACGATAGGCTATTAATTTAAAAATTAAATAAATTATTCATATAAAGAGTGTATAGTATATGTGCTTAAAGAATAATAAAAGCACATACATGTGTGCTCACCACCATATCCATTTTCAGAAAAGAAAACAGTACCAAAAACTTTGCAGCCCCCTTCATGCCCCTACCTGATCACAATCCCCTTGCTGCTCCTAACAGAGGTAACAATTAAATTTTTTCATTCTTCCCCTGCATTCCTTAATTTTTCCTCATTGTACAAACCCCTAAGTAACATACTGATTAATTTTGCCCATTTTCTAAACTCTATATAAATGCAATCATACAATGTAAGCTTCCGTAACTTTCTTTCTTTGCCTACAATTACTTTCCACATTCATTCATTCAATGCATATAGTTGTGATTTACTCATTTTTATAGATAGGACTCACATACCATCGTATAAATATAACCACAATTTACTTATCTGTTCTATTCTTGGTAGAAATATGGGTTGTTCCAGATTTGGACTACTACTAAGACTGCTATGAACATTCTCATCTATCTACTAATAAAAGCACTCAAGAACGTATCTAAGTATTTACATGGAAGTTAAATTTCAAGTGTGTGGTTTTATACTCCACCACAGCATTCCCATGGCTCCAAGTATTGGCCAATACTTGGTATTGACAGACTTTCCCTATTGGAGTTTTTCCAAACTAAGACTTTTAATTTGACCAACATTAATCTCTTAGCTGTATGCACACAAATATCTTCACCCCTGTTGCTTGTCTTTTAAGATCATTTATGAAAGGCTTTTGTTAGGCGGAAATCTTATCTTAAGGTAATCATTCTTTAACAATTTTTTCAATTCAGGATTTTTTTTTGCTCAGGGAGTCTGAGTTTGAGATATTATACTCTACCCCCAAGGTGATAACAATAATCTCTCATATTTTCTTCTTTGAGTTTTAAAGACCTCTTCACAAATGGATTATGAATCCATCCAGAATTGAGATTTTCATTTGGTATGAGATAAAGATCAATTATTTTTTTCCTATACAGATAATAATCTCAGAGCAATTCATGCAGAATCCATCACTTCCCCATTTACGTAACATCATTTCCATTTATAATAATAAATTCACAAATATGATGAGAGCTTTTTCAAAGTTCTTTATGTGACTAACCTTGTGCCAATAATAAGCCATATTAATAACTAGAGCATTATAAGTCTTGATGTTTGGTAAGGCATGACCTTATACCAATGCTTGTAAAAAATTGTTCTGGCTAATCATAAATTTGTTCTTCTTATGAATTTGAAGATTAGACCTTCAACTTCTCCAAAATACCCATTGGATATTTTGATTAGATTTATACTGAATTTATACATTGATTTTGGGGAACTGCCATCTTCATGATATTGTTTTCCTAACTATGAATCTATGATTATGGTATATCTCTACTTTTTCTCTTCTTTTATGTCTTAATAACATCTGGTAATTTTATCAATAAATATCTCAAGCATCTTCTGCAACAACTATACATACCTAGGCACTTCAAAGTTTTAGTTGATACTATGAATGAAATCTTTATTCCATATGTTTTCTAATTGGCTATTACCTATGGCTAAGAAACATATTTTTCCATATTGTCTTTGTATTCATCAACTTTACTGAACTGACTTATTAGTTCTAATGATTGACCTGAATATTCTAGTCAGTTTCTAGGTAAAACAGTTTTAGATGATTAAAGCTCATCTAAAGGAGCTTTAATCTCATGTTTTCCAATGCTATACCTTCCATTTCTCTTTCTGGCTTACTACATAGGGTAGAACTTCCCACATAATGATGAACAGAAGCAGTGATGGCAAGTATTCCTGATTTTTTGCTAATTTTGATGGAAATGTTTATAATGACTCACCACTAATGATGATGTTTGCTGTGACTGCTTGACAAACATCATTTAAGAAAGTTCTCTTCTATTCCTAATCTGCTAAAAATTTTTATCATGAGTCATTAATGTCATCAAATGCTTGTTTTTAAAGTCTAAAACATTAAATGCTGTCAAATTATTTTTCTACATCTATTGAGGTGATCACATGCTTCTTCTTACATCAGTTAATATAATGGAATAAATGTATTAATAGTAATGTGGTAAGACACAATATACCAGTGAATTAAATTTGCAAATATTTCATTTAATAATTCTATATCTGTTCATTAAAATAGAGAATCATCTATGTTCATAAAGATGAAACTTCTAAAATTTTCTTTTTCATCTAGTTTGTATATTAACATGACTAATCTCATAAAATGAGCTTGATAGGGCTCTATTCTCTGAAACAGACCGTACAAATCTTTCAGACTTGGTAAAAACATGCAAAATCATCTCAGAATGATGGAAGAGAGGCTATCATTAATCCTAGATTTAAGTGGTTTCAGTCTTCTACTGTATACAATGTGTTGTTCTATGATTAATATGTTCTGTCTCCTGTTTGGTTTTGTTTTTTTTTTTTTTTTTTTTTTTTTTTAATCTCAACAGTTGTCTCCCACATGAAACCAAGGAGCATCTCATGGTTGTTTGATACCTTCTTACAGACCTGGACCCCAGTTTGTGTTCAACAAATAATTTTCTGATTGACTGACAGACCCCAGTGTTTTGCATTCAGTCTTTAACCTTTTATCAGAAAGATTTCAAACACACACTAAAGGACAATGATTCTTTGTGTATCCAACACCCAGCTTCAATAATTATCATTTCATAACCAATCCTCTCCTATTCATCCCCACATGCCAATCCCCATATTTTCTGAAGACAATCACAGATACTTGTTCATTTCAGGATGTATATCTAAAGGAAAATGACTTTATAAAAATATAATACCACTATCTTATCTTAAAAAATTAAAGAACTCCTTAAATTCATTCAGTTAACACCCAAATTCCCAATGGTCTCAAATGATTTTTTCCTTAAAGATGTTTTCTCTTGAAAGGATCTATGCATCGTGATTTCTTAATCTTTCTTTTAATCTATAGGTATATTTCCCTTTTATTTTTCTTGCAACTTATTTGACAAAATTGAATCATTTGTCCTGTAGAGCAGTGCTTGTCAAATGGTCTATGTTGAAGGAACAGTTTAAGATTTCCAATCTGTCTCAGATGAGACACGGTCCTACTGTGCATGACTACCACACAAACTGAACACATGCAACTCACCAGGAGTAATGAAGAACCAGTTTATATGCTATTCTACAAAAGAAGTCCCCTGATAACGTGCTTGAATATGATGGCTTAAACATTTCTAAGCACTACTGCTTAAACATTTCTAAGGTCTTCCTTTTGATTCTTCTGTTTATTTCATTATACACATCACATCACAGCACATTGCCGTGCATTGCATCACTGCTGTCACATTTCCTACAGGCCAGATTTTGCTTATTAGTTCTCCATGGCATAGTTTAACATGTTTCTGTGCCCTCTGTACTTCCTATAAATTTGGAGCTGGATCTAGAGATTTGATCAGGTTCAGGTCCAAATTTTTTGGCAAGATTTTATAGTTGGCATTGTGTTCTTCCATCAGGAGACCTAAAAGTCTGGCCCTGGCTCCTCTTTTTGTGATGTTGGTGGTCACTAATGAACAATATTATTACCAGTACTAAATGTCAAAAGCCAACTAGTAAATTTGATTGTCCAAAGTTTTTTTCTCTGAGAGACTCTGTGCCCACTGGTGAGGTCTCTATGGGCCCAGTTTCTGACACCATGCAGGTCTTCTAGCTGGCAGTTTAGAGTTCCCACCATTTGTGAAGATCTTAGGGAGACCTTGTCACCCAGTTGTGCTGGAGATGGGCTTTACTATTCCAGGCACTGTATCTGTTTTGTAAGATTTGGGACTATTAAAAACTTTACAACCCACTTCCCTTCTACTTTTTTAGAACAATGTTGTTTGCTTTAGCATCTTAAGATGACACTTAATTCATTGATTTTTCAGGGTTTTAAGATTTTCCTAAAAATATTTAAAACTAAATGAACTACAAGTATCTCTTTAGCTACATCCAACACATTTTGCTTTATTAATGTTAAATATAGATCACACAATTTAAGTAGGGTCTACCAAGTCTCTTCAAAGTAAAGTGACTATTTTCCTGCACACCTGAGTAGTCTGAAGACAGTATTTTCATTGCTGGCTAATCCTAAGTAATTTGCAATTTACTGTAATATTTCTCTTTATCCCATGACTTTATAACTGTAAGTTTTTATTTTTTTAAAGATTTTATTTATTCATGAAAGACACCGAGAGAAAGGCACAGACATAGGCAAGGAAAAGCAGGCTTCCTGCAGGGAGTCTGATGTGGGACTCGATCCCAGGACCCCAGGATCATGCTCTGAGCCAAAGGCAGACGCTCAACCAGTGAGCCACCCAGGCACCTTGTAATGATGAATTTTTAAATGTCTGAAGATATGAAAAAATTTTATTGTCCTCTCCTCCTGCTTTCTATATAAATAAACTACATTGTAGTCAAGCACAGTTCTATTTGTGTTATTGATTCTTTGACATTTGTTTAGACTTCAGCTGTCAACTAGTACATGAACAACTTATTTTAGGTATCCCATATGACTGCATAGCTCTGAGTATAGAATTTGCCATTTGTATGTATAGTTACAGGATTTCATTTTATTTTAGTTACAGAATTTTAAAAATAAACATAACTCAAGCCTGTTATACATGTTTTCAGATTGTCTATATCTTTACTCATTTTGGTGTCTTAATTTATTGGTTTTTGATTAAAGTCATTTAAAATCTTCTACTATGATTATGAATTTGTTTGTAACGAGGTAAACTAGGCTGAGCACCTGCCAGCCACTGTGACCCAGACACCCTATTACTAGCATACATCTCCTCCAGCACATTAATTGTAGGTGACATTCTATCACTTGGTCATATTTCTTAGACTTTAACTTGTCTGTGTTCATTTCCTTTTCATTTTCTAATAAGCCCATACCCTTATTAATAATATTAATTCTAATTTAGAAAAGTCAGCTATTCTAAGTAGTAAGAATTCTCATTTAAGCAGCTCTGTGATCCTTCTTGTGTAAAGCTACCCTACTGCTGGAGTATCATGGATTCACAGGAAAACCTGAGGTACACAGTAGGCTCATATGGTGTGACTCATTTAATACAACAAAACAATGGTTACTTCTTAGTCTAGGGATCATATACTATACTTTTCCATGCCCAACAGTCCATTTAGCTTCTGTTCACAGGAAGGAGTTTTGTGATGATAATTGTTCCTCCTGTTTCCAAGAGCATGTTTAGAAGTGCAAAAGGAGTAAATTGAAATGAAACATTTCCTGTGTTTCATTTCATTCCATTTGTTTCTTATATAAAAACACAGATTTAAAAATATATGAATGAAAGACAAGTAGTACTACAGGATTTTAGGAAACAGACTCAAGCTTTTAGGGATTTTCATAATTTGCCAAAAAAAAAAAAAAAAAAAAGGAAATCGGTATATTATATCAGCAAACAAAGGTGTTGGGTGCTTTTGAGAATAACAAGAATGTCAGATTTCCTGATCAAAAACCTCAAAGCATCTAAAGATACACTTCAGGAATAGAAACTAAGACATCTGACAATGGAAAAAATGTCACGCATCTACAGGTATAAGAAAGGGAAGGCTAATGTAAGAGCTTGGGAACAAGAACATAGTTTCCAATCTAAGCCAATAAACTGCCAGTCCCCTCTCCTGTGTAAGAAATTCACTGTTCTCTAATAATATGAATACCTAATTAACATTTACAAACTGAGAAGTGGAATTATCCAACTGTAGGTTTCAGCATTTTATCTTAACCATCCTGGACTGAGGATAAATTTGAGCCCCTGACTATTCATTCACATGAAGGAACCCAGAGAAAGGCAGGTCTCAAGACTGAAAGAATAAGGGCAGACGAGGGAAAACAAAGGACCACTAATTTCTGTAGGTACTAATACAACAAATCAATCAAAAAATATTGAGTCTTGGGCAGCCCCGGTGGTGCAGCGGTTTAGCGCTGCCTGCAGCCCGGGGTGTGATCCTGGAGACCCGGGATTGAGTCCCACGTCGGGCTCCCTGCATGGAGCCTGCTTCTCCCTCTGCCTGTGTCTCTGCCTCTCTCTCTCCCTGTGTCTCTATGAATGAATAAATAAAATCTTTAAATATATATATATATAAAGTCTCGGCCTGTATAAAGGAAACCATGAAGGATGTATAATTCACAAATGCAAAATGAGGTCTCGTTTCACTGAGCTAAACTGGTTTCACTGAGATAAAGTTTAGTGACCTCAACAAGAATGTCCATGCTGTCTATCAATGATAAGAAATGTCTCAAGACTCACCTCGTGCTTAGAGAAGAGTCGGACGCCCTCCAGCTGGTGGAACACTGGGTAGTGCTGGGAGTCAATCTGGTCGCGCCGGTAGACATCGCCCACTACCAGGAAAGCATCCAGCCCAGCATGCAGCAGGTCCCACTGGTGTGCAGACGTGTGCGCTCGCAGCATGTGATTCCCATTTAGGTAATAGTTGTCTCCCTTCTTCCGGCTAGGATGGTCAGGCGGGATGAGCAGGCTGTCAAAGTTCTGCCAGGTGGTGACGACCGGAGAGAGGTCATCATAGACCGAGAACATTGGCGTCCCAAAGCGGCCCACATACTGCTTGTAGAAGTGCTCCTTCACCCTCTCTTTGATCAGCCAAAGAGGATGATGCTGCTGGTTGTGCAGATTCCTGCCAACCCTGGAGAGGACCTTCTGGGACAGGTTGCTATAGTCGTCCTGAGGGTAAGATTTGCCCAGCAGCTCTACCACACTGCCTGGAGCTCTTCGGGCAGCAAACTCTGAAGCAGCAGGTCTCGAGCCCAAGGCCTGATGATGATGATGGCCTTTGGAGACACTACTGGCTTTCCTCACCAGGTAAACATGCATATGGGCAACTCTCCTGAGAGCTGAGCAAACCATTGCAACTCCTCTCACAGATTCTGGAAAGAGCACACATGCAAAACACAAGTCAAGCTTCACTCTGTAAAAGATAAGTATGTCCTGTGTTTCCAACCTGCTCCCCACTGTCCTAATGACGTGTTTCCCCTACTACCTCTTCCACACAGACCAAAGACCCCATTAAGGAAATCTGCTGACTGAGGCTTAATAGGTACTGCTCTACATCAAAAGAACCTTAAAATCATGTTAGATCCCTACTTTCTAGCTATTCTTCATGGGTTTGAAGACAACTTCCTTTATCGTGTCATGTCATGTCCTGAATCCCTCATGTTCAATAAAACTTTGTGTGACAATTTGCTTTTATTTGAACTATATTCTAGAACCAAAAGGTTTAGAGGGATCGTCTAAAAGACAAGGCTTGGTTAACCCTAACAATGTCTCATTAATGAAAGGAAGTACATGACTATATACAGCAGAAGACAGGATATTTAAAACAGACATCCTGCAGGTTTCTGCCCATCATTCTCCTAACCTCAAAACTTGCTTAACTTTGACACATAGACTTCCTGGTTATTCCACTGTATTACAAAATGTTATTATATAATTTACAAAACTGCTACTACAATTTGTTACATTAACTTTTTTTGATATTTCAAATAAAATATACCACTTTGGGTGATGGTTATTTTTATTTAATATTTATAAAAATATTAAATATTGGGGTGCCAGGGTGGCTCAGTCAATTAAGCATCCACCTTCAGCTCTGGTCATGATCCCAGGGTCCTGAGATCTAGCTGCATCGGGTTTCCCTTTCAGAGGGGAGTCTGCTTGTCCCTCTCCCTCTGCCCCTCCCTCATGCTTGTAAATTCTCTCTCTCAAATAAATAAATATCTTAAAATCTTAAAAAGAAAGAAAGAAATTAAGAAAGAACAACTTAAGGAACTATTACACAAAGCATAATATTAAATATTATAGACTATACCAATGGACAGCTGAAGTTATTTTTATAAACACAAATCTTTTCTATCCTCACATCTGGTCATGTCATTTAAACTAAATACCAGTGCAGTATCCCACCATTATATTTTTGTTTTGTAAAAGAGCAAGCTTCTAATATGCACCTATATTAAACCAGGAATGGGGCTACACTTACTTGGGAAGGGATACAAAGCAGCCAGAAGACAGAGTACTGACCGAATCTTTTTTAAAAACATGTCTAGAATTTGGGGCACCTGGGTGGCTCAGTCAGTTAAGCATCTGCCTTCGGCTCAGGTCATGATCCTAGGGTCCTGGGATCCAGCCTCCCATCAGGCTCTTTGCTCAGCGGGGAGCCTGCATCTCCCTCTGCCTCTGACTACAGTGCCTTCCTCTGGTGCGTGAGTGCTCATGTTCTCCCTCTCTCTCTCTCTGTCAAATAAATAAGTAATATCTTTAAAAATTGGAATTTTTTTTATCTGTTGGGCTACTTTAAAGCATACAACCATGTAGTTATTCTACTTCAAGGCCCAATAATCATACTACGAAAATATATACCTTCACGATAGTAAGCTGCCTTAGGAGAGAATTCTATTGTTCCAAGTGACATCAAAAGCATACTGAGTAGTACCCAGGCATCAAGGTGCATCTAATTCAAAAGTGTAACTGAAAATATCTAGCTACAAGTTATCGTGTGTGTGATTGCTTATTAGAAGCCTGCGCATAGCACCTTTGCAGGAGACTGCCATCATGAGAAGATACCAGGAACTCCCCTGGATTTATTCATCTATGGCACTATTTTGTCAGTTGTTTCAAAAAGCATTTTTGGCTGAACTTCAGTGGAAATCTGTCTTCCCATATACGGTGTTCAGTGGATTGTCGATGAGATTTTAAATATGCATATGCCACCTTATACATCTTAGCACACAGTCACACTGTTAGGTTGTCAAATATCTAGCTCAGCACCCTTACCAAGACACAAGAAAGCATCTCTTTTCCTCCAAAAGTATATGCTGTTATGCAAAGGTCAGAATTCTTCTGGAAACATTCTATTGGTGCAGTGGTTCATGGAGTGCTATCTTTTCCTTCTTGGTTCCCAGCCCTTCACACATCCAAACCCACTTCTAGGTCCTGTTCCCCCATATGTGCCCACATATGTGCCCCAACTTCCTCATGCCTTTTTGTTCTCCTCACCCTACCTTTAGCTTGCGGAGGAAAGGTTAATGTTCTTGTCCTCTTTTCCAGACTTTTTATCTATCTGTGCAGCCCTGGCATATATTCCCCACTGTCACTTCTCCCCACTCAAGACATTTATTTGGTTTGTTTTTTTTTAAAGGAGATTTTATTTTTCTTATTTTTTTATTTATTTATTCATGGGGGCAGGGGGCAGAGACACAGGCAGAGGGAGAAGCAGGCTCCATGCAGGGAGCCTGACGTGGGACTCGATCCTGGGTCTCCAGGATCAGGCCCTAGGCTGAAGGCGGCACTAAACCCCTGAGCCATCCGGGCTGCCCTATTTGGCTTTTTTGTTTTTTCTATTGTCACCTATTACAGTGAGAGAATAATGATTATGATAGCTTTACGACTTCCCTCTCAGAAGGAGATGTCCTTCTTTTGTCTCTCTCAATTTTTTTTTTTTTTTCTCAAATTTCTAAGAAACAGTTCCAGGCTCAGTCAGTTAAGCAGCTGCCTTCAGCTCCAGTCATGATCTCCAGGTCCTGGGATCAAGCCCCACATTGGGCATCAGGCGCCCTGCCCAGCAGGCAGTCTGTTTCTCCCTCTCCTTTTGTCCCTCCTCCTCCCCCTCTCCCACTCTTGTGCTTACACACACTCTGTCTCTCTCAAATAAATAATAAATAAATAAATAAAATCTTTAATTAAAAAAAACAAAGAAACAGTTCAAGTGGAAAACACAGGAGACCCAGGAAAATGACACCACCAATGGCAGTCATACTTCTATTGTTCCATTTTCAGCAACCCTGCGAGGTTAAGTGTTATTCCTACCCCTTTACAAAGAAACTAAGACTCAGAGAGATCATGCAACTTGCATAAACTCATATACTTCCCCATGGACAAAGTTCAGAACCCTGACCAACTTAAATACTGAATACAATACAATCAAGAGCTCCCAGACTATTAAATACAAATTACATCTCTTTAATTAGCTCTCTTAATTTCTCTTACCTGAGCAATTTAAATTATATATAAATGCATTTTAAATGAATGAATAAACTGATAAATCAAATAAAACCCACTAGTTTAGATAGTGGGAACAAAATGCTATTTAACCAAAAACTGGTAGGCCAAACCTGCCCATGTTCTGTTTTTGTAAATACAGTTATGCTGGAATGCAGCAATATGAAACACATTCATTTACATATAGTCTGCAATAGCTTCTCTACCATGAAGGCAAAGCTAAATAGTTGCCACAGAAAACATATGGCTCACGAAGACCTGAAACATGTATTATTCTATCCTTTACAGAAAAAGTTTGCTGAGCCCTGTTTCAACTTCATTAACTGAGAAATTCTTCCAAACTATTAATATCTTCCTAGTCACAAAATATGCAGATTATAGAGCCACTAAAAGTAACAAAAGTATATGGATATTAAATGTGCCGATAATAGTACAGAAGACACAATGAGACCAACTGTGACAAGAGTCAATAGAATACAAAGGGCGAAAGACCACACTCTGCAGAGACACCCACGTGGCTGTGACCCTAAGTCAGCCCTTCAGGCACTGTGTATTACCCTTGGGCCCCTGGTTTGAACTTTCTGACTCTTAAGTTTCTCATGTAGAAAACTGTAAAAAACAATACCTACCTCATAGTAAAAGAATTAAACTAGATCCTGTTCGTTATATACTTAACTCAAGGCCTAATACATAAAAGATGAATCAAGAGTTAAAACAACTCAGAGACTTCTAGAGGCCAGATAACAGAAAAACGGTAGTTATTCACTGATACAGGAAACACAGGATGAATTTTGTTTGTCTGTTCAAATGATTTTCATGTGTGTTTTTGTGGTTGGAGAGGGAAACAGCTTTGGACAGGTTAAAGCTAAATATGGCTGATCAGAGTCATGTTAGAATTTCTAAGGATCAGTCTGAGGTATGGATTTGAAAATGGGGTGAGAGATTAGTGCTACAAATGCAGGCCTTGAAAATTATGTGTATTGAGGTGAGAGTTAACATTATAAGAGCATACGATAGTCCATGAGCAGGTGAGAGCAAAAGTAAAAATGGGCAAAAGACCAAATTCTTGGAAGCTACCCTATTTAAGGAAAGGGTATATATAAAGAGTAAGCCAGAAGAGACTAAAGCGTACAATATCACAGAACCTAAGGGCAGAGAGTTTCTAGATGGCAACCAAGATCTTTTCTGAACCCACTGTATGTGCAATCCTTAGCATGCAGTATTATTACTATTTGTCTATCTTGTTGTTAGACCATGCAGTTCTTGAGAGCAGAATACACACATCTCTCTCTTATGTAAATCTTCATATACCCAGAGTCAAGCACTACACCTGATACTGGATGAAAGAACAGGAAAGAGGTGAAAGAGGAAAAACAGAAAAGGATGGGGAAAGAATTGGTCAATAGGATAAAACGTAACAAAGAGGTTAGGCAGGGGGCAAAGAAAAGAACTATTTGACAGAATGACCAACAACAGGGCAATTTCCATGGCTAAGTGAGGAAACAATCAGATTATCATGGGTGAAGACATGAATCAAAATGAAGGAGATACTAACTAAAGAGAGAATAAAAACATTTAAAACTTCTGAAACTGAAGGAAGGTAAGCTAAGGGAACTTTTAAAAGATGGTCCTAATCTCCCAAGGAAAGCTTTAGATTTATAAAGAAAAATATTATGTATGATCTCAACATTCACCAGGTAAATGTAATTTTTTTTCAAAGAGGAATGCTATAGTTTAGTATGAAAAGTTATGAATATTAGTAGGGTCAGAGGAGGGCACTATGCCAGAAATTAAGAGGAATCTATTTAAGAGTAATTTGTAGAAAATAAAAATTCAAAGAACATGAG
The DNA here is from genome assembly GCF_011100685.1 of Canis lupus familiaris. Classification (NCBI taxonomy): domain Eukaryota; kingdom Metazoa; phylum Chordata; class Mammalia; order Carnivora; family Canidae; genus Canis; species Canis lupus. Next base: position 6,802,353 of record NC_049256.1, on the reverse strand, counting down.
AAATTTGAAAAGGAAAACGGAAACTGATTCAGAGAAAGTGTAAGATCAGAATGTAGAGGGAAACACTAGAGGAATAATGATGATTGATTGATGTGGCCACTGGAAAGTCAGGAGTTAGCCAAAGAGAAGTACATTAATTGGTGACCTGTTATCCATGAACAACCTAACAGCAGAGAGCAGTCACTAGAAGATTTTTCTAGATAGACTCAAAGGTTATTGATTTTTAAAAATAAAGAAATAATTAAAAATTAACATACATTCTGTAAGAATCCAAGAAAGTCACCAGCCGAGGGCTCTGGTGGCTGGTGCAAATAAATATATTGATCCGAATACTACCTAGTACCAGATAATCTATGTTCCTTATACATTCTCAATTTTAACCTACTTTAATAAGAGTGCTTTACATTTTATGAAATAATTTCACATGTGCATTATTAATTCCAGTAATACCTCCTCCAGTACACACAGTTATTAGCCACAACTCACAGAAAAAGAAATATTGGTTCACAAATTACATAACTCAATTCCCATGGATAAAGTAGCAAATAGGGGATCAGATCCTTGTCTTCTAACTTTAAAATCCCATGATGTTTCCACTCTATGCCACTGAAAAAGAGAAATAAGATGGAGGCAAAAAGGACACAAAAACAAAGGTATAAATAAGAGTTTCTTTAGCCAGTGGTACAAAGCTTTAGTTCTATAAAATGAATATAAAAATGTCATGTATTAAATATATAAAGAACTCTATGTACCTCTCACCCTATCATGACTTAAAAATAATATGCCAGAGATAGTCAACACTACTAAAAAATGCAATGAACTTTTTTCCTTTATTACTTACAAGGACATTTTGAGATGTCTGCAAGAGGCCAAGACTCTTTTTAAAAGGCTATTCAGGTAAGTTTGTGCTGACTTTCTTTTGATACATTTCCCCATAAAAGTCAGAAAGAGGCAAAATCACTCTACTGGCTTTAGACTGAGTGCCTCAGGGCCCTATAAAAAGTGCTCACTGCTTTGTTTGTTGATGATGGTACCTGGGAAGATAAGAGGGTGGTTTCTCTCACTGTACAATATGGGCTAATTCACTCCATCATATTTTCCTTCCTTCTTTGGTCATTCCAAGTTATACAAACATACAGTATTTCAAGCTACTTTGACTAATAAAAGATCATAAGAAATAAAAAATTATTATGTCACTCTAAAGGACATTTACTTATAGCTATGATGTAACTTTGTGTTTATAAGAAAAAATAAACAATTACAAACAATTAACTCAAACCAGAAAAGAAATGAAAAATCTGAGTGGAGCATGCCCTTTCTTATGTTCTTGGTCACTGGTAGCTGTAGCTAATAATTGTGTGTACTGGAGGAGGTATTACTGGAATTAGTAATGCACGTGTGAAATTATTTCATAAAATGTAAAGCACTCTTGTTAAAATAGGTTAACATTGAGAATGTACAAGGAAGATAGATTATCTGGTACTAAGTAGTATTCGGATCAATATATTTATTTGCACCGGCCACCAGAGCCCTCAGCTGGTGACTTTCTTGGATTCACCCAACACCACAAGAGCCCTTTTCTCTTACTCTCTGGTCCTCTATTTACATAGTCCAGAAATGTGGATTATTAGGAAACAGACTTCTGGCTTGATGTTGATACAACCAGGAGTAACTGTGCTGCACTGCCCAAACCTGCGGTAGGGAAGGAAGGACTCATCCACCCAGATACTCCTCAGGACTCTGCCTTTTTTCAAGACAGCCTTACCTAGGGGTGCCTGGCTGGCTCAGTTGGAAGAGCATGAATCTTGCATCCCAATCTTCATCTCAGAATTTGCTTCCTGGTGAATCCAGCCTGGGACAGATGTGACAGATTAAAACCTCTACTCCTCCTCCTGAAGTATAAGGACAGTACATTCAACGCCACTTTGATACTACCCAGATGCTCATTTTCCTTCTAATCAGAGCAAATTGGTTTTTGTGCAGTTAAAATATACATAACATAAAGTTTGTCATTCTTAAGTGTACAGTTCAGTTGCATTTGGTACATTCACATTGTTGTGCAACATCATCACCATCTATGCCTGGATCGTTTTTATCATCCCAAACTGAAACTTTGTAAAAACAACTTTTTTAAGCAAAATTACATAGTGACATTTTAACATTTTTAACTCTGTGAAGTCCTTACAGAAGTGCGGCTAAAGCTCATTTTCTTCAAGTGTCAAAATCAATGTACATAGCTCTATGTTCCAACTAGAACAGAAAAAATTTCTTGATAATTGACATTGGAACTAAATGAGGGGAAAGAGAAGTCCTAGCGTACCAAAAGCAGTACATCTTAAATAGATACTAGACCACTTTTTTTTTAGCTCTTTTGATACAAATGTTATACAATTCTCTATACTAAAACACAACTTATTCTGACCAAAAAACAATGGTCTGTGTCACCCAACAGAACTTTCTGCAATGACAGAAATATCCTATATCCACACTGTCAAATGTGGTAGAACCAGCTACATATGGTTACTAAGTATTGGAAATGTGGCCAGTGCAATTAAGGAATTTCATTTTTCATTCTATTTTACTTAATTTTAATTGAAGTTGACCACATATGACTAGATACCATATTGGACAGGGCAGATTTAGACCCTCATATAAGAAAAATGAGAATTCCATTCTCTAAACAATCAAACTGATTCCTAAGATTGTATTTTAGGATACAAACTAGCTTCTAAAATAGTATATGGATTTCAGCTTAGAAACAGATATTCAATCTTCAGAAAAATTTTAACAATTTGAAAACTAGAAAGGACTAAAGAAATCATTAAGTCCAACAGTCATAAAGAAGCTAAGTCACAGATTAACTATATTCCCAACGATATGCAGCCAATCAATCAGTCAGAGGTGATAATCCATTGGCCTAATTCCCAGGTACAAATTTGTTCTAATCTTGAATTCAGTTAAGATCTCACCTATAATGAGGAATCTAAAAGAATCAAGTACACAGAAGCATGAAAAGTAGAAAGGTAGTTACCAGTGATGCAGAGGAGGGGGGAATGGAGAGATGTTAGTCAAAAGTCACAAAGTTGCAGTTTGTGAGATGAAGAAGTCAAGAGATCTAATGTACAGCATGATAACAACTACAGTTTATACTACTGTACTATCAGAAATTCATGGAAAGTAAAGATTTCAGATTTTTTTTGTCATTAGATACCAAAAAAATGGTAACTATGTGAGATGACTGTGAATTAGTTTGTAGAAATCATTTCATATAAATGTGTATCAAATTACTATATTATCTTAAATACATAATTCTTATTTTAAAAATTAAGTTCAATTAATAAATAAATAAAAATTAAAAAGATATGTAAGGCATCTTGTTATATGGTCACAGATTGTATTTGGATGCTTTAAGTTGTTCAACAGGCCACATGAGAACACAGTAAGCTTTCTTCACCACTATAAATCTAGCTCAAGTGACTAGAACTAGCAAAACACCAAGTAAGTATTTGTTGTCAGAATGAATGAATTTTGTAATGGTTAAAACAGTCTTTCCTTTTAATGTCCCTCAGTCTTGTATGTAAAAGAAACTAAGCAGTGCATTAAGTCTGCTGGACTGGTCATTTCAAAGCACAATTAGCTTACAGGAAAGGGCCATTGTAAGCAAACATGACCCACATATGGTCACGACCACACAAAAAAAGATGAGGCACATTCCATTAACCTCCAGATGCAGTGCTTAAATACTTTCTACCAAGAAATATGGATCGTGGCTTAGTCAACATACAATCTGTACATTTTACTCCACTGAAATATGGTGGGGACATGGCCCACTTCCATAGACCTTTACTCATAAAAGGGCAAGACAAGAGTGTGCTTATGTTCCTGCTGAGTAGTATGAACACAACAACAACACCAACAATACAAATGTCTCTAAAAAGGCAGCTCTCTCCATTACTTGTGAGAGTGTTATTGGTGCAACCTTTCTAGAAAGCAATTCAGCACTACCAGGAGATTTAAAACTGTTCATACCCTTTGACAGGGTAATTACCCTTCTAGGAATATATCACAAGAAAATAATGTAAATGAAGGCAGAAGTTAAACACAAAGAAGTTTCACTGCAGTATGATTTATAATACAAAAAAATTAGAAACAATATAAACATCCCCCAACAAGGGAGTGATTAAGTAAATTATAGAACTATACAATAAAATATTATGCACTCATAAAGTATAATAGTCTCAGAGTTTTAATGATATAACCATATACTTATAAAGCGATAAATAGGACATAAAATTATATGTATGATATGATCTTAGCTATGTAAATATATGACCTACCTATAAATACATGCATACTACATTTAGGAACTAAACAAGATTTAATAGATTTAATCCCTTGTCCTTATTTTCTATTTTTATATTTCTAAGCTTTCTAAACAGATATTACATTTTTAATTGAACTGTCTTATTTGAAAGAGTTGAATTATTATAAGAAAAAGTTATTTTAAAAATATCTGTTGAGTTGCGCTTTAATCATCTTAGGCCTGTATTAAAGGCCTATATTAAACTCACTTATATCAAAAACAAACGCCAGAATAAATGTAACATGGCCATAGAGCATTTTATTACTTGCGTCCAGTGACCAGCTAAGCAATTATTTTTTATAATAAAGCAGGTAGAATGCTTGGCTTGTAAGAACTTCTTTGCCTTTCCAATTTCCTCTCCCTAAATATAAATCAATTTATATATATATATATATATATATATTGATTTATAAATCAATTGTCATAATCACAATGCCAATCACTCAAAGTTCTTTTCCTAAGATACTCAGATTTTCTGGGAAATTGATGCCAGATTCTATATCAAATAAATGTTTTTCAATTTTACCCATTAAGGAAGTCTTTAATACACATTAAAGCTAAAATGTTATACTGTAATTTAGTAAAAAAATATATATATATATTTATTTCTAAGGAAAATTTCCACCAAAACTTAGTCCAAAATAAGCTAAGATCTAGAGTTCACATGTAGGTCACTGTAGGGGGCTGCCAGAGGATCTCAGAGAAATACGGCACTATTCCTATCCTCATGGTAATCATCAGCCTCAATCTGGCCATCAGATGATGACTAGCCCTAATACATGGAAGTTAAAAAGGCTTGTTTCTGGCCTTCTAATATGGGTTTCTATCCTATCAGGCTCAACTGAATTCCCCCTTGCTTGCTGTTACCACTGCACACTCACTGCTCCAAGGCCAGGAATTAACTCATGACACAGTTTTTACCACAGTGCTCATGGGGTTTTTCACTTGCTGTGATGTATGTTCTCCAATACCACCAAGCACTTCTCCAATTTTCCGTAGACACCAGCTAGGTGTCCTACAATTTACTGAATTCTGACACCATCTACCAGCAGATAGCATTAGGTAGCACAGGTTTAGAGCTCAGCCCTACAAGACTGCCCTCTTGCCCCACTTTAAATGCCAATCACTAGTTCAGGTGATGACCAGCCATATATCAGAGGCTCTCCCTCCTCATGTTTAATTAATTTACCAGAGTGGCACTCAAGACAACAGTTTACATACTATTTAACTGACTTATTATAAAAATGTTACTCAGAAACAGCCAGATGGAAGAGATGCAGAGGGCAAGGTTTGTGGGAAGGAGGGTAGGGTAGAGTTTCCATGCCTCTCCTGGGCATACAACCCTCCACATGATCAGCAACCCTAAAGCTCTCCCAACCACATCCCTTTTTGGGTTTTAGGAAAGATTCATTACATGGGCCTGGATGATTAAATCAACTGTAATGGTGGCTGAGCTCAATTTCCAGCCCCTCTCCCTCTCCTCAAAGGTCTAGCTAGTTCCCTTGGCAATCAGCCCCCATCCTCAGGTTACCTAGGGGCTTGCTGAAAACCACTTTATTCATATAAACTCAGCTGTACTAGAAAAGACACCCACTTCATCTTGATGGCCCTGGACCTATCTCTGGTACTGGGAACAAAACTAAATACTATAACAAAAGATGTTCCTCTGAGTTATAATTACAATTAGAAATTACAAGGGTTTTAGGAACTATGTGTTGAAAACATGGACTAAACCAAATATGTATTTCTTATTATCAACTGCATTAGCTCATTTCCGTTCACAATGTCACCATCATCAGCACTACTCTCCTCATGCTTGAAATCATTAATCCTCAATAAAATTCCAGCAATTTCATCATCATTCAAGGAATGTATGGGAGGTAAACATTATCAAATTCATAATTTATTCAACTTATTACTCTTCTGGGTGATCAACTTCTGGCATAAGAGAGTATGACGAAGAAGAAGAAAGAAGAAAGAAGAAAGAAGAAAGAAGAAAGAAGGAAGAAAGAAGAAAGAAGAAAGAAGAAAAAGAAGAAGGGAGTGTGACATCATCTTTGCATTAGTGCTATAGTTTTCTTCAATGTCTTCTTTGCAGGTGCAGTTTCAATCATCACTGTAGTCCCAAACCAGACCAAGCCTTTGTAGTATTGATGCATCTACCTCACTTCAAGCCTTAGCAACTGTGTAAATAGTATTTTTAAGGCTGAGTTTCTGTGCCAGTACAGTTCTTGTACTGAAAATCGTAGAACCTACAGTGCTAAAGAAAGCATGCAGTTTGGGTCTTTTTTTTTTTATGTGTTTAAAACAGGAAATTATTTTATCAAAACAAAGTTGGGAGGTTTCAGCAAGGAGCCCTACCATTCTTGATCAACTGCAGACCCAATGGGAAGTTGGACTTGACCCTACAGAGACCTGAAATTGCACAAGGAAGGAAACTGGAGGAAGAGACACTTTTCTCATGCCCCAGGCAACAGCTCAGCCAGTGAGAAGCCACCATACTTAGAACTCTCAGTTTACTCTACTGGACTTTTACTTTACCACTGCTTTCCCAACTTACTCCTTTTCTCCTTGAAAAAGCCTGCCTCTCATTTGTTCCCCAGACTTGTCTGCAGCTGGCACAGCTTGTTTGTCCTGGGACTGCAATTCTCTTTTACGCCCAAGTAAACTCATCTTTTGCTGGAAAAATAACTGGCAGTTTTTACCTTTAAGGTGATCAAGGGCATAAAATTCTTTAGTCACCAAGGCTCTATTACAGATGTCACACTGTTGGGTTAGGCAAAAGTAATATCAACAGCATTACTTTTCACAATAAGTTGAAAAGTAAGGCTGTGTGAAATAGTTAACTAGGAACAATAAAATTTCATTTTTCTTCCTGTCCACTTTATCATTAGTGACCTTGTATTGCTGATACAAAGTGGTAATGAACTGTTCAGAAAATACTTCTCTGGTTACCTCTGTTGTCTTATATAAATAATCATTCCTAAGTAAAATACATATACACTAATCCACCCTTATGGGGGGAGATATATTCCAAGCCACCCAGTGTGTGCCTAAAACTGTGGATAGTAAGGAACCCTATATATCCTGTTTTTTCCTAAGCATACATACCTGTGATAAAGTTCACCTTATAAATGAGGCCCAGTAAGAGATTATTAAAACCAAATGATAATAAAATAGAACGATTATAACAATATGCTCTAGGGATCCCTGGGTGGCACAGCGGTTTGGCGCCTGCCTTTGGCCCAGGGCGCGATCCTGGAGACCCAGGATTGAATCCCACGTCGGGCTCCCGGTGCATGGAGCCTGCTTCTCCCTCTGCCTATGTCTCTGCCTCTCTCTCTCTCTGTGACTATCATAAATAAATAAAAATTAAAAAAAAAAAACAATATGCTCTAATAAAAGTTATGTGAATATAACCTTTCCCAAAATTGTTAGAGAAGCCAAGAACACAGTTGAAACCTGGTCAAATAGGACAAAAGTTTTACAAATTAAACTGTACACACTCAGGTCCTGGTCACCCCAGCCACAGTTCTTTCATCCTAAGAGTGAGACTATTATGAAAAAAGCCACATGCAAAGGAATTCAGTCAGCAGAGATAAGGCTACATGTTATCTAGATACCTCTACCCTGGAGGACAACTAGGAGGGGTTCTATACAATACACAAAGAATAAGATCATGAAGAGTCCAGCTTGGATGTACAGAAGAACAGAAGACACAGTTTCTACACATTCTGGAAATAACTGGGCACCAGGAAAATTTATCTCCTCCTGGCCGGGCTGAAGTTAATATTAATAACCTGGATGTTTAAAATAGAAATATCCAGTTTTTATGTCAATAAACCTAGAAGCAATTATCTATGGACATGTACTTCTCTCCCACTGGTAAATAACCAATATAGGCTCAAAAGAACACTGTATTTGAAATCATTACTCTGCAATAAAATGAAAGGCTTACAAGAACTTTTTAACACACAGTTGTTCTGAGAGCGTCTCATACTCTTTCCTCAACTTTTGTCCATGCAAACACAATTATTATTTTGCACAGCATCTGGTGTGCCTAATTCCTGGAAATGACTATGGGCATTGATAAGAACAATGTTGCTTTTCTACCTTGGGCACTTCAACAGCACTAAAGAGAATAAAGTGAATAATCTGTTTTCTCTAGGTATTCACCAAGATGTGTTTTTCTCATTGATTCTGGAGCATGTAAGTGACAAAAGGGAGGCCTCCAAGGCAGGAAGCTGTCGTGCCAACTATACAAGAGGGTCTACAGCTCAGAAACACCAGTGGCCCCTTACCTTTCAAAAATGCTCTTATCTTGCATGGATAAATGAAAGTACTTCTTACCTTAAGTGACTATTTATTTATCCATCTCAACAATGTATTTAAGGCTGTGTTTAAGGATGAAAGCTACCAGCAAGAAAATTGGCACTGGACTTGGCTGCCTGGGGCACATGGCTTCCACAGACTGGCAAAGGCCCAGTTGCAGTATCAACGAGTATACCATTTGTCAAGACAATTACACAAGAAGAAGACTTGGCAGCTGCACATAGAGGGCAAGCCTGATGAGAGATGGTGCCAGGGCACAAGGATCAGAGAGCCCAAGAAATCCCTTGACACGTCAGTCTTCTTTTGTAATAGTTACCTTTTGTGTAGATAAGGTCTTTTATTAAAATTAAATCTAAGGGGGAGAAAAGAAGCAGGAAAAGCAATTTTAAAAGAGTCATTATCTGAATATACAATGTTCCTATTCAGAAGAGAGGTCTTTTCATCACTATAAATTCAGTTGAGAAATGACTATCAATATTTTTCTTTGCTAATAAATGCCATATTTCAAGAATGAGAGATTTGAAAATGTACTATCACACTGGAGCTTCTTAATTATTCAAGAATAGAGAGGTCCTCAAGAGAAAAGTGTCTTGTGATGGACACAAAGACAAATGGAAAAGTACGACACTAGGTTCCAGGAGAAATGAGTTTTGTTGTCCTAAGTCAAAAGGTTAAAATCTGTAATTAAACAAATGCATGAGGGAATGACTGCAAACCAAAGATGCTAAAAATTAATTTGAAGACTGGTTAATAAGTATCTAAAGACATCACCGTATTTGGAATTGCAAGGAGATTCCAACCACTCTTGCACTATTTTTCACTTATGAAAAGTATCATCAGTTAAAATTAAGATCACATAACCAATATCCATTAATATGAATGAACCTTTCCTCGATATGCCAGGGAAAAAGTTCCTCTCCCTGCATGTAAACTATAAGAGACACACTCACTGTTAGACAAATGTATCAGACTCATCCTTTATGCTCCCTAGCATGTTAGCAAACTCAAGTGAAACATCAAAACTCCTAGTTGAGTAACTTGAACCAACCTACTAGTAATCACTTATATTTGGTTTAAATGAAAAGTATATACTGTAGTTCTCCATATTCCACATTTGGAGAATGACAGAATAATTATCCGCTAACTTCTGCATTTAAGATAACTGTATAATAATCTTACTAATGGGGGCACCTGGGTGGCTGAGTTGGTTAAATGTCTGCCTTCAGCTCAGGTCATGATCCCAGGGTCTTAGATCAAGCCCAGCATTGGGCTCCCTGCTCGGTGGGGACTCTGCTTCTCCCTCTCCCTCTGCTGCTCCCCCTGCTTGTGCTCTCTCACTTGCTTGCTTTCTCACATAAATAAATAAAAATCTTTAAAAAATATAATAATAATCTTACTAATGTAAATGTACATAACAGTCTTAAAATTAAAAACTACTCGGCTAATGAAAAAGAATAAAGTTTTCACCCAGAAATAATTTAGCAAGCAGAATAGATATGGCAAGTAAAATTAAAACCTATTTTAAATCAACTCATGAGACTGCATATTAAAAACTATTTTAGGTTATTAGAAATATTAACATTACATAGAAGAAATAGCCTCCAGGTTAAAAATTATTTTCTCCTAAATATTCTAAATAAACTGATTTTATCTAAGATTCCCCAAATAAAGTCACTGCATATAAAATCCTGGAGTCTGGGCTGCAGTGGAGGAAGGAGTATATTATGGCACACAACGGCTCTGTGCCAATCCTCAGTTCCACAGTTATTAAGCCGATGCTACCAGCCTGGAATATGTCTCCACTGGCAAATGGTGACATAACATCACCTCCTCTCTGATGTGTTTTCTTCTTCTTCGTTTTATTCTTTCTTTTATTTTGTTCTCAGGACAACACAAAAAACATAAACTGTCCAGAGTCACATGTACTAACTGAAAATTGAAAGCACTAAAAGGCAGCATCAGGACTCAAGCCCAGGCCTTCTGACTTAGCCAAGTGCCAATCCTGTCCCATCACTTCCATTTCCAGCCCTCTCTTGATAAATATGGGCCTTCCTTGCTTTATCCAACAGGCAGTACTGATAAGTTCCTTGGCAATTTTCTTTTCAAACCAAAAACACACTTTCCCACTGACATGCTTCATAATTGCAGAGATGTTTTATCTCTGTGAAACCACGTCTTCTCCTTTGTACTTTCCTCACACCGAACTGAGCCATGTCTCCTCTCTTCCCCATATGCACATAAAACCCTCTCTGAACGCATCTAAGAGCTGCTAGTCAATCTACTAGACCTTAAGCGACTGGAGGACAGGGACAATGTTTTTGTCCTTAAAAAAAGAAATGTTTTTCCAAGTCAAAAAGAGTGAACCCCATTAGAAATATCCATGTTACATATTTCTCTATTACTGTTCTGCTAAGACACTATTCATGAACTCGTAGTGACAAGTCCACTGTGCCACCCTCTCCACACAGCACATTTAATGAATAGTAGTTAAAAGTAAAGTACAGCTCTGACGTTCATTTAGCAAGCCATTTAGAAGGATGGAAGTAAAACAACATTCTTTCTTACTTCAGAGAGGCTGTTGTGTGCACGCTAAATCATTTCCTCAATATAGAGACCAGATGGCAGAAGAGTGAAATATAGGCCCACTTACGAGGGTCCCATCAGCCCCAATCAGCCCAGATTATATTGTGCTCTCCACTAACACTGCCCTATAAAAAACATAGTTCTGCATTTCTCTATATGCTTCATAACTAGTAAGGATTAGCAAGTACATGAAAGCAATTGAAATTGCAAAAGATATATGAAATAAAAACAATGAAAAGAATATATACACAGTCCATTCTCATTATTCCCAGTAGTTATGATCTATAACATCTCTGAGAACACTAGATTAGCGAATACTAAACCACTGCTCCTAGGGGAAATACAGTTTCCTGTGAGCCTCTGTTGACATTTTTGTCAACTAATCAATGCATAACCTTGTTTAATGTGTGTTTCTGTTAAAAGATACTCTATTTAATATATACTGTTGATTCACTTATATTAAACTCACAAACAACAGCACTATAACTCAGTCCTGAATGAAGCTATCTAACACAGGTATTTTCTCCATTAGGCACATCACAGTCTTCCTGAGCTTTGTAGCATGAGACGGTACTTTAGTAGTACTCTTGCAGACCATTTTAAACAGCAAAATCATCCAAAACAAATGCAAAAATGTAAAAAAACATGGCACTAGATAGACGGCAAAAAGGATACGTGTTTACAGTATGAGCCGGAAACAAAAAGGCAAACCATTGCTTTGTTGGACCTCAGGTGGAAATATGGATGCATCAAAGTTATAATGCTCTGTACGTGTTCTCAAATGACTGGAAAAGCCCCAGAAGTGTTGATTTTGAGGTTACAAACCAATGTCAGCAATTAGGAAAATTCACAAATACAGAATCCATGAATAATCCATAAACGATAAGGACTGCACGCACGTCAAGATACTGACAAGAGGGATGCCTGGGTGGCTCAGTGGTTGAGTGTCTGCCTTTGGCTCAGAGCGTGATACCTGGGGTCCTAGGATCGAGTCCCACGTCAGACTCCCTGCGAGGAGCCTGCTTCTCCCTTTGCCTATGTCTCTGCCTCTCTTTCTGGATCTGTCATGAGTGAATAAATAAACAATCTTTAATAAAAAATATATATATACTGACAAGAGTAGATGCTCCAAGGAAGGAAAGTGGGTGGCTGGGAGGCATAGGAAGAGAGGAAAAACTTACTTTTGTACCAAAGTATTATAACCTCTTGAATTGGGGGAGAGAGGGAATTTTATGATAAAACATCATTATACCTACTAATAATGTAAGAAAAGTAAAAGTAAGTTTTGAGTTCTGACAGTAAAAAGACAAGCAAATAAGAATAAGGAGGAATGAAAATATAATCAAACACATCCAAAAATGGAAAATCACAAACATATGGAAAACCACTGGTACAAAAATACTCTGAAAGGTTACTATACTCTTTAACAAAGGCTATAAACAAAATTTAAACTTTTCTCAGTGACAACAGTCATCCTTTAGGAAAAGCTAATGCTATTCTTGCAATTACAGATTTTTTAGTGTTTTAAATTTTTTGCTGCTTTGATTTCAATTGGCCAACAGAACCTCTACCACTATTCTAATAGGACTAACAGATCTGCCATCCTCTCTGAGTTTGAGGCTTTCACTCTGTTGTAAGCTATCAGGGAAGCAAAATAATTAAGCTTGTTAGAATTAAATGCTAAGTATCCATAAGACTTGAGTGCAGACCTAAGAAAAGTGTCTGGTTTAGTGCAGGACTACTGAAATGACCAGTTTTTAATTCCTACAGGCTTTTAATTCCCAGACCTTGACTGTGCACCAAAAGAATGACATGGATCGAAAATTATCTCTGGATATAATGGAGATGTTAACATATTAAGATTTGGAAATATTTTTCACTTAGACTAGAATATATGTCTGTGTCTACTGTTTTAAGAATTCACTTCAAAAAGTACAAAATTGCAAAGAAGAGGAGCTCAGAAACTTGGTTTGCCATTTTACCTTGGGCTTCATTCTTCTACAGCCTTTCCAACATTTGAAAGGAAGGTTCTCTCTGTGGCTAATTAGGCAAGTATGGACATTTGAAAAGAAACTTAAAGTCAGAGGGACCTTAAAGATGAGCTAGACCAACTATGGCATTTGACAGATGTGAAAATTGAGGCCCAGAGACACCTTTCCTGTAGACACCAAGTCAACTAAAGACCAGGCCTTCTATTCTCATTTACTTGTCACCTAGTGCTCATTCCATGATCCCACCTGTATTTCCATTCACACAAAGAAAGCACAAACACTCACAGAGTAGTAAGCAAATACTTGAACGGAGTGAGCATTATACACTTAAATTATTTTAGCTTTTAGAATTTTTGCCAAAACAATCTTGAAGAAGAAAAACAAAGCTGAAGGCATCACAATTCCAGAAGTTCTATTACAAAGCTGTAGTAATCAAAACAGTAGGACACTGGCACAAAAACAGACACATAGATCAAAAGGACAGGATAGAAAACCCAGAAACAAACCCACAGTTTTATGGTCAATTAAACAAAGCAGGAAAAAATATGCAATGGGAAAAAGACAGGCTCTTCAACAAATGATGTTGGGAAAATTGGACAGCCACATGCAAAAGAATTAAACTGGACCACTTTCTTACATCACACACAAAATAAGCTCAAAATGGAATAAAGACCTAAATCTAAGACCTGGCAACATAAAAATCCTGTAAGACAGTGCAGGCAGTGATTTCTTTGACACAGGCCTTAGCAACATCTTCCTAGATATGTCTCCTGAGGCAAGGGAAACAAAAGCTAAAATAAACTATTGTGAGGACATAAAAAAAAAAAAAAAAATCTCTGAACATCAAAGGAAATAATCAACAAAACTAAAAGGTAACCTACTGAATGGGAAAAGATATTTGCAAATGACATATCTTTTTTTTCTTTTTTTTTTTTTTTTTTAAATTCATGAGAGACACAGAGAGGCAGAGACGCAGGCAGAGGGAGAACCAGGCTCCACGCAGGGAGCCCAATGTGGGACTCGATCCTGGGTCTCCAGGATCATGCCCTGGGCTGAAGGCAGCACTAAACTGCTAGGCCATCCCGGCTGCCCTCAAATGACATATCTGATAAAGGGTTAATATCCAGAATATATAAAGAATGGATATGACTCAACACCTAAAAAATAATCCAATTTAAAAATGGGCCGAAGACAGGAACAGACATTTCCCCAAAGACATCCAGATGGCCAAAAGACACATGAAATGATGCTCAACATCACTTGTCAACAGGGCAATGCAAATCAAAACTACAATGAGGTATTGCCTTATAACTGTCAGAATGGCTAAAAGCAAAAACACAAGAAACAAGTGCTGGTGAGGATGTGGAGAAAAAAGAACCCTCTTGCACTACTCATGGGAATCCAAACTGGTGCTGCCACTATGGAAAAATAGTATGGAGGTTCCTCAAAAAGTTAACAGAACAATCCTATAATCTAGTAATTGAACTACTGGGCATTTACCCAAAGAAAACAATAACACTAATCCAAAAAGATATATACACCCTTCTTTTATTGCTATTTTCTTTACAATTGCCAAATTATTTAAGCTTCCTTAGTGTCCATCAATAGATGAATGGATAAAGATACACACACACACACACACACACACACAGAAATATTATTCAGCCATAGAAAATAATGAAATCTTGCCATTTTTAACAACATGGAGCTAGTGAGTATAATGCTAAGTAAAATAAGTCAGAGAAAAACAAATACCAGATGATTTCACTCATATGTAGAATTAAGAAACAACTGAACAAAAGAAAACAGAGAGAGAGAGACACAGAAATCAAGAAACAGACTCTTAACTATATAGATCAGAGGGATGGTTCCCAGACGGGCAGTGAGTGGGCGGATGGATGAAATAGGCTATGAGGATTAAGAGGACACTTCCTATGATGAGCACTAAGTAATGTACAGAATAGTTGGATCACTATATAATACACCTGAAACTAATATAACATTGTATGTTAACTATACTGGAATTAAAAGTAAAGACAATAAAATCAAAAAAAAAAAGAAAAAAGAAAAATCAATGCTAATCTTTTGAAAAAGGAGCATTATATTTAAGTCTTCATTCCAGAAATAAAAGTTACTGTCAACCTTATAAATGGGGAAAAAACAAAAGCTGTTTTCAAATATTTATGGCCAGAGATTTAGTCTGTTACACATTGTACTTGTCTTTTTATGGCAATGGCAAAAGTATGCTGCCTTTAAATGACTAAATAGGGCAAAACAAGAAACTGAGTATTCCCATTTGGAAAAACCCTAAATGTCTAATTCTAAGGAGTTGGTGAAATAAAGTATGATACTTTAAATTAATTTTAAGAAGAGGCCATTAGACCAAGGTGGCTGTAATGCCATATAGAAGCAAACCAAACGCCTATAGAAGCAAACCAAAATCTAAGCTTGCAAATGCCTCAAGATTATGAAATCAAAATTTCAGAACATTAACAACCAACCAATTGGCTTCAAGCCATGGCCAATCAATTAATTTCCTTACTTTGCTTCCACCTTTTCTCTATAGAAGTCTCCTGTGGAGTGCTCCTAACCATTCTTGGTTTGGCATTGCTCAATTCAAATCTGTATTTGCTCAAACTCTTAAAATGTTTAATGTGCATCCGGTTACCTTTTAACAGTTCAAATGATATGAGAGAAAACAGTAATTAAAAATATCTTTTGACATTGGGCAATGATTGTAAAATAGATAAAGCAGCTAAAATATTATACATATAACATGCTGCCTTTATTTTTTACATATGTTTGTGACTTATCCTAGAAAAACTACTGTAAGAGCATATGAAAAAATTAACTACATCTGATTTCCCCCATCCTGCTTTTACACACTAAGCTTCTGTAACAGGAAGAGGAGAAATGTAGTTAATCACTGTCAATATTCTGTCAAAATACTCCTGAAAATCTTCCATGGGCTATATAAGGAATACATAAGAAATTAGTTTTTTGGAGATGTAGATTTTTGCGGGTTTGCTAAACTTCAAGTCCACCAACCAGTAGCTGTTCATCGTACTGTGACATGTTCCCACAATCTAAAAAAATTAATTTTGCATCTTCCTATCCAGTTCTTTTGGCCATAAAGCTTATTGCCCTTATAAAAACTAAAGCCTTTGTAGGAAAAGAAAAAGTTTTCCTTCATCTTCTTAGGGTTTATAGCAGGGCTTGAAAATTAAACCGACAAAGACAGATTAACAAGAGAAAAACACGCAAATTTTACTAAATGTTTACAATGTATATGGAAGCCTTCACAAGAGAATCAAGGCCCAACACAGTGACCAGAGCAGGAAATTGTCCTATCTTATAAACAAAGAAACAATCAATTTGTGAAGGGTGAAGGGTAGTAAATGATTAAGTAACTAAGAAGGTAAGGGTTAGTTTAACAAGGTTTGTTTGTACAGATTTCTCAGCCCCAAATTCCCTCTCCAGTGATAGAAATGCATCCTTTCCTCCAAGTACAGGGAGGGTACCTTTCATATGGGAGATTTATTTCCTGCTTTCAGAGAAGAGAGTGGGGAGAAGCAGAGTGACCTTCTTGCCTCTGTCATTTTTTCAAATTCCTTAAGCTTAAGACTTTCAATATGCCAAGGTGCCCTTTTGGGGGACAAGTCCTGGGCATATAAAGGTGAATAAAGGATGGCCCTCTACTCAAATTCAGTCTGGAATTCAATACGGCAGAGTGAAGTAAGTACAGCTCTGACATACCTGAAGCTATAATATCCTCCCTGGTTAGTACCCTACCATTTAGATGTTTCTGCATCCCAAATATTTATATCCAGACTTGTCTTCACTCTTTGTATTTTCAGAAACTAGTAGTGAATTTGGCAAAAAGTAGGAACTTACTAAATGAGTAAAGACTGACAAATATACAAAGGGCTAGAAGACAACCCAGCTCTCTACAGGAAATAGCTTTTAAGGTGATTTTTAAAATTAAACTTTTAATTTTGAAATAATTATAGATATATAAGCAGTTATAATAAATACTGCAGAGAGAACCCATGGACTCTTTGCCCATTTTCCTCCAATGAGAACATCTAGCAAAACTACAGCACCAAGATCACAACCAGGATACTGACATCAAAAAGTTCACGACACAAAAAAAAACAAAAAAAAAAAAAAAAAACAAAAAAAAAAACAAAACAAAAAAAAAAAAAAAAACAAACAAACAAAAAAAAAAAAAGTTCACGACACAGAATATTCTGACACAAGGAGCTCTCAAGCTGGCCTTTCACAGCCATGCTCACTTCTCCACCGACCATGTCCATCACTCATGGTAACCAGGAAGGCCTGTGCTCCAGTCCCATAACTTCAGAATTTCAAGAATATTATATAAATGGCATCATACAATATAGGATCACTTAAGATTGCGTATTTTCATTCAGCTTAATTCTCTAGAGTCATCCAGGTCGTTACATTAAGACTTTGTTTCATTTTATCGATGACTAGTACCCATGTGTGAGACGTAGAATTAACTATATATATATATTCTCTGCCCCTGGCTTCTGGCAAAGAGCCCCTAAAACTCATAAATTTCTAAGCGATTAAGAACAGTAGGGACATCTCTTGTTCTACTACTTGGTCCTTGGCCCCATCCCTAACACAGGGCTTCTAAAACCCTTGTAAATTCCTACATGGTAAGAGCACTAGGAATAACTTTTGTCCTAAGGAGGCAACTACAGGTGAGCTCATGGGAGGCTGATCACCAGAAAGACCAAGTAGAAGCTTAGAATATTCAGCCCTACCCCCTATCCTCTAAGGAAGGGAGAGTGCCTAGAAATGGAATTAATAATTGATCACGCCTATGTGAGAAAGCCTCCATGAAATCCTAACAATACAAGGTTCAGAGAACTTCCGGGTTGAACACATCCACACTAGGACGGTGATGCATGCCAACTCCACAGAGACAGAAGCCCCTGACTCAGGGACCCCTGCTAGACCTCATCCTATGTATCACTTCATCTAGCTGTTCAACTGTACCCTTTATCATATTCTTTAATAAACTGGTAAATAAAAACGTTTCCCTGCGTTCTGTGAGTCACTCCAGCAAACTGATTGAAACTGAAGAGGGAGTTGAAGGAATCTCTACTTTATAGGCAGTTGCTCAGAAGCACAGATGACACAGTGGGCAGCTAAAGTGTATATGTGTGTGTTATAAGACTGAGCCCTTAACCTGTGGAATCTGACATTATCTCTGGGTAGAGAGCGCTAGAATTAAATTGTGGGACACCTAGCTGATGTCTGCAAATTGCTTATTGATGTGGAAAAAAATCTCTAAATACTCAGTGACCAGAAGTTTCAGAAAGGAAGCACTCTCTGTAAAGGTAAAAAAAGACAGACACACAGGATAAGGGGAATACATCATAGGGGAGAAGTGGGTTTTTCCTAGATAGGAAGGAAAATAATGGAGAGTTTTTGCTTTATACCATAATATGAATGAACTACAGTTTAACGATTCATACTTTGAAGGATATCTGGGTCGTTTCTGTGTTTTGGTTATTATAAGGAAGAAAGCTGCTATGAATATTCATGTACAGATTTTTATGTGTGCCTACGTATTCACATCTCTGGGATAAATGCCCAAGAGTGCAACTGCTGGGTCACATGAGAGTTGTGTGTTTAGTTTCATAAGAAACTGCCAAACTGCCTTCCAGAGTTGCTGTACGTTTTACTTCCTACCAACAATATATGAGTGATACAGGTTCTGTACATGCTCCCCAGCCATTTGTGGTTGTCAAGCTACTTTTTATTTTTGCCATTCTGATAGGTATGTAGTGATATCTCATTGTGGTTTAAGTTTGCATTTCCCTCATGGGTAATGATGAAGGGTATCTTTCTAGGTGTTTATTTGCCATCTGTAGATATTCTTTGGTAAAATGTTCGTTCATGGTTTTGTCCATTTTCTACTTGTACTAGTTTTTACTGTGGAATTTTGAAAGTTCTGTATATGTTGGATGCTGGTCCTTTATCAAATTTGTATTTTGTGAATATTTTGTAATTTATCTTTTCATCCTCTTAATAGGGTCTCTAGCAGAGTAAAAATCCAATTTTGATGAGATCCAATTTATCCATTGTTTTCTCATATGAATAATGGTTTGAGTGTCAAGTCTTGGAATTACTTGTCAAGCCCTAGAACCCCAAATTTTTCTTTTTTTTTCCTAAAAGAATGATACTTTTGCATTTTACATTTTTAAGTTCATGTGCCATTTTGAGTTAATTTTTATATAATGTATGAGGGTTAACCCACAGTTTTGCCAATTGATGTCCAACTGCTCCAGCACCATTTTGCGAAAACGTTATCCTTTCTTCCATCAAATTCCTTTTTTCTAGATTCCCTATTCTGTGTCTACACCTCTCTCTACCCCTACCATATGCCTTACTATAGCTATAGTAGGTTTTAATAATAGGTAGAATGATTCCACTGACTTTATTCTTTTTCAGGATGATTTTTAACTATTTTAGGACCTGTGCCTTTGCCTACAAATTTTAGAAGAGGCTTGTGAATAAAAAATCTTGCTGGTTCCAAAGAGTACAGCAGAGAAAGGGATGAGGTCACATTACAAAGGAGAAGCCTGACAAATACTACCTCAGCCAGGTGATCAAGGTCAACATTGACAGTGATAAGTTATACTGGTAGTACAAATCCATGATATGATGTGATGAAAATGGCCATTACCACTGTCGCTGCTCTCCAAAAAACAAACAAAAACCCATCCACATCACCCTAGTCTAATCATGAGAAAAACATCACACAAATGCTGAGAGGCATTCTAAAAGTATCCCACAGATACCCCTTGAAACTGTCAAGGTCATCAAAATCAAGAAAAGTCTAAGAAACTGTCCAGCTCACAACAAAGATGACTACATATAATGTGGTACCCTGGATGGGATTCTGGAACAGAAAAAGGACATCATGTAAAAAAATAAGGAAATCTGAATAAAGTTTGGACTTCAGTTAATAACAATGTATCAATACTGGTTCATTAATTGTACCAAATATACCATACTAATGTAAAATGTTAATAAGAGGAGAAATGAGAATGGGATGCATGGAAACTCTTTATCTTCCCAATTTTTCTGTAAATCTAAAACTGTTCTAAAATAAAAACTTTTTTTTTTTTTTTTTAGATTCTATCCATTCATTAATGAGAGATAGGCAGAGACACAGGCAGAGGGAGAAGCAGGCTCTCTGAGGGAAGCCTAGTGTGGGATTCAATCCTAGGACCCTGGGATCACGACCTGAGCCAAAGCCAGATGCCCAAACACTGAGCTACCCAGGTGCCCCCAAATAAAAACTTTTATATACATTTCTAAGACAGGTGTCCAAAGATTAAAATTTAGTACGACTAATAATTTTTACTGTTTCATCAAGGACATCTTTAAGTGAAAACAAAAAAAAGTTTTGCCAGGGTTTTCATAATACTTGCATTGAACAATTTAGGAAGAACTGACATCCTCACTATGTTGAATCTTCCAATCTGTGAACACAGTATGTCTCTACATTTATTTAGGTCTTTGATTCTTTCAAAAGCGTTTTCTAATCTTCAGCATATAGATCCAAGACAGGTTTCATTAAATATATTCCTAAGTATTTCATTTTCTAAAGAGTAACTGTAATTAGTTTTGTGTTTATAACTTTGGTTCCCACATGTTTATTGCTAGTGTACAAAAATGTGATGGATTTCTATTGGTAGGTATTATATCCTGTGACCTTACAGAATTCACTTACCAGTTTTAAGAGTTCTGTTTTGTTCTGTTCTGTTTTTGGTAGATTCTTTGGGATATTCTGCACATACAATCAATCATCTGTAAAAAGGGATAGTTTGTTTCTTCTTTTCCAATTTAAAGGCCTTTGATTTCTTGTTCTTACCTTTCAACAGTGGCTAGAACTTCGAACACAATGTTGAATAGAGTGTTAAGAGAAGATAGCCTTGCCTTGTTTCCAACTTAGAAAGCATTCAGTCTTTTAGCATGAAACATGATGTTTAACTGGAGTTTTTTATAGATGCCCTTTCTTAAGTTGAGGAAATTCCCCTCTATTCATAGTCTGCTGAGAATTTTTATCTTGAATGAGTATTGGATTTTGTCAAACATTTTTTCTTTATCAATTGATATGGTCACATTATTTTCTTTAGTCTGCTATGATGGACTACAGTGAGTGGTTTTCAAATATTCAAATAAGGTGATTCTTAAAGGATAAATAAGACTTCACAAGACATAAATATAAGAGTATTTGTGTTTATTTGCTTAACGAGTATTTATCCTTACTAGACTACCAGCTGTACAGTGGCATGAATTATTTATGTTTTGTTCAATGGTATATAACCAATACTAAGCCTAACACCTAGCACGTTATAAACACTTGATAAATATTATGGAAGATAGTGAAGAAAGAATAGAAGGTGCAAGTACACAGCCATGAGTGTGTGTATACATTGAAGAATAACCAGTGAGTCAGAATAACAGAAGCCAAAGACTACACTGAAAGGTGGCAAAAAGGCAGAGCCACTACCCTGGAGCATATACATGTATTAATTCAAGATACATCAAAGACCTAAACATAAAAACTAATCCCCCTAAATGTGAAACTTTTAGAAGATAATGTATGAGAATATTTTCTCTAATATTACAACTTGGAGTAGACAAAGGTTTCTTAGAAAACAGAAAGCAATAGTCATGAAAGAAAGTATTGATAACATGAATTTTTTGAAAAGTAAAATTTTCTGTTCTGGAGACATCTTTAAGAAAATGAAAGGAAAGTCAAAGAGAGAGAAAATATTTGAAAAGCATGAAGATGGCAGCTGTGATATATAGAGTCCCTATAATTCAATAGTAAAAAGACAAACAGCCCAGTTAAAAACAAATGAAAAAAAAAATTTCAACACACTTCAAAGAAGATATACAAATGGCTGATAAGCACATATGAAAGTGCTTGACATCAATATTCAGCAAGAAAATGCAAATAAATACTAGTGAAATAGCACTACTAGTTACTGCCACTATTAATAATTATTATTATACCAGTATAATAGCTAAAATTTAAAAGACAGGCAACACCAAATGTTGGACATGATGTGGAGCAACCAAAACTTACACATATTTGTTAGGGACAGTGTAAAATGATACCACTCCTCAGAACAATATTTTAGAAAACTAAACATGCACCTATCCTATAACCCAACAATTCTAATCCTAGATATCTAACCAAGAACTATGTCTACATAAAGGCTTGCATATGAACATTCGCTATAACTTTACTCATAACAGCTCTAAAACAGCCCAGATGTTCATCAATACAAGAATGAATAAACAAATAACAGTATCATAAAATGGAATTGCATACATACACACAAGTTACTAAAAGCACAATAATATAGATGAATCTCAGAAACATTACAATGAGTGACAGAAACCAGTCACCTAAGAGTCCCTACCATAGGATTCCCCTTATGTAAGATAATGTAAAAATAAAACTAACCTGTAGTGGAAAAAAATTAAAACAATGCCTTCCTCTGGAGGGTGGGAGAGGAGATTAATCTTCAAAAGTAACATGAGAAGACTTCTTGGGGTATAAAATGTAAGTAATGTTTTGTATCTTGATAGGGGGTTTGGATTACATACATATATACATTTGTCAGAAATCTGTATATTTCACTGTATGTAAATGTTGCCTTCAAAAACAGAATTATATTTTTACATGCATTTGAAGAAAGTCTACAACTTACTTTGAAATGTATTTGAAAAAAAAAAGTGGATTGAATTGGTGGATGGACAGAGGGATAGACAGATATATGGTAAAAAGCGCATAATAATGTATTAATTAAAAGAATCACACACACACACACACACACACACACACACACACACACACAAAGAAGAATCCAGGTGGCTTTACAGAAGTTCATTGTAAAAATTTTTGAAATTGTACTGTATGCTTGAAAATTTCATTAACAAAATGGAAAATGAAAAAGTGAGGAAAGTAAAAATGGGATTAGACCAAGCCTACAGTGGTTCACTGAAGAGTATGGATCTCACCCTTTCAATGTCTAGTGTTCAAACCCTAGGGTTCTTATGCAAGTGGCTCAGAGGGTGAAAACTACACAGGAAGAACCGTGGCCCTAATGATACCACACCAGCTTTACTTTTATATACTTTATAAATTGGAATTTCATGCAAATAGCTTTAAAGACTCCAGTGATGCAAAGAAAACACACTCAGGCACACACACACACACACAAAAAAAAATCACTGCTAGAGGTGATGACGAGTTTCATCCACACAAGGACCATGGACCTACATGAGAAACAAAATACCCATCTTTTTCAGGAATGTCTGGGTAAAATATGACACGCGGTGCCTTATATGTGTTCCCATAGGATACAAATGGAATACTAAAAGGACGCTGAAGATCACTGGTTTCCTATCTTGACTTTCCATCTGAGAAACTTGGGTCAGCTAGGAAAGAGACTTTCAGGTGACAGGTCATCCCTGCAAGTCAGTGTGAGGTGGACCGGGCCCAGGCTCGTGGGGTGCCGCCAGTACCTGGCTCATTCTTCTGTAACACTGCGTTCTTTTTTTTTTTTTTTTTTTCATGTAACACTGCGTTCTGCCATGATCCCCAGCACCCCTGAAGAGTATTTAATGAGATTTTTCTAGTTATGTTGGTGACAAGGTATTTGAAAAATAAGGTCTATGCTTCACAGGACAAAATGCTTGAGAAACAAGATCCATTTTCTTCATAGCTGCCTGTGAAAGATTACAGGCCTATTTTCTGATTTTGACATTTATTTGAAATTCAGATTCTATTGTATAGCCTAATATGAGCTATGGAGATAATTAATATAAATGTGAATATCTCCAAGTGAAGTGGGAGAATGGAGGAAAAAGAATGTTCTTAAAGTTCAAGCCACTTTCCTGTGCCACTTTACGGCATTTAATTGTCTGCTATTCTCAAACACAAAATTCAAACACTAAACTGAAATTACTCTTCTCTAAATCTCTTACCTGCTCTGCACAAAGAGCATGTGGACCTCATTTATACACGCGTGTCTGAGAAGCTGTGGGTACACTGCTGTCTAAGGGAGCCCTGGAGTGGATATTTCAGTACAGTCAAGAAGTTACCAGGGGGTGAGGTGATAGCCCTGTCAAACGTAACCTGCTAAGCTACCAATTTTATAATCTATGCAGCCTTCGGTCTTTGTGGTATTTCTCAAATATCAAAATAGCGGTTTGTCTTTAAGACTTTTCACCTTTATGGAGGAATCAAAAAACCACCATCTCTACGAGCTACTTCTCTTTTTACTAATATCAATTTTTAAAGGTCTGGTAGACAAATTAATAATTATAATAATAATGATGGCATTAGTAGTATTTGTTGAGTCACTAACTGGGCACTTTGCATACATCATCTCATTTAGTCACCATCGCAATCCAAGGTTGATATTTTATAGAAAAGGAAAATGAGATTCCAGTTAACACACAAAAAAAAGCCCCCAAAGCCCCCAATTTTTCCACTGAAGTGGATAATGGGGATAAATTTCAGTTACCACGATCAAGACCTCTTGCTCCCGACACGGCTTCCGGGGCGTCGAGCAGAATTATCTGGTGCGAGGCCTCCGGAGATGCCCCTGCGCTGCCTCTGTGCCCACTCACTCCTCATCACGCTGCCTCCTCCCTAACCACAAGCTCACCTGCCAATACCCGGCCTGCGGGTGGAGAACAGGGAGGTAGAGCGAATCCGGGAGGGCACACAGGCTGCGCGAGACAGGAGGCGAAGGCCAGGCGGCTGCAAGTCAGCTGGGTCTGTTACAGATCCCTGTGACTCTCCTTCGGCAGCCGGCGCGTCACCTCCGCGTCCCCTCTCCCGTGCAGCGATGGCACTGGCCAGCAAACCCTCCACGACAGCCAGTCTCTCAGCAGAAGTGATCATAGTGGCCTTTGTGAATCACGACTTCAGACACAGATAAACCGGACCTGGAGGCCGCTTGCCTTGAGGTCACCACATAAAAAACCCAATGGCTTCTGTGACGTTTGGTGAACTGAAATCTGGGCTGATGTCCATTTCGGTGACCGCTTAGCCAGAAACCACCAGCGAGGGCTCGGGAGCGGAGGCATGGAAGGGCAGAGCCAGCCTGGTGCTTACAGCAAGGAGGCAGGGGGCACTTAGAGCGGGACAAGGCTCAGGCTCAGCTGCCATCGGACCCACGGACCACCGCCACATTTCAGTTCATTACAGTTAATAAATTAGTTCTCATCTTTTAAAGGGCCTGGGGCAGGGGAAGGGGGTGAATTTCATTTTGAGACTCTTAAGGGGTAACATGGATGCCACCGTCTTAAGAGGAAAGGAACGGGAGTCTATAGGTTGGACAACTGACGAGACCAAGGCCCTCTCCCAGCTGCCAGCACCTCCCTTCTCTGTGGGGGAGCCTGCCTCTCTGCCTGTCAACACCCCTGGGCATCACAGGTCTTAACATTCAGCATGCTGGTCATCTTTCTGTATGGTTCTTCTTTTCCACTTTTGTCTCCACTTTCCTACGTGGACCTCTTTATTTTTATGTCATATTGTAAATTTACGTCCTTGTTGTAAGCTGCCTTCCATTATATGCATTAGAGAAAGGTAAAAAAACATTTTAGATTTTTTTTAAAAAGAGAGAAAGGTGAAAAATAAATCGTAATAATACCCAGTTTCTTCTCTGTCCCAGGCTGAAAAAAAAAGAAGATTAATAAAATAAACTTGTTCAAATTATATCTAAATAATACTCAGTTTCTGTGTAAGGACCTAAAACTTTAAGTAGAATCACACTGACCACATTAGTAAGACCATAAAACCAACTTGGTCATCTCGCAGAGGGAAAACAGCCCCAGAAAACACTCAACAAGGATCACCATGTTATTTGTGGGCATGCCACAACTTTACAGCATGACGTCCATGCAACCAGCACTTATAAATGTTAAAAGGGGATAATATTCAAACCATCTCTCCTGACCACGTATCAGCTGATGGACACACACATCCCACTGCTTCATCACAGTAAAGCAGAGTAACCAACAGTTCTATTTTGCCAAGCAACATTTACTTGTGCAATAACTTAAATATTGTGTCACATTTACTTATTTTTTGAAAATGAGTGGAAATGGAAAAACACAAGTGCTGATTCTAACAGTACAAGTGAAACGAAGATGGACATAATTAAAGGTATATAAGTGATGGCTCACCATCAGCTGGCCAGTTAGAAGACAAAAGCTGTTATGCAAAAGTAATAGGGAAAAAGGACAGATATCCCCAGCACCAAGACCACAAGGTCTAAGGACATTCCTAGCAATGAGGATGAGTGATAGAAAATTTTAAGACAGTGACAAAAATTATTAAATGAAAACTACCATCAGAACATTTCAGTAACTCAAATACAGAGTGGGGTAGCGGGCGGTTCGTGGGTCTATCTGCCAGGTATACATCTTACCACAAGAATCAGGGTAACTAGAACTTTCTTAAAAAGAAAAAAAGGAAGAGATACCATCAAAGTCTACATCGCTAGTTTCTGCTCTACTCCTTAACAAAACTACCACTGGTAACTCCTTACTCCTAACAGTATTAACAGTTTACTTCACAGATTACAGATAGTAGGATTACTGACAGAAGCAAAATCCGAGCAACAAAATTACTACTTTGTAGAACTGTCAACATTTCAGTTTGACATAAGTTAAAATTCTAGAAATACATGTACACTGCATAACACCTGGATATAAAACACATTTATCTTTTAGTTTTCTGGGAATATAAAACCACGTGTTTAATTTTTATATATTAAAGTTTTAAAACTTTTAATTGTGGAGGCAATTAAAAGCTGGTTAAGCATCTGCCTTTGGCTCAGGTCATGATCCCAGGGTCCTGGGACGGAGCCCCGTATCAGGCTCCCTTCTCCTCCCTCTGCCTATGCCTGCCACTCCCCCTGGGTGTGTCTTAGCTCTCTCCCTGTCAAAGAAATAAAATCTTGGAAAAAAAAATAATAACTTTAATTATAAATTATGAATCAAAGTGGACAGTAGTCCATAGTGGCACAGAAAAGCCTGGAACCCACTCTCCTGGGCAGTACATCTTTTGTATTTCTTTTGCTAGGCTTCTATCCTATGAGTAGACTGTAATGGCTTTGGGACATCTAATCCGGCTACACACAAGCTATCGGTAATTGCTAATGTCATTGGCAGAGAAGTCCAAGATCCATAGGATAGATATAAATGAAGCACTGATCAGTTGGATGTTCCTCCACTCCATTCTTAGTGCATGAAAAAATGTGGTGAAAGGCAATTCTCATTTACTTCGTTATTTTTTTAAAATAAAGTACATCCAAGTGAAATTAGTAGTGAATCATAAGCAAAAATTCATGGGTTAGAGAAGGAAATAAATCAAACCACAAAAATCACTGCAACTCTCAGCCTCACTTATAAGCTCCTCACTGCAAGACAGGAGGCAAAGAAGTAAATAGATGAAATTGTTCCTCCAAGAAAAGGCACTCAATATTGCCAAGCTATGCAAGGCAGCCCAAGAACGACTATCGAGATTTCCATTCATATGTAATGATTTGGTTAAATATAATAAAACCAGTAAAATCACAGAGAGTCATAAGGCTAACAAGTAGAAGGTAAAAATAAAAAATTTCAGTGCCCTCTTTTTCTCTTTTAGTGGCCTAGGAAGTTATAGACTTTCCCACTATTTTCTTCTAATAAACTATTTAGGTCTTACTCACACAGCCCTACAACTTGCTATATTTTCTGTCTTTTAAAAAGTCCCTCTCTTGATCCCATCTTCCTCTCTAGCTATTATCCCATTAATTTCCACTCTTGTGCCACAAAACGACTCCAAGTGTTATATATTGATGTCTCTAACTCCTCTGCTCCATCAACAATGGAGCATGATTGCTTCAACAATCAGCAGCATTTAACAAAGTTGCTCCTTTCTTTTTCTTGGAACATATTCTTCTCTCAGATCTAGCTCTTCCTTGCTGGTCCCGAGCTTATGCTTGCTCATCAGCCACCTCTAGACGCTGAAGTGCCCCAGGGCTCAGTCCTCAAGCCACTCCTCTTATACTACACTCACTCCCTAAGTAATCTGACCCATTTCACAATTTTAAATATCATCCATAAATTGAAACTTTCTGATTCTGCCTCTAGCTATAACCTCTTTCCCTACACTCCAAACCTACTAACCTACTGCCTGCCTACTCAGCATCTCTCCCTGGATGTCTAACAGTCATTTCAAACCTATCACATCCAACACTAAGCTCTTGATTTTGCACTGCCTCCTCCAATGACTCTTCCCTAGTTCATCCTTCTAGTGGATCAAGTAAGAAACCTTGAAGTCATCTGTGATTTCTGTTTCTCATGCTTCATGTTGAATTCATAAGCAACTTTTAGTAGCTCTACCTTTAAAACAAAATCTTAATGGAAAAGCCATTAAAAAAAAAAACAAACTTTACTTTCCACTCATTTTTAATAGCAACATATGAAGCCCAGAAAACTTATGTAGTATAACTTATGTGTTATGATCACTGTGAAAATAACATGTTTGAGAAAAAAATATACATTTAGGAAAGAATAGTACACAAGCGTGTATCATGATCATTATTAAGACAGTATTGTTGAAAAAAGAGAATATATAGAAAAGGCTAGTAAATCTGGGAAGCATGTAGGAAAATTACAAGAAGCATGTTCCCAAGTACTGAGCACCAAAATATAGGCAACCTCCCACTCATTCATTCAAAACACTGCAGCAGTGCCAAGTACTAGGGATTTGTGGGAAATGTGACCCAGCCATTTAACACTGGGGGAAATTATAAACATGTCTCAAATACACAGAAAGCAAGCTAGAGTGCTAAACGCCATAAAGATTACCATAAAGCACCCTGGGGCTCCAGGAACTACTGGCAGAGATAATGAGAGGAAGCCCTCTCATCGAGGTGAACTGAGAAATCCTGCCAGGTAGACAGGTTTGGTAATGAAGTGGATGGGAAAAAAAAGGCAGGTCTCTTATAGAAAGGGAAAGGCAATTCACTGCTGCAGAAGCAGTGGATTCTACTCAGAGCCTCAGGACAAGTGACAAGCTAAGCAAAAGACTGCTGAGGAGAAAAGAAGGAAGACACCTGCATATGGGTAAAAGTATGCAAGGTGGGAAGCAAACACACCAAAGCACAGGGAACAGGTGGCTTCAGCTTTCTGAGAGTGGAGACAATTCATGAGATAGAAAACAGCATATCACAAAACCAAGTTAATTAGTAAGAAAGTTACCTGCATACTAAAGGAAAGATAATTCTGCTGAGACTCTAATGAAAAAATGAAAACTATTTTTTCTATATAATCAATAGCCAGTATAACAATTATCCAGAAAAGTTGGATTTTACTTTAAAATCACTAAGCTTTTATTATTTTCTTTTTTAAAAGATTTATTTGAGAGACAGAAAACGAGCAGGGGGAGGGGTAAAGGGAGAGAAAATTTCAAGCAGACTCCCACCGAGGAAGGAGCACTCAACTCGGGGCTTGACCTCACCACCCTGAGACCATGACCTGAGCCAAAAGAAAGAGTCGGAGAGTCAACCAACTGAGCCTCCCTGGCGCTCCCTCATATTATTTTCTAATTCTGATTTTCTCTTTCCCAATATCACCAAGTTTCCACCTAGAAACATAAAAATAAGGGATCCCTGGGTGGCGCAGTGGTTTAGCGCCTGCCTTTGGCCCAGGGCGCGATCCTGGAGACCCGGGATCGAATCCCACGTCGGGCTCCCGGTGCATGGAGCCTGCTTCTCCCTCTGCCTGTGTCTCTGCCTCTCTCTCTCTCTCTCTCTCTCTATGTGACTATCATAAATAAATAAAAATTAAAAAAAAAGAAACATAAAAATAAGAAAAATATGTAACAATCTATTTAAAAATTTGCTTTCTTTTTTAAATTTGCTTTCAATAAGTTTTCAAATCAACTATTTTAACAAGTTTTCTCTAAAATTGTAATTATTCTTCCAAAAACATGAACAGATTTCAGGGATGCATTACCAAGGAAATGTGACAATTTCACAAAAACGTTTCTTCATGGTAGAAAGTAACCTTTAGTCTCTAGGTAAGTTATAAAATCATTTCTAATGGAGCAATTATTTTACAACCAATGATTTTTTTTTAATTTAGGACTTTAGCCAACATAAGAACATAAAACAGAAAATAATGGAACAGGACTCCTAGAAAGAAGAAACCAAAGCATTTTTGGCCACAACAAAACTATCTAAGAAGCTCAAATGAATCAACTGATAAACTACTAGAACAAATAACAGTTTGGTCAAGGGAATGAATTTAAAATTCCTAAAAGTCAAAAGCATTTTTCAATCCCAGCAATAAACAACAGGAAATAAAGTTATAATGAAAAAAATCATTTTCAGTAACAAATAATAAATAGTCCTCCCTTATCCACAGTTCTACCTTCCACCATTCCAGTTACCGGCAGTCAACATGCTGCAGGAGATGATCCTCCTTCCAAGTATCGTCAGCAAGATAGTAGAAGCCTAACGTCAGGTCATAGTGCTTGTATCATTCCCCTCACTTCATCCTCTCACATGGGCATTTTATCATCTCACATTATCACAAGAAAGAGGAGTATAGTACAATAAGATATTCTGAGAGAGAGACCATATTCACATAACTTCTATTACAGTATATTGTTAAAATCATATTTTATTATTAGTTATTGTTAATCTGTTAATGTGCCTGATTTATAAACTTTATTATAGGTATGTATATATAGGAAAAAGCAGGATATATAGGATGCAATACTGTCTGTGGTTTCAGGCACCTGCTACGGATCTTAAAACGGATGCCTTGTAAATAAGGAAGGACTACTGTGTATAAAGAGGCCAATTTGAAGCAAATTACAAAAATTTACAAGCAACCATGAAAGAAGATCAGAATAAATAGAAAGTGACATATATTGACTGGGAAGATTTAATAGTATAAAATGCCAGCTCTATCCAAATTATTTTAATGTAATTTCCAAAGAAATTTGTATGGGAGTGGTTAAGAGGACTTTAAATAATAATCGAGTTAATTTGAAAAATGAAACAAGTGACAGAAGAATTTGTTGAAAAACAGTAAGAAAATAGCAACAGTGAAAACTGGCAAAAAAACTGACAAAGCAAGTAGATTCTGAGATATTTTTAAATTTAATATATCCTCATAAACCAATGTAGAAGTAAATTATATCAGAAATAGTGTGAAACTATTTGGGAGAAAAACGAACTCATCTTCATTTCATGTCCTATGCCTAAACAGACTGTGGAGAGTTATATGGATACAAAAGAAAACAAACAAAAACAGAATATTGGTGATTCTTTAACTGATCTGGGGTTAGGAATGACTGTTCTACAAAAGAAGCAAACGTAATAAATGGAAGGCACATAAATTTGACCACATGAAAATTTAAGACTTTTGATATTTATAAACTTCAAATAACTTGAACATTAAAAAAAATATTGGGGAAAATCTCTGCAGTAAATGACATAGTCAGCCACTGTTGACTTGAGATCTGGTACAGAGTATCAGCTCTTTGAAATGCTGATGGCCTTTTCAACATTCTATGCCATATAAATAGATTTTTGCATCATTTTAAATACAGATCTGGAAAACACAAGTCTACATTTTATTTCAAAACCAAACCTGGGCTTTTGAAAATAGTTTACTTGTGCATAGATTTATGAGATCCCACATATGTGAAAAGATATCTTTGATCTTGGAAACAGTTTGAAAAGACTCAGAGCTTTCAGTTACATAGGTATAAAATAAAGTCTCTGAGATTTTAAAAACCATCAGACTGCCATATCTTTGTTCTTCCAGAGAAAAAGCTATCTTATTTTTTAACTGTAGAAAGATATATTTAGAACTAATTTTTTTCTTCCGCTCTGAGCTTTCTAAAAAGCAAACTTACCTTTTCATTTAATCCCAAAGGAGATAGTAGCTGAAAAGTAAAAATAAGACATGATAGGAAAAAAGCTGAAAATTAATGGTTCAAATACCTTTATGCTCTGTGATTTTTTTCATATTAAGTCTAATAAGAGCTGTTTGAGGAAACAGGCACACTGTTTCTCGAAGTTTATACATTAAGCAAGTGGGGGTTCCTCTGAGGTTCAGCACAGCATGAAAAAAAAACACTCCTGTCTCTCTCCTCTATAAAAGGCCAAATACCTGCCCCAACGGCATAAAAAGAATATCCAATATCTACTTCACTTGTTATACATGTAAATACTATTTGACAATATGACTAAAAAATGACGCCAATGTTTGCATGTCAAATATTAAAGTTTTGTTTTACTCTCTACCTTGAGAATAGTACATATTCTTTGATTACTGGTCACACAATTTCTCCAAAATCTAACCTCTAGAAGTAATAGTGAAAAGCTCATTCATGACATTTCTACATATTGAATCACTTCATGTGATTTTACTTCACCTAATAACATTGCTAAAGCATTTTAAAAAGGGAGGATTTATATTGTAATTGCTCATTGTTCATAACATGTATATTTTCATCTAAGAATCTTGCTCAGAAGAGTTTGAGATCATTTTTATTTGAATGATATCTGTGCAATTAAATAAATTCTAAATTAGAATATTGATCAAAAAATAACATCAATATGTAAGTGCGAGACACAAATTTTAAAAAACACATCCTTTAATAGTTTCACAGATACAGTCCATCAAACCAGAAAGCCTCAACACTCTGAAGAAGGAACAACACAAAGCAATGGCAGCACAGGGTTACCCTGACCGTTACCTATGGATCTTTCCCTGGCATTTACTGGTTTGTCATTCCTACCTGCCCTCTCTAAAGAGCACTTGTTTCCCTTTTTGGCCTAGGTCATAACAAAGGACCAGACAGGAATGGAATTGAAACGGACATGGAATATGCAAATGTATGAGCCACTGAAAACAGTAAAAACCCCTGAAGTGAGGACACTGATTTGGAAGTAGCAATTCTGGACTACTACACCCTACTCGAGTATGGTCACACAAGCCAGGGAACCAATGTTCTTACAGGTCTAATGGCAAGAAGGGGTCACATGACTTAGAAACCAAAGTTCCATCACTTTCAGAAAAATCATTACATCATCATAGAAATCATCAAAGGGCAATATCAGATCATAACCTTAACTGATAGATAGAAATCTTTGCTTCAAACAAAATAGGGCTTATATACACCTGGAGCTAATGGCAAAGAACTAGGGTTCCACATTACTACAAGATAAGCAAATATTGACTGAATCATTTCTTAAATTATGTCCCTGATATTAAGTGATTCAAAATCATTTCATGCTAAAAAAAAAAAAAAAACAAAAACAAAAAACAAATAGGGAAATACAGAACAAAGAAAAAAATCATTAATCTTATACCACAGTACCAGAACTATAAAATATAACACACCTCTTGAGACCACCTCTTTAAGACTACTTAGATCCCCAGGCACGGGTGAGATGTGAGATGCAACATTCACTATGTGTTGCCACTAGGGATTCTTCAGTGTCAAGTTCTGACATCATCATTACTACTCTACCACCATCTTCACCATGACCACCGCTCATATAATTTACTAAATACTCATTATTACATCTGAAACCATAAGACATTCTTTATACACATTATCTCATCTATTGTTAAGTCAACAGACTTGAGAATTTTATCTGTATTATCAGACTCCAAAAAACTAATATTATTCATTGAAAAATCATGTATATGGCAATAAAATTCAAATGTTATAAAAGAGTAAACATGAAAAGTAAAATTCTACTGCTTCCTGTACCCCCATAAACATTTTCTTTGTGTTATGCAATTGTATGCATGTTTGTACAAAAATGTAAGCCCCTTTCCCACAGACTTAATTTTTTAAAAAATGTTAGCATTTCTTTCTGTATCATAGTCTTTCTTGCCAGTTAAGAATTTACCCTGATAATATTCCACAGAAGTAATGCACAGAGATCCACCTCATTCTTTTTCACGATGTGTATTCCAAATTCCATCACATGAAAGCCCCACCATGTATGTATGCAGCCACTTTCCTATTGATGAACATTAAAGTGTTTTCCAATATTTTGTTAAAATGAATAAATCTATTAAAAATACTCCTATACACATATGTTTGCATACACATTCTAACATTTTTAGGATAGACTCTTAGAAGTTGAATTGCAAGGTCAAATGGTTTACACATTTTAAATTTGAACGGATACAATCAAATGGATCTCTCAAGTGGCAGTTCACTATACAAGTCTCACCACAGAGCCCCACCAATTATGAGTGACACACTCCTTGTACCCTTTGTAGCACCATAAATGATCAAATCATTTCATCTCTATACTGACAAAGTTTTACTAAAATAAAGTTACATTAAATATTTTTTAAGAACATTTTTTAAGTCCTACTTTTGTATAAAGGACTGTTGTTTAAATCACCATCCATGAGGGTAGCCTGGATGGCTCAGCGGTTTAGCGCTGCCTTCGGCCCAAGGCCTGATCCTGGAGACCTGGGATCGAGTTCCACGTCGGGCTCCCTGCATGGAGCCTGCTTCTCCCTCTGCCTTTGTCTCTGCCCCCCTCTCTCTATCTGTGTCTCTCATGAATAAATAAATAAAATCTTTTAAAAAAATAAAAAATAAGTCACCATCCATGAAATCAAAGAGTTTAAAATGTATGAAGCTGAAGCAAATGTATCTCAAATGAAGTATCTCAAAATGAAACACAGAGATACATTTATAAAAGAACATATGATTAATTAAAAAGAGAACAGCCCCAAGGTTCCAGAGGTACAGAAGAAGGAACAGCAAATGCTAACAATGACGGGAAATGCATTCATGGAAGGAGTAAGACTAATAACTCAAGTCTGGGCAGCCAGAAAATTACAAAGAAGAGACAGCAGATGGTGTACAAACAAGATGAGGGATCCCTGGGTAACTCAGCAGTTTAGCGCCTGCCTTTGGCCCAGGGCGTAATCCTGAAGTCCCAGGATCGAGTCCAGCATCAGGCTCCCTGCATGGGGCCTGCTTCTCTCTCTGCATATGTCTCTTTCTCTATCTCTCTCTCTCTCTCTGTCCCTCATGAATGAAAAAATGAATGAATGAATAAATAAAATTTTAAAAAAAGATGAATAAAGTCAAAACAAATACTTATATTACATGCTATTGGTCTAACACACCAGGCCAGAGGTTGCCAAAATAACAACAGGCCAGTCAGACAAGAAAAGCAAAAAAAAAAAAAAAAAAAAAAAAAGAGCCAAATAACACAAATTAACAGTGGCAGAAAAGAATTCCTAAAAATCAACCCTAAATGGAGACCAGCAATTCAGAAAGGTTCTAGGTGATTATATCTTTTAAACAAGGTTCAAAACCCTAGTAAGCCAGGACTTTTCTTGCACATTTTATACATGCACTATAGGATTCCCTTAAAAATATCTACTTGATATAAGTATGCTGCTCAAAATAGAAATAAATAATGAGGCTATAACTTCACCACTTTGTGTTTTATCTTGAGGATAACTGCAATTCAGTTATTTCAAATCTGAGCAGCAAGCTCTAGCAAAAACAAGGGTTTTGAAAGAAAACGTCCTGGGTTTCAATCTGCACCCACCTTAACTAGCAAGTCATTAAATTTTGTAAAACCTCTTCTGCAAAATGGTTACAAATGCTATTCAAATGAAATTATATAGATATAAGATAGATAGATATAGATGATATTTAAACCCAGGGAGAGAGAAAGAGAATCTACATATAGAATATAGCTGGGTGCCTGGCATACAAAGGGAGTTTCTATACACAAATTTCTTTTTCTTCCCTTTCAGCCTACCTCAAATAAAACCAAAATATATAGTACCATTTAAATATTAACTGTTCCCAAGCACATATTTTAGTTTCCTCTAATTTCACTAGCATAATCCCATCAGAGCAGTTAAAAAAAAAAAAGTACTCAGTGATAATGTCTAGACCATTCAGAAAAAAGAATGGTACATTCTAGAAGTTACCAATAAAAAAAAACAAAAGAAAAAAACTATTTTTTTTTTGAAAAAAAGTATTTTGAACTAAATTCAAGAGGTGATATAAGAAACCCTATATTAATATAACATTCTTGATCTATAAACCTAAGAATTCTTCATTTTGCTGAATAAAAGCAAATTCCTAATACTTGCTATTCTATATTCTTTAATACTGAACCACTGGTTTTTTGGGTTTGTTGTTTTTTTTTTTTTTTTTTTAAGATTTTATTTATTTATCCATGAGAGACACAGAGAGGCAGAGACATACCAGAGGGAGAAGCAAAGCAGCCTCTCCATGGGGAGCCCTATGTGGAACTCGCTCCCAGGACCCCAGGATCATGACTAATACAGCTCACCCCTTGTGGGATTCTAGTCATCCTTCCATATGAGCCTTTAGCCTACTTGCCCTCCCCGTTTTCTCACTAGCTGCTTTGGCATAATATCATGGGCAATATATTGACAAATAGCATTGAAACCATGTAATACTGACCCTGTTTTCTTCATTTCCTCTCTGGCTCTAAAATAGCTTATCTGCAACATAACACAGGTATATACCTTTGGGTACATTAAAAGTAAGATTCTCTGAGAGAGCACAGTTTTAAATAAAGCAACTTAACTTAATCTGAGTGGCTCAGCTACTTTAAGTATATCATCAATCATCAAAACCAGCCAGAAACTGCTAGAGTAGCATCTTCCAAACTTTACACAAATAAATCTGTGAGTTCCTTAACATTCCATGCTTTCAATTAGCCTTTCTATGGCTCTGCTCATTTTTTTATAACCATATACTTCTTCCTATTGATTTTTAGTACTTCATATATTGGCAGGAAACCATTGCCAACCTAATATAATGCCATGCATTTATGCAGTGCTTTTAATTAAGTCATTTTGGAATCTCCTTAGCATTTTGATGAAGACGATACGTTGTTTTCCTTGAAGTAAAGGCAGTTGAATTTTTCTTTGCACTTCCAGGACCTGGCCCAGTGCCTGCTACATGGTAGGTGCTCAATATCTGTCACAGGTTGCTACAGTGACAAAGTCCTGGCTTTTAATCCCAGTTCCAGTACTTTCCAAATCTAAACTGGAACATGAGCAGATCATATGATCTCCCAGAACTTGTCTCTTGTCTGAAAAATAGGAATGAAGAATATCCATTTCACAGAGTTTCTGTGAAAACTAAATGAAATAATATATTCAAAATCAGAATAGTTGGTACATAAGGACTGAAGAAATTATAGATGATTCTCACTAAATCACACATACATCTTCACTCAAATTCTCTCTGAGGTCATGAGTTACATAGGTCATGTCAGACAATGGGTTCAGAGTAAGTAATTTCCCTTAAAGACCAGTAACTATAGAGAGGGGGGTACTAAGCCCTAAGAAGCAGTAATGTGCTCTGGAAATCACTGACCATTTTAGAATATTTCCTACAACTTGTTTCATGGATCGATGCTGTCATTATTGATCTCACACTTCCTTTAGACTCAAGTCTACAAATGACCCATTAACAACTATAATATGAGTCCTAGGCCAAGCTAATCCCTCAGTCCTTCTTGTATCTATGCCCTTCCTTGTATCCAACCCTTGTATCTAATCCACTTGGTACTAACATTCCAAGGAGAAATAGAGATGAATTTCAGTGAAGCTAAGTTCCTGGGCTAGATAAGAAGAATCCCAGTCACCAGGAGAACACTATTTTTTTTTTTAAAAGATTTTATTTATTTATTCATGATAGTCACAGAGAGAGAGAGAGAGGCAGAGACACAGGCAGAGGGAGAAGCAGGCTCCATGCACCGGGAGCCCGATGTGGGATTCGATCCCGGGTCTCCAGGATCGCGCCCTGGGCCAAAGGCAGGCGCCAAACCGCTGCGCCACCCAGGGATCCCAGGAGAACACTATTTTTTGAGCCCTTCCGTATGACCAGACGTATTATCCTAAAATATATAACAAGTATAGTACATGGCAGGCTGGATGTGGATGGGGGAAATAGAGACATTTGAATGCTAGAAGATATGAAACACAGCTCTGGTTAATCTCTCATTATGAGTATCTAAATACAAAGCATTTTAAAACTATAACTTTCTAGTCTTTAAACACACCTTGAAAGAGGCAACATTAGAATGAGAAAGATCATGACTAATTCAGCCAAGTAAAATAAGAGAGAAAACAAAATCTTTTATCCAAAAGACTATTTAAGTACAAAAACTTCAGAGTACCTAAGAAAGGATAGTCCAAAAAATATTTGGGGTAAGATTATAAATCAGTTAGTACTGATCTAATGTCTACTATAATAAAGCAAACATTTGTATAGTCTCTTAGGAGTTACAAAGTATGTTCCAATACTTGCATGTTGCTACTAGTCAAATCTACCCATCAGAATAGAAGGAATAACTAAATCTCTAGGGGAGGCAGGAGACATAATCCAAAGTGGTCTGTTAATGAACATGACATTTCTTTAATTCCATGTTTCTCATTTTTCCCTAATACATAATATCCCTACATTTGTTGTAATCTTATGTAAAAAATAAAACAACCATTAAATGATCCCTAAACAATGGGGTTCAAAAAACATTGAAGGTTAGTGAACACAGTTGATGGAAGGTAGGATGCCTTGAAAGGTGCTGCCAAACACACTATATCATCCTAATACACTCTCCTATGCATCTCTTCCATTTAGCTGCTCCTGAATTGTAACCTTTATAATCAGGCAGTAAATAGTAAATAAAACACTTTCCTGGGTTCTATAAGTCAGTCCAGCAAATGACGGAATCTCAGTTGGGGATTACTGGAAACCTAAGATTTATAGGTAGTTGGTGAGATGTATGGGTAACAAGCTGGGATGGTGACTGGCATCTGAAGGAGTTGGGGGTGGGCGGGGGGGCGGGGGGGGGGGGGGGGGGAGTCTGGTGGGACAGAGTACTTTACCTGCAGGGTCCAAACTAAATCTGGGTAGTTAGTGCAGAACCAAACTTTACTGCAGAATACCCAGTTAGTATCTGGAGAGGTAGAATACTAGGTTAGTATGGGGGGAAAGAAACAAAGAAAGGATGCAGCTGGTATCAAATATTTTATGAATAAACACAGCTCACAGGCACTTCAAACATAGCAGGACAACAATTATAGTCACCTAAGAGACAACGGTAAGTCCATTCTCAATTTCACTCACTTTTTTTTTTTTTTCACTCACATTCTTGATTTTGGAACATCACTCTAATGTTTGGAAAAAACAAATAAAGTAAAGCACATGAGTGATTGTGGAAATCAATATGCTATGAAATTTTTAAAATACTCCAAGTAGTTGAATTCAAATTACAAAAGTTACATTCCACAAGTTACATTCCACCAACCTCATTATGAGTGGAAACAGCCCTACATGTTTTATAGTAAAAAATTTATGAGAGTGGGTGAAAATCCATGAAGCCAAGGTGTAGCTGAAACATTGTACCCTATCACTCTAGAACCTACCCACCATAAAGCAAGACCATTTTAAAAGGCATGCTCTGCCCTTTGGAGACATCAGCAGCCCTGATGGAAGTAGCACTGGAGACATTCCCGCCTTCCAACTTCTCTGACAAGGCACTCCCCCTCAGTCCACTTCTAGAGAATTTCATGATGCTGCCCTCCACAGCAGGAGTTGGCTGCTGAAGCTTTATAAGTTAATGTCAAGAAATAGTAGTGGGGAAAGAAAAGCTGTTTAAAATGCAGAACTGGGCTCATTTGCAGAAAATAAACTTCTGTTTATATAAACCACTGTTGACAAAGAAGTTCACTGAACAACATTCTAGGCCTAGGAGCTGCAGTGTACAGTTTTCACAACTAAAATGGCTCAGAAGTTGTTCTTCCTACAACTAAGAACGTACTGCTGAGTTGTTCACATTACACAAGAATCCCCAACAAAATACACATCATATATTTAAAGCCAAAAGGAATAAAATAGGAGATACCAAGATGCCTAAACTATACTGCCATCGCTCATACTTCAAAAAAAATGACAAAATAAGAGTAATAAAAAGCTGTAGAAAAGGGTGTGACTGACCAGAGGGACTGGCTTAGGAAACTGAAGCAGATATTTCCCCACAGCCTATGGGAGTTTCGGGGAGCAAAGCTAACCAGAATGTGGGTCTCCCGAATCGCAAGTTGCTAACATTTCATAATATGATGTTGCCAATGAAGAGGCTAACACGGGATCCTAATGAAAGAAAGGAGGGTGTCCTACCTTCCTATCATTCATGCTCAAACCTAACAAGCAACAGGACTGCTCTGCAACACCACACTCTTATTCTCTAGACCACATTCTCTAACAACTGCGCCCACAGTGGATTGAGGGTAGAAAGTGTTAGTGAGAAGGATGAAGCAGCCTCCTGTTATAATTAAAAGAACATCCTACATAATGATAGGTAGACTCTTACCAATTTATTTTCTCACAATGTTCGGGAAAGAGGGTATTTAATTCTGGCCTAACCTGAAATCCAGTATAAATGGATGTCTGATTTAACAGAACAAAAATAAAAGATACACATTTAGTTATTTTAACATCTAAAAATACTAAGATCAGTATTTTTAGATGATCTACAAAGAGCAGCATGAATTTGAAGTACTCTCTTTTTACTCTTTAAAAACAGATCCCTTCTATCCCCTAATCTCTGAAAGGAGTAAAATTTCCCAATGTGCCACTAGAAGTCAGCTGTACAAACCAGCAGTCAGTATGTTGTCTCAGTAAAGCCCAGAATAATGTCAACCCCCAGTGGAACCCACAAAGTGGGAGTCAACACAAGGCAGGCGGCAATGCAGGTGTACCTGTCCCCCTGCCCATCCCCCAACTGCCCTTCTCAAGGGAGGCAGACTGTGGTCTCCTCACTCCAGGAAGGAGGGTGAGAAAGGAGAAAAGGTCAACTCACAGCTCAATGGCACATAAGGACGCGTGTTGGACGCTGCAAACCCTACGGGCAATCCTTACCATCTACAATGCCACCTTTTCTGTGTGTTCTTCTCTTCACCAACTTCACAAACTATGTAGATTTTACGTCAAAGAACAGGAAAAGTGTGAAGTAATACCTGGCACCATTAGCACAGTGCTGATTAAATGAAAGATAGTAAAGAAATGTTAGGTGCTTTCCTTCCCTGTTTTTCCAGGGTGGAGGTGGACTCAGCTGAGGGCTAGAAAGGCAGGATCTCCCTCAAGAGGTCAAATGCGCTGTCACCCCAGCATAAGGGATGAGGCTAAGGAGCAGCTGCATCCGTGAGGGGCCCGGGCTGATTTACCAGGCTCATGAGGATGGTTTCTCAAATCTGTGTGTAACGCCCTTAACACCAGGTCTGGCTACCACACTGGTTAGCTGCACTAACTAGCTCAATTCATAAGAGTATTCAGAGCTAGTTATCAGACACTGGGAAGTAAATTAATGCAAAGTATACATAAGTCACTGGCTCAAAATGCTGCCTCCTGGGAAAGAACAGTCCACACCCCAACTGCAGGCTCCCCACACTCACTACTCTGAGCACCTGATGACACTTGCACATGGAGCTACAGTAATGCTCAGAGCAAACACGGCTGCTTTCAGGGCTCATTCGGGGTCTCCCATGTGGCCAGTCTGCTCTGGGCCCAGGTTTTAGAGGGAGCAGAGTGACAAGGCCATTGTCCCCAGAACCCAAAGCCTTAACAAAGGTGGCAGAGGAGTGACAGAGATGAGGAGCCTGCCTATTTGCTCAGCAGGCCCTGCCAACCACAGACCCTGCTGGTGCCAGTTAGGGTAGGAGGAACCGGACCTGTCCTGGAGAAGGACCTCCAGGAGGATCTCAAAGCAGCCGCTGGGAGCCCTGGGGAAGCAGCCATGTGGGCAAGGCTCCCTCTGCAGACTTGCCAGGACGGTCCTGTGCCGGATGCTAATGATGGAGGGAAACGAAAAGTACTCCTCCTGACAACATGTCAGGGTCCCTGCTCTAGAATCTGTGATCACTGTCTAGAATAAGTATCCTTTCAGTCACCAACATAATGACTGATCTTGCTCTGGGGCTCAGCCTAAGTCCTGAGTCCAGGGAGTTACACAGCAGTGGAAAAGTGGAGGCAGAGTAAACAATCCACTGATGGTCACTTCAGATAAACTAGACCAACCACCTTTGGAGTTGCTTCAGTCATATAAGGATGAAATAGGAGGGAATTTTCAGAGCAAATAATGTGTATGCATATTCTGCATTTTAAACACATTCACACCCACACCCACAGCTTAACAAAAACACTGTCCCTGTGAATGATCTCAGTAGTAGCTGAGAAGGCACCTCAACACTTCCTCCCTGACAAAAATGTATCCTTTTATACCCATTTCTCCTATTATTAGTGGTATTTAAAATGTTTCCTTATTTTTATTAAACTACTGTACTTTTTTTTAAATTGATGATGCTTGACATTTTTAATACTACAGTGATGATTGTTTTATAACTATTTTTTCCCTCACATACATTGTAGATATTAGAAATATTTGGCTATTGGCATTTTATCCTTTTTTATGGTGCCTGATTTAAAAAAAAAAAAAACATGAAAAAATTAATCACTAAGCATAAATCATACTACTTTCAAAAACAAGTAAAACATTTTTTTCATGGTTAGAGTGAAAAAAACATGTAAAATATTTCTGATAGTTTTAGGAAACTGTTGATTAAGCTATAAAATTATGCTACATGAGAAAAACCACCAGAAAACCTTGTGGCTCCTGCTCTTCAGCAACTGAGTGATCCCTAGGACTCCTAAAGCTTAGAGGAAGCCAGATAAGCTGAAACAGGCCCCAGATAGGGAGGCAGACTAAACAGGTGGGATCATGCCACTCCCCACCTGCGACTGGATGGGTACTCAGCATACCCATTAGGGAGAAAAATTACTAATGCACCACTCTGGCATTTCTTTAGCCACTATATTCAAGCTAGAAGTAGATTTGTCTCAAAATACTCTGGCACTCAGTATGTCAGCAATTCCACTCCCCTTTGAAAAAGAAAAACAAAAATAGCATAGACTTTAAAACATCCACCAGACCTGCCAGCTTACAAGGGGATGAGATATCCAAGAGGAATTGATATGTTACGTATCCATAGAACAGACAAGCAACAGAAAAGCATTCTTTTTAACTTAAATATACTAAATAAAATTAAAAGGAACATGTTTATAAGTAAAATCAATTTTTGAAAAATGCTCAGACTTCTCAAGATTAGTGCCCATGAGGTGCACGGGAGTACGAGGAACCAGGTGTCTGCCGCTGCTTGCCAACAGACCCCTCCCTGCGACCAGACGGCACGTCTCTGCACACGACAGTCTAAGGAGGCAGGGAAGTGACAGAGGAAACAGGAGGTCTGTTCTCAGGGGAAAGCCAGTCTGACTCCCTTGAATTGAACACGGTAACCTTAGGGCTCGTCCTCCCAGATGCGGGAAGGCAGCTCAGGGGCTGCGAGCCACCCCCAAAACGCAGAGGAAAGGCTAGATCCACCACTCGGCAGGCTGAACCGTTGGAGCAAACAGCTAGATTCCCCCAACACTGCTTGCACACCGTTCACCACGTACCCACGTTTGGGGTCCCTGAGCGTGCACCCTTCACACCTTGGAAGGTGGAAATCCGTTCCACCAACGTGGCTCAACTGCACCTTCACCAACACTTTCCAAAATGTGCGAGTAGCAGAACAAGAAGTGAGAAAGCGAGAAGATGATGGCCGAGAGCTGAGAGGGTCGCGCGGTCACGGAAAGGTGGG
The DNA here is from genome assembly GCF_011100685.1 of Canis lupus familiaris. Lineage (NCBI taxonomy): Eukaryota > Metazoa > Chordata > Mammalia > Carnivora > Canidae > Canis > Canis lupus. The sequence continues at coordinate 6,758,259 of NC_049256.1, read as the reverse complement.
ATGGAACTGTCACAAACACCTGGGGAGAAAATCGTCCTCTCTTCGCAGCAGTCATCCCTGAAAAGAGCAGTGACTGGCAGGTAAGGGAAGAGGAAGTGGAATAGATTATAAGTTAATTGGTAGAGAGAGCAAATCCCCGAAGGAAGCTGCCTGTTAGCTTCAAGCAGGTAAGATGTATGTGCATTATCCCTGGTCTTTTCTGAATAACTTTACCGCCCTGTGCAATCGAGCTGCTGTCACCACAGACCCAGGGTCAGCGGTGGAAAATCCTTGGTGAGGGCAGCTTCCTGCCTGCCATTCCCTGAGGCCCAGCAGTAATGAGCCCTCACCAGCCTGGTCATTCTGCTCCGTCCTCCAGGAAACCCTGGTAAGACTCTGGGTGACCGCCGCTCGCCATCCTAGACATTCATATTTCAACAGAAACTCAGGATGAAAAGTCTTAAAAAAATAAAGACTTAAAAGCCTAACTCACTACTTGTGTGATTTGGGGTGTAAGGAAAGCAGCAGGAAGGAGGTCTTTTGAGGATCTCTGACATGATTATAGAAAAAAACTCCACCTTCATAAGACCAAGACGTGGTACCTCCATTGTGCAAAGCAGGGTAAGACCAAGACGGCATGAAAGGTTACATGAGCGTTATCCAGTCCATCATAACTACGTCATTTTACCTGACACAGGAGGTACTTAAAATAATAGAACAAAAAGAAAAACTTTCTTTACAAGTAAAATATTACAGATCAGAGGAAAAATTTCTAAAATTTTTACATCTTATGATAATTAAATTTTATGCCATACTAATTCCTGTGGGAATAATGGTCACAAAATACAAAGAGAAATGTTTGTAATCTGGTGAGTCAGACAAACATTCATCAGGTAATCATGTAAATATAAATTTACAAGGGAAACAACCTAAATGTCCCATAGAAAAATGATGAAATAAATAATATGCTCCTATGATTTAATATAATGTAGCCACTGGAATTGTTTTAACCAACTTATAAAATTATTACAGTAACACTAGGTACTTAAAAAGGTATAAGAAAGGTATATTTAAAAAGATATAGAAGTGTAGGGTATAATCCCTCATTTATAAAAACAATGCATGTTTGCCTGTGCAGAGGAAATTTGATTATATAGCCCATTGAACTATGGGTATTCCTGGTAAGATTGCAGAACATTGAGCATGTTTTCATCAAGGAGTACTGTTTTTGCCAAAAAGCAAGTAGATTTGTTTTTCCATTGTTTGAATTTACAATTGGATGATCTGCATGCTTTAAATGGGAAACTAAAGCCTTTAGATTATGTTTTTTCTTGGTGGTTTTGTTTTGGTTTTGATGGGGCGAGGAAGTAAGCTAACTGTCCCTGAGGACTCTCCTGGGGGAAGCCCTCCCTCATCCTGTGGGGCCCCTGGAAATGTGACCTCCCAGCACAGAGTCCCTCTCAGTGCTGCCCCAGCAGCGACTCCTCCTTCTCTCTCCAGGTGGGTCTTGGTTTGCTTTGGGTTTTGTCTATATTGGAAGATAAAAACTTGTGTCCAGAGGGAAAGTTCCACAAATACTCCCAGGGATGATGATGAAAATTTGATTTCCCAGTATTTCTGTTCATCTGAATAAGCTCCTGTATAATTAATCAAAGTCTTGATTACTGTGGATTAGTTCTATTACTTTATATTTGAAAGCTCCCATCTTCTCTAATATTACATAGCAATACCTAAAATATACTAGGTAGATCGACCATAGCATCAGATGAATAAATGAATGAACCTAGCCTTTGATCCTTGCCTCATATCAGCCTCATCCAGAAAACATTCCTGATCCATCTCAGCTTACAGAGCATTCTCTCTTCTGATATTTCCTGTAGTTCTTTTTTTGTAGCTACATTGCAGGGAAGAAAGAAAAAAAATGCTCTTTGGTGAGCACAATTATGTGCCAGGCACCGCAACAGTCATATTGAAACAAGTCTATGCCAAAAAGGTTGCACCTCAGACAAAGGACACGCCAAAAACTTACCGCTAAATTTTCCAGTGGCCTCACCAAGCAGTCTGAGTGGAAAAAGCTCAAGTCCCAGCCTAATGGAGATCTCTGGACCCTACGCCTTTAGACTGGAGATGGTCTGAGAGGACAGTCACCCAGAGCATGCTGCAGCTCAGAGGATCTGCCATTGTGGCTGAACCCAGGGCATGGAGACATGTGCTCACCTTTCTAGCTCCTGTAAGATTCAGGTTAAGTGGTAGCTGCCAGTGAATACGGTCATCTCACAAATATATATTATACATATTATTTTGGCTTCTAACATCCCCTCAGGAGTCAAAATCTTAACTACTTATATACATTAATTGGCACAATAGAAAAGGACTGGGCTAGGAAGGCTCTTTCAACTCAATAAGTACTTGAAATATGCAACAGCTGTTCAGCCTAAAGTCATCAGTCCACATTTGCTCTCCAACTCAGAAGGATTTTGATGTGAGGCAGAAGAGCAGGTTTAGGCCTGAAAGACACTCCAGTAAAAAGCTGTAACACCAGGGCAGCCCTGGTGGCTCAGCGGTTTAGTGCCGCCATCAGCCCAGGGCCTGATCCTGGAGACCCAGGATCGAGTCCTGTATCGGGCTGCCTGCATGGAGCTTGCTTCTCCCTCTGCCTGTGCTTCTGCCTCTCTCTCTCTCTCTCTCTCTCTCTCTCTCTGTATGTGTGTGTCTGTGTGTGTGTGTCTTACTAATAAGTAAATAAATCTGTAAAACAAAAAAAAGCTGTAACACCAAGGTGGCCAACTTGCATGCCAAAGGACCCACAAGGCACCATGCCTCCTATACACAGAGTTCCATACAACCTTAATGTTTCTAGTACCATGGACAGCTTCACTTCCTTTCACATTTTCAAGGCAACATCTCAAGCAAGACCAAGTCCTGCTTCAAGGACTGTATGCAAATTAATTCACAGGGCGCTCAGAAAAGCACTACACAAAGGGGCTCGCTGTCTCATCCTTCATATGACTAAATTATCTATTTAAGAGACACAGTATAACCAACCTCAAAAGGATGGCAGAACTGGGACTCCGGCACCCCCAGATCTGAGCCATAGAGCCACAGAGTACTGGGTAGAGAGCACTAGCTCAGGACAGGAGATCGCCACTCGTCCCTTCCGTGCTGTCAACAACCTGCTTACCCTCCCTCACCATTCACTTCCCAATCTGCTAAGAGGGCATTTGTGGCTAAAATGAATTAGAAGGCAGAGAAAGTCTTTGTTATTTGTCAGTGTTAATATCATTGCTGTATAATCTGCTCAAGGCAGTGATAACCCTATATTCTCTAAGACAAATACACATGTCTAAAGACCCATTCAATCCATAGTCACTATTTAAGATCCATCATCACAAGCAAATCAGAAAGATACTTAGTGCTTACCCATTAGTACTTGTGTTTATTTCTACAAAACCATCTCCCCTCCCAACAAACATGGAAGAAAGGAGGGAGAAGGGCAGGGCAAGGGAGAAAGGCTCCAGGTAGAGTCTAATCTCTGAAGTTTTACCAGGTATGGGTAAAACTGGGGGCTGGCCTCTCTACCCCCCAAGAGGGTTCCTGGCAATTCTATGAAACTTAAACATCACAGCTGTTTTGTCCTCAATGCTTCTGAATGCCATGGAAGTGCCAGATAGCTTCAATCCCACAGAGAGAACTCCATCCTCTGTACTTTGTACACCTCCATCCATCCCCTATTAGGCAAAGTCCTCTGTGCTGGCCAGGCCTTCTATGTACAGCTGGGAAAAGGTGGCTCAGCCTGACACTCCACCACCATTGTTGGCATTGTTGGCGGATGAGGAGACCACAGGGGTAAAGTGGGAGAGTAGTGTTCGGGTGGTAATCTTCATCTCCTGCCTGGGCAGGGACTTACAGTCACTTTGGCTGTTCTGCTAGCCTTCCACCCAGACTCCGGTCCTCATGCCACTGATTTTTCTATCTTAGAGAACAAAGGAAAGGTGGGAATGACAGTATTTTGCTGCTTGGATTTACAGAGACACTAGCCTCTACCTCACAGGATGGAGAGGGACAACACTGTTGGTGGGATCAGCTGCAGGCAGGGACTTCATGGTGACAGAATGTACTCCAGCTGGGCTGTCTTAGTAGCCCAAAGCCCACAGATGGTCATTAACTCTTCATACTTCAGGCCCATCATTGAGTCGTGCATCTCTTCCCACTTGTAGCCCATGGACAGCACTGACTTAGGCTGCTGGGTATCCTTGTAGTCAGGAGTGGCTCAATGTATGGCTTCAGTTCCTCTTCAGGGCCCATGTCTGTCCACAGGTCGCTCATGATTTCCTCTAAAATGCCTCTGTCGCTGTGGTTGTGGATCAGGAATTTCTTCAGCAGGTTTTCACTCTCTGTGGACATGAAGAAAGAAAAGCCATATATTCCACACAATATCCATTCCCACAGGTCTTTTGAGTTCTGATCCCTCAAAAGGCAGGAAACTGGATGACTTCAATGCTCCAAACATCCACCAAGTGGGCATCAGAAATACGGCTCCAGAAGAATTCCATGGAAAAAGGGGGGTCTGCCACAGAAGGTATTCAGCTTATTGACAATGGTGAACACACTGCCAAAGCCAAAGTCCACAACCTTGATGTAAAGATCAATATCAAAAATCAGGTTCTCTGGCTCTAGGTCCCTGTGGACAATACTCTTCTGGTGGAAGAAGCACTGTACAGTGGACACTCTCCAGAAAAATTTGCTACAAGCCTCTTTTCCATGTGATCACAGTCCACTAGGTAGTCAAACAGCGGCTAGCGTATACTCTGAACCAGGCAGATGTACCTGGGTCAAGATCATCTCAAATAGTTTCATGTTATTAGGGTAATTGAAGACCTTCATGCTTTGGATTTCAAGGAATAGTCTCTGGAGGCCGTAAAATCTCTGCTGACTCCTATTAATGACCTTCACAGCCACTTCTGTTCCATAATATGCTGAGTCAACCTTGAAGTTGTCCTGGCCAACGGTCTTAAGGAGCTGGTAACTGTCTATATGGATGTCCTCATTAGTATGGACTGCTGCAAAGCCCTGCAGCATGGTTAACTTGCTAACTATACTACCAATACTAGCTAAAGTTATTAACTAAAAAAATAAAAATAAAAATAATAGAGAAAAAAGAGAAAAATAAGAATTGAAAATATAAATTTAAAAAAAAAGAATGAGGAGAAATGAAAGTAAACGTTTTAAAAAATAATAATTTTAAATAATTAAAGAATAAGAAAAAAAAAAGAACAAACAAAATAGACAAAAGCCAAAAAGGAAAAAAGCTAACTGTGGTCAATGTCCCTCAGGTCACCAAAAATCAACTTCTTCAGTAAAAGGACCAAAAGCCCAATTGGCCCACCCATGGACTCCTTGCAGGTACTTAGTAGTTCCCTAACAATGGTTCCTTATGAGGTCATAGCAAGAAATGCACCAATCATGAATAAGAATAATCCACAGTGCTTACTTTCTCACATTTGTGTCAAGACCTCCTTTTATTTTTAAGGGAGTACCCCAAAAGATTTTTCATTTATGTGGTTGAGAGCCATCAATATGTGAAAAATTTAAGATAAATATGATGCTTCCGTGGCCCTTTCATTTCTAGTTTGAAAAGCTATAATAATGCTTGGCTTTTAAAGAGCTCATATGTCTACACTTAATATATTCAATTCTTTTTTCTTTAAGCTCTGAATGATTGATCTTAAAATGACACCACAGTAACTGACAAGGTGATACTATAACAAAAGTTTCTGTCGTGTAAGACACAATAAGGTGCAATATTTATATAAATACAAAGGGGAACAAGATTTTCGCTATATTTTCATTTGTTATTTGCAGTTTTGCCCAGAGTTTTTGGAGATTCCTATCTTCCATGAGCCAGAGACCTCGCTATATCCATTTCAGTAATCTTTAAATGCAGAGGTCATTTAACCAGGCAGCTGTGGGTTCAGAAAGTTACTCTCTTTTTTTAAGCCAACAAGCCAGAAAGCTCCTTATCTATATTATTTAGCTTGGGTGCTGGGTGCAGAACATGGCACCAGTGCCTCAAGGGAGGGAAGCGAGATGCCCTTTCATGTATTCCTTCCCTCTACTCCTCCTACCCCTGTGTATATCCAAGTTTCTGACCAAGTTTCTGATCATTTCCCTTCTCTCTGAAGAACTTTTAACACTTCTTGCCAGACAGATTTACTAGTGGAAAGTTCTTTCAATTTTTATTTGTCTGAGAAATTCTTCCTTTCTCCTTCAGTTTTGCAGGATAATTTTACAAGATGAAGGCATGCCTCGAAAATATTGAGAATTCAGTTCCAGACCACCACAATAAAGTAAATCTCATAATAAAATGAGTCAAATGGATTTTTTGGTTTTCTACTGCATATAAAAGCTATATTTACACTATTCTGTAGTCTCTTAAGCATGCAATAGCATTATGTCTGAAAAACAATGTGCATGACCTATTTAAAAAAGACTATTTATTGCTAAAAAAAAAAATGCTAACCTTCATCTGATCCTTCAGCAAGTCATAATCTCTTCACTGGCAGAGCGTCTTAGCTCCACGTTAATGGCTGCTGACTGATCAGGGTGGTGATTCATGAAGGCTGCTGAAGGCTGGGGTGACTGTAGCAATTTCTGAAACAAGACATCGATGAAGTCAGCCACATCTACTGACTCTTCCTTTCAGGAACAATTTCTCTGTAGCTTGTGATGCTGTTTGATAGCATTTTATACTCAGGAGAATTTCTTTCAAATTAGAGTCCATCCTCTCAAACTGCTGCTTGATCAACTGAGTTATGTCATATCGTAAATCCTCTGTTATCATCTTAACAGTAATCCTGGCATTTTCACCGGGATGAGATGCCATCTCAGGAAACCACTTTTCTTTGCTCATCCCTAAGAAGCAACTCTTCATCCATTCAGGTTTATCATGAGATGGCAGCAGTTCAGTCACATCTTCAGGCTGCACTTCTGATTTTGCTTCTCTTGCTGTTTCCACCACATTTGCAGTTCCTTCCTTCCACTGGAATCCTGAAGCCCTCAAAGTCATCCATGGGGGGGGAGGAATCCATTTCTTTCAAACTTCCATTCATATGGATATTTTGACCTCTACCCATGAATCACTAATATCTTGAAGGACATCTAGAAAGCTGAATCCTTTCCAGAAAGTTTCCAAATGACTTTGCCCAACTCCATCAGAGGAATCACTATCTATGACAGCTCTAGCCTTATGAAACATCTTTCTTGAAAGTACTCCGCAATCTATGGGCTGCAGAATAGATGTTGTATTAGGAGGCCTGAAAACAGCACTCATCTCATAAGACATCTCCGTCAGAAGTCTTGAATGACCAGATGTATTGTCAATGAGCAGGAATATTTTGAAGCTCATCTTTTTTTCTGAGCAATCATTCTCAACAGCAGACTTTAAATATTCAGTAAATCATGTTGTAAACAGATGTGCCACCATCCATGCTCTGCTGTTCCATTTAGAGCAGAGGCAGAATAATTTAGCATAGTTCTTAAGGGCCCTGGGATGCTGAAATGGTAAACGAGCACTGGCTTCACCTTCAAGTCACCGGCTGCATTAGTCCCTAACAGAAGAGTCAGCCTGTCCTCTGAAGCCTTGAAGGCAGGAGTTGACCTCTCCGTAGGTATGAAAGTCCTGGATGCCATCTTCTTCCAACAGAAGGCTGTTTTGTCTACACCAAAAACCTGATTAGAGCAGCCACCTTCATTAATTGCCTTAGCTAGATCTTCTAGATAACCTGCTGCAGTTTCTACCTTAGCCCTGGTGCTTCACCCTGCACTTTGATGAATCCACAAACATGGATTCCTTCCTTAAATTTCATGAACATCTATCTACTAATGTCAAACTTTTCTTCAACAGCTTCCTCCTCTCTCTCAGCCTTTACGGAATTGAACAGCTAGGACCTTAGTCTGGATTAGCCTTTAGCTTCAGGGAATTTGCAGCTGGTTTGATCTTCTATCCAGACTATTAAAACTTTCTCCAAATCATAGTAAGGCTGTTTTGCTTTCTTATTCATGTGTTCACTGGAATAGCACTTTTAATTTCTTTCAAGAACTTGTCCTTTGCATTCACAACTTGGCTGTTTGGTGCAAGCAGCCTAGCTTTTGGCCTGCCTCAGCATTCAACGTGCCTTCATCACTAAACTTAATCTCTTCCAGCTTTTGATTTAAAGTGAGGGCTATGCGACCCTTCCTTTCACCTGAAGGCTTAGAAGCCAAAATAGGGTGATAGGCGTTATTTCAACATTGTGTCTCAGGGAAGAGAGAGGCCCAAGGAGATGGGGCAATGGCTGGTCAGTAGAGCAGTCAGGATACATACAACATTTATCAATTCCGTTCATCTTCTTATATAGGCAGTTCGTGGTGCCTCCAAATAATCAGAAGAGGAACGTCAAAGATCACTGGTCACAGATCACCATAACAAATATAGTAATCATGGAAGAGTCGGAAATATTCTGAGGACTACCAAAATGTGACACAGAAACATGAAGAGAGGAAAAGCTGTTGGAAAAATGGCAGTGAGAGACTTATTTGGTGTAAGATTGCCACAAACCTAAGATTTGCAAGAAACACAGTATCTACAAAATTCAACAAAGCAAAGAATAATAAAATGAGATACAAAAAAAAAAAAAATGAGATACAACTGTACAGACTTTTAAGTTGGCTGTTTTTCTCTTCTGATTACATGGTTTCTGAATAGAAATCGGATGTAATTCCTATCCTTGAGCCTATAGAGGTAAGGTGTTTATCTCCTCTGGCTTTACTCAGAACTTTGTCTTTGATTTTCTGTAGTTTTAATATGATATACCTAAGTGCAGATTTTTTGGAATTTGCCTGCATAGTGTCCTCTGAGCTTCCCGGATTTGTAGTTTGATGTCCATCACCCATTTGGGAAAATTTATCTGCCATTATTACTTCAAATATTTCTTCTTTTCCTCTTTCTTCTCTTTTTGGTATTCTCAATACACATATTTTATGTTTTAACTGTCCTAGAGTTCTTAAACATTCTGTTCTGGTACTTTTTATTCTTTTTTCCCTTTGCTTTTCAGTTGGGGAAGTTTTTCTTGATGAATCTACAAACCCATTGACTGTTTCCTTGGCCCAGGCCAGTCTACCGATGAGCCAAAAGACATTCTACCTTTCTGTGTTTTTCATTTCTAGCATTAATTTTGATTCTTTCCAGAGTTTCCATCTCTCTGCTTACATCTATCTGCTCTTGAATTTTGTCCATTTTTACCATTAGAACCCTTAGCATATTAAATATACTTATTTTAAATGCTCAGTCTGATCATTAAAAAATCTCTTCTATATCTGACTGTGGTTCTGATGCTTCATTTATATCTTTAAACTGTGTTTTGCCTTTTAGCATGCCTTGAAATTTTTTGTTTAAAGCCAGACAATGATGTATTATGTAAAAGGAACTGAAGTCTTTAGTGTGAGGTCTTCTGTGTATCTGGCTAAGATAGCTGTGTTTCCTGTTAGTTTTAGGTGTCAGAAAGGCTAAAAATTCCTCTAGTGTCCATTTTTGTCTTCCTTGTTGCCTTTAGCTTTCTCTTACATAGGGTCTGAGTCTTGCTGTTGATAATCCCTTGTTATTATCCAGGACCATGACTGAAATGGTGGTACGGTGTTGGGGGGAGGGGAAGCCCTCTATAGTGCTACCAGCAGGTCTGTCTTTTACAGAGCCTATGCCCCTGGACCTTTTTTTTTTTTTTTTTTTTTTTTTTTTTTTGACTTTCTTTTGACTTTTTTTTTCTTAAGAGTGACTCACCTTTCCTTTTCCCTCTGGGGTGAGACCAAAAGTGTAGAAGGGGCTGCAACTGATTATTTCCCACCCCCAGGTCAGTTAGGTTCTGGTAAAATCCAGGTCTGTTAAGCTTTAGTAAATTAGTTTTAGGGTAGGCTTTTGTTAAGGAGAACAGAATGCTCTGGATATATTTCAAAATGGTTTCTTTTCCCCTCCCCCTGCCAAAAACAGGAGAGGATTTTTTTCTGAGACTCTGGTGGGGCTCCTGGAAATAAAATTCATGAAAGCACAGAGCCCTTCCCCCTCCACGCAGGGCCCTGGTAGTTTTGAACTCTCAGGCTTGTGTACACCAAGCCTCTAGCAATTCAACTGTTAACAGTTTAACTGCTCCTACCAGTCCTGGTGGGGGAAGGGGTAGAAGGGTGGGGCAGGGAAGGAGGGCTCTACCCCAGGACTTCTGCTTCTGGTAAACAGTGATTCCTGGTATGCACTCTTCTCTGCATTTCTTGGGGCAGCAGTTTACCTCGTAACCTTGAATCTCTGATGGATCTGAAACGAGTTGTTGATTTTGTTTGTTGAGCTTATTTTCTCATTATGAGGCCAAGAATGTGGACTTCTAAGGTCTTTACATGGTGTACCATCAAATTTTTTGGTTTACTAATAACATTGTCACTTTGGTGATATTGTAGTCCTATTTACAATGTTCAAAACTACAGAAATTTATGCTTATTTCTAATATTTTGCTTTAATATGCTATATGGAAATACTAAGTGCACACAGGAAAAACAGCCTCAGCATATATGAGTGTTTAGAAAAATAGCTAATCCTTCCTATGGTGCCACTCACATTAGATGAATCTTGTGCAGCACATCTGACATTTAAAAATCTCTGTTTGGATTACAACAAACTTTTCTTTACAAATAACTTCTAAAATCAGATGTCAGCCAACACGAATATGGCTCCATTAGTTAGTGAAGGCTGCCAGTTAAGCGTGTGGATAGCCACCAGCATCCCTCTCCATAATGAAGCCCCAGCAGATGACAGAATGAGCACCAGCACTATATGCTGCTTTATGTCTCATGCACAACTCATTTGTTGATGCCATGCAAGGTGGTAGGAGGCAAATGATTTCATTTCACATGAAGCAGGTTCCTATACGGTTGTTTATCATGGTCATTTGCCTCTGAACATGCATTTATAATCAGCCCATCACAAATGTGTTAGGTGTTCAGGTACCCTCTCTTCACTTTTTCTCTAAAAATCATTCTACTCTTTAGAAACAAAACAAATTCTTTTCAAAATAATATGTTGCCAACAGTATATCTTGATGCTTTGGAAAACACTTTTTTTTTTTTTTTTTTTTTTTTTTGCTGGTATATCATTCTTTCTTTGAAAGCTGGGGAGAGGTATTACCTTACCACAAATACTTAATGTTAAGGTCTTACTATTTTTCATATTGTGGAGTGTTTTCTTTCCAGATTATATTTTCATAATTTCTCTTAGCTCCTTTCTCTCACCAGGAAATGCATTTCCCATCTAACTCTATAATTTCTGGCTTCAAACCTTAGGTACCTAGGTAAATCTACAGTGAATTTCATTAAATATAATTTATAATTTTAGAATCTCATTTATGTCTACAGACCAAAATGTCATACACAAGGTTTTACTTCACTATGGGGTTCTGCAGGAGCTGCACACATGGAAAAAGATGAGACAACTATTCACAAAACCTACAGTTATGGGGAAAGGTCAGAGAGCACATGTATACAAAGGAATACTCACCTTCTCTGACATTGTCCAGCATTATGGGGGGAGAGGGGTCTTAACCCTTATTAATGCTTCTCCAGGATTCTCAAAACAATATTAATTATCTAATATCTAGGCAGGCTGTTCCCTATCCTAAGATATTTTTCCTAAAATCAAATCGTTTAAATGAACACAGAAAACTTACATTATGAAGGATTCCTAAAGCACCTCTTTTCAAAGCCAAGAATTAGCAAAATTATCAACCACCAATTATCACCACCCACAATTTACCAGCTTTGTCATTTCAGATTTTTATATATTAGATTTTCTTAAAATACAGCACAACTGAACTTTTATTTCATAGATTGTATTTTTCTCAAATCCAGATTGCTATATTAAATCTGCCTCAAAAATTCCACAAAAGCTTTTCAGATAAAAGTAATATATATTCTCAATTCAATTATATGAAAGATTAATGAAATTTATATTTCCCCAACTATGAAAAACGAAGCTCTTTAGATGCCACTGAGACACAGTGGCCATCAGGACTTCCATGGATCACAAGTATGTGGAGAATCCCCCTTACTAGATCTCTTAATGCATGAGACATACAAAATCATTAATCATTAGAGAAAAGACAACCACTCAAACTGCAAAGGAGTAAGATATGAGATCAACCTGAGGAGAAATCAGACTAGAGGCAGTTCATCAAATGAGGTCAGTGCTTAGCAAAGAATGGATAGACTTGGTTAGCTACTCCTTAGAAGAAGAAACCAGCAGTGCTGGTGACCCCTACTGAAACACGGAGAAAAGATCTATCCCTTCCCCTACATCATCCCTGCTCTCCTTGCTCCCATCTGCCTCAGTCAACTGATGACTCCCGTCTGCCCCATACACCCCATCCCACCCACTACAAGTTCTACTGAATCCATCTCTTCAATATCTCAGGGATCCATCTGCCTCTTTCTATCACTGTCATTCCCTCCATCAGGCCACTTTCATTTATCTAAGGGGACCCCTTGATTGGTTTCCCTGCCTCCAGTCTCAGCTTTCTCAATCTATTTACCCCAAAACCAACAGCAAGATCTTCCAAACTACAGTTCTGATCAAATCACTCTACTGGTAAAATCATTCAGCAGCTCCTCCATGCCAAAAATGTCTCTGTGGATAAAATCCTAATGACTCAGTATGATTATATGGACCTTCATAAACTGGCTTGGATGTTCCCAAATTTTGCTAAACACAGAAATCTGGGAAGCTTTATAATTTCCAATGCCTCAGCACACGCCATCCCAATGAAGTCACAATGCCTGGAGGTAGAAGCCAGTTATCAGTATTATTTAATTCCCAGGTGATTCCAAAGTCACCAAAGCTTTAGGAACCAATGCTTCCCTCTCTGGATTCACCTCTTAATATTCTCTAACTCCAAGCCACAAACTAGCCTGCCTGAACCATTTTCTGTTTTCCAGCACTTTCTCATGCTTACTAGCACCCATGGCTTTGCTGAGACTATTCCCTGTGAACACTCCTTTTTCACTTATGGCTTGTACAAATCTAGTTCCCAGAAAGGTTCCCTGTTCTTACAGTAGAGTCCTTAAAAAAATTCTCCATCAGAAACTATCTTCTGGGGGGAGTCTGGATGGCTCAGTCAGTTGAGCATCTGACTCTCACTTTTGGCTCAAGTGATCTCAGGGAACGGCTCCAGGTTCAGTGTAGAGTCTGCTTAAGATTCTCTTCCTCTCACCTCCCTCTTCCCCTCTAAATCTCTCTCAAAAATATAAGTAAATCTTAAAAAAAAAAAAAAGGGGGTGGGGGAGAGAATTGCCTTCTGGGAGAAACAACCAACAAAAAGACAACCTACTGAATGGGAGAGGATATTTGCAAATGACATATCCAATAAAGGGTCAATATCCAAAATATATAACGAACTGATACAACTCAATAACCAAAAAACAAATAATCCAATTTAAAAATGGTCAGAAGACATGAACAGACATTTCTCCAAATATGAAACCTAGATGGCCAACAGACCCATGAAAAGATGCTCAGTATCACTCATCATCAGGGAAATGCTATCAAAACTATAATGAGATATCACCTCACACCCATGAGAATGGCTAAAATCAAAAATACAAAAAAGTGTTGGTGAGGATGCAGAGAAAAAGGAACCCTCAACGCACTGTTGCTGGGAGCATAAACCGTTGTAGCTACTATAGAAAATAAATAGAGGTTCCTCAAAAATTAAATATAGAAATACCACATAAACAGTAATCAGACTACTGGGTATTTACCCAAAAAGTACAAAAACACTAATTCAAAGGGATGCATGCATCAATATGTTTATTATAGGATTATTTACAATAGCCAAATTATGGAAGCAGCCCAAATGTCCATCAACAGAGGGGTAAGGAAGATGTAGTATATGGTACACACAAAGGAATTACTCAGCCATAAAAAGGAATGAAACCTTACCATTTTTTTTTAGGCTCCATGCACCGGGAGCCTGATGTGGGATTCGATCCTGGGTCTCCAGGATCATGCCCTGGGCCAAAGGCAGGCGCCAAAACGCTGCGCCACCCAGGGATCCCAAACCTTACCATTTGTAATAACACAGATGAAGCTAGAATATAATGCCAAGGGAAAGAAGTCAGTCAGATAAAGGTAAATACCATACGACTTCACTCACATGTGGAATTTAAGAAACAAAACAAATGAACAAAGGGGGAGAAAAAGAGAGAGGCAAACCAAGAAACAAACCTTAACTCTAAAGAACAAATTGTGGGTGGGGGGATGAGTGGAATAGGTGATGGGGACTGAAGAGGACACTTATGATGAGCACTTAGTAAGGTATAGAACTGTTCAATCACTATATTATACGCCTAAAACTTATATAATGCTATATGTTCACTACACTGGAAATTGCCCATGCTTAAAAAGCAGCTCATGGTCCTCTCCTTAGCTAATTAAACCACCAAGATAAAAAACTGAAAAGGTCTCAATCTTAAGAGTGTCACAGGAGGATAGGATAAATAAGTGTATCTGAGTCTCGTACCACAATTTATAAATAAAGAAAACGTTACAGGATTTTTTTTTCTGACTGACATTTATTAGGGAGTGTTGATGTGTGTGTTTTAGACAAAACGCTATAATCTCAAACTCAGATAACCCCTGTTGAGTTAAAAATTATAAAACCGACCATACACACACACACACACACACACACACACACACACACAATTCAAATGGGATGCCTCCTGAATCTCTACCTCAGTTACTTTGTCACTTTTCCTACAACAGTTAATGTTACCTGTGATCCTTTTTGGAAGAGTGGGGGATTTATTTAATCTATCTATAAAACATATTCTTTCTGATTATTTCTACAAACAGGGTCACAGACCACATCTTGCTTTTCATTTAACAGCAACACGCATTGGAATGTTTTCTTTGTCAGCACATTACACACCTTCCTCACTCTTTGGACAGCTACAAATCATATACCATTTGAGAGTGGCACAATTTATTTGACCAGTACCACACTGAGGCGCTCTGTTCCCAAGTTTTTGCTATAGCAAATGATGCTGGAATAAGCATCCTTGCCCACATATCTTCACAAATCATTGTAAGTCCAGATGGACAGTAATTTCTTAAAGGTAGGATTTCTAGGGAAAAGGCATATACATTCTATTTTGATACTGTCTATGGATCTCCTGTGGTGAGAGTTTCTGTTTCCCCAAGTTCTGTGAGCACTTAGAATTTTCTTTATTTTTTGCCAAACTGGCCAAAAATAATATGTCATTGACATACCTTCCAATAATTATTACTAGCAAGGCTATATACCTCATTTACTTTTTTAGCAGCATTTATATATTTTTTCTTAATCTACTAAATTCACACACACACAAAAACCTACTGAATTAAGAGATTTTTCATTACTTGCATCTACGAGTTCTTTTAAAATTAAGATCGCTAATGGCAACTCTTTCTTGGCCATGTGTGTTACAAATTTATGGCTCAGAGAAAGATCTTCACTATTATGAAATTATAAATAAATCCATCCATGTTTTCTTAGTTTTACTGTTTCATATTTTCATGCTTAAATCTTTGATCTGGAATTTCCTGGGGTGTAAAGTGTGAAAGAGGAAAAATGCATATTGCTTAACCTCGTTTCTCTATTTAAATTATTGGAAAATCTGTTTTCTACAGCGATCTGAAAACCATCATTATCATCATCTAATTTCAGGTCCATTTCAGGTTTATTTCTGGATACTATTTTGTTCCATTGATCTGTTTGCCTATTTCTTCTTCTGCAGCAAAAAGCTTAAATTGTCCAGTTCCAGCACTTAAGCAATTATAGCTTCATGACATACCTTAACATCCAGTTAAGTCTAGTTGCTGCTCATTCCTTATTTTTTTCAGAATTTCCCAGGTCTCTCTCAGATCTTTTTTCTCCAGAAGAATTCTGTATCATTTCACCAACTCCCTCCCTGAACAACAACAAAAATCCTATGGCTCTTCTGAATTGGGAAAGCACTGATTTCACAGATTTCCAGAGAAATGACCCCCTTTGATATCAAGGCTTCCTTTCCTTTTTTTTTTTTTTTTTTTAAGATTTTATCTATTTATTCATGAGAGACACAGAGAGAGAGAGAGAGAGAGAGAGAGAGAGAGGCAGAGACACAGGCAGAGGGAGAAGCAGTCTCCACACCGGGAGCCCGACGTGGGACCCGATCCCAGGACCCCAGGATCACGCCCTGGGCCAAAGGCAGGCACTAAACCGCTGAGCCACCCAGGGTTCCCTAAGGCTTCCTTTCTAAGCTCTTCCTTTTCCCCGGTCTTTAACCCTTCCTAACATATCCCTTTACAAACACATCCATCAACAACAGATTAAAAATAAAAAATTATGCTCCTCTGCCAGATGGTTTAAGAAGAGGGAGCATGTGAGGCCCCATCACCTCATGCCTAGACTACCCTGACAGGTACCCAATGGGAGTTGTTGCTTCCTCTCTTGCGCCCTTCCAATCCACTTCTACAGTGATCCTTCTAGGGTACTACAGCTCAAACCCTTCAGAGCTTGCCCTCAACATTTTCCAGGCCTACAAATGTCCGCATCACTGGGTTCCTTCCTGCTCCTGTGGCTTCACCCAGATCTTTCTGGTCACCATCCAGGTGCCCTGGCTCTACCTGCCTTCCCAAGACACAGTGCTCTCTTTCTGCCTTGAGGTCATTGCATGGGGCACTCCCTCAGGAATACCTGGCCCAGTAGACACTCCATAAATTCAGGAAAGAATTAACGGAAGAAGAACAATTTTGTAGCAGGCTATTTTTTAAAAGTTAAAAAAATTCTTACATCCATGCTCCATTTTTTTTAATTTTTATTTATTTATTTATTTATGATAGTCATACAGAGAGAGAGAGAGAGAGAGGCAGAGACACAGGCAGAGGGAGAAGCAGGCTCCATGCACCGGGAGCCCGACGTGGGATTCGATCCCGGGTCTCCAGGATCGCGCCCTGGGCCAAAGGCAGGCGCCAAACCGCTGCACCACCCAGGGATCCCATGCTCCATTTTTTGATTAAAAAACATTTCACTCTCCTTTACTTCAATCTTTATTAAAATATATATTTTTTTAATTTATTTATTTACTTTTAAGTACTCTCTACACTCAACATGAGGCTTGGTCCCACAACCCCACAACCAAGAGTCACATACACTACCAACTAAGCCCAACTCCCACCCTTTACTTCAGTCTTAAAAGATTCTCATCTCTTGAAGCAACGTGGGGAGGGTGAGTGCTTGCCTGCCACTAGGTAAGACAGAAGCTAAAAGCACAACGTAGGGTCCTGCCAAGATCAAGGCTGCAGGGCAGTTCTGTGTGCTAACCATACTCACCAAGATTCCCACGGGCATCACCCTTCCTTACCCACAAGAACACTAAGCTAAGATGAGGTAATCCATAACACAGGAAACCAAGTAGTTAGCAAATGTATGCCAAAATGTTCAAACTCACTGCTAAGCAAAGACTTAATAACTCAATGCTATTTCTTACATATCACGTTAACAAAGCTTAAACAGCAGTAACACCTAATGTTAAGGTGCACTGTATGGTTAGTTTGGCATTACTAGTATCAACTTATCAAAAATAATATAATATACAACATAAAACTCTGTGTGTGTATGTGTGTGTGTGTGTGTGTGTGTGTATATATAACATCAAAATGTTTCGTCTTTTTCGACCAGCAATTCAACTCTGAGAAAATATCCTAAAGAACTAATCCCAAATACATATCAAGCTTCATGCACAGAAAGTTCGAACTAGAGGATAATCTTCAACTGGGAAAATATTAGAGCTATGCCAAATAATGACTCTCAAAGGAAAGAGAGAGCCCAGCACTACTGACTAAAGAGACAATTTACCCAGGCCTGTCTTCACGGCTGAGGGACAGTGCAAAACCCCACCGATAAAAAAGGGCTAAGCCTCTGATCCAGACACTGACAAAAAAAGCAAATATTTTAAGAAGTGCCTCTCAATGAAAAACTAGGGTTCTGAAAGGGAAATTATATGACAAGGAAAAACGTATGTGGTAAGTAGAAAGAAAAACAAAAAAAAAATTTTTTTTTTTCCATAAATAACTACAGGGACTCATGGGTGGCTCAGGCGGTTAAGCAACTGACTCTTGGTTGGGCTCAGGCCATGATCTCAGGGTCATGGGATCAAGCCACAAAACAGGCTCTGCACTCAGCATGGAGTCTGCTTAAGACTCTCTCCCTCTGCCCCTCCTCCTCACATTCTCTCTAACAAAAAAAGAAAAAAAAAAAAAAGAAAATGTAATAGCTTAATTATAGCCACATAAAAATTATGTATAGAAAAGGAATGAAAGAAATTTTTGAAATGTTTTTATTGCTTGCATTCAAGTGGAAAGAACCTGGGTTAATTTTCTCTGCTCCTTCAGTTTTTTCTTATCTTCTAAATTTGAGAACAAGCTTCTAGTTCCTATTGAAAAAAAAAAGTTAATCCCTTTGAGACCAAACAAAGTAAAAAAAGTGCCTACCTCAGCAAGCTGTAACAAAATGTTTATCAACAGCCTTCAGTAAGACTCTTCTAAACTTCTTTTTACTGTGTAACCATATTACCAGTTATTGCACAGAAGGCAGTATGGAGCTAGATTCCTAGGATGCAGGCAAAAATCATCCCATCCACTAGCCACAGATAGGATTAATGAGATTATTTTCCTCTCCCAGGAAGAAAGTGGTTTACACACTGAGACAGTTTGAAATGCTGGCACCATGCATAAAATAAGCTATTCAGTCATACCAAGGACAAACATTTCTACTCCCAACTTACAGAAACATAGTCAAAGCCCCATGAAATGTAAATACCCATAAATTCCAAACCCGATTACCCAGTAGCTATAACTACTGACAGCTGATGTGGTTAACATCAATTTCCAGAGGCCTCAAGCACCTCAGACTGAGCCGGTTGTAGTCATTCACAAATCATTCAAATCCCAGGGCAGACATCACAGAGCTGTTAAAAGGACCAGGAGACTGTTCATTCTCCCTCCTCCTTTGTCTGCTGGGTCCTTCCATTTGACATTCACCATGGGCACCTCCCTCTTGACATTCACCATGGGCACCTCCCTCACTATTAAAGCCTTTAGCTGCAGAACTTCAACTGTGCAAACCAATGTGCTTGTCATATTCAGGGTAAGAAGTTACAGAGAAGAAGAAGAAAAATCACCACACAGAGGACACAACACTGAGGTTTAGCTTTCAGTCGCAAAGGAGAAATCAAGAAACTCAAAGTTAATGCTCTCTTGAAAACTGTAAATCTCTACTCTGTGCATATTGATCATAATGAGAGTTTTATTAGGATCACAATTGTGGCAAATACACACCTCAAACATGTACCACAAATAACACTGAACATTGTTCCTCTAAAATAAAAGGTTTATATTTAAATTCAGAGATAATAACGCAAAGCTGTAATTTTGTATGAAACTGAATTTCGATCCCACACTATCTCTTGGCTCTCAATACAAACTTCTAAGCCTCTATGGCTCTTGACCGGATCTGACTATTGCCTCAAGGTCACAATCTCTATAAACACATTTCTGTGTAGCTGTAAGAGAGGCGAAACGTGGGCATACAGAAAAAAAAAATTTAATTTTAAAAATTAAAAACCTTCAAATACAGATCTGTTGAGGGCATAGGGAGATGGCAGTAGTGGAAAGGACACTAGAGTAGGACCCAAGGGCCAGGTCCAGTTACATTCAACACCCATGATCTGTGTGACCTTGAGGAAGACGTTTGGCTTTCCCGAGCTCAGTTTCTCCATCCGTCAAACAAGGAGGTCCCAGTAGATGATGTGAGAGATAATACACACTAGTCAGAGGTCTTCTCCAAAATCATCTTTCTCAGGTAATTTCTCCACCAAAGTTTCTTCTTCCTTTACCCCTGTGAGGTCAGCTGTGAGTTTTACATGTGAGCACAAGACCTGGGCGATCCCATTACTTAATCATGGGGCTTTGGTGGAACTCCTGGGACCATCGGATACAGCACAAGTTACCCACAGGCAGTCAGAAGACACAAGGCCACCACTAGGTACATAAGACATAAAACAGTGTGCTAGACAATCCAGCGGACAGGTATAAAAATTAATGACTTTAAAAGGTACAGTCCCTACTTTAAGGCATTTGATGTTTACCAGCATCAAAAACAGTCCAATGGGAAATACAAAGAATTGGAGAAAATTGTAATGGCAAAGATCTAGAACAAATTACTAATTAACCAAAGTACCTTTCCCACTGAGCCCTAGATGTGTGAGGAAGGATTTTGAGGTCATAAGCAC
Organism: Canis lupus familiaris; assembly: GCF_011100685.1. Lineage (NCBI taxonomy): Eukaryota > Metazoa > Chordata > Mammalia > Carnivora > Canidae > Canis > Canis lupus. Next base: position 6,737,898 of record NC_049256.1, on the reverse strand, counting down.
TCCATTCTGCATCTGAAAGACTGCAGTTGCCAGGAGAGGGTATCTTTGCTACCTGACTTAGGTGGGCTCCCGAGCATAGGCCCAGCTATTTCCAATGCCCTCCCCTCTGCCTGTCCTACGAACTTTCTTCAAATTCCACCTTCACCTCCAAATCAATAGGTGTTCTCAAAGAGGAGAGGGCTACGAAGAACCTCATCACAGTGCCTGCATGTTCTTATTCATTAATCTTTGCCAATTTTTTTAAATTTTCAAAATTCCAGAGAAACAGGAAATATACATAACTTGCTTTATTCCTTCACACTGTGATATTAAATACTGCATTGAATAATTATTACATTGGCATTAGATACCTAGTATATTCCTATTAACAAGAACAACGCATATCATTGCAGTTGAAATCAATACACATATGAATCAGTGAGTTTTGTGTGCATGCGCACACAAACACACACGCCCCTCCTCCTGTCCTACTTTGAGAGACCGCATCCTTGACCCTAGCTAAACATCTTGAAAACAAATGACTTTGTGATGGCATTGTAAATTGCTTCCACTCCTCTGGAAAGCAATCTGGCAATATGTTTTAGGAGCCATAAAATTGTTCATACTCTTTGACCTAGTAATGCCACACCTGGGACTCACTCCTAAGAATCTAATTCAAAATATGGAAATAGCAACATGCACAAAGATATGCCTTACAATGTTATTAATAATTGTGAAAAGTTGGGAGCAATGTACTTGTCAACAAGACAGCTAAATAATTAATGGTATACAACAGAATATTATGCAACCATTAAAATGGTAATGATGGAGATTATGTAGTACTAACAGGGAATGCAGATAGAAAACATACAAATATGTAAAAATCATTGCAAAAAGCGATAATCATGGGGCATGGAAGCATTTTTTCCCTCTCTATTTCTTAGCTTTTTGTAATATAGTTCTGAGGCTTCTATCATTAAGAGAATCTTTAGGGATCCCTGGGTGGCGCAGCGGTTTAGCGCCTGCCTTTGGCCCAGGGTGCGATCCTGGAGACCCAGGATCGAATCCCACGTTGGGCTCCTGGTGCATGGAGCCTGCTTCTCCCTCTGCCTGTGTCTCTGCCTCTCTCTGTGTGTGTGACTATCATTCATTCATTCATTCATAAATAAATAAATAAATAAATAAATAAATAAATAAATAATCTTTTAAAAAAAATGGAGGAGTGCCTGGATGGCTCAGGTGATGAAGCACCTAACTCTTAACTTCAGCTCAGGTCATGCAGGGTCATGAAACTGAACCCGTGTCAGGCTCCACATCCAGAAAGATTCTCTCTTTCCCCCTTTCCCTCCCCCACCCCCTCTATTTTCTCTCTCAAAGAAAAAAAAAAATTAAGTTAAAATTTAAAAAACGAAAATAAAACAATACAAAATGAAATGGAAGCCTTTGATTGTAAGGATAAAGATGAGAGGGGCCACACCAGAGAGCAAAGTCTGCTCTCTCACCCAAGAGGGAGGGGACCAGAGGCATTTCACATTTCATGATGGGCAGGGGGCCATGTGCAGAGAACAGCTTCATGGAGAACCACCTGAAGGTATCCCATATTGTCAATGATTGCCAAAACATGAACAGTGCCCATGAGCTAACTCCAGTCAGTTCCCTCCATTACGAGCATCCTAAGGCAGAGATTTCCCCAGGCACACCACATATGCCATCAGGTTCTCTGTTAAGGAGATTTATATGGGGTCACATGAGGCTGTATGATAATTTATTTAAAGTAAATAAGCTCAGATTTTCACATTTGGAGCAATGAGGAAGGTATATGGCAAGAAATGCAATATTCAGAAAGATGAGGGGAAGAAGACAGAAGTACCTGTCACTTGTGGTGAAGCAGAGGAGTGTGGCACCAGGGGTGTGTGTCTCAGAGACAGGAGTCAACATGAGGGCAGGACTGACCTCTCCTGGGCTGACTCAGGGAGGAAGGACACAGGAGGTCAGGGAGAGTGTTCGGTCCCAACACATGTTAATCACCAGATGGAAACGAATTTAAACCTGAAGCCACTTAACCCCACATGCAGTGTCAACCCTGTGTCCAACCTGGGGACCAGCCCTACACAGGGAGATCTTAGGGAACTCTAGTCCAGTTTTAAATGGCCAGCATTGAGTGAGACTAGACTTGTAGGTTCTCTGCCTTGCAGCTCTTGTGTTCTTACTCTCATCCCTTGACCACGCATCTCTTTTATAATGCAGTGTCAACAACCTAGTGCTCACCTCCCCCTCTATACCTTAATTTCTGCTCTGAGGCCCTGCCCTGAGAAGCCATAGAGCAACTGACTTAAAATTCATATTAGGGCAGCCCAGGTGGCTCAGCGGTTTAGCACCGCCTTCAGCTCAGGGTATGATCCTGGAGACCCGGGATCAAGTCCCACACTGGGCTCCTTCATGGAGCCTGCTTCTCCCTCTGCCTATGTCTCTCCCTCTCACTCTCTTTCTCTGTGTCTCTCATGAATGAATAAATAAATAAAATCTTTTTAAAAAATCTTAAAAAATTTTCATATTATGTCACCCTCCTCTCTGTCAACCTTGGGAAAATTACTGAAATCTCTCCAAACCTCAGTTCTCTTATCTTTAAAATCTATACCTATGCCGTAAGATTACAAGATTCAAAAGAAATAATGAATGTAGGGGTGTCTGGGTAGCTCAGTTAGTCTGCACCTGCCTTCAGCTCAGGCCAAGATCTCGGGGTATAGGGATCATGCCCTGCATTAGGTTATGCACTCCATGCATCGTCTGCTTCTCCCTTTCCTCCTCCCCCAACTTGCACTCACTCTCTCTCTCAATTGAATAAATAAAATCTTTTTTAAAAAGAATGAATGAACATAAACCACAGTATCTGATATACTGGGATGCTAAAATAAAAGTTTGCCTACATGCCCTTTTGTTCCTCAACTGCTAGCATCATGCCTGTCTCACCTCCCCCCACTAATCCTGTCCAGTAAACATGAACAGCATGACCCACCCTCTATGGCTAACCCCTCCGTATCCCAATCACAAATCTGTACTCAGCTTGCCTTCTGGAACCAGCCTACTATCCAAACTGAGACATTCTCATTTCTCAGCCATGATCTCACTCCACTTTCTCACAAATGTAACATCTTAGACACAGGAAGTACATAGCAATCCTTTCAAAGTTGAGGTACTGAGGCCAAAGTGCCTGCATTCAAAGCCCTGTTCTTTCACCTGATAGTTAACGTGACTGTGGTCAAGCTACTTAACTCCTCTGGCTCTCAATTTCCCCATCTATAAAACAGAGGTGTAACAGTGCCTACCCCCCTAAACCTGCTGTGAGGATCAAGTATATTAATAAAACTCTGAAAGCTATGTCTAGCACCTAGTAGACAGGTACTTTTTCAACTTTGACTCCCCATGAGAGTATTTAAGCCAGAGGTCTTTAGCTAGCTACATATGCTATTCCATATTAGCAGAACAAGCCAAACATCTTTGTTCCTCTTATGCACTAGGGGAGATTTAAGTAGGCTTTCGAAAGCAAAGCTTTGCTATCCCCAGTGAGGTCCACAGACCAGAATCAACATCATGTGGAAGCTCATCAGAAACGCAGATTCTCGGGTCTGCCTTAGCCTGACTGAAATGGGACATGCATATTAACATATTTTGTACACCCAAGTCACCCGGGGTTCTTGTTATAACACAGATCTAGGTGGGGAGGGGGACCTGAAACTACTATGCCAGGACCACACTTGGGAGTAGCAGGTGCCACAATGAGAAGAGAGCCCTGCCTTGCAAATAGGAAGGGTGCCAAGTGAGAAAACTGTCACTCTGGGCATCTGTAAGTGGACAAGAAAGGAGAGCAATGTGATTGGTAACTCTGGAAGAGTGTTATCACTGAGAAGATAAATGGCACAAAGAACTTCTTGAGAAGTTCTTACAGTGGAGAGACTATGTCTTACTCATCTTCATTTTTCAACTGAGACTGCCTGACATAGAGGAAGAGGCTCACTGTAATCATCTGATGCTATCTTCACTTTTGTGCAAGTTATCCCCTTCTTCCATAAACTGGAATACTAGTTTTAGTTTTATTAAAAAAAAAAAAACATGCACACACAACTGTTTTACTGTTATATTAGTGGCTCCTCCCTATCCCACCATAACATAATATTTGATTCTACACTTCCTATATGAAGATGCCACATACTATTATGAATGGAAGGCAACCAATTCTAAACTGTTGCTCTTAGAAATGATACCAGCTTTGAAAGACCCAGGCGTGGCAGTGGGCTGGGCTGGAGCTAGGAGGGGCCGGTAGAATATCCTCCACAAACAACCAGCTATGTTTTCAAAGAGAATTTGCTGGTACTTTGCTGCCTTTTCATTTCAAACATTCAGCATGTTAAAAATGAAGTTGAGGAAACAGAAAATTAAGTCCCCCATTGTTATAACCCTTGACCATTTTTTGAGTGACATGTGTAACTAATCAGCCCCTGGAAGTCAACAACCAAGGAATAATTAGTGGGAAGGTGATAGGGACAACAAATAAGACTACAGAGCAGAAAAACCATTCCAAGTGATCTAAGAACCCCATCAAGTCCTTCCAGGGAAGCACAGCTTTCATTTTCAAAGACGTTGGAAATGACCAGATGCCCTTGCTTTTGATCTAAGCAACTGGTCCCCCTCATCCATCAGTGCCCTCAGTCCACCTTTACACACACCTGTTACCATGGTAACTAACTACGAGGAGAAATCCACACAAATGTGAGAAGGGAGGCACCTCCCCAGTCCAAGCCCTACAACTATTATAAAATTATCTAAATGTGAATACCAGATCAAATCCAAATGTACCTCTCTTTGAAAAAACTGAGGAAGATGATGAGTAGATGATCCTACAAGAATTTCCTCTGTACCACTCTGTATTAGCAGCTATGTATGATTATGAAT